>NC_047660.1:49459845-50135470 GCF_011762505.2 Arvicanthis niloticus | reverse complement strand
CATTATCTTCTTGCTCTCTCATTTTCCCTAACATTCTTTAGATATACCACACCCATTACCCCCGGCCCTGTATGTGTAAGATTTCCTCTGTCTCAGACTTTCCATGTGGCCAGAGCTGCTTCCTCTATGAAGTATGCTGCTCGGCCTTGCTTCTGTTCATCCGTGTTGGAAGTTCTTCACTGCTGCTCTTCAGATGCCTCCTCTGCACATTCTTTCTCCCCTTTTCTTTGGGTTTCCAAGCATGTTGCTTATACTCCATGTCCTAATATGTCTTTATCATTGGTCTTGTCCCCTGATGTCTGATTTTATTTTCTCAGTCGTTGGACGCTATTGAAAATTTCACTCAGCTCTTCCACCTACTAGCCACTGTCTTGGGAAAAGCAGAGACCTATGTGAGCACCTCTCCATGTACACCTTTCTCTCTGGATCCTTGGCTCTTTGAGTCCATGCTGCCCCAGGAGCCTTCCAGTGTCAGGAACACGTGACTTGGGCTCTGTTTGAACATCCTAAAATGTTCCCTCACAAATCTGGATGGTAGATGTCAGTCTCTCCTTGTGGCCTCTTGGTACAATTAAGAGACTTGTAAACAAGCTTTGTGAGGCTGCTGTGGGCGTGACACAGCCCGGCAATTTATATTAAACATTGTTCATAATCAGAAGGAGCAAAGTAGTGATGAAGACGTGCCTGTAATCCCAGCAGTTGGAGGCTGAGGCAGAGGGATGACTATGATTTTCACTCAGCCTGAGCTACAGAGTAAGACCTTGTCACAAACAAAACAAAGTACAGAAAAGCAAAAAACAAACAAGAAACAAATACATCAAAGGCATAAAGTAGTAAAGTCATTATCATATCAGTATTATATTATTGTTTAATGTTACCAGGTAATGAAACTTTTCTTCTTCGTTATAAATTTATAGGGTCATTTTCTTTTATTTGTTGGTTAGTTGGTTGGTTGGTTGTTTTTGTTTTTGTTTTGCTTTGGTTTTTTTTTGGAAACATAGCCCTTGCTGTCCTGGAACTTGCTCTGTAGACCAGGCTGGCTCGGAACTCACAGATCCACCTGCTTCTGCCTCTCAAGTGCTGGGATTAAAATTGTTCATCACCACCACTGCCTGCCTTTATGGGGTCATTTTGACAGGCAGGGTTTTTTGTTTGTTTGTTTGTTTGTTTGTTTGTTTGTTGTTGAACAAAATTTTATGCCGTGCATGATAATTATATGTTTTTAGTATGTTTACCTATTGTCTTATAGTTGTTTATGGCAAGGTTTAACTAATACAAATGAGTCTAGCTAGCAGAAACCGGTGTGCTGCTTTGTGAAAACCCTCGGGGTTAAGGCTCCTGTCACAGAGCCTGAAGGATACCAAGAATAAAACACAAGCATTGAGTGACCTGAAAGTAGCTGCAGACGACCTTCATTCTGCCTAATGGGGCCCGGCAAGGTCTCCTTGGGATTGTGCTCTTTGGAAGACAGGGTTACAGGTATTCTGCTGTAGGTGTCAAAGCCCAAGCCAGGTGCAGACAGTGAACCTGTTGTGGGAACCTCACCACCTTCTGGCCTTGTTTGCATGTCACAGGATGAGAACTGCTGGGCCTCTGGCACTAACACGGGCTTTCTGTATAGTAAACCCACAGGATACCAACATACAAAGGATTGTGTCTCTTTAAGGCAGTCTTGAGTGGCCCCAGCCCAGGGTCATTTAGCCAGTGCTTCCTTGATAGGAAGTTACTCGGAACTGAGCACTCTGATCTCTCTGTCCCTTCATGCATGTTTAAAATGAAGTGTGAATGTCCCTGCAGTTCCCAACTGCAGCTCCTGGTGCTGCCTTTCGGGGCTCTCATCTCTCAATCTGCCTCCTCCTTGAGACACGCCCACAGTCCTTTCCCCATGATCTCCCAGTCTCTGAGTTGTCTGAGGACCAAGACACATGAAGTCTCTTGCACATAACCTCACTCTGGAGTTACACTGGTTCCCACTGGCTGTGATGCTCATGACCTTGAAGACTGTAGTTTTCCGTTTAGCAAATGCTCCTGCCGCAGTGCTTGTGGGAGGCCATTCCTTTAACTCCCAGAACGGTTCTGTGGCCTGCATTTGATTAGCATCTAGTTTCAATAGATGAGGAAATTGATGTGCAGAGAAGCTAAATGTTTTGCCCAAGACTGCACAACTTAAACGGCAGGATGAGGATGCAAACCCAACTCAGTTCTTTGGGCTCTAACATGCTCTCTTCCCCTGCAGATAATGCCCTCCCAGATGTCTGGTTCTTCAATTCCTCTTCTGTTTGACCACAAAGGGCTCAGCATCTCTCCCATGAGTTAGAAGCAGGCTGGTCTCAAACCCCTATATCCCCTAGGCAGAGATACTATAGATAGGAAGGAAATGCCACAGGGTTTTCAGAATTTCTCTGAGGGTGAATTCTGCAGACCCTTTCTTTCTTTCTTTGCTCCATCCTTCCTTCTTTCCCTTCTTCCTTCATTTCCCTTTCCTTTCTTCTCTGTGTCTCTCTATCTTTCTCTGTTTCGCTGTCTGTCTCTCCCTTCCTCCTTTCCTTTCTTTTTGTTTTTTATTTTTGGAACTCAAACGGAGATCCAACTGCCTCTTCTTCTTCCCAAGTTCTGGGATTAAAGGCATAGTGGCACCACTATGCCCAGCTTGCTCCATCATCTTCAAAGCAAGTGACAGTGGCCCTCTGTTCACCTCAGTCACTGACAGTGAAGTGTTTTACACACACACACACACACACACACACACACACACACACACACACAGTGGGAACAAAGCCACGGGACCTTGGAGAGCTGTGCAGGTCACAAAGGATCCTGTCAGACTTCCGGATGCAGTGCTATACTGGGGACCACTCAGACCCCACACTCCACTCATGACTCAGCCCTGCAGCCAGATCACCTTCCCAGTTAGTAAATGTGTCCATGAAGCTATGAAACCTGGCATGGAGAAACCAGAGAAGACTAAGATATAAGCTTTGCCCTGAAAAAATTTGTCTTCCCATTGGACATGTTGAAAATCACTGGGAAATTATCAAATCCTAAATCTGCCTTGGCAGGGGATGACTGGGGAAACTGGCCCAGGTTTAGCTGGACTTTGGGCTCTGAGGAGATTGAAGGAGTGGAGAGGAGCACAGGAAGGTGTTCTGAGAAGCCTGCACTTGCCTATGGGACCCACTGTCCTCCCTTCCTGCCTGCCTTGTGTTCTAGGAGGCCAGACTTCTCCAGTGGCTCTTAACCTTGTTTTGGTTGGGTATAATTGGATTTTCCCATTAGAGGTACCAGGAAGAGATTAGAAATGGGAGCAGGGGAGACTGACATCCTGTGTGTGTTCCATGGCTCCTCCCTACTGGTTGCTATGGGTGGCTCTGAGACCCAGTGAAGAACCCAGATGCCACTAGGTAACCTTTTTGCTCAGCTGTGCTCATTTCTAGAAAGCACCAATGTCTCAGGGAGACTCTTGGAGCTCTGAGAGGAAACGGCTACCTTCTGTTGACAACCAGGGGTGCTTCCCCCATCCTTTGTTGGTCCCCCCTCAGCTCTGCCCACTTCTCGAATAGGAAAAAAAAAAAAAAAAAAAAAGGAAGAGGACTGGCGAGAAGGCTCAGCAGCTGAAGGAGCTTGTTGCCAGGCCTGGTGATCTGAGTTCAATCCCCAGGACCAACATGGTGAAATAAGAGAACCAACTCCCACAAGTTGTCCTGTGACCACCATACCTGTACAATGGCAGGAAAGAAAAGGTCCTTGAGTTCAGAGTACTGATGACAGCATTTCAGATTTGAGGAAGGTGATGGGTGACATAGGGAACTCAGACTGCTGTGGCCAAAACATGAGGTGGGAGCAGAAGTGGGTGGGAATGTGGTCCAGAAGAGCTTTGCATGCTAAGCCAGGAAGGTGATGTCTCAGAACAACACTTTACAGTATCTATGGCCTTTACAGTAGACTAATGCGTGCTCTCTCTCTCTCTCTCTCTCTCTCTCTCTCTCTCTCTCTCTCTCTCTCTCTCTTTCTCTCTCCCCTCTCTCTCCCCCCTTTTTCTCTTTCCAGAAAGTTCCTGCTGCCACCCGCCGCCTCCTCTCAGCATAGGACAAGAATGGAGATCCCTTTTGTCTCCTGCCTCTACGGCTGTTTGGCTCTGCTTGTCTTGCTGCCCTCCCTGAGCCTAGCACAGTATGAGAGCTGGCCCTACCAGCTCCAGTACCCAGAGTATTTCCAGCAGCCCGCTCCAGAGCACCATCAGCACCAGGTACCCTCTGATGTGGTCAAGATTCAGGTCCGCCTGGCCGGCCAGAAGAGGAAGCATAATGAGGGCCGTGTGGAGGTCTATTACGAAGGCCAGTGGGGCACCGTGTGCGATGATGACTTCTCTATCCATGCTGCCCACGTTGTCTGCCGGCAAGTGGGCTATGTGGAGGCCAAGTCCTGGACTGCCAGCTCCTCCTATGGCCCAGGAGAAGGTAAGAGACCATGCTGTGGAGCTGAGTGCATGTCACATAGCAAGGCCAGGACACACTCTGATGAGCCAGCAAAGAAAGCTGTAATTGCTATTAAGCATGAATTTCCAAGTATTTTCTATCTGCCCTGAAGGCTGTGTCCTGCTAGAAGGTGGGTGGGAAGCCCCTCCAGGGAATGATAGAGGGAGAAGCCATCATGAACTCTTCTGCTTTAAGCATGAATGCCTCAGGGAAGCCAAGGTGACCTCAGACAGTAGGTGAAATTAGCCTGCGCCCATCTCACTAAGCCACACTCCCTCTCTAGGATTTTCATGCTTGCATCCAGATTTCTTTTTCCAAGTATGGCTTTCAGTTTCTCAAAAGCACTCCACAGGCTAGAGTTCTACCCACATAAAGATTGTTATTATTATTTACTATTATTATTATTATTATTATTATTATTATTATTATTATTATTATTATTATGTCTATGTGTGTGTGTGCTAGTATGTGTTTTTTTGTGTGTGTGTATGTGTACGTGCTCGCACGTGCACTTGTGTTCTTGCACTGGTTTGTGTTTATGGCATCCAGAGGTGTTTCTCAGATGTTATCCAACTAGGCTTGCTCTTTTCTTTCTTTCTTTCTTTCTTTCTTTCTTTCTTTCTTCCTCTTTCTTTCTTTCTTTCTTTCTTTCTTTTGTTCTTTCTTTCTTTTGTTCTTTCTTTCTTTATTTCCTTTTCTTTCTTGAGACAGGGTTTCTCTGTGTAGCCCTGATTTTCCTAGAACTTGCACTATAGATGAGGCTGGTCATGAACTCAGATCCACCTGCCTCTGTCTCCCAAGTGCTAGGACTAAAGTGTGTGCCAACACCACCTGGTTGGATAATAGACTCTTCAAGAACTGGTGCATCCCCAGAGTCTATGTCCCTGGCTGGGCATGTAGGTGTGGGTAAGAGGTAGCATTTGCAAACAACTGTTCTTCTCGGGGCTAGGAGCTGCACATCTACCCCACCTGTTCCTCAGCTGAGCTGCCCACAGGCCTTGCTTGGCATGAATCAGACTATTGGGCTAGAGTGATCTGTCCATACTCCCTTGACCGTTGATAACTGCACAAAATTCTCCTGAGTGAAAATCCAGAACATTTCCAGCCCAACCCAGAATGTTCTGATCTCAAAGTTCTGGGTGTGACTGTATCTGGGTCAAGGGGACACTGGATAGACAAGATAGACAAGCAAACCCTTCAACCCTTCTTTCAGCTATTCTAGAAATGACAGGAGGAAAGGTGTCCCATTTTCTGCACACCTCAGCTCCAGACAATGGGAAGCTTCCTGCTGGAAGAACTGGCCTACACCCCATGCTTAGAGTCACGTGTTCCCCAAACGTGTTCTGGGTTACTTTGCAGCAATGACAGCCAAAGCAGTCAAGGCCAATTATCTGGGGGCCTTTAGAACCACTTCCTGCGTCCGACTAAACTTCCAGTGTCTTTCCATACGTCCACATCTCTGTTTATTACATCCAAGTGATCTGGGGCTTACGTCAGATTTGGATTCTCCATTCCAGATTATTGTAGCCTCAAACTTTTATGGCAAATACTCTCCAACAATGGTGGCTTTTACCCAGTGACAACCTTATTTCTTATAATCAAATTGACAACAAATCTATCATCAGATGAGGAGTTTGTAGATCTTCCCCCATAGGAGCCAGCATGTGGTGGCAGGACAGGTGGGCTTATTGGGTAGGACTTTGTTATGAAAGCAAAGACAAGGATCAAAGGGTTCAGGAGAGAGGAGACTTGAAAGGCAGCTAATAAAATGTGTCCATGTTAACAAGGGAGAGAGGTAAGGAGGAGGGATCAATCCTGCAAAACAACTTTAACCAATGAGACGGTGGTGGGTACCACTGCAGAACATGATGGTTGAGGCAGAGATTGAGGAGGATACAATTATCGATTACAGCCAGAGCTGAGCTGTGAGCTTGAAGAGCAGCTGGACCCAAGGGTCAGAAGGTCTCTAGAGGCAGAATGTGTGGTGAAATTCTAAAGGCCATCTGTGTGCACACTGAAACTGTTGAGGGTTATGACAGCTGCAGTTTAAGGAAAGGATGGAGAGAAACAATACTAGACCAACAGAACACTGCAATGCCAAGGGTTTAAAACGTAAGCTGACTAAGAGATGATGGCTCAGTTAATTAGGAGCTTATGAAGACTGGAGTTGATCCCTAACCTGCTCCCTGCCCCCTGCACACATGCACAAATGCAACATACAATCATGCGTACATGAGCACACACACACACAGGAGGTAGTGGCTGAGCATGGTGGGATGTACCTAGAATCCCCGTACTAGGGAGGCAGAGATAGGCTTAGAAAGTCTCAGGCCAGTAAGAAAACCTGCCTAAAAAAAAAGTCAGCACCTGAGGAATGATACCTAAGTGGAGTCCTCTGGTCTCTGCATGTACTCATATGCATGGTCACACACACACTCATATGCACACTCTTGATTTCACAGGGGGGGGGGGAGACAGAGAGAGAGAGAGAGAGAGAGAGAGAGAGAGAGAGAGAGAGAGAGAGAGTTCAGTCATCTGTACATAAAGTGACACTTAGTTTGCACCATGGGAGAACTTCTAAATATAAGTGTATTTATGTTTCATGAGCTGCACTTTTATTGTCGTACTGGGTTCATGGTGTGCACTCAGAACTGAGCTGTCTGATGTGCTTTGGTGTGGGAGAATACAGAGAACAGTTGCTGGAACTGTCTGTGGTATGATGACCACAGAGTCTGACCAGCTGAGGCTGCTGGTGGTAGTGCCCAGTGGAGTTAGGCTCTGCGGATGGACTGGGAACTATGTAGCTGACCCATAGCAGGCTGCCCTCCTGGAGTCTCCAGACACCTCTGAGGTTCATGCTGTCATGATGAAAATAGGGCCATCGTCAGGGATTCCTTAGATCTTTCAGTCTAACCTGTAAGCAGGTCTCAACTCCCAAAGCCTCTCTGAGCCCAGGCAAGCCAGGGCCCTTCCAGAGAGCTCTAAGTAGGGCAACTGACCTTTTGCATACCCTCTGGTGGGCTTTCACAGTAACCTGAACAGGGTGAGGACCCTCCACCCAGTTGTACCAACACTGGCAAAGCCAAGGACCCTGCATGTTCTGACTTGGGATAACTTCCCATTGCCCTGATCGGACCAAGGGCGGAGTTTCCAGCCTAAGGTTCATTTATGCTCTTACAGAGCATCTGCTAATTTGTTTACATACTTCGTTCATCAGCGAGAGGTTCCTGTGAGTGAATGGAAAGAGTAAAACATAATTTTGCTTCTGATTGAATGGCTTTTTTTGTGTGTCCCAAATGTGAGCCTCCTCTATGTCCCAAGTACCACTTTCCTAGCATGCAGATGTCCCCTAGGTGCCTAGAACTCTCTCACATTCGCACAGGCAGAAATGGAAGCAGGGTGTGTTGGACTCAGGACAATCTAGATGGGTACTAAATATAATGGAGAAAGCATTGACATGAAGCCATGGATGGTGATACCGTCTTAAGCAAAGTGTAGGTTTGTAGATCCTGTATCTAATAGAAGGAAGCGTGGTTGAGCACAGCAGAGAGCAAGACTACCAGCAGGGAGCTGGAACGGTACAGGAAACTGTAGTTCTGCTGGGTAACAGTGGCCTCAGTACCCCAGGGAGCTGATTCCACACGCTCTGCTGTTCCCTGCAGTTGCTTTAAAGATGCTCTGAATCTTCACAATAGCCAAGTGATGGAACTAAGCTAGATGCCCATCAAGAGATGACTGAAAGCTAAACACAGTGTGCACTTGGGAGGCAGAGGCAGACAGATATCTGGGAGTTTGAAGCCAACCTGGTCTACAGAGTGAGTTCCCAGACAGCCAGGACTACACAGATAGATAGATCCTGACTTGAAAACAACAATAACAAAAACAAGCAAACAAAGAGATAACTGAATAAGGGAAATGCATATACATACTATGTATATTAACCAGCCATCACAAAAACAAAGTCAAGTCATTTTTTTTGTGGAAATGGATGGAACTGGAGACCATCATATAAAGTGAAGCAAGCCAGGGCCATCCAGAAAAATACCATATTTTCTCTCATACATGAAATCTAGACTTTAAAAGAAGGACTTGGTGCAGGTGGTAGTGCACACCTTTAATCCCAGCACTCAGTGGCAGAGATAGGTGAATCTCTGACTTTGAGACTAGCTTGGTCTATATAGTGAATTCCAGGGCATTCAGGGTGACACAGAGAAACCCTGTCTTGAAAAACAAAACAAAACAAAAACAAATAAACCAGCCAACCAGCAGAGGGGAGACTAGTTAGGAAGAGGAGGGTATCAGCAGAACAGTTGGGCAGAAGAAGATAGTAGGGGTGAATAGCATCAAAGTTCATGATGAACTCTCTCTTCGAGACTGGTTATTGCTAGGTATCCCCAACTGGCCTCAAATTCATGGTTGATTCTCCTGCTTCTGCCTCCCTAGTGCTGAGATTCCAGGCATGTGCCACCATACCAGGCTGAACCCCATTATTTTGTGCAATGAATATACACTAGGTGGGCTTACACCCTTATTTTGGCATGGGGGGTTTGCGGCAGTCCTCATGCCAAAGTAAGGGTGGCTTCCTTGCCAACCAATGGAGTAAGGGCACCGCCTCTTTTCACAATCTGTCCTTCAGCAGCTCAGCTCAAAATGTCCTGGGGAAGAAGCCTTGCTGGCAAGATGGAAGGACCCTTCCGTTGCTAGTACGCAGTAAAACAAATATGAGCTTGCTGTAGAAACAGCCGTCTATTAGCGAGCATGCGTTTCAGTGGAGCCTGACGGCTTGGAAACCAGCCCAGATTGAGAAAGTGGCTGGAAAACCCAGTCCAGATGTTTTCAATCAACTCATTGTTCCCACAATGAGTCCAGAGCTCTCTCCTTTGAGCTGTAACCAGCCAGGCATCAGAGTACACACGTTGTAACCAGGCTTGCAAGTCAGGAGACTGGCCCCGTGTCCTCCTCGGCCTTGAAGAACCTCAGCTTCACACAGCTATTGTCTAATCTTTACAATGGGAGTGTCTTGATCACTATGGAAACCATAGAATACATTGGGGTTTTTTTTGTTTTGTTTTGTTTTGTTTTTTGTTTTTGTTTTTACTTACAAGAAGGTAAAGAAGGTCAAATGTGTCCCTGAGCCTGTTCATTAGCTTGTTGAATCTTTGTGGCAGCCTGTCTGTTGGATATCACTTTGACTTTGGAAATGAGGACAAGGTTTGTGTCAGTAGCTGACTAAGTTACAGATCACCCAAGCCTGTGGCAGATGGGACTCAAGCACAGGTTTGTAGGTCTGCTGTTCTGTAGGCCTATAAAAGGGCCAATAGAAAAATGACAGGCCTGGTTTGGATTGGTTTGGTTTGGTTTGGTTTGGTTTGGTTTGGTTTGGTTTGGTTGTATAGTGGCTCAGGGGGCAGAGTGACTGCAGTGCAAGTATGAGGACCCAAACTTGAATCCCTAGCTCCCACATAAGAGTTAAACATGAAGGCTGTACTTATATAACACCCATGCATAGGAGAGCAAAGACAGCCCCATCCATGAAGCTGTTGGGCCAACCAGCCTGGCTGAATTGATGATCTCCAGGTTCTAAGGAAGCTGAACAGTGACTCTGTTTCAAAAAATAAGGTACAGATCAAAAGAAGAAGGCATGGTAATGCCAAGCTCTGGCCTCCACTTGTGCACATGTACACATGCAGGCAATCTTACACATATCTATGTAGATATACTACATATACACAGATGCACAGACGTGGACGTGTACACGCAAGTACAAAATCACTATTGGAAAACCACCTGGCATCTTTCTTAGATCTTCATTTTTCATTGCAGTAAAATATATGTACGAAAACGTACATCTTAACCATTTGAAATGCATATACAGTTCAGCCGTGCTAAGTATGTTTTTCATTTTTGTGCAACTAATTTCCAGAACATTCTTGCAAACCAGAAGGTCCAGACACATTAAATAACCTTCCCGTCCTTCTTACAGCCCCTGGCAATTGCCGTTCTGCTCTGTTTCTCAGAGCTTGACAGCTCTAGGTAGGAATCATCCCATATTTGGTCCTTTGTGACCAGCTTTTCCCACTTAAGCAGAATGTCCTCAAGGTTGGATGTTGAAGTATGCGTCAGAATTTTCCCTTCTACAGTTTTGCCTTATATGTATGCAGTTTGTCAAGAGATGCCAGTTATGAATTGTGCTGCTGTGAGCATGGGTATGCAAACACCTACCCAAGGCCTAGCTTTCAGTATCTGTCCCTCCCTCCCTCCTTTGTTTCCTTCCTTTCTCATTCTGGGTCCTTGTAGACAAACATCAAGCCACTGAGCTACACCCACAGCTGAGTGTGTGTGTGTGCACACTCACGTGTCCGTGTGTGTGTGTGTGTGTGTGTGTGTGTGTGTGTGTGTGTGTATCCTGGTGGTCTTGTCTTAGTCTTTTGAGTGCTATGATTACAGACATCAGAGTACACCTGTGATTGTTTTCTTTTAAATCTTTGAGACAGGGTCTCAATAAGCTGTCCAGGTTGACCTAGACCTCAGTGTGTAGCCAGGTTTGGCCTCACACTTGTGATCCTCTTCCCTCAGTCGTCTTAGAAGCCGTAATTACAGCTATAGCCACCACACCTGGTTTCAATTTTGGACTTTGGAATGATATAATAGCTTTAAAGTTTTGGGGCTGAGGACATAGCTTGGTGATAAAGCAGTTGCCTAGTATGCACAAGGCCTAGAGTCCTATCCCAGTACCACCCCCATCCCAAAAAACTAAACAAATAAAAAAACAAGTTTTGAGGAACACCGCGCTGTTTCCTACAGCATCAGCACCACTGACACACAAGGCTTGTTTCTCCACATCCCCACCAGTACCAGTGCATTTGCTCTTTCCTGTGTTTTTGACAGGAGTTCCCTGCAGTAGACAGTTTCCTTGTTGCTGTGACCAAGTATCTGTCAAGAAGCACCCTAAGAGAAGAACAGTTATATTGGCTCACAGTTTGGGAGCACACAGTCCATCGAGGTGGCTCTAGGTAGCAGGCATATGCAACCTGGGACTCCTCACTACTTCTTGTCCTTGCCTTCGTTATTGGTTCTGGAAACAATGTAACCCTGGCTTCCCTGGAACTTGCTATGTCAACCAGGCTGACCTCAAACTCACAAAGATCTGCCTGCCTCTGCCTCCCAAGTGCTGGGATTGAAGGAATGCACCACCAATCTGCCCTATCCTGTCACATTTTCATAAACAGAAAGCAGGGGATTGACAGGAAGTGCGATCACACTATAAGCTGTTAAGGTCCTCCCCCAGTGACTTCCTTCCTTCCATCAAGGCCCCACCTCCAGAAAGTTTCCCAACCTTCTAAAGCAGTGCCGCTTGCTGAGGACCAAGTGTTCCAATGTAGGAACCTGTGGGGACATCTCACACTTAAGCCACACCCTCACCCCTATGGAATGAGATGGCCCCTGGTGGTTAACCCTCTAGGGCTTTGCATATAAAATTTTCTGTTAATGCAAGGAAGGTGAAAGAACCAGAGGTGAGCCACGTTCCGCAGTGACTTTGCTGAGTATGTAATGATGGCTGTGATGGAACAGCCTGTCTCTACCCAGACAAGGTGAAAGAGAGAATTGAGAAGGCACTAGTTAGAGTACTGACTCATAGGCTTCTGGGCTCACAGATGGCTTGGCACCCAGAGACTGAGCTATCTCAGTCAGGCTCTGTGTCTATGAGGAGAGAGCAATAGTGTCACCTATGTCTCCCGGAGGTCAATGTGGTGATGCATGTGGATGTGCCCTAAAACCAGCAAACCCTTGATTATGGAGCAGATGGACTTTTCCCTGGGTGCCTACTTCTACAGCTGCTCCATGTGCAGAGGCTGGTGAGGCTGACTTGTGTTGTGGGTATAACTAGAACTCATGTTCTTGTCGTTGTCCCCATTTTCAAGTCATCAAGAGCAGCAATGAACTATCTCTAGTCAACTCAGACCTCTGCAGCTCACAAATCCTTGTTGTCTCCATCTTGCTGATAGGAAAGGTATTTCAAAGCTAAAAGAGACTGAACCAGAACTCAAAACCAGGTTTGGACTGTACCCTGCATAGCATTGTCCCAGAAATCTGACTGGGACAGCAAGGGAAGGAAGAAATGACAGAAGACACACAAACACACATATAGGGAAGCTGGGATTGGGTGGACTGTGCCAGTTCTGGTGGAGCAGTACCTACTACAAAAATCTACAACGTCAGCCTCCGGGCTATGTACGGCCCAGAGGTAGGAGGAGCAGTCAGTCTCACGTTGCAGTCATCCAAGAGCAGCTATAGTCACTAGTTTTTGCTCACACTGTCAGTATCCACACAGAGACCAGAGGAAGGCTTTGCCAATTCCTCTGAGTCTAGTCCTTGGTCCTTGTCAATAACATACATTCAGTCAGTTCTTCATCTCTCCTGTGGTGGTTTATCCTCTGCCTCTCATAGGCTTAGATATTTGTATGCTTGGTCCTCAGTGGAACTGTTTGAGAAGAAATTGTTTGGGAAGGATTAGGAGGCGTGGCCTTGTTGGAGGAGATGAGTCGTCAAGGGTAGGCTTTGAGGTCTCAAGAGCACAGGCCACTCCCAGTTAGCTGTCTGTCTCATGATTGTGTCTCAAGATATGAGCTCCCAGCTACTATTCCAGCATCTTGCCTGCCTGTCTGCTGCCATGCTTCTGGCCTGATGGTCATGAACGATAACTATAACTATGACTATGACTATGAACTATGAACTATGAACTATAAACTATAACTCCTGGCCCGATGGTCATGAACTATAACTCTCTGGATCCATGAGCCCCAAATTAAACACTTTTATTTATAAGTTGCCTTGGTCACAGTGTTTTGTCACAGCAATAGAAAAGTAAGGTAGAAAGCTCCTTAGACAGTCACACAGGGCTCCTTTAGTCCCCACAAAAGCCCCTGTTCTTCTGTAGTACTACCCACAGTGGTAAAACATCATTGCCAGATGGGTGAGATGGCTCAGTGGGTAAACGTGCTTGCCAGGCGGGGCCACCAGAACTGGATCCCTGGGGCTCACAGAAACATGGAAGGAAAGATCCAACTCCAAAAAATTGCTCTCTGATCTCCATACTTTCTCACTGTGGCATGTGTCCCCCAACTTCCCCCTACATACACACACACACACACACACACACACCATGCACACATATACAATAATAATGATAATTAAATTTAAACGTGATTGTCAAGTCGACTTAATTTGAAATCCCCTAGGAGACTCAGCTCTGAGCAGGCCTATCTAGATGTTTCCACAGAGAATTAACCAAGGAAGGAAGACCCACCCTGAACATGGGCAGTACCAAACTGAATAAAAAGGGGAAAACCAAGGAAGCCAGCTAAGCAGCAGAGTTCACCTCTCTCTGCTTCCTGACTGTGGGACACAGTATGACCAGCCACCTCACCTCCTAATGTCATGCCTTCCCACCATGATCAACTGTATCCCTTTGTAAACTGAACCAAAATAAACCCTTCTTCTCTTAAGTTGCCTCTGCCAGGTGTTTATCACCACATTGAGAAAGGCAATTGATACACCGCACAACCTCCAGGATTAAACGATTTCTGTCCTAATTGTACTCAAACTACCACCTCCTCTGGTCACACCAGCTGCCTATCCAGGCAAGGGAACTCCAGTGATCGACGATGAGATGGACAACCTCACACAATAAAAACTAATTGATAGCTACACACACCTGCCACAATTCAGAGGCATTCCATGTAAGGCATTACATTAGTGCCCTTGCCATCTGGATCTGCATTGATAGGATGTTTCCTTTCCTCCATTCCCCACAGGCCCCATCTGGTTGGATAATATCTACTGCACTGGCAAAGAGTCGACCCTGGCAGCTTGCTCCTCCAATGGCTGGGGCGTCACTGACTGTAAGCACACTGAAGATGTTGGTGTGGTGTGCAGTGAAAAAAGAATTCCTGGCTTCAAATTTGACAATTCGTTGATCAATCAAATAGAGGTAAGTGCTCTTTTTTTTCTTTTTATGCTATTGTATGGAACTCAGAACCTGTGTATACTCAGTCTCCACATTCCATCAATAGCATCTTCCCGTGAATGTATTTTCTTTTCCTTCCGTATCATATGTCTCACCTGCTTGTTGAGTATTGAGTATATGTGGGGATTCATACCAGCTAGATTTGATGCAAGGGCAAGTTGAAAGATTTCTGGAGAATGGATACCATTACATGGATGGATGTTTTGCTAGTACATATGTCTGTGTACTGCACGTGTGCTCAAGGAGGCCAGAAGAGAGCATTGGAACACCTGGAACTGGAGTTACAGGTGGTTGTGAGCTGCCATGTTGGTGCTGGGACTTCACCTCGTCTTCTGGAAGTGCAACTAGTGCTCTTAACTGCTGAACCTTCTTTTTAGCCTCTGACTTTGCTTTTGAAAAGAGACTTAAAATTGCCCCCATTTAGGCTCCAGACTGTATCTTAATTGTTATCTTCCCATGACTCCCACTGCCCTGCTCCTGTTTCCTGTGCCCCCAGAGCACACAGCACACACTGGAATTTGGTCCTGTCTATGTAGAGAATGAGTTCCCATCCTTCCCTCAGCTGGAGCTTGAGGCCACTTGCTAGTCATCATCTTCAAACATGCTCACTCATTCATGATAACAAGAGCGCCATAGAGTCTATTCAATTCAGAGACTGAATACCACTAACCAAGCTTTGTTTTTCCATGGAACTGACACTGAGGAGTACGGGCTTGTGCAACCCAGTGTCCCAGAACTTTCCATGCCCACTCTACATCCTCATAGGAAACAGCACCCACATGTACCTGTCTCTGCTCTCTGATGAGACCGGAAGCTCCTAGAGGGTAGGTGTTCCATCTTAATCATGGTTGCATCCAACACACAGAGCTCAGGGTACCACATGTGAACAGATTCCAACTTCTGCATTTCTGTCCCCCTAGAAATGCATGCCTTAGGCAGAGAAGCACCCAAGTCAAGCATTAAACTATGCCGTGAAGAGAAGCACACAGAGCAGACATTCTTTCGTGGCACTGGACTGCCTCGCAGACATTGAGCTTATTGATGGCATCTTCAGTGGTCTTGGGTTCAACTAGAAGCTCAGGACTATCCACTTGGAGTGTTGAGAGAATAGAGGTCCAGGCTTTGTAGCTAAGAAGATGTTAATGGTGCAAATAGAAAAGAACAGGCCAAAATGTCAGCCAGTTTGAGGTTGTGAGAGAATAAGATTCATTTGCTACTAGGAAAAAAAAAATAATAACAATAATAGATAATCCTGGGAAGGGAACTCTGTGAGCAGCTCTTCCATAGGTAAATGTTAACTAAACTCCTAGGGCTTCACACATGCCAGCCATTCTACCAACTGAGCTGTATCCTCATTCATGAACCAAGTTACATAGAAAACAGAACCCCACTGAAATGGAAGAGGCTTAGACAATCTGGGGCAAAAAAAAAAAAAATGCTGAAAAGAACGTCCTTATTCTGGAAGTGCAGATGAGCAAGCGTAGTCCTCAGCTTTGACATTTGTTGGAGGAAACCACATTCATCAAGATCTGAGGACTCCCATGAGAAGGAAAACACAATCCTTAGTTGCTGGATAGACAGAGCATGTGTCATGAGGAATGCTGGAGCATCATGCCGAAGCCAAGTGCACAGATCCTGGTGAATTTCCAGTCACCCAGAGGGCTACAGAGCAGACATCTACAATGACAGGCCAGATGACAGGCACAGCTTTTGAACTTCATGCTTTCCTAAAAGGTCTCCTGTCATGCAGACCAGTTTGGTGACACAAGCCAGGGGAAGGCTACCTTGTCTAGCCACAGACACACAGGAATGAACCCTCAGTCAGTGAGCTGTCCTCTGGGACCTCCCTTCTGTGTCCACTGAAAGTAGGTCATGTTGGCCCTAGATTCAAGAGGCCTAAGAAGAATCCTTGAGTTGGAAGAAGATTCCTACATGCTGGGTTTCATGGTTAGAGCTCATGCCCAGACCACCTACACAGGGTGTTAGCAGGATTCTGGGACATTTCTCCAAAATGCCTCATGTCAGTAGCTGAAGTCATGGAAGCATTCCTCTGTGCTAAAGAAATGGCCCCTATTAAATCATTGTGGGTGAGTAAATGAGCCATAGCTTTGGTGGGTGTGCAGTTAGGTGGTATTGTTGGACATTAAGGATTCCCTGGAGAACTGGTGACTAATTTTGTATGACCACAGTAAATGGTCTCTAGTGATGTGCCTTGTGCCTCTGTTCCTGTCTATACATGAAGCATGACGAATCTGCCTGGAAACAAGAATGTGGACTGAAAAAAGATACTGAAAGCTATCACACTAGGAGGGATTGCTGGAATATATGAAATGAAGATTTAGGGAGACTGCACTACTTTGAAATAATAGGTCCCAAATGTGACAGCTATCTACTTAAAATGTAAGGTGTGTTATAGTTTGGGGTCAAAAGGACTTTGACCGGACAATCTAGTATCTAGGTGAAAGAAATCAGGCATGAGAGTGCAGGTCACAGCAGGGTGAATGAAAGTCATTGATTTTTTGTTTTTGTTTGTTTGTTTGTTTGTTTGGGGTTTTTTTGTTTTTTTGTTTTTTTGTTTTTTTTTTGTTTTTTTTGTTTTTTATCCCTGCAAGTGCTGTGTCACTGAACTCACTGGCTCAGTTCTGGGTCCATCTCTTAACCAGATCACCCACAGGAGGGGCCAAGAGACAGGTCTGGAAACCACATCCTAGGAGGGAATGAAGGTTCTTTTCTGTCAAGAAGAGATACTGGGGGATCCTCTGTCAGCTCTTTACAAATATTTAGAGTGCTACCATGGAGACAAATGTTTATAGTTTGTTCCAGCTCCCAGAGAAGGCTAAGACAGAGAAAGGTGGTGGATGGGATACAGGCTTCAGCTGAGGCAGTCCCCTGCACCCAGACCCATCTTCCTCTGTGTGATGTCAGCTTCTTATTGATGGAGGAGTTCAAGCAGAAACTCTCTGCCTCCCCTACTAGAAATATTGTAACCAGATTCCAAATAGGGAAGGGACTGGAACTGTGTGATTACAAAACTCTAAGCTCCCTTGTCACTTGGAAGCTCTGAGTGAGCATTCATGTCATGTTAGAGGCATCCACGAGCCAAATAGGCATCACTGGTATGTGTGTGTCAACGTGTGCAGAGAAGTGATGGCAAACAGTATGAGTGTTGTGTTCAAGCCTCTCCTGGCCTCTTCTCTGGCCCCTCACAACCTTGATTTTGAAGCTAGATATTGACCTTGCAGACTCACTGATTACCTGGAGGACAGGAACACATCTCAATATTACAGATGACCTCCTACAGGCTTAAATCTCCACGAGAGTGCTCCAGATATCCCCAATAAGAGAGTAGAAGAAAACTGCACCAGTTTGGATGAGATCTCCTCAGCCATGAATGTCAGAGGCATGCCTTGAGAACTAGGATTTGCTAGGTCCAACCCTAAGAACTCAGTGATTAGAGTTAGGGTTAGGGTTAGGGTTAGGGTTAGGGTTAGGGTTAGGGTTAGGGTTAGGGGTTAGATTTAGGACTAGGGTTAGGGTTAGGGTTAGGGTTAGGGGTTAGATTTAGGACTAGGATTAGGGTTAGGAGTTAGAACTAAGGGTTATAGTTAGACGTTAGGGCTAGGGGTTAGGTTTAGAGCTAGTGGTTAGAGTTGAGGCTAGGGTTAGGGTTAGAAATTTCTAGTTCTTAAGTTAGAAATGTACTGAAGCAGATTTTATTTGTCTTCCCCCAACTTCTCTGTCAGCTTGAGACACTTTTGGGATTTCTTGACCGTGAATTTCTTTCCAGAAGAAAAATAACCCTTTACTTACAAAAAAGACTCTACCAAGGAGAGCTGTACAGATTTGATGTTAAGGGCCCTGAGGACTTGCAGCCAGAACAATCCAGAACAATAGAACCATCAGTATCTATGGTAACAGTGTGTCTCTATCATTGGCAAGGTTGTTCTCAGTACTCTTGGGGAGTAGGGGGAATTAGTTGTGTTCAATAAGTATAAAAGCCTTATAGATTATGAAGTACTTATGAAAAAGTAGGTGACCAAAGTTCATGGGTCAGGAGGAAGATTCCAGAGGCATGAGTCACTAAGCCTGGAGCAATTGGTAAAATTTCTCTTACACTGTCAGTTTTCTTGGACACCTGTGTGCACTCTAGTCCTCTGGGGCAATGAATGACTATATGATTACTTTATTACAGAAACTCACTGAGTAGGTGTCTGTCCTCTTTTCCAACACAGATTGCACCATCTTAGCTTGCTGTAGACCTTAGATTCAGACCCTATAGCTGAAGGCGTGAATTTCTAGTCTTATGGAGACAAACTTGAGACCGTGTCCAGAATGGCTGACTTCTCTTGGGTCACCTGATATCACAGTATAAAACATCCATATGGCTGAATATAAAGACAAATGGATTATGGATCAGTCAGTAAAACGTTTTTAAAATAAGGTAGGTGGGAGCAAAAAAGTGACATGTGCAATGCAGATACAGATATTTTTAGATACAGAAAACAGAGCCCCCAGCAAATCTCTCAGGATGTCAGAGCCTCTTAAACCAGGACACTTTGTTTCCTGTCTGTGGAGGCTGGAAAAAGCATTAGATAAGGAGAGATGGCAAATCCAGATGTCCTTCGGAACAACCCTGCAGCTGGTACGAGTTCCTAGATCACATGCTTGTTCTTACAAGGCTTCTGCTGGGGCCTATTAGATCTGGAAATGTGTGAGTCTGCAGTGTTCGTCGCTTGCCTTCCTTTCTACACATTTGTTAAGGGCTCTTCTCCCACCCCACCCCCAAAAGAAAACAGCAAACAAGCTGTTGTAGCTCCAGCTCAGTTGGTAGAGCGCTTGTCCAATATGCATGAAGCTCGGGGTTTGACCCCCAGCACCACATAAAACTGGGTCTGGTAGTAACAAAGTAAGCACAGAGTAGAAATGCCTAGAGATGGTGCCTATTCTGTGAGGGATTCCCTGAACCTAAGTATCATCACTAAGACAGTAGGCAGCCCAGGAGATCCTGAGTTGTCAAAGAGAGATGCTGCGGAGCCAGAAGGCCATTTATGATGGGGCCTGAAAAAGCCCCCCCCCCTTTTTCCCCCTGCAACCACAGGGACTAGGCAATGAATCCAGGTTTTTATTAGTCACTGTCAGTGCCAGATGTTTCCATGTCTCCCTCCCAACCACAGCCTTATCTGCTTGCATCTGGAAATCCAGAAAAAGGTCTCTAGAGAGACTTCCTGCAAAGGGGGCACTTCCCAGCTGGGCAGTTTTATTGTCTCTGATCTCAGCACCAGGGCAGAGAGGCAGATTGTGTTTAAGAAAGGGGATCGGTCCCCATCTGGGAGTAGTTTGAAAGATTCCATATAGTTTCCCAGGTAGTTTCAGGCAAGCTGAACGACTTTCTTCCTGCAAAAGAAGTTGACAATGGTTCTCTGTGCCTAACTCTTAGGAGAGGAGTAGAAAGGGTTAAGCAGGGCATCCTCTGAGGACTGAGTTGGCTGATCAGATGTGGTTCTCTGGGATATCTTTCTTTTCCACCATTCTGTGAGCATGCATAGGAAGACATACAGGGCCTTACTCTGTGTTCATAATCTGTGCTCTATTCTCTGAGAACCCCTATGTAGCTGGGACTATTGGCTACCATAAGGTACACAAGAGAATAAATGCTAAGGTACCCTATTTCTTTTCCAACCAAAAATAGGTCACCATGTCTGAAAAGTAGAGGGTGTTTATGTGGCAAACAGAACCAAATATTTGAAATCGCATAAATCCCTGCAAATCTGGAAGCTCGGTTCTGGCGGGGTGCCCGTGCAGCCCTTTGCAAAGCACAGATAAAGACTGTTAGAAAAAGCCGTGAGGTGAAACAAACAAACAGCATAGTAGTCACTAGACCGTGCAGACATTATACTGTGCTTTGGATGTAATGGACACATGAACAGTATGTACTCCAACTCTGAGCGCTGTGGATTGGACTGGTACACTGAATGGTGGTTTGGAGAAGAAATGAATGGGAGAGGTGGTGGGAAGGTTTGCATCTGTGGATAGGCTAAGCTGAGTAAGAGAAAGCCACTCAGATTCTGGGTATGCAGTGCTGTTCTCTGAGCCTGTAGGGTAGCCTAATGACATGAGTAAAGCAGGACTAGTAGAGGCCAAGCTGACGCTGCCACGTGTCCGAGAGTCCAGGTACATGAGCTATGCTAGAAGACGAATGCTGAATCTCTCCTTTCATTCCCACAAGGCTCTTATAACAAGGATCTATTGGCTCATTCATTCTGAATCCTAGGCTGGGCACGAAGATGAAAGGGACTGATAGATAGATAGTCTTGCCCTTCTTGAGCTTACTGTCTAGCAGTAGAGAAAGACGATTTCAGAATCCATTACTTTGTTGCCATGGTGATGATCCCTATGTACAATCAAAGACCCAGCACAGGACTTGCTGAGTCTATGGTCTCAGAACCCAGGCTAGGCCAGAGAAGCTGCTGGGCCACAAGGGGTTGGTGGCTGGAACAGGTGTCTCGCTGGCTTCCTGCCTGCAGTAGGGCTGGTCTACTCTCCAAAGAAGCCTCTGTTACCTGCACACATTCTTCCTGGCTGGAAAAATGAAAGCATTTTCCAGCAGTGGTGCAGAGCTCCTGATTTATAGGCGGTCCAGACAAACAGCCGGCTTGTTTCTCTAGTGGCGTCAGTGTGAGTTCAGCTCTCCACACCGTCCCAACTGCATCCCCTTCACTCCCAGTTCAGTCCAGTGCAGAGCTGAGCAATGGAAACCACAGAGCAGGGCCTGGTGGTATAGGCCTGGAATCTCAGCTACTTGGCAGGCTAAGGTAGGAGGATTACAAGGGCTACAGAGTGAGTCAAAAGCTGGCCTAGGCAACTTAGTGACACCCTGATTCACAAGAAAAAGTAAAAGAAGACTAAAGAGTTAGGTCAGTGGTGAAGCATTTGCTCATCGGGTCTGATGTGCTAGAATCAATCCCCTAGCACTACAAAATGAGAAAGAAAAATCACAGGCAGGGTGGTACATGGTTGTAATCTCTAATGAGCTAAAGCAGGAGGGTGGTGAGTTCAAGACCAGCCTGATCCATTTAGCAAGAGAGACCATGCCTCAAGATAGATAGATAGATAGATAGATAGATAGATAGATAGATAGATAGGCAGGCAGAGACAGACAGACAGACAGACAGGCATCACAGAGGCAACTTTCTTCTTCCTTTTTGTTCCACTGTCCCAGTCAGAATGTTACTAGCAACTTCTTAACCTCTGAATTTCCAATTCTATTTTAAGTATTAAATAATTATACTTTAGGCAGATTCTTCTAACAACATTCGCAGACAGTACCTGTCTACCTAAGTAGACCTCCCTAGTCTACCTAAGCTTGTGCTGAGTATCAGACTTTATGGGATAATTCAGCCCAGTAACTGTGTATAAATAAGATCCTGGGAAGGGAAGAAAATAAAGAAGTGTGTGTGTGTGTGTGTGTGTGTGTGTGTGTGTGTGTGTGTGTAGAAGATAGATGAAAACCTTAGATGTTGTTCCCTGTCAGATATTTGGATAGTCTCCTTTCTTGGTCTTGCTGGTTAGGCTAGACTTTCTAGCCAGTTAGCCCCAGTGATCTGCCTGTCTTCACCTTCTCAACACTGGGCTCACAGCATGTGCTTCAGACATGTGTTCTGAGGAATCAAACTTGGGTCCTTATGCTTTCCCAGGAAACATTTTGCTAACTGAGCCACCACCCCAGCTCTTCTGTGTCAGATCTTAGGAGAAAAGGAGATGAGATGTTGAACAACTCAGGTACAAGAGGTGCAGATGTTCTCTGTGTCTATCCACAGGTCCCACAAGAAGTGTTTGTGCTATGGCAAGAGGCAAGGTCTGCCTGACGGTTAGACATTAAACAAAGACTAAAAAGAGTGTGATGATTTTCTTGGCTTTAGTGCCCAACATAACTTAGCAACTTAGTGCTAAGTTGCTCTCTTGTTATATCTTGTTTTTATATTTATTTATTTATTTGTTTATTTATTTATTTATTTATTTATTTATTTATTTATTCGAGACAGGGTTTCTCTGTGTAGTCCTGGCTGTCTTGGACTCACTCTGTAGACCAGGCTGGCCTCGAACTCAGAAATCCGCCTGCCTCTGCCTCCCAAGTGCTGGGATTAAAGACGTGCACCACCACTGCCTAGCTTGCTATATCCTTAAAAAAAAGAAAAGAAAAGAAAAACCACCTCATTGACTAATTCAAAAAACATTTTTCTGTTTGTTTGCTAGTGAGGACCTCATACATGCTAAGCAAGTGCTGTACCTCTAAACTACATGCCTGCTGCAGCTTCTTCTTCCTCTTCCTCCTTTTCCTCCCTTCTTTATTAAATTTTTAATTTTGAGACAGGATCAACTGCTCAGGCTGGCTTTGAACTCTCTAAAGCCCAAGCAAGCCTTGAACTTGCAGCCACCCTGCCTCAGTCTCCTAGCTATTAGGATCACAGGTCTACACGACCAGACCTATAAAAAGATGACTCATGGTCGCAATCCTATTGTGAGATAAAATCATGTGGAAAGATAGAAAGCAACACAAAGTAACCTGCAACTGCTTGCTTTCTTTCTTTCTTTCTTTCTTTCTTTCTTTCTTTCTTTCTTTGTTTTCATTTTGTTTTGTTTTTTGGATTGATGTAATTGTCATCTTGGAGGTTTACTGATGAATAAACTCACTTTTTCTAGTTCTTTCTGAACTCTTGCTGGGTGGTTTAACTCAACTGTTCTGGCTCAAACTCCTCTCTAACCTGACTGATTCAGTCTGGTTTCTCTCAGCTTCTCACTGAATTGCTCTGCTTGGCCTCAAACTAATTCTGGCAATTTGTTCTAATCTTCTGGCTCTTTCTTGTTGCAGGATATTTAATCACATTGTGAACCCCAAGACTGTGAACTAGAAAAGGCTGTTTCTTGTTGTGGTGTGGCTCAGCCCTAGTACACACCTTTAATTCAAGAGCTTTTTGTAAACAGGATTAAATAAAGTCAACCCTATGTCAAGAGGCAGAGCAAGCAGCCAGTTGACAAGAAGTGAACAAAAGAAAACACAAGAAGTAGAAAGTAGGGACATTGGGTTGACTGGTATTTAAGATAGTGTAGAAAAGGAGGGCTCTTTCCTTCTGGGACATCAGTGGAGTAGGAAGGTCAGCTGGGTGCTTCCTCTGCCTCTATGAGCTAGCAGGCCTTCACCTCAGCATCTAGCTCCTAGGTCTTTATTGGTAAAAATCAAACATTTGGGATTTTGTTTTTTAACAAACAGCACCTTCTTACTCTCTGGCTTCAACTGCCTCTGCTGACCTGCACTGAACTGTGTGAACTCATGAATGAACTCAACTCCACTGCACTGCCCTCACTGCACTGACTCCCAGTTGACTCAACTCCCAACTCACTGACAAACTGAACGGAACTCCTTCGCTCTCCTTGCACTGCTCTTAAACAGCTTTTCTCTTAAGAGTTGAGTGTATCCTATCTCTGATTCATTCTGTCAAATCTTTCTCTGATTCATCACCTTGTCTGCCCCTCAGTTAGATGTCATTGTTTGGGATTAAAATACTAAAGGATTCTAGCCAGAGGGATTAAAGGTGTGTACTAAGGGCAAGTCTGCATTCCAACCAGCTCACAGCAGACCTAGATGGTCTTTGGATGTGATCAAAGCAGCTATATTGCTGGATTAAAATTCCTTTACAGTAGCCAATATAAGCCAAGACTACTAACTCAGATGAGGGTATCAGAAAGAAGATACTGGAGGAATTAAAAAAAAAAAATCTAATCTAAATGGGTGAGATATTTGGAACATGCTGAAGAAATGGCTCAGCCAATCATTACTTGCCTCACAAGTGTGGGGACCTTGGTTTGATCATCAGCAATCACATAAAAAAGATAGACCTGGAAGCTCATGTTTATAATCCTATGCTGTGGAGTGGAGACAAAAGGGTCCCTGGGTCTTGCTGGCCAGCTGTTATAGCTGAATCAGCAAGTTTCAGGTTCAGTGAGAGAGACTGTCTCAAAAAATAAGATGGAATACAAGACATCAGACTTGACCTCTGGCTTTCACTCACCTGACAGCAAACATGCACGAACTCATATTTTTACACTCATGCAAATAAATGTTCTTAAAAACTGAAGAGATTTGGGGCAAAAAGATTGCTTCATGAAGAATGTGGTAAAGCTTCTGTCTCTACTAGCCTTACAAAGCAAGCAGCTTACATAACCAGTTGACCTGTGTATACCGGGGTCTTATGCAGAACTTGGGACATAGAACCATCCTATAAATACATATGAAGAAATAAAGGTATGTGTGGGTTAATCAAGCAATCAATGTTTTTTTTTTTTTTGTTTTCTTGGTTCATTATTATTATTATTATTATTATTATTATTATTATTATTTTCCCCTTCCAGTCTCCCTCTTGCTCCAGCCCCGCTTGCTCCAGCCCGTTTTTTCATTTAAAAAATTTATTATTTCATTTATTTACATCCCAAATGTTGGCTCCCCCACCCAATCCCTTCTCCCAGTTCTTCCCCTATCCCCCCTTCGCTTCACCTCTGAAAGGGTGCCCCCCCACAACTCTCTTTCCTGGAGCATCAAGTCTGTACAGAATTAGTCGCCTCCTCTCCCACTGAGGCTAGACAAGGCAGGTCTCTGCTATATATGCCAATCAATGGGGGAAAACAAACAAACAAACAAAAAAACCTGATTGTTGCTGGGCAGTGGTGGTGCACGCCTTTAATCCCAGCACTTGGAAGGCAGAGGCAGAAGGATTTCTGAGTTCGAGGCCAGCCTGGTCTACAGAGTGAGTTCCAGGACAGCCAGGGCTACACAGAGAAACCCTGTCTCAAAAAAAACAAAACAAACCCTGATTGTTGGTTAGGGAGAATTGCAAGAAATGGCTGAAACCCAGGACTGTCTGAATAGTATACAGTGGTCTTCGTGAATAAATGTAGCAATGGACTGGATCAGAGACTGGCCATGATCTGGACTAGATCTCAGAAGACATGTAGGGGTTTGAGGTGGTAGAATTTTAATGGCCTATTTAAATATTTACAATTATCCTGTGTCTTAGTTAGGGTTTTACTGCTGTGAACAGACACCATGACCAAGGCAACTCATAAAGACATTTAATTGGGGCTGGCTTACAGGTTCAGAGGTTCAGTCCATGGGAGCATAGCAGCATCCAGGCAGGCATGGTGCAGGAGGAGCTGAGAGTTCTCATCTTCATCTGAAGGCTGCTAGGAGAAGACTGGCTTCCAGGAAGCTAGGATGAGGGTTTTAAAGCCTACACCCACACCCACAGTGACACACCTACTCCAGCAAGATTACATCTATTCCAACAAGGTCATGCCTCCAAATAGTGCCATTTCCTAGGCCAAGCATATACAAACCATCACATCCTGCATACCTGTTTAGGCCACAGAAGTGTATATGGGAAATCAGAAGAGAAGAAGAGATGTTGCCAGGGTCAAATGGGCCATAGGAGTGAAGAAGAAAGCAAAAGAAAGGATTCAGGAGGTGTAGTCTGCAAAGTGGGGCAGGAGGGACTCACTTGATAGCCCTGTTCGTATAAGGAAGAAGTGTGGGCATTTGGATTGGTTGGTATGAGATGTTGAGAAAGGGGTGATGGGGAGGAACATGGGTCTGAATGTGACTGCATACATCAAAAAGGAATAGTCAAATAAGGCGTGCTGCAGGCCTTTCAAGCAAGATGCAAAAACATGTTAGCAGTGGAGGACAGACCAAGTGAGCAAGCTTTTCCAACCAATGGTACATCCCAGGGGGATGTTGGTATAATGACATTTCCTCTACTCTGTATGTAGCCCTGGAGTGAATTCCACTAAGAGGTTAAATTGTGGTTTCTAGAACAGAGGGAAGAGACAAGGCACCAAGCTAAGATCTGCCTCATTCTGCAGAGATACCATTTGCTCATTACAGATTTTCTAGTCCCTCTAGAAAGGAGTTGGCTGCAAGCTGTGTGCTTCTTGCTTTGCCTCTCCTTGCATCATACCCGGAAGCAGCTAGCCTTTCAAAACGGGTGACTCCTCATGGGCAGAGGTCCCAGACTGCCAACATTCCATGATTTACAAGTCACCAATAGATGCTGTGCCTGTTAAATGGTTCAAGACATAAGCCTGGATGTCCGTTTCCTGGCCATTCACTCTTCCCTTTTCCCACCAGCCCAGCAGCTACAGCATGGCAGGCCCCTGACCTCACTGTACCTTGGTTTTCTCCGATAAGAATGTGTGTTAGTCACTCCCATGGCCTTCCTGAGAAGTAGAAAATCAGTTCTGGTGGGGGGGTGGTCTGCAAGATCCTGGAAGGAAAGCTTATTGGAGTTCTGAACATTTTGTTTTGGGCAAGAGGACTAGCATTCAGGTAAATATTAGTTAGAATTTAAGATATTCCAGGTCTTTACAAATTGGATCATCGAGATGGCTCAGTGGTAAAGGTGCTTTCCTCAAAGCCTGATGGCCTGAGTTCAATCCATAGGGCTATCCTCTACCCTCTACACATGTGCTGTAGCATGCACACCCACATATATGTTCTCAACACATACATAAACAGACAAATAACTGTAACAAAACTTTAACATATCTACAGGAAAGAAAAGAAAACTACCCATTTTGATATTTCAAACAAATATCTTTGGGAGCTGAGGTTCTGGGAAAAAGAAATCCTTGTGGTTATGGAGGGATTCCACAGCAGTGAAGTAGGAGGGAGCTGGTGCGTGCAGGCATCTGCCTCCTAACCCTGAGGTCTCCCAGGGCCTGGGGAAGCTGCAGAGCTCACATGAGCCCTGAGTACGTGCCACCAAAGCTTGCCTGCCACTTCCTTAGCTTGAGGGGAAGAGCAGCTCATCCCTCACGTCCACCATCCTCTGACTCAGTCCTTCTGGGGACTGTCTTGAACTTCTAATATACACAGTGCCAGGCAGCCCTGAGGGGACCACCCAGAAATCAGAGCTGGAGGCTAACCAGTATTAGAGTCACTATAATATTGGGCAAGAAAGGCGTGTGAGAACAGATAGTGCTCAGGGGCCAGTGGTCACTAACCCCAGAAGCTGGAATAGAGACAGCTCTATTTTTATTTTTATCTGCTTATTAATGAGACTATAAACTTCAACAAGTTGTCCAACCTCACCAAATTTTCTCATGTTTTTACCTCTAATTAGAGACATGCCATTTGCTATCCTGTAGGTTTTGTGAGAAGGGAAGAGATGTAAGGTTCTGTTCACAGAGCCTCACATGCAGTCGACTGACACTTGATATGCAATGGCCTTTGCCATTGAAGAAACAGGGCACAGAGAGGGGTGCAGAGGAGTCTGGTAAGGCCCATGGACAACAGACTGTATTTTGTTGAGTGAGTACATGAAGGAGTGGATGACATGGGTGGTTCCAGTCTTAATTACTTCTATTGCTTTGGTAAAACATCACACCAAGGTGACTTACAAAAGAAAGTGTTTAATTAGGCTTATGGTTTCAGAGAGTTATTGTCCATGATGCCAGAACAAAGGCATGGCAGCAGGACAAGCAGAGAGCTCACATTTTGATCAACAAAGAGGAGATCAGAGAGAGGCACAGTGAGGATGGCAAGAGTCTTTTGAAACCTCAAACCTGACCCCAGTGACACACCTCCTCCAAGGAGGCCACACCTCCTAATCCTTCCCATATGGTTCCACCAACTGAAGACCAAGTAGTCAACCATGAACCATTCCTATTCAAACCACTGCAGTACCTGCCAGAAGAAGGACTTGATCTACAGGTAAAGATGGATGTTCTACCTCAGAAAAATGAGTGCAAAGTCCATTCTGACTGCTTTCTTTAAGTGTTGTAGGTTCAATCCTATTTCTCTCTTCTCTATCCCTCAGGTACACATTCTCTACATACAAAGACACACACAGGCCATCATATACCACCATACACATAAATGGATAAAGACTCACATAACACACACACAGCCTTTTATCATATACATATGTACACAAACTCACAAACATAGTACTAGCTCCCAGATACACAAAGACAGATCTAAATGTGTGGATACATAGACACACAGAAAGATATGTGTACCATACACACATACACATGTACCATTATGCACATGTGTGTATATCACACAGACACACATGTATGGATTGATCTGGGAGAGGAATGAAGACAATGGTAGCTAAGGCTAACCCTGGGGCTCACTATTTCTGCCCTGAAGTCTATAGGTCAGCCAGGGGGTTGGATCCTGTCCTAAATCAAGGCAGGCAAGTGTTCCAACAAGTGTGACTGTTTGTGGCCTCAGGCCCTGTGCAGATCCCTTGTCAGGGTGGCTGCTCAGCTTCCCAGCCAGCCATTCTTTCTCTATAGTACCATGGTCGGGCTCATATCTCCCACCCATAAGGGTCTACAACTGCTGACAGCCAAGAAAAGATCTGTGAATGGAATATGTCAGCTGTGCTTGCCATGGATGAGTGGAACGGCCATAACTTTCCTCCTGGACATGAGGCATCCACACTGGGTGCCAGGGGCCTCCTGCTGTGGGAAGAGTCAGGGAGGGGGCTAGCCTGTGGGCTTGGATTAGACCTCAGGCCACTTGTTGGCTCGTCACTGCCCATGTGTCTAGGTTGCACGAGTCCTGTGGGCTGATGAGAACTGTAAAGGATCCAGTCGGGAAAACATAATCCTGCCCCGGCAGCTTTCCTTCCGCTTTGTGTGGAGGGAGCTGGGGCCAAATGCCATTACTCTCGGCCGGCCGCATACTTTCCACTGTTGTGCAGAACCTGTGGAGTGAGGCCTGGCTCTGGACTCTGAAGCCTGTGGCGGGAGACATTAAGCCCTGGGCACCCAAATAATGGCTCTGTTCAATCTCCATTCATTTGCATTCTGGCTGGACAGGGCAGTTGGGTCACTGGAGTCTTCCTTTCGGCTTGGCCCTTACCAGTCCCAGCTCTCCCTCCCTGGCCTTGATCAGGGTGTGTCTCACAGCACACCTCAGGGTGGTCTGAGGAAGAAATTATAATTACTAGTTTTTGCATCTGTAAGCTGTGGGCAGTAGCAATAAACCACATTATTCTACTTAATGGTTAGAAATGAGGCTGCCTGGGAAGTGTTTGAAATAAACATGCTAAGCATGTTAGCAGCTGTTGATAACATGTGCTGTGGTCCCTAGTATCTGAGGGTAAATTGGAGCTGGGGACATCGAGCAGGGAGGGAGGCATAGCTGGAATCAGCCAGGAAAGATTATGGACATCTCTAACTTAGATAGCTGTGTGTTATAGAAAGATGGGTCTGGTTGAGGAACAAGTAGAGATACGTGCTTTAGACAGGACTCTCTGGCCAGGTCCGTGGCAGATGGATAGAGGCAGGGACTCCGTTAGGGACTCTTGCACAGTATGGCAATGGCTCCAGAAGGACAAGGGAGAAGAGCTCGAAGTGAGACGTTCTGGATTTGAGCACTTATGGGCTATGCCTTGGAGAAGCATGAAAAGTGTCAGGGTAACTCTGGGGACCCCTCCCCCAGTCATTTTTCTCTCTGGGGCCTCTAAAGGTCTCACTTCTCACACAAGGCTGTTCTAACTGTGTATCAGGGAGTACCCCCTCTCTAGTCTTCTACTTCCTTCAGAAGCATCCTGCCATTGAGTCCCTTGAAACCCAAACCCAAACTGATACCCTCACTGACCCAGGAAGATTAGAAGGCTCCTTTCTAAGGGACTCAAGACATACAGAATCTTGCCTCGCCACAGCCAAATAATCATCCCCAGCTCTATTTAGCTCACAGCTCCCCAGGTTCGAGGCTCCCCTATACACAACACGCCAACACTGGGTGGCTTTGCTTCTTTTCCCTGTAAGCCCCAAACCCTCATTTTGAGATTATGAAAAGATGAAGACTTTCTCTCTTGAGCTTTTATGTTTAAAGCCCATGCAGGAAGAATCTAGTGCCTCTGGTTTCCCACATTTCCTTATAGGAAAAAGGGAAGCTGGGGGGTGGGCACTCCAAGTCATCAAGTGTGGTGCCCGCTACCACACTACCTTCCAAAGTATAACATCTGATAACCATGCTGTGTGCCCATTGGGAGAACGTGGGCCCCTCTGCAGAGCCTGGAGAGTGGTGGGCCAGCAGAAATCAGCGTATGGTCCCTGCGGAAGAAACTGCTGCTGTCTGGCACCTGTCCAGGGCCAGACTCTCATCATAAACCCTGACCTTCCACATCTCCTTCTTCACAGAGCCTAAATATACAGGTGGAAGATATCCGGATCCGGCCCATCCTGTCTGCCTTCCGCCATCGCAAGCCTGTAACAGAGGGTTACGTGGAGGTGAAGGAGGGCAAGGCCTGGAAGCAGATCTGCAACAAGCACTGGACAGCCAAGAATTCCCACGTAGTCTGTGGCATGTTCGGCTTCCCTGCAGAGAAGACCTACAACCCCAAAGCCTACAAGTAAGAGGGCAGGGTCAGCGGGAGCGGGGCTTCCTATTCTTGTGAGGTCAGTACAGTCCTAGTGAGGGGCCATTTCATTGCCTGCTTGGCCTTGCTTTTAAGTAACTCACACTCCTGTGGGAAGCAAGCTAGATGACAGAACTAATGTAGCTCGTAGGAAGGCTTACCCATAAGGCACCAAGTGCTCCAGCCCAGGGAAACCCACCATCAGTTCTAGCAGCTACTGGGAAATGTATAGACTGTGTGAGCTTAATACATAGGTTGGGCAAGGAGAGTTTTAGCTAAAGTTCATCTCACATGGACCCAATAGACTCCAATTCCTTCCTTGAGTGATTTTCCCCAGGTTTAGAAAGTGTAGTTGGAACAGACACATTGAGCCCCTGGCAGACTCTCACAAAATCTAACTTTCCCTTGGCTGGGGAGAAGCCACTGGGACTCTCTATGTTTCGACAGTAACTCAAACTCATTAACTGCTACAGGCCTGCTGGCTTCTAGCTTGGCAGAAGGTTGTCTGTAACCTCAGTCATCCAGGCCCCGGGGGTGGGCGGCCTATGCTTCCCTTCCCCTCACCTCATCTCTTGATTCTCTTGAGCCATGAGTGACTAAGATGGGGGTGGGGTGGTGCTCTGGCAGCTGGAGGCCTGTGGAGGGTCATGGTGGGCGGCACATTCCTGAGAGCTGATGTAAGACAGAAGCTGGGCTGTCTGGGGAAGACTGGAGCAGGTCTAAGGCAGCACTATATGCTGGGTGAGAGAGGGTGGTGTTCACCAACAGCTGGAAACAGATGGACTTCCCTAAGCCAGTGGTGGGTCCAGTGTGCTCTGACCTGGAACAGCTAATGCTTCCCGGGGCATATTCTCCTGCACATGTGTGGAAGGGAGGTGAGGTTTCTCAGTGCTAGGGGCCTCACAGGAAGTGGGGAGGGGGAGCTGCACTGGAATTAATAACAGCCCCCTCGCGGGCATCTCTACTGTATGATGTCATGGTGGTGAACACACATCCTGAACTATCAGATATACGGTGTATTTTAGATATTTGAGTCTTTGTACCCACTACTTGCTAGAATTGCTCCAAAACACGCATTTTAGGAAAAGGGAGACAATAGCGACATCTAAAGAATTTGTTCTTCCTCTGTGTTCACGTACCATCCACCCGGAGACAAGGCAGATATTTCTATGGAGGCTGGACCAGCAAGGACAGACCTCACATCTGTCCCTCCCAGGGTCTCCTTGCCACATAGCTTCCTCTGTCAGGATAGCAACAGTCAGCTTCCTCAAGCATCTCTCTGAGTCCTGCCCAGGGGCAAACACACAGGCTCTAAAAAGCTGGACAGCTATAGAAGACAAGCGTCCTCCTGCATACCCATTTTAAACCCCACGATTAGTCATAGCCCAATGTTCCGTCAGTTCCTCATCATCTCAGCAAGGATTCTTCCTCTCTTTTATGTAATTTATTTATTTTTGTTTTATGTGCATGTCTTTTGCCTGAATGCATGTCTGTATGAGGGTGTCAGATCCCCCTGGAGCTGAAGTTAGACAGTTGTGAGTTGCCATGTGGGTGCTAGGAATTGAACTTGGGTCCTCTGGAAGAGCAGCCAGTGCTTTTAACCACTGAGCTGATGGATCCTGCCTTTCACCCCTTTTCTTTTCCTCTTTAGCCATTTTATTAGTTTCTTTCTTTTAACAGTCTCTCTCTTTCTCTCTCTCTCTCTCCCTCTTTTCCCCTCTCCCTCCCTCTCCTCTCTCTCTCTCTCTCTCTCTCTCTCTCTCTCTCTCTCTCTCTCTCTTTCGTGTGTGTGTGTGTGTGTGTGTGTGTGTGTGTGTGTGTGTGTGTGTGTTTGTACATGCCTGCAGAGGACCGGGGCATCAGATTCTCTCTAGAGCTAGAGTAACAGGTGTGGTGCTAGAAACCAAATTCGGGTCCTATACTAGAGCAGTGCATGTCCCTTAGCCTCTAAGCCGTCTCTCTGTCCTCTGACATTTCTCTTCAGTGTGACAAAATACCAAAGTGCTTCAACTCAAAGGAAGAAGGATCTTTTGGCTCACAGTTTTGGAGGGCACAGTCCATCATGGTGGGGAAGCCATGGTGGAGTTCACTGGCAGGGCTGTGCAGCTGGGACTCCTCACATCCCTGAGGATCAGGAGCAGAGACAGCATCCAGGTTATAACTCTGACATCCCTCCTGCAGAGACCCATCTTCTCCAGCTAGGCCCTACCTCTCTCAAAACAGAGCCACGAGCAGAGGACCAAACGTTCCAACCCAGGAGCCGCTGGGGGACATTTCACGTTCGATCCACATCACCACTACAGTTTTTATTCATTTCAAAAACTGCTTCCCTGGATCTGTGCACTGTTTTAAGCGTTTTGCCAGCATTCATTCAGTTAACTGCCACCTTGATACACTGCCACCTTGCTGTGGTAATTCCTCAGTCTGAATACTCACCTGCACTGAGAGATTAACCCATTTAGTTAGTTTCGACCAAAACTAAGGAGAGAGAGAGATCCTCACCTGAGTTTTTAAGTTTCCTACAACAATGTAGCAATTCACAGAAAAGATGGAGCCAAAGCCAGGGACATATGCATCTGTAGGGTTAGCTGTGGGCCCCAGTTACCAGAATTGGGAGATGTCTTTGCTCTGGGAGGTGGGTCTTTCTTCTGGTACCAGGGATCTTGCCATGGGCCATCGCCTCTCCCAGCACAGTTCTTCCTCCAGCCGTCCCAATCCCTAACCTTCACCCACCATTGCAGTAATGCTATGGGTTGGCTGTCCTCTCTACTACAAATTGCACTGTAATAGTACTAAGAAGTGGCACCTTCAGGGGGTGGTTAGGTCTTAAGAGCTCTGTCCCTGAATGGAAAATTGCTATTTTCATAGGACTGGCTTAGTTACTTTATCATTTGGCTGTTTCTTTAAGAAAGGGGCTTTTATAAACCACTCTCCTTTAACTGTTACACTTTTAAAATAAAAATAAAGGCAGGACTGTTGGTGCATGCCTATAATCCAGCACAGGGGTGGGAGAGGGCAGGGAGACTGCATTCTGGGAAATGGATCTGCTAGGCAGGAGGGAAGCAGGTGACTGCTGGGATGCCCTAGTTACCCATCCCTTTCCTTTCCCTGCAGAACTTTTGCCTCAAGGAGGAAGCTGCGTTACTGGCCGTTTTCTATGAACTGCACCGGCACTGAAGCACACATCTCCAGCTGCAAGCTGGGCCCTTCAGTGTCCCGGGACCCTGTGAAGAACGCCACCTGTGAGAACGGGCAGCCAGCTGTGGTCAGTTGTGTGCCTAGCCAGATCTTCAGCCCTGATGGACCCTCAAGGTTCCGGAAAGCCTACAAGCCAGAGGTAAGGACTAGGCAAAACGTATGGGCACTTGGTCACTAGTAGGGGTCATGATTAGATAGGGAGCAGGAGAGAGAACTGGCCCTAGCTGAGACCATTGTTGCTGCTTCAATAAAAATCAGAGCCGACCCCATTATTGGCCAGCACAGGTTCCTTATCCTCAGTCCACTGAGTCAGCATGAGCAAGTGATATGGAGTAGCCAGCCAGGGAGGAATCTGTGCTCCTATAAAGTTCCTGAAGGAGAAAGCATCCAGGACTCGGGAGCTGTAGGAGGAAGGATGCACCTCTCCAAAGCACATGACTTCAGCCATGTTTTTTTTCTAACTCATTTGGGTTTATTTCACAAAAGAAAAGCTAACTACAAAAAAGTTTTACCTACTAGTCATCTGTCTGCTGGCCACGTTACCATTATAGGAATGGCCTCTTGGTTTGTATAGAGGGTGTATGAGACTAACTGGGCTGAGGGCAGGGGGCAGGGAGGGATATTTCCCCCATATAATTTAGATCCTCCATTTTAGCTGACTGATTTCCCCAGAATGAGTGAGTGACCCAAACAAGGCAGACTGATCCTCTGAAAAAGCAAAGGTCTCTAATCTGTCTTCCCTCCATAATCATGTAGACGTCCTTCATATGTGTATGGAGATATATATATATATATATATATATATATATATATATATATATGCCAAACAATCCTGTTCTTTCTCTCTCTCCCTCCCTCTCTCCTTCCCTCTATGTGTGTATGTATATGTGTTTAATATGTGTTGTTGGGTATTGGATGTTTGTGTGTAGTGTCTGTTCTGGAAATTGCTAACACAGGGTCATGGGGTGGGAACAGCACATGGAAAGAGAAGAAGGGTTGATCATAGACCAGGATTTGAGTCACAGACTTGATAAAAGTTCTATCATGGGTTGAGTCCCCTGGCCATTTAAGATCTGTGTACTCAAAAGACATCATGTTGGCAGGGTGAGTTCCATGCCAGGGGAGAAGAGGGGAGGAAGGAGCCTGCAGAGGAATGGAAGTTGGGGGAACAGTAGAAATGCCTCCACAGACCAATAGTAACTGTGTCTCCTCTTCCTTCTCTTCCTCTTGCCTACCCTTTTCCTCAGCTACCTCTGAAGTGCCCCACAGAGGTAGGAAATCGAGGGAAGGATGCCTCCAATAAACCATCCTGGGTGCCTCACTCAGACTGGGAGGTATTTGAATGAAAGTCCCAGCAGTAAGTGAGTGGAATGAAATGAATGCTGGGAGCCCAGCCTTCTGCCCAGGCTGTGGGAATGACTTAAAGGAGCCTCCTAACTTTCTGGAATTTCTGGGAAACAGTGAGCTTGGCCTGCTCAATCCCCTCAGGGGACCATGGAGGTGCAGATATGTGACTACTTTATCAGATACCTTCCTATTATGTCACAGACATAGCTGGACAGTGCTCTTTCTAGGACCCAATCTGCCCCTGCCTGAACCTTCGTTTCCCCTGCTCCTCATCCTGGTGGCCTCATCCTGCCTCCTCCCCATACCCGCCCCCAGCTTTCCCTGTCACCCAGAGTTCCAGATCCTACTGTTTTGGAATTCCTCTGCTGTTCTGTGTAAAGGAAAGGAATCAAGTTCATACCAAGCCAATGACTGAACTGGGAGGCTGACCTCATATTTTCCTTGGTTTCTGTCTTCACTCTGTGGCCAGCTGGTTCGCCACCTGGCCACTTCCAGGGTCTGTGGCTAAGCTATCTGATATTCTGTCTCCATCTAGTTAAGGTCAGGATGGTGAGTCCACGTGAGTTGGGGGCGGGCTATATCCCACTCAGGAGTTTGAGAAGGAGGTCATGTTTTGCTGAAAACAGAGGCTGTAGCCAGCGGTTTTCCACACTGTGCTCTGCTTTCTGAAGTAAGAATCAAAGTTTCTGAAGCCACTCAGTGTTTTGAGCTCACCCATCCACCCTCCCTTTTCACATGAGTGCCAGGCTCAGCAGTCCCTGGGGGACTCTGGCTGGTGTCACAGCACCCTCCCTTGCAAGGCTAGCCCCAAGACACCATTGTGGGAAAGCCAGGGTGACTGGAAGAGTAGACAGACAGGCTCTTATTTGGTGCCTTTCTCCTTGAGGTGGCAGAAGGTTCGAATGATTGAGATACACCACCTTCAGGAAGGCCTGCCTCATCCTGGCCATCAGTACTTGGGCTGAAGGAAGTCACAGGCTGGGGACCACATAAGTCGCAGTAGAATAAGGTCTCTGGCCTGATCTGCCTACAGTGACTTCACAGCCCTCCATTGAGTATCAACAGTAACTCAGAGCCTTGCACACACACACACACACACACACACACACACACACACACACAGTGTGCACAAATGGGTATGTACAAATGTGCACAAACCGAGGCAAAGCTGCTATGTAGATAGGTGAGGCCAACACCTAACCTTCTAGACATAATCCACAGGCTTCATGAAATTTGCAGGGAATGGCTCTTACTGCTGGGTGATTTCAGAAGTCCCAGAGCCGGGCTGAGGCTTCTAGACAGTGAGTAGGATTAGGGGCATTTAAACCACCATCTCCTCCCTGTTTGCCATCTCTGCCCACTGCCCTCTCTGCCCTCTCTGTGCGTCTGGACAGGCTGTATCTTTTGAACTGGACTTGACCGGCTGTTGGTCTTAACTCTGAAGGCTCCCTGTCCCTTGCAGCTTCCCTGCTGAGTCACGTCCTGATTAGTCCTGATTAGGTCTGTCTGTCTTTCCTGGTAACTCCTCTTTTTTTTTTTTTCTTTTTCACTCCGTCTTGCTACTTCCTATGGGCTCCCTCCTGCCTCCCTCTCTATGAGCAGAATTACTGCTTGTGTTTGGCTCCTCACCAAGGGGTCTCCCAGCAAGACTAGACTGTAAGGCTCTATTACAAGCAGTGGAAATAAAAATTCGCTTGTAATCTGTGGACTTGGAAGGCAGAAACTTCTCCGTGCAGCTCTAACACTGGAGGTTCCAGAATTGGTAGAAAGATGCTGCTGCTGCTGCTGCTGCTGCTGCTGCTGCTGCTGCTGCTGCTGCTGCTGGGATCTAGGAGCCAAGCATAGGAAGCAGTGATGAGCTGATTATGGCCTCAAGGATGGCCTCCTAGACAGAGGCCCATGAGAAGCTGCATAGGGAACCTTTGCCGCCCCCACCACCCAACAAGTGATCAGTTTTCCACTCTGAGCTATGGGGATCTGGCAGGGCCATGGGGCAAGAGTGGGGCGCTGACAACTCGAAAGATGTGTGTCACTTCTGCACTCAGCAGGACCATGTGTCTCTCCAGCAACCCTTGGTGCGGCTAAGAGGGGGAGCCCAGGTCGGGGAGGGTCGAGTGGAAGTGCTCAAGAATGGAGAATGGGGGACCGTCTGCGATGACAAGTGGGACCTGGTATCTGCCAGCGTGGTCTGCAGAGAGCTGGGCTTCGGGACTGCTAAAGAGGCTGTCACAGGCTCCAGGCTGGGGCAAGGTAAGAACTGGGGTACCTGAAGGTAGGAGCCTCTCTTCAGAGGAAAATATGTTCCTAGGGACCTAGGTCCTGATGGTGGTCATGCCCCTACGAAGCTCAGTTTTCTCTCTCCTTCCCTGCAGCAGCCCATCAGTTAGGGAATCCTGGAACACCCCTGCCCCTTGAGCCAGCTCCTCAGAGAACACTAAATCCCCATTTGATGGGTTTGGAACTGCCCCCTAGAGAAAGGGTGACTGGGCAAATAGAGATGGTAGAAGAGCAACTAGTAGACAGACCAGCCCAGGTCTCCAATGCCCCATTCTGTACTCTCAGCTGCTCCAATGGGAAAGCCAGAATTCCAGGTCCTTCCTCCAGGAAAAGACCTCGGAATCCATCAAGTATGGCTGCACCCAAAAGAACCATCACCTTGGCTTTTCCACCCTGTTGCTGCCTTGCCAATACTGGGCTCCTCCTGGCAGCAGAGAAAGGAAACAGGGCAGCCCTCTCTGATGTCATGAGACAGTTGTGAGAAGGATGCTGGTTTCTGTCAAGTATCCCAGACAAGTCACTCCTGTGAGTAAGGAGCAACAAGAATGGGGAGCATTCAATGGGGAAACCCCAGGAGAAATGCTGTCCTCTTGACCACAGAACAGACCACAACCTCTCCCAGGTAAGTCCATGAAAACCACTCAGCCTTGAAAGCCCTTGTCCATCAGACGCTTTCCCAAGACGGAGCCCTCCCCTGAAGAACTGTGATTAAAGGAAGACAGTCTTGGCCTTTCCTGGGAATCTGTTCAGCACTGACCAGCAGGGAGGCTGCTATGGCAATGAGGATGGGGCTTGCGCTACAGACAAAGATGGGATGTCCCAAGCCAGTGGTTCTCAACCTGTGGGCCAAAACCCGTTTGGGAGTCACATATCAGATATCCTGAATATCAGATATTTACATTATGGTTCATAACAGTTATAAAATTATAGTCATGATGTAGCTACGAAAATAATTTTATGGTTGGTTGGGGGTCACCATAATATGAGGAAACTATATTAAAGGGTCACAGCATTAGGAAGGTTGAGAATCACTCTCCTAGACTGTGAGAGGAAACCCACAGTCTCATGGGCGAAGCCATCACCCCATAGAAAGGAAATCTGGAGAGCTCACTGGTTGCTGCCTGAGGGAAGAAATAGTCCTCACTCACCCAGGCCATGAACACCACATCAGTGGTTCCCTCTGCTAGGACTCCGGCCTCCTGGTTGTACTTCATCTCAGTTAAAGAACATAGAACTGGTATAGCCTAATATGCAGCTCATCATCAGTGTGCTATGCCCCCCAGCTGCCCTGGGCACTCGAACTGAGAAGAGTCCTGTGGTCATAGACCTGCCCTGCTGGAGAGGAACTCAGTTCCTCTGGTCTATCATATGAGGAATTTGAGGCTCAGGGAACCCCAGTAATTGGCAGAAAGACTGAAGTTTCCAAACTCTTACATTTTTGGCTTCCTCCTTTTCTTTTTTTTTCTTTTTTTTTTTTTTTTTTTTTACACTATCTCCCTCTACACCCAGTCTGGATCACATTTGATCCTTTCCTGTGCCAATGTTCCAAGTAAATAATGGGTAGATGGTTTGGGGCAGCAGCAGCAGCATACTGTGTTACCCAGCACTCTCTGCTAGCTACACAACAATCCCAGTGAGATAATCAGGCTGTTCAGTGTTCCCACAATCCACTCCACCAGTTGATTCACATGTAAAGTCTGTGCTTGCCTAAGGTCCATAGGATCAGGGCCACTCATCCCAAGGCATAAGTACAAGCAAGCATTTGATGACATGGACATTCCATGTGTCATGAGGGGGTTCTGTATGACCTAATTCGTTCACCACCCAGAGCAGCCAAAGGTTTACAAGTGCCTGATGAATTTTCGGAAGAAGAGGCCTTGGGCACCTTTGATGTTGGCCTTGAACGCACCGTGGAAGGTTCATGTGCCTTCTGCCACGTTGGGTATATGATGGCAGTAGTTGGGAAAGGAAAAGTACCACATTTAAGACAAGCCCCAGAGCAGATAGGGTCAGCTCCTGAGTCCTGGCTCTAGCTGATGGAACAAGTAACCACACCCACACCCATGGGTAGTGAGAGGACAGAGGCTGAGTCCTCATCCTGGCCTGGCTATTTACTTGTCTAGTGTGACCTTGGAGAACCTTCTGGTCCTGAGATTCTTCACTTGAAACGAGGTAGCTGAGTAGGTGATGCATACGGTTGAGATGTCTGGCTCCAGTGTCACCTGGATGGATGCTAGGGTATAGCAGGCTCTTCCTAAGTACCCAGCAACAAGGTCCAAGATGTTTACTCACACACTTACCTTCCCCAACAGCGGAATCATGTATGAAGGATAGATCTGTGTGCTTTAGCTCCTGTCCTTAGAGTCTGTGCCCAGCTGGTACTGCTCCAGAGATGTGCAGGGAGGGACTGAGGGAGGAAGGCACCCCTGGAAGAAGAGGCACACTCCAATTGAGCAGATATGGTCAACTGAACAAACACTTGGCGAAACATTCCAGCTCTGTAGACCAGTGCTTTCCTGCAATAACATAATACAAGCCACATATATAATATTGAATTTTCTAATAGCTACATGAAAAGAATTGCAAGTGAAATTAACTCTAATAATACATCTTGTTAAACCCAGTATATCCAAAATACTATGATTTTAACATGTCATTGATAGAAATGCTGTTAACAAGATTGCTCGCCTTTTCATACTACAGCTTTGTGGTCCGTCATGTTTTTTATGCTTACAGCTCATGTACTTGCCCTGACTGTGTTTTGAGTAGCCACTGGCTCCTGTGTCTTGGGAAGGGTAGGGCTAAAGAGGTGACTGTAAAAGCCTTCTGTCCACAGTAAGAAGCACATGTGACAGGCCTGTCCACGAGAAGCAGCGGATTGCCCTGATGTTTAAATGAGTTGAGATAAACTGGATGCTTGTGATCCAATCTGCAGTAAATGTCAGCCATGGACATCTCTGTCATCATCCTCAAATTTATAACCCAAGTCTAATCCTATGGCTCTGGCTCCCTTTGGGGGATCTGCAATTTGTCTTAGTCTTTGTGCTTTGGATTCTTGTAATGTTCTGGCAAATTTTCGTGAAATGTTTTTTAATAATTTGTAAAATTCCAAGAAATTAGAAATGTCTTCCTTTATAAATTTTTATGGAAGCAGAAACTTGGCACTTTCCTTCTAAAAGTCACTTTTGGGCCTCAGGACACCTAGATGGTAGCTGTCTCCAGACACTGTTCCCTTAATAGGGCTAAGGCCCTCCTGGACCCCAAGGAACCTGTGGCCATCTCCATCTTTGTTTCTGACTGCATTTTGTCATAAGTCTTCGTGTGGCTCTTGGCTGCCTAGGCACAGGGAACTTTTCAAGGCAGATTCCGCCTTCTCCTGAGTCTGTAGCCCGTGGCCAATGGCTTACAGGTCAAAGGCGCTCAGTGGTGTCAAATGCATCTGTGTGGACATCGTGGAAATTTCCTGTCTTGCAAGGCACTGCCTGGGAATATACGGAAGGAAAACATGGGCTCGCTGCCCTCTTGGTGGGGGAGGCATCTTCAGGGAGTGAGTTAAAGCAGAGTGCTCTAAGTGGGGCTACAGGACAAAATGAAGTACAGATGGGGTGAAGGGAGGGTCAGAAAGACTTTTCCAATGAAATGAAAGGGATGGGTGTCAGTGGGTAGGTTGTGGAGGAGTGTGAGCCATGCAGAGGGTGGAGCACTGGACTCCATGATGGAATCCCAGAGCCCTGTGCCTGAAGTGGGAGGAGCCTGAGACTTCTGTGCCTGAGGTAGGAGTAGTGGGCTGAACTGGAACACGGATGGGAGGTCTCCAAAAGTAGGGCCTCCACGATCATTTGGTGCCAGCAGATCATGCACACTGCTCCCTCAGAGCAGTGATAAGCCTTTGAAGGCATTTGACATAAATTAAAAACTCCATGGGGAGCTGGATGGTGGTGGCACATGCCTTTGATCTGAACACTTGGAAGGCAGAGGCAGGAGGATCTCTGGGTTCAAGGCCAGCCTGATCTTCAGAGTGAGTTCCAGGGCAGCCGGGACTACACAGAGAAATCATGTCTTGAAAAGCCAAAAAACAAAACAAACAAACAAACAAAAAACCCCAACAACTCATAGGGGTTTTATGCAGAGAAGATACTAGAATAGAGCAGAGAGACAGGGCTAAAAGTCACTTGGTCATTATTCACAGAGGCGGGGCACAGTTCTTATGGGTGGGGAAGTGGGGGGTGGGAACTAAGCATTCAAATTGGTGAAATGAGTGAGCAGAATGTGATGGGCGAATTGTCTGGGATGATGGAGGTACCAGAGATGATCTTGGGGTCCCCACTAGTGCCATGTGTCCTAGAAGATTCCATTTTCTGGTGTGGAGAGGGCCCGTGGAGAAACAGGCTAGTGAAGATGAAAGAGGCAAGCACAGAGACCCTTCAAGAAGGTCACATGCTTAAATGAAGGGTGTGGTGTGAGTAAAGGAACCGGAGTACCCTTTCTCTCCAGTCTGAGGCTCACTCTCACCACCACACTCCCAAAAAGACAAGTTTCTTAGTTCCATCTCTGTGTTGCCCTTCCAGGTCCACTCTCCACCCTTACCATGATGCCCCCTGCCTCAAGGCATAGTTGGGTTTGGCTAACACGGGAAGGACACTGGTGAGAACTGGAGATGACCAGAGGAGAGAGGCTTAGGCAGTTCCTATGGGTATTGTGTCCCTCCATGAAAGGTGACAACTATTTTCTGGGGTCTTCTCCTTCACACCTCTCCTAAGTGAGTTGGTTCTCACTCTTAGGGGTCTGGGCCCCAGTATTATTCACCCTGATTTCTTGACTGTTCTGGGATATACGCTCCTTATACTCCATCCTTAACTGCATTTTAAAGTAATTTAATTTAATTTCTAATTCAGATCTCATGGTTTGTATAGTCTACCCATTTCCTATGGGGACTTCTATAAGTATAGCCATAGTTACTCCTCTCAGACCCCCAGATGCACAGAATGTGGTAGCTGCAGGGTAAATTAGTAGTAGCATCTTCTAGTCTGGCCCCATTATTAAAGAGAGAAGCCCAGTGATTAGAGAGGCTGGATGTATGAGCTACTGTTCCCACTGATGTGACCTGGCAAGAAACAACTTAAGAAAAAGGTGTCAGGGAAGGCATGAAGGCCAGAGCACGAGGCAGCTGGTCACATCTCGTCAATCTGAAGTCAGGAAGGAAATAATGGACCAGAAGTGGGACCAGGCCTTTAAACCTTGAAGCCCACTCCCCAGTGACACTTCTTCCAGCAAGGCTCGAAAAGTTTTCATAATCTTTCAAAAACAGTGCCACCAGTTGGTGAGCAAGCATTCAAATGCATGAGCTTGTGAGGAACATTTTACATTCAAAACCATAATACCATGTAATCTGACCAAGGTCACATGGCAGTTTAGTAACGAACTTTATCTGCGCTTATGGCAAAATATGCGCGTACACACACACACACACACACACACACACACACATACATCCTTCTCTTCAGGGAGAAGGGGCTTGGGTCAGGAGAGTTTTGAAGATGGAAGAGGCCGAGTCTGATTTCCAGGGTCTTTCTTGCAAGTTCCAGGAAACTTTCTGGATGATTTTATAGCACACATCTTCTTTTCCCCTCCTAGGGATTGGGCCCATCCACCTCAATGAGGTCCAGTGCACGGGAACTGAGAAGTCCATCATAGACTGCAAACTCAACACAGAGTCACAGGGGTGCAACCATGAGGAAGATGCTGGAGTTCGATGCAATATCCCCATCATGGGCTTCCAGAAAAAGGTGAGGAGATGGGATGCCCAGAGGGAACTATGATGACTCTCCCAAAGAATACAGACCAGGTAGCCTTACTCTGAAGGACTCCCCAGGGTAAGCAAAACTACTCACATAGCCGGGTGGGGGTGGCACACGCCTTTAATCCCAGCACTTGAGAGGCAGAGGCAGGCGGATTTCTGGGTTCGAGGCCAGCCTGGTCTACAGAGTGAGTTCCAGGACAGCCAGGGCTACACAGAGAAACCCTGTCTCGGAAAAAAAAAAAAAAAAAAAAAACCTACTCACATATATGGGTACACTGTAGCTGTGTTTAGACACCAGAAGAGGGCATCAGAACACATTATAGATGGTTGTGAGCCACCATGTGATTGCTAGGAATTGATCTCAAGACCTCTTGAAGAACAGTCAGTAGTCTTAACCGCTGAACCGTCTCTCCAGCCCCTATGATGAACCAGCTTTGCCACTGCATGCTCAATGTCATTGCCTCCCAACATTTTTAAGTTTGCCAAATAAGCAAACACAGAAATGCCACTCTTGGTGTGGCAGATATCTGATCTCTCACCATAGGCTACTCTTTGCTTTGGGACTAAGCATGTGGTACAGTGGCAGCTCCAAATTTTCTATAAGAGACTCAGGGCCTACCATACCTCTGACACCATTGACGTAGGTTCTCTTTGAGGACTCAGAGGTGCCACACTGATGGATGGCAGATCTACAGAGCATGGAGTGAGCACAGGGCAGGCAGTAGTGTGTAAACAGAAGGAACTAAGAAGTCAGCAGAACTGCAACTGGAGACAGACTCCACCCTTCCTGAAGCAGAGCTTTAAGAGCTTGCTTGACCTTGCTCACCAGGAAAAATCCCCCACCCCTTATCCTTCAGGAAGTCTAGCCAATGGTACAAAACACCCAGGATTTCCTACACAACACTCTTCACCACGCCTTAAATTTTTCGGGTGCTGTGTGACACATGTCATAGAACTATTATTGTATGGTTATTTAAACAGACACATAATGGCAGCAGATGTGGCAGGCTCCTGCTTAGAAAGCAGTTCTTGACCTTAGCACCAGAACACCAAGACACTCCTGATGCAATTCACTATCCTTAACTGGGCCATAGGTGGGAACCTAGCAACAGGCAGCTGAGCTGGGTATTCCCTTGTGAGTGAGCAAAAATGCAAACACAGGGAAACAGCATCTGGAACTGCCAGAAGCATTTTAAGAGAATCTTGATAAGGCTTCAACCCATGGACAGCTGTAAGTCCCAATGTGCTGGGTCGTTCTCCAGATGAGTCAAAGTTCAGTGATGAGCCAGACCCTCAACCAAAGAAATGAGGCTTTTCAGAACCTTCTGATGGTCAGTAGATAGAGCTGAGCCAGGTCAGATGCCTGGATGTGATAACAGAAGTGCTGGATCCCCACTGCCAACAGGTCCACCTTTCCAAAGACCCAGGTTCAAGGCTATGCTTCTTGAGTGCAATGCGGGAGAGTTTATGTTTGACACAGTGTCCAGTCAAGCACTGCATGGCCTGGCATGGGGCTCCCAAGTGTGTCAGCAACCATGCTGGGCAGAGTCAAAGCATCTGAGTTTTATCGCCTTAGGTTTGCTGCTGCTGACCCCAAATGCTTCCATCTCCACCGATGGGATTGGTCCCCTCCTGATCCCACAAGGAAAACACAGCCAAGCCAAGGCATTGCAGGGCTCTGTGTCTGCTGAGGCTTCTTTGTTTCCAGCCACCTTCTTTGTTGTCCTTGTGTAACCTCTTCCTGTGCCTGCTGTATCCCTAGGGGCTCTTTTTTTCCTTATAAAGACATCATCAGTCTGGTTGAATTATAGCATTCCCATATGGTCTCATGTGGCCTTAATTGTCCCCTTAGAGACCACACCTCCAGAGCGAATGGGGCTTATGCATAAGCATTAGGGAATGGGCTCTGGGATGTGGTTGAGTTGGTAGAGTGTTTGCCTAGCATGCGCAAGGCCCTGGGTTTTGTTTGTCCAGCTACAGTGAAGCTTCATTTCTTCTATCACTGGGAGAAAAGAGCCACAGTGAGAGAGGCTCTGTGAGTGGTCAGCGGCACCTAGTATCTGTGAGTGAGTGGCCAGATCCAGCAGAACCCAGACGCTATACACATAATCCATGTTACCTCTTGGGAAGTGCTACATTCCAAAAAGAGTGGTGTTTAGGTGGTCCAGACACCTGGGTGAGGCCTCACTGAGTTCATGCTGGCATAATTTGGCACCCATAGGGCTCTTGAGGAGCTTCTAAATCCAAAGGTGGCCAGGTAGGACTCCCTGGCTTGGAGCTAATGGCAATACAGAGAGAACCTCCCTTTTTAGCCTTACGATCATGTTTCTTGCTATCCACAGGTGCGCCTGAATGGAGGTCGCAATCCCTATGAGGGCCGAGTGGAGGTACTAACAGAGAGAAATGGGTCCCTTGTGTGGGGGACTGTATGCGGCCAGAACTGGGGCATTGTGGAAGCCATGGTGGTCTGCCGGCAGCTAGGCCTGGGCTTTGCCAGCAATGCCTTCCAGGTAAGTGGTCCTATCCTCCCAGCCTAGCCCACCCTCCATCCAGCCTGGCCTTTCCCATCATCAGTTAGCTCCTCTCTTCAACTAACTCTCCCTAGCCACTAAGAAGGGACACAATTAAGCAAACCCTGGGCCAAGGCAGGAGACCTCATTTTAGCCATCGCCAGAGCTCCTTCCTTGACATCCCCAAACTCTGGAGCAAGACTGTCCTATCCCAGTCTCAGTTTATGGCTACAGAATAAGGGGTTCTAATGGTTGTGTCCAGCCATTTGACATTATGACACAATATTGTCAGCTACAGAGTTCATACTGTGTCTTCCAGTTGCAAAAACATTACAGAGAAAACTTAAAATGTGTTAAGTAAGCTTGCAGTTTTGTGTTATGTGGCACCCATGTGTTCCTTGAGATCCCATGGGGCCCATTCACTGCAGGTTGGACACCTCTGGGTTACTTACTGCTGTCGGTGGACCACTCCGGCTTGCATGTTTGGGTTCTCCCCAGGCTGAGGGCTGAGCTGTTTGTAGAGAGAAGTTATTCAGTCTTTGAGGAAAGTGGGGATAACTCAGCCCCAGGATCAGCACTCTGAATGCCTTAAGTTTGCTCTTTTGAAACCCTCTTTGGCTGGACTCTTTCCTCCTTGGTGCCCCCCTCCTTTTTTTTCTGATATGCTACCAAATCTCCAGGCTGAACTCTTGTCACATTGGCTACACCTTTCTCCCAGGGCCATTCTCCAATGACCTAATGACTCAAGAGAGCCACTAAGCTCCTTCTGGTCCTCATTTCTGATGCCCAGCCCTCTGTCACAGGCAGCACAGGACTAGTTGTCCAGGTTATTCCCAATTCCATTCCTGCATGATAGTCTGTGGCAAAGCACCCACTCCCCTGTGCCCCAGGCATCCCACCTGTAATAAGGAATGAGGGAGGGGTCCATAATCCTCTGTCCCTGCTCTGAGCATTTTCATGAAGCAGGACAAGACTTGTGGTCCATCTTGTGTGCTAACCTTATTCTATTTCCTGGTACCACATAACCTTTCCTGGGACCTAAAGAAGGAACTTGCCATCCTTCCTTTCTGAGCTTGTTAGTCTCCTATGGATTGATATGAGCGGTGCCAGGAATGCCTGTGTTCTCTGTCTGCAGTTCATCATTCTAGTCTCTAGGAGAGATATGCCTCACACCATCTGGGAGCTTAGCCTCCCAGGGCAAACTTGATGGACACACACACGTATTCACACGTGCACACACAGACACAGACACACAATCTGATTCTCCATGTATCAGATCTACTGGCTGACTAATTTTTTTCTCTGACAGTTCATTTCCAAGACTCCTGGGCCTCAGCTTGGGGCCTTAAAGAGCTACATAGAATAAACTCTATCTTTGCTCAGGGCCCCGGGTTTTTACTGTGAAGAAGTAGAAGGACTTTGGAAAACAGAACTAATAGGATCTGTATACTGTCATCCCTCAGTGTCCCCGGGGGATTAGTACAGGACCTCCATTAGAACATGATGACCCAGTCCTTCATGAAATGATTCTCTGTTCCTTTAGAATCTACATATCTTTCCTTGAACGTCCTTGTCTTTATATGACTTGCATCTCTAATATATCGTAAATACTATGCTTATTGTTGTGATATTGTACTAATTGGGGGAAAAGTGGCCCCCCAAAAAGTCTATAAATGTTCAACATAGTCACTGTTTTTTAAATATTTTTTTTCAGTCCAAGGCTGTGAATCGATGGCTATAGAACTCAAGGAGAGAGGGCCGACTCTCCATCTCTGTAACTTACCTAAAACTGTGTATCTACCCATCAATCAGTAGACACATTTATTTGGGTGTTACTTGTCTAGATATTGTTGCTGAGACAAGGTGACACATGGATAACCTTTGGAAACTTCAGGAGCAACAGGGGCTTATGTTCTCTTGTACGCCCTATAACTGACCCCTCCACTCTTCTCTGGTTTTCTCTACTGAAATCTTCTTGAGGTGTGAGAGTGTGTGCTAACAATGTTTTTGAAGTTCTGTAGCTAGGAGGGGCCCAGTAAATCTCAGAATCATAAACCTGGGGACCCCTCAGTCAGCATCCTATAAAGTACTTTCCCTAGATTTAATTCCAGAAGTTGAATTTTATCAGACAGCTAATTATTGATATACGTGAATGGATTTCTCCTCTCCTGCAAAGCCAGGCTTAGTCCTAGAAGTTCACTCATCCTGTCACCAGCTAACCACATAGCTGGAATAAATGGCTCTCTGTTCCTCTGCCATCTCCATCTGGAAAATGGGAACATAAAACTGTGAGGGTTTTGTGAAGCCAGAAGTTGACAAGGTGACCTGCTAGTGACTTCTTTGGTGATTTCTCCAGGAAACCTGGTACTGGCATGGAAATATCGCCAACAAAGTGGTGATGAGTGGAGTGAAGTGCTCGGGAACGGAGCTGTCCCTGGCACACTGCCGCCATGACGAGGAGGTGGCCTGCCCCGAGGGTGGGGTGCAGTTCGGTGCTGGAGTTGCCTGCTCAGAAAGTAAGAATGTCTAAGGGCTGCCTCTCACTCTTCCCACTGTTCAGTTCTAGAGTTCAGGGAACTGTCCATTCCTCCTCCCAAGAGGTTTCATTGTGTGTGCTCAGGGTGGAAAAGCACAGTGGATTCTGGGATTAAAAGGGACAGATGATACCGATTCCCCAAACACAGGACCCAGCTGATGACATGGTAAAGAGGAAACAGGGAAGGGCTAGTTTGAGAAATGTGTATCAGTTACTTTCTTTGATTTTAGTACCAAGTGCCCAACACAAGCAGCTTAAGGAAGGAAGAGTTTCTTTTGGTTAATAGTTTGAGGATACAGTCCAGGAGGGGGAAGGAGGAAGAGGCAGGTGGCCATATTATATCCACAGTCTGGAAGCAGAGAGAGATGCAGGCTAGAGTTCTCTTTCTATGGTGTCCACAACTCTAGTCCGTGGATTAAAGCCACCCGTGTTTAGCATAGGTCTTCCTACCTATGGTGATTTGAGTAAGAATGACCCCATAGGCTCACATATTTGAATACATGGTTCCTTGGTAGTGGAATCTCACTTCCCCACACATACAATCTTTCTTCCTCTCTGCATTTTTAGCTGCATTTCCTTCTACACCAATGTGTCCACTTGTCCACGTTTCTTCCACACTGTACGGATTATGCAGACTTGTGTGGGACAGGGGGCTCAAGGCTCTTTGGTTTTCTTCCCCCAAGCCAGGCGAATGCTGTCTTTACTTCCACTTGCCTGCTCAGTCTCCAGCGTTCCCATTGCACTTGAACCCAACATCTACATCTGCTACTAGAATATTTGGTAGCTCCATGTCTGCCTAATTTACCTCTAGGCTACCAAGCTAAGTGTAAACTATGTGTAGTTAGCCTATCCTGAGTTCAAGGGAAGCCAACCTCCTCTCAGAAGAAGCAAGACCGATGGGTACCTCTCTGCTCTCATACAGCCCCATGCAGGGAATGGCACCGCCCATCATAGGCTGGACAAACTGACAATAAGACAACCCCTGACAGATAGGCTCACTGGCCAATCTGGTCTAGGAAATCCCTCAGCTGAGACTCCTTTCTCCAGTGATTCTAGGTTCTGTCAAGATGTTCATTGAGAGTGAGGCCATCCCAGGGCAGGTGGTTCTGGGTGCTATAAGAAAGCAGGTTGACTAAGCCATGAAGAGCAAGTCAGTGAGCAGGTCCCCTCCACAGCCTCTGCTTCAAGTCTTGCCTCCAGGTCCCTGCCCTGAGTTTTTGGCCTGGCTTCTTTCCCTCAGTGATGGATGGAAACCTTTAAGTGAAATAAATTCTTTCCTCCTCAAGTTGCTTTTGGTCATAACAATAGAAACCCTAGCCATGCAAACTTGATTTCATCCTTAACAAATGATAAAGTTATACACATACAAAAGAACTGTTGTAAGATGAATGTGTGATTTATAACCAGCAAATGTTTGATTTGTATACCTATTTTATAGACCTCTGTAGTTAAAGTCATATCTCAGGAGTCTTGAGTGGAAACATTTAAGAATATTGGTCCTCTAGGACTGATTTCTAACAGATGCAAAAAAAAAAAAAAAATCCCTGATATCAATTTTCTGACAGTTGCATGTTGTGCTGCTTGTGAGTTTTAATAACTTCTCCTGAAAATTTCTCTGCTAGAAACTTATCTGTGCTAGAGATACACTCTAAAGAAGAAAAAAACCACGGGGGGGGGGGGAGAGAAAAAGAGAGAGAGAGAGAGGGAGAGAGAGAGAGAGAGAGAGAGAGAGAGAGAGAAATTTAAGTCCAGATTGACTATAGGATATTGATCACAAGCTTGTCTTTAATTTTAAAAAATTCCAAGCATCCAAGGTATATCAACCCTAAAAGATAAAAGTTGGCAATGAAAGAAATATTACAGAACTATAAAATAAATGTTACAATGTCAGACATCAATAATAAAGGTACATTTAAGAGGAATGGCATTAGTAGACCATAAATCTACATCCATGGTAGAAGAGAGAGAATCAGACCGAGGGTGAGCAGTGTCTCCCTTCGAGGCTGTTTTTCTGCTCTTTATTATGGACCGTCTGAGGGGTCTTTGAAAATAGAATGATCTAAGGAGCCCTTGGGTGCCTATCACCCACTGTGTCAGCATTTTGCCCACCCATACTGGTAACTGAAGGGGAGTGTTAAGACTACTTCTGGCAAAATGAAAGTGTAATTGGGGGTGACAGGAAAGTAGCATGGGGGAGCCCTAGGCCAGCTCCACAAGGACATGTAAAATGAGGATACTTTTCTCAGGGGTGCCCTCGGAAGGGATTTCCTGTTCTGATCCATGTCTGTCTTCCCCAGCTGCACCTGATCTGGTTCTTAACGCTGAGATTGTACAGCAGACGGCCTACCTGGAAGACAGGCCCATGTCCTTGCTGCAGTGTGCCATGGAGGAAAACTGCCTCTCTGCCTCTGCTGTGCACACGGACCCCACCAGAGGCCACCGGCGCCTTCTACGCTTCTCCTCCCAGATTCACAACAATGGCCAGTCTGACTTCCGCCCCAAAAATGGCCGCCACGCATGGATTTGGCATGACTGCCACAGGTAAGTCACCACTCCCGTGGTTAGTCAGTTAGCCTGCCTGGTGCTCCTCAGTACCCAGACCAGGGATCTAGAGTCAGCTCAAGAAGGCGTTGATCCATGATCTAGGCAAAAGAGTAATCTGCACCTCTGAAAGCCATTCTCCACTCCCAGCTCACTGGCTGCCCCTCCCTCTTCTGCTGAGTCCCTGCCTCTTGGCTCCAGTGCTTTTGATCCTAGGAGACATGCTGATCTGAGTGCCAGTGCCCTCCAGGGACCTTGTCAGCAGTTTTCAAGTGCATGCACAATACATTTGTGCTCTACAGGCAATGTTGGAATATGCAGCCTTGGACCCTGCATCCATATAGAAATACATTTTGCATACCAATATGAGATTTTTTTTTTAAGTTAAAAATTAAAGTTAGCTTACAAAGTAATGGGTTCCATTATGGCATTTGTACCCACATGGTCGTACTTTAATGGTTCCTCTCCCACACTGCCATTGCAAGTCTCCCTTGGCCCTCCTTTTTACTTAGCACTTTTGATATCTCTAGGAAGACAGGGGGTATGGAGATAGGCGCTCCAGGACTCAGAGTCATAAGGCCTGTTGTAAGCCTGCTAATCCTCTGACCAGCAGCCTGACAGTAGGCCAACTGGGCCACATTGTCTGGGACTTCTGGGCTCCTTTCCAGCTCATCCGTGGCTGTGATCCAGGTGCTGTGAACACTGGATCAGGACAGTAGACTAGAGGGAAATCCCACAACAAATCCCACCATAGCCCATGGAAGCTCCCTGGACCTCCTCCCTTCTATCTTCCCCTTGCTCTTCTTGACTTAAATTGAATTCAGACATTTTGTTCTCAGTCTGGGCAAGTAGAGGACATTGCATGCACATGGTTGGAAAAGCAGCTGCTGTTCCTTCCACCAGGAATCCTTCTTCTGGAGGTCCACAAACTTCTAATAGGTCTTGTCCTCTGGACTCAAATAATCCATCTGTGACAGGAAATGTTTGCACTAGATCACTGCCTTTCAAAGCAAGGCCTTGGACTGCTGTATCTACCATCACAGCAGGATCCTGGGCATGCTCAGTGCCAGAGCTGGCTGCAGACTGATGAACCCATATGCATTTCAGTAGTACCCCCAGCAGTCTGGGGGCACATCAGAGACCTGGATGCTCTGTCTAGGCTTCCATCCAGCTCTAACACTGTAATGATGTCAGAGGCAGTCGCTGTCCCATTTGACCTTCCAGGAGACAGGTCATTGAGTTACATATAACTGCCCAATATAACGTAAGAAGTTTCCGTTTAGAGGTCTCAGGCTGGCCCGTCAGCTCTAAACTGTGCTGATTTCCCTATCGGCTCTTCCAGACTTTCACCAGGTGCCTCCTTATGCTTATTTCTTCTTCGTGTTATAAATTCTGATCTACTCACATTTGAATTAGTCTGTGGATAGAGTTATACAACCTACTGGAAAAGAAAACACTACGATCCAGTGTAGGCCTCTGGTTTTTCTTTGAAACAACTAGCTGAATGTTGTAAATATGCTAAAGCCCAAGGAATCATTTGTCTTTGCCAAGGTCTAAGTTGGAGTATAATTAAAGTCTTGACAGCCTCAGTGCCTGGTTTCCCATGTAGTAGGAAGCCAGGACAGCAGGAGGCTGATGCTGCCTATGGGTCTATAAGTGGAAGGTAATTATATCCCAGCCTTGCATATGGTGGCCCACCCAAGATTACATAGTAGGAGCCTCCAAGTGCCATATGCTTACCCTCAGAGCCATCAGTGTGTGCTCTAAGAATAGTCATATGGTGATAGCATGACAACATTGCGAGCTGGAGATCCAGGGACACTGATACACACACACACACACACACACACACCACCTCAGACTTTTCCTGTGGTCTCTTTTTTTCCTTTGCCTACAAATATTCCTGTCAACAGTTTGAAAAAGGAAGGTGGAGAAGAACATGGGCTAAGCATATGACCCTTTAGGCACCATTGGTTTCTTGCCAATTGGACATGGGGGTAACACCTTCAAGGTTGTCCCCTCACATGCATTTGCTCTTGGTAAGTGACCTTGATATAGTCCCTCTTCTGTCTTTGTGCCCAGGGACTCGCTCCATATCTTTTTAACTAACATAGCATGCCACAGTTTTGGTGTGAGTCAGACAGTTAGACACAGGTATCTAACTATGACCACAAGATCCAAGGAACTTCATGAGACCCAGCACACACATATTCTCAGTTCCCAGAGCTCTAGTTTACTCTTCTAGGCTCATTGGGTTTGTTTTGCTGCATTTTCTGAGACTGTGGTGAATTTGGATTCCCTATCTAGCCAAAGCTGTCCTTGAACTCCTGATCCTCCTGCTCCCAATTCCAAAGTGCTGGGATTACAGACATGAGATGCTCTTCCTAGTACTCTCCATGCTCATGGGGAAGACCTTTCAGGGAGCTGCCTTTAGCTCAGTTGTGTCTCTTGCTGAGAAGATCTGGCCTGCCCCTCCTCAACTCAAGAAACTTGTTTCTGAAAGAATCAGCATTCCATTTTGGCAGGTTTACAGGCATTCTGAAGCCACAAATGGAGCCAAGAAGGAAAGCCCCAGCTCAGATGAAAGGGAATGGGGAAACAGCCACTCCCACATTAATTAATGCTACAAGGAGAAGCAGAGCTCTCTGCTCTTGAAGACCCTATGTTGAACCATAAAGATTAGCACTCTTGAAGGTTTATACCATCTGGACACAGAGTGATGGCATCAGTGGAGTCCTCTTAGATGCATTTGTGTCCTTGTGACCTCAGAGTCCTCAGTGTAGTCAGCTACATTCCAGGGGCTTGCCCTTCCCTCCTTGGGAAAGTGAGGTGGAGTGGAGGATGCTGGAGGATCAGGGGAGTGGGCCGGAGCACAGGCTATATCCCCTGGAGTCAGGAATGACACAGAGGCTGAAAGGGAAGTATCAATCCTGCCAGTATGCCTCCCCCATGTGCCTAGTAGCACTCCTACAGGGTCAGAATCCACAGATGTGATGAAACCTCTGGACCAGTTGGAGACCTCTTAGTAGGCCTGACACATGTGGATGGCAAGCTAGATCCTTCAGAAGGACCCATGCCTGATAGGACTGGAAAACACAGGAGTCTCTCTGAAGTGGAGACAAGAGCTTTTCCTCAATCTATAGTAACATGTACAGTTTTCTTCTAAACACACTGTGTCTGTCTTCCATCACTGTTTTCATCCAGCATGGACGTATCCCAAGAGAAGTGCCAGGTCTCAGGACACGGAGCCCTGGAGTCCTACAGTAAAGGCCAACTTTCATTTTATCTGGATCACAGGACTTCAGAAGCTGTGCATGGTAGCCCATGCCTGTAATTCCAGCATTCAGTAGTCAATTCAGGGTGATGAATTTGAGACCACATAGTGAGTCCAAGGCCAACTTGAACTCGTCTGTTCCTGTCCAGAGAAACAAGATGTAGGTGATGTAGGCGGCAGAGCACTTAGTATTCCTAGCGCCACAGGAGGGAAAGTCAAACAAACACCAGAAATCTGTCAAGCACCAGACCACACTCCCTTTTTTTTTATTATTATTCTGAGATTCTTCCCAAGACTGCAGTGCCCACCCCAGGGCTCAGTCTACCCACTTAGACTCTGAGCTGAATGATAAGGGACCACTGTGGTGCCCAAGACTTTTTTCCCCTTTCCCCTTCCCAGAACCCATCCAGCCACTCGTGGCTGGAAGCCCGCAGAATGTTAGACAGCTCCCATTTCTACCTCAGATCAGTTAGGAGGGACATGTATGTGACCTCCAAGGGTGTCCAGGAGATAAAGCAGACACTCTCCAGGACAGAGGTCAGCAAGAAGCAAGGGGGCATGAAGCCCATGGTTTCCTCCCCAGGACCCATTCCCAGCTAGAGAAGACTAAAATCCAGACTGAAGGCGGTCTGACTGCAGGAGGCCGCTTCACAGCAGGCCGTCTGTGGCTCCATCTGAATCCTGTTTAGACAACGGAACATAAACGTACTTTCCTGCAATCTTTCCAGCTGCTCAGCAAGTCACATAAGCCCCTCTCTGAGGGAGCAGACATTTTTCATTCCGTGAGTCAGACGCATGTCTCATCCGCTCCCTGCGGGGAGCCAAAATAGACTCCCTCAAAGTCATCATTTCAGCTGCTACAAAATGTTCCTTGTAAGGGCTGTCCGCTGGCCCTGGCCCAGCACCATGTTACCCACAAACATGAATGACCCGGGGAAGTCCAACTTAGCAACTTCTGACGTTATTTATATAGTACGAACAAACATAGGAGAAAGAAGAGAACCTCTAATTTCCTCTCTGGAAACCCTTTGCAGCGCCTACTTCTCTACTCCACACGTGGTGGAGGAAGCTCCAGGCTACTACACCAATGGTCAGACTGGGTGGCGGGACCCCAGGAACACTGAACACTGCAGCAGTGACTGCAGATGTGGGGAACAGTTGTCCAATGGCCAATACCGAGAATGAGAGAGAACATCCCTTGGTATAGCCTTGTTTGGGCTCTTTGACGTCTGTCTTTTGTTTTTCGGATCTAGGGTCCTGGGTACCTGGGTTGGCCTCAAACTCATTTAGGCAACTGGGGATGACCATGAACTTCTGCTCCTCTTGCCTCCACCTCCTCAGTGCTGGCTTCACAGGCTACCATGCCTGGTTTTTGTGGTACTGGGATCGAACCAAAGGCTTCCTGCATTCTAGGCAAGCATTTTAACAACTGGGCTGCAGCGACAGCTCTGTGTCATTTATCGTATTTGGTCCCCACCCCAGAAGTTGGCAATAATATTTTTACTTTACCAAAGAGAGAACTTGGGCTGGCAAAAAACAAAGCCAGAGCGTCTGCCCCCACAGTGCCTTGATCTTAAAGGTCTTCCTTTACTAAATGTCCCTGCAGTGGTGGAAATGGGGGTGTCAGAATAGTTGCAGATATAACACACACATGGCAGGTGGAGATGGGGCTAAAGCCAGCCTGGGATCTTCTGTCCTGGGCCTGCATAATGGATGATTCTGGAAACCCCTCAGCTACCCTCAGTAGCACAGTTCCCTTGTTAGTCCTGAACCAGCTGCATCAGTCACTCTTCAGGACATCTGTTGCCAATTTTTCTCAAGTGACGACATGGGCCATCATAAACAGTCAGCCAAGGGAACTGTACCCGGCTTGTACAGTTCCCCCTCGGCTAGCTCCCTTCTACAAAGAACCCCAGAGATTCCCTTTCCTGAGCTGGTGCCACATCCCTCCCTGAGAACCACCCACTCTCCATCCCAGAAACCGTCTAGTCTGTATCCTTCCCTTTCCTGTTCCGTTTGCTCAATTTGAGGATCGTGGGCTTGCTGCTCCTCTCCCAGGCCAGAGTGCACATGCATCACGTGTACTCTTCTTTGGGAACATGGCTTGTTTTTGTTTCTCTGTAATTGCTACCCCACCCTTCCCCCTTTTTACCTTCTTCCTTCTTTTTAGAATTCACACTTTTTAAAAAAAAAAAAATGTGATCTTAAAATTACTCTGTTGTAATAGTTTTATGTTAGGAAAAAAAACAAGGAAACTAATCTAGAATGGTTTGTTTAACTTAAAGTTTGGAAGGTTCAAAGCCCTGGTGTCCAAGGGCAGCAGGTGGTAGCACATCTGTGTAGGGACATGCATAGGGACAAGCACACTTGAAACCAGGAAGCAGAGAAAAAGAAAAAAAGAAAGGAAGGAAAGAAGGAAGGAAGGAAGGAAGGAAGGAAGGAAGGAAGGAAGGAAGGAAGGAGAGACAATGATGGTCCTGAAATCCCCTTTGAGGGCATATTCACAGTCACCTATGACTCTCATAGGCTGCACCTCTGAGTAGACCATAGAGTCTCAGTAGCGCCCCCACAGGAAAGATCTTAATACATGGGCACTTGTCAGATCTATAGCAAATCTAGAGAAAGATTCCTTGTGGGAGTGGGCTGAGAGCCAGTGGGGGGTTCCTGCGTATTACGAATCTTATTTTCTTGGGCTGACTGAATGCCAGACACTGGGCTGTCAGCTGGACTCACTGACACCACAACACCCCACGCAAGTTATGTCATTGCCACACTGCCACAGGGGATCAAGGCGTGGCGAAATGCCTGACAACCCTGCCTGGAAGTTACTGTCTTCCATTTCATTTAGCCTTCCACCCTCTCATTCCCTTCCTCACTCCTCCCCCTGCCACGCTTGGCCCCTGCTGCCTTGAGGTTCTCCCAGAAGCAAATCATCAGCTTGGAAGCTGCTTACAGGCAGCCGTGGTTCCAGACACTGACATTTGGCCCTGTTTCTGGCACCCAGGCACTACCACAGCATGGAAGTATTCACTTACTATGACCTGCTGAGCCTCAACGGCACCAAGGTGGCTGAGGGCCACAAGGCCAGCTTCTGCTTGGAGGACACTGAGTGTGAGGGAGGTATGTTTGAAGGGGGAAGATTGGGGCTTCACAGAACTTTGAACACTCCCACTGGATTGAACACAGTCCATCTGGATAGAAGCCAGACCCAACAACTAACTCTACGTTACTCTGTCCACTACTGGGTGTTCATGTGGCCTTTTTTTTTTGCCAACTCTTGAGGCCTTCTATGGCTACAGATTGGGGTGGGGGAAAGTGGTTCTGAAGTGATCTGTCCCCCCAAAGCAGTTCTCACTAGCAGGGAGAGGGCTGCATGGCTTCCAGGTGAGGTCTGCTCACTTGGCCCTGACTTACACACCTCCTGTCTGCTTGCCATAGATCATTCTTCCCGGGTGCCCCAATACCAAGCTCTTCTCCTCTAACAGCCTACAGAGCCCTGTGATGTACCCAGCTTCTCTCCCTGACCCCCCTGCACACACCATTCTGCTTCTACCTCAGCTAGGTCACCACACCTTACTGTAATTACTCTGACACACCAAGGGACAGACATTTGTTCTCTTCTTATTGCCCACATGAGTTTCTAGATGCTGGCATGGACCCATAAAATCACATAGAAAAGAGGTTTTGAATGCCTATTGTGTGCAGACAATCTGTGAGGTACCAGGAAGGCAGATCAGATATGAGCTCGTAGTCTAATTGCCAGTAGTCTAGAGAAGAAAGATGAGGTGGCCTCATGTTAAGATGAACAGTAAACACAGATCACCATGACACTCATCCCTACCCTGAGGCTAAGGATTTCACAGAAATGCCAGCATAGTCCAGATTGGTCAGGGAGCACTTTGTAGAGGAAAGGACCTTGAGCCAGACTTGGAGGGGATGCAGACATATAGATGGGGAATTGAGTCAGGAGGTTCTATTGAAATGAGAAGGTATCAGACAGCCACATGAAAAGGATGGACAAATCAGGATGGGAGGCTTGGGGATTAAAATAGGAGGTGGGGACTATAGTCACATGGTGATGCTCTTCTCCATCCACCTACAGACATTCAGAAGAGTTATGAGTGTGCCAACTTCGGAGAACAAGGCATCACCATGGGCTGTTGGGACATGTACCGTCATGACATTGACTGCCAGTGGATAGACATCACCGATGTACCCCCTGGAGACTACCTGTTCCAGGTGAGGTGGGCAGAACCCAGGGCTGCTAGGAGGAGGAGAGGCAGCTTCCCCCAGCCTCCTTCCTGTAGGTGTCCAGAAACAAGACTCATGAGGCCAGCCAGGGTGCCACACTCAGAGGCCATCCTATCTGTCAAGTGGTGTTCATGAGGGATGTGGGCCTGAAAGACACTGAATCTGCAGGCCATGCTGGGAACCCATGGTGCAACCTAAAATATAGATACAGTCATGCATAATTCGGTTAATCTCAGGAGCCTGAAATCAAAATGTATCAGTGAGCCGATTTAGACTTTGAGTCAAGAGCTGGTTCTGTGGACTCAGGAAGCCTACATCTCCAGCTTCCCCTTCATCCGCCATCCTGATTTCCTCCAGTCTTTCCCACCTTGCTTTCGTCAGTTCTATTGAGGCTGAAAGCAAGTGCATCATCCTGGGAGGGTGTGATTTTTTTTTTTCCTTTCTTGGGAGGATCTGTAAAAGGCTCATTCTCTGTGCACATAAATGAATCTGTAAGGCGAGAAAGTCAAACTAAGGACAACCTGGCCAGAAGACGATTTTGTGAGGCCTTCCAACAACCCTGGCTAGAGGAAGAGCCAGAGAGCTCTGGCTTCCACCATCCTGCAGACAGTGGTGGCTATGTGGCAGGGGGATGCACTGTACCCCAGCGTTCTCCTGGCACACGGCTGCATTCCTGCCTACAGAGGGACTCATTTCCACACAGCCTCACACAGCACGCTTCCCACTTGCCCTGTTCGATGGCAAAGTGTGTGACTAGAAATGGGTTGTTCTGCCTTGAAAGCATTCCTCGTGGTGCGTTCAGCCAGTCCATGGTCTAGCCCACAGTCTCTACTGCTAGACACTCCCCCGAAGAGCCAGCACCTGCAGAGACGTAACCACAGGGTGCTTTGAAAGGAGGCCTGGGCATCATCAGCTTGAAAAGTCAGACAGCCAAGCACTTTCCAACCACAAGTCAAGCCCAGAACCACAGCCGGCCTGGGAGCAGAGCTCTCTTGTTTAACAAATGAACATCCATGGCTATGGACATGTAAACAGTGCTTGGTGGCTCATGTTGGCAGCTTGCTGTCCATAAGGCATGTAAATGTATATCATCATATCCGCTGAAAGTGCTTACAAGTCTCTGATAGCCCAGGCTGGCCTTTGCTCAGGCAGTGCATTGACCCATTGGCTCTCCCAGTAAGGGGACACTGTTAGTATTCTCATGTCACAGCCAGGCAAATGCAGGCCATAAGTCTCTACGTGGTGTTCTTGTCCTATGCCATATAATCAGCAGATGGATGTTCCTGGAGGTATGCCCTGCTTCTAATGACATAGAGCTATGAATGCCCTAGACTGTAAGTCAACAGGACACAAGAGCTAGCCTCTGTGATAGACTGTAAGGACTGGAAGAGGACTCCAGAAGGGAAGAAGTGGCCAGGGGTACACAGACTCAGAAGCAGGAATGGATGGACAGATAAGTTTCTGGTGGTTTGTCCCCTCCAGCTTCAGAGACTTTAATCCACTTCCCTCATATGCTCCTGAGCTTCAGAATTTTGAGCCTGAGTTCAGAGAGGACTATGAAAATCACATAGTTCACCCCAGCCCTTGCTCTTGCATGGGCCCTGTGACCCACAGGCCCACCCTGTGACCCTGACTTGAGCCCAGATTGTAAACTGATGTACCCATGTACATCCCTCAGGGATGCTAGAATAACAGGGAGCCGCCTGGGCCTCAGAGTGGGAGGTACTGTTCACCTCATGTTGAGTGGGTGGGGCTGGAGATACAACTAAGATTTAGGGAGGAGAAAGACCAAGGAAAACTCAGGTCACCCCAGAGAAGGATATTTAACAGTTTGTCTGGATGGACAGTGCCACACGGCACGTGCTCTGGGCAAATTGTGGTTAGCAGGCCATACACAGACTTTCCAGAGTGGCCCCTACCAGGCCAGGATACAGCATCAGACCCAGTTAACTTCATTTAGCTTAAGGAAGACCCAGCCAAACTGTTAGGGACACCCAGGCTCCGCCCTGGAATGGAGGGCAGCCAGAAAGGCAGTTGCAGCATTCTCTGTCTGTCTCGATCCTCTCCAGGTTGTCATTAACCCCAACTATGAGGTGCCAGAATCAGATTTCTCTAACAACATCATGAAGTGCAGGAGCCGCTATGATGGCTACCGCATCTGGATGTACAATTGTCACGTAGGTAAGTTCCCTCAGCAGCCCCACCTTCCTCAAGAGGCTAGGACGCAGGACACAGCTGCCCTACTTTCTCCGGGGCCAGAGGCAGCTAATCTGGGAGAAGCTGGGAATGAAGCCAGCATCAAATTCCTAGCTCAGAAAGAAAACCAGAGATGCATGAAGGCCCGGGTGGGGATTGGGTGTTCACTCCCAGCCCTGGCCAAGGAGAGAGGGTAGTGCAGGGCTGGCTGTCCTAGCAAGAGCAGACCCCAGGTCTATATAAGGGCTGGAGCTAAGGACACCAACCCACCACTCGCATGACCAGAGCTATGTGGGCATCAGCAGTTCATGAGTATTGGGTTTTGCTGTGATCTGCTCTCCTGCCTCATCACCTACAAAAAGATTTTTCTTGGGGAACAAAAAGAAAAGCAGATTTTGTCCTTATTGGCGTATGACAGGCCTCATTCCTGGAGGCAGTGAAAATTGAAGGCACCATGTCTATTTAAGCACCCTCTGAACTTTGGCAAAGTACATGCTGAGTGCCTGGTTCTAGCATTCATCAGTACCACCATGGGGCATCCTGAGAGGGGCCACAGCTGAAAATATACTAAATTCTGTCTCCTTGACCCCTGCTCTCCAGGTGGAGCCTTCAGTGAGGAGACAGAACAGAAGTTTGAACACTTCAGTGGACTTCTAAATAATCAGCTCTCTGTGCAGTAAAGAAGACCCTGGGCCAGGCATGACGGTTCATGCCTGTAATCCCTGCACTCAGGCCGAGGCAGGAGGATTGCCACAAGATTTCTACTCTGGACATTCAATCAAGCTTCAGTTTCAAAAGATAGGAAAGAATAGAGAGGAAGGAAGGAAGGAAGGAAGGAAGGAAGGAAGGAAGGAAGGAAGGAAGGAAGGAAGAAAGAAAGAAAGAAAGAAAGAAAGAAAGAAAGAAAGGAAAAGGGAAGAAAAATGACTTAATGGTCACTTACTGACTCCCAGGAGGAATACTGATTGCCACCTCTTTGCTAGCCAGATCCAGCTGAAAAGAAAGGTACTCATTCATTCTCCAGGCACTGCCATGTATCCCTGACCTGAGGCCTTAGGGGCAGGGCTCTGGCACATGGCCATGGGAACTTGATGACAAGCTTTGAGCAGCTTATCCCATCCAAGCTTTGGCATATCCCAAGTGTGACCTCACCATGCTCTGCATAGATGGGCCATTTTCTTCTGGGAACGTGGCAGGTATGAACTCAGCAACTGCAGAGGTGGTCTAGCTGAATTCCCCTTCTTAGGTCATTTCTGGAAAACTTGAATATCAAGGCCTCTGTATTAAGTTTTTTTTTTCTTCTCATTGGACAAACTGCTTGGCAAAATCAACTTGAAGAAGGAAGGCTTTATCTGAGCTCGTGGTTGGAGGAACCAATCTGTAGTGGCAAAGAAGGCATTGCAGCAGGAGCGTGAGGTGTCTGGTTCCAAACTCACTGTATAGCTGAGGATGACCTTGAACCTCCGAGCCTCCCGCTTCCATCTCCAGAGTGCTGGGGATCAAACCCGGGACTTCACACATGTAAGGCAATGTGCTATCAGTTCTAGCTGCTTTCTGAGCACTCACCCTTCTCAGCTGCTTTAAACGTGTACATGTTCTCTGCCTTACCAACCTACATGTCTTTCTGTATCTCTCTGCTCCACTTGCTCATTTTAACTGTGGGCCTGAGTGAGAGCAGTGAACAGAAGCATAGCACAACCTGAATGCTACCCTGTCTTAAAATGTCCTCCGCCAAGCCAATTCGTCCATCACTCTTGAGTCAAGACTCACCCGAATGCTCAGGACACAGGCAGGATGTAGCTGGATTCTTGCCAGGGTGTAATATGATTGGCTTCTAGCTCAGTTCTAGATAGAGAGTCCTTGGTTCCCACTAAACCTCAGGTACCAGGCCTCCACTGTCCACATTCCTCTTGGCAATCTGGTCTGCCAAACTGCGACCAGAATAACCCATTCAGTTCTATTCTCAGCATTCTACGGCTTTCGGGCCCAAAGTTCTAAGCTCTTCCAGATTCCTCCCTCAAGCCTACTCCCAAAACTCAAGTATTCCAGGACCATGCTTCTCACCTCAGTGATCAGTGATTAGACACAGGTCTAATCTTCTGTATTATACTTGACAAAAGCAGCTTAAGGGAAGGCTATTTTTGGCTTATAGTTCAAGAGTCCAGTCCCTCACAGCAGGTAAGGCATGGCGGCAGGAGCAGCTTGTCAGGTTGCATCCACAGTCAGGAAGTAGAATGATGAATGCAGGTGCTCAGCTTGCTTTCACCTTTATATTCAGCCTACAACCCCAGCCCATGGAATGGTGCTACTGGTGTCTAGGGTGGGCCTTCCCTCTTCTGTTAAACCTCTTCTGGAAGCACCCCGTAGGCCCACCCAGGGGTGTTTCCATGGTGGTTCTAAATCCCATCTAGGTGATAATCAAGGTTATCTATAACAACCTCTTCCAGTTAAACCAGCATCTGTATTCTATGCAATTATAGCCTCAATTTAAAGTACAATAGCAAGGCATACATCCCAAGGTCCCAAGGGATGCCTGAAGACTTGGATGGTTCTGAGACAGGATAGAAAGAGACAATCATGGGGGAACATGGAAGGGGCCCTTCTTCACCTCAGAATCTGGTTGAAGCTTTTGCCAGCTGAGAATCCCAACACAGATAACATTGTGAATGGTGCTAATATAGGGACAGTATTCATTCTGTATATTTATATACAAGTATAGATATTTCAAGTAATAATGTTAAAATAGCAAGGAATTATGCTTAAGGCCAAAGTGTAAATGGCCTTTTTCCTTTCCTAGCTGTAAACATACAATTTCCTACAACTTTGCCAGAAACCCAATTTACAGTAAAAGGCATATCTCAAGACCCCTATGCTATCCTTATGACCCATGGTTTCATCTTATCAGGGCACAGTCCTATCCAAGGTACCTCTGGAGCCACCTTATATTACTATCAAAAAGAGGAAGAGATTGGGGATGTAACTTAGAAACCAATCAAGCAATACCAAAAGCTTCGGGACTCCTGTGTATAGCTAGTTTTTAAGACACTTAAGAACTCTTGTCCTTTAAGAAGCCCACACCCCAGCTCTCGGGTGTGCCCTCCTCTTTCCCTGAGCAACTCTTAACCCCTGTAACTTAAATTTATATTTAAAATATTTTAAATAAACGTTTAACTCTCTGCTTTATTCTGGCTTATCTTGAATTCCTTCTTTGCAGCAAAGAGCTGGTAACAGGTCCAGCTGGCATTACCCTTCTTGTTGCTGCAACCACATAGCCAGCAGGAGAAACTTAGGGGAGAGAGGATTTAAGCACATGGTTTGAAGGCAGTTTGAAGCCATGGCAAAAGGAGCAGAGAGTGGCTTCCTCAAATCTCAACGGACCAGGAAAAGATAAAGTCAACATCCATGTGACTCTCCCCCTTCCATTCAGTCTAGGACCCCAAACAGTGAGATGGTGCTCCCCACATTCAGGGTGGGTCTCCCCTCCTCAGTGGGAAATGTGTCTCCCCCCAGATTATAAATCCAATCAATTTGATGACAAGTTAGCCATCCCAGAAAGGTAATGAATAATACCATTTTTGTCTATACCTATGTAATAGTGTGCAAGTGTTTTGTTGTGACAAGACATCCTGGAGAGACAGTGTACAAGAAGAAAAGTGTTCTTTTGGGCTCATGGTTCAGTCCACTGTCAGCTGGTTCCCACGGTTCTGGGGAGAGACAATGTCAACCATAAGTTATCTACTGAGCAGAGCTATCAACTGGGTCCTAGGTTGTGCTCATAAATCCACTTCACTGCACAAACTTGTATGTAGAGCAAAATGTTCCCAATACATACCTAAGTTCCATTTGGACTCCTGCCCCTGGGCCCAGAGCTTCCTACATCTCCAAGTGTAGTACATATTTAGTTTGACACAGGAATGGTCCCAGTGTCTTCCAAAGTTCCCTATGCCCTGCAGGGCTGCACCAGTACAAGCTGCAGCACAGAGAAGCAATCTGAGAGACCTGAACAGCAGCAGAGGTGAGCTGGGGAAACCCAGGTAAGGACATAAATGTGTCAGAACCAGGCAAGACAGTTAGTCACAGGGCAACTTCCCTAAGGAAGAGGGTGCGCATTAGCAGAACAGGGCTCCAGCACTCCCTGGGGCCTCCTGTGTTAAAAGTGTGCTGGCCCCAGCAAACCTGAGCTGGACAATGACCCCCAAACTCCAGAGTGGGCCATGGTGCCTCCAATACTACACTCAAGATTCAAGTAAAGCCAGCACTGTCCTGTCCCATGCTCAGCAAGCACTCAAGTGTCACCTCCCAGCTTTGTTCATGCCGCTTTTCAAGGTTCCCTTAAATAATGCCCAAGCACTACCACATCCCCCATTTCCACACAGCACAGGAGGGCAGGATGGCATTCCTGTAATAGGGGAGAGTGGGCAAGTGGCATGAAGCAAGTAGCACCTACTCCCCAAACAGGGATACCCCTGAAGTTAAGGTGGGATTCTCCAGGTTCAGTAACCACAAACCCACAGTAAGAGATGGGACAGCACCCCCTAGTGTGCAAGACCGCACTTGGAAGCAATCAATACACCAACTTTAAATTTTTATTTCTTCTCAATTTCTGGGAGTAGACCAACTAAAGCCTGCCGTGCCCCATAACAGCTCCAGTGAGAGCAAGGGGCTGTCCTGGTATCTGTAAAGGCTTGTGGTGTTGGGACCCAGCCTAGTCCGGACAGATGGGCCCAGGGCCTCAAGATGGCAGGAGACTTGGGGAAGTAGGCAGCTCCTTCTTTCTGTTGTGTTGGAGCCCCAAGGCCCGGGCCACCAGCCTGCGGGCCACTGCCGAATCTGTCTGTGGCCTCTCCTTTGCTAGTCGCAGGAACTCTGAAAGGAAAAGCCAATGGGTAAGATGTGGATTCAAGGCTAGCGTGAGCCTGTGTGTAATGGTATGGCCACAGAGGCTGGGGCCTACTTGTGCCTACAGCAGCCAGGTGCTTGAGAGAGGGATCCAGGAGGACTCCAGGCCTATATTTCTGCCTCCCTATGGGACCTGACACAAACCAACCCTTCCTGTCATCCTGGCTCATCTGTGATATGGGGATGAGGTACTCATGACCTCTTAAAGGCCTCAAGACCCTTTAAGAGGAACCACTCAGGATGGGACACCTAGGTCACTGGACATCAAGATGGGCTATTTCTCGCTTCAAAGAAGTCTAAGACACGACCATGTCACCATTTGTGGTGGCATGGATGGCTCTGGTAGGCCTCCCCTGGGCCCATTCTGCGGTTTCCATCCTTGCTATCATAAAAACTGACCTCTCAGAGCCCACAGAGTGCTTGCTGGAAGAGGAAAGGGAAGGGGCTAACATTTGGCATCTAGCTCCTATACAAGTGACTCACTCGAGGTCAAACAGGTCAGCAACAGAACTAAGGTCCCATCTCGGGCTGATCTAGGCACAAGCACTTTTGACCCTTACAGAGTAGTCTCCATGGCCCTCTAGAAGGAAGGCTGGGTTTTTCTTAGATCAACAACCAGAAGAAGGTGTGAGCCGGAGGGCAAACATAGATGGTAGCTGACCCTGGGCCCTCTCCAGGCTGAGGGGACGCCGAGCCCCACTAGCTGCTGTAGCCTAGGCTCTCTAAGAGCAGAGGGATGAGGGGAATCAAAGCAAACATGAACACAGGCAGCCTCCTTGCAAAGGGACAGGCTTCGCCTTACTTGGCCTCTGCAAGGCTTTCAGCTTGGACTGCTTCGTTCCCTGCGTGAGCGGCCGGATCTTGAGCACGGAGAAATCCTTGGCCAGTGCCTCAAGAGCTGGAGAAAGGAATCGAGAGCTGGGGTGATTCTTGTGCAAGGTGAAACCCCCAGGGGTCTGGAGCACATGCATCACCCCAAACTTCCACAGTCACTCTTACACACCCAGTCCCAGCTGCTCTGCCTCTGATCTAGCTCAGTAAAGCTGAGAATCTCTCCCCTGCTCCCGATCCCTACAGGTATGGGGTGAAAGGGATACGACTGCCTGTGCTGTCAGATGATGCTCCAGCCCCGTATGCAGGTTCTCAGAGCAGGAAGGGCAGGCTCAGCCTTCAAAAGCCAGAGTTTAAACCAGACTCTCCTTGTAACCCCCAGGAGCATCAGGGAACACCAGTTCTCCTTGTACCACTCATACTGGGCCAAAGTGCTCCTGACATCAGGGCCTAGCAGATATGTAATATGGACAAGAAGGCCAGGGCATGACTCGCTCTTGCTATACTGTTCCCAGCAGGCCCAGGAGGCAGCCAATGCTACTCTGGCCACAGCTTATCCTCCCATGATCCTCAGTCAGTGGTCATTTAGCCTTTTCCCCCTAATCTCCCTTCCAGACGCTCCCTCCCTACCCTACTCCCTCTGCTTCTCCCCACCTCCAACTTCTGGCTTTCTGAGGACTAGGCCAAACCCAAGTAGGGTGCTGCCAGCTCTGATGTCCAGAAGACTCTGATGTGCACATGTGGTTCAGGATGGGAGGGTCTTATTTATAAGTATTCCCACGATGACAGTGGAATGGCAGGGACAAGCGTGGGATAGTGGCTGGAGGGGACGAGGAGGACTGGAGTCACAGTGAGGAGGCTGCATGGTACTCAGCTTCCACAGTGAAACGTCTGTAATCCAACACAGACCCCAGCACTCTGGGAACCTCGGCCTTCCGTCTGAAAGGGGGTGATGACCCCACACACGAGGCTGAACTGAAAACACCCGTGACCCTGAGCAACAGCATCAGATGCTTGCACCAGCGTCAGTTCGGGGAGGGACTTATGGCTTGGCCTATACCACCTGATCAGTAAACGTCACTGATCCTAACACCTCTCCACTGAAGGCGCTATTACAGAGAAAAGGCCAAAGGCTTCCTGAGCATCCCAGGCCATAGCCCCCAGCACCCAGACTGTTTCAGGCTGGCTGAGAGCCGAGCCCCTGGGCTCAAGGTAGCCTACATCTGGACATGGCTAGCCCTCTGCCTGGGGAACCCAGGCACTTCTGCCTTCAACAGAGGCCAGAGAAGAAGCAGAGACCAACAGGAAGCCTCCTTACCTGAGGCAGGGCAGGAAAAGATGCCAATAGCATGAGTGTCATCCACCCACTGGATCTTGAACCCCTTCTCTCTGTGTGGGGAGAGGATACAGTCACTCACAAAAGCCAGAGTTCAATACCCTTTCCCCTTGGATCCTGCCAATTAGGTCATGGATCCTTTAGGCGAGGCCCCTTCTTGAACCCCAAGACAAAGCTATGGCCTCTGTTAAAGAGAGAATCATTTGCATGCCTGCCAGAGCATTAGGTCACCTTCAGAACAACCAGCGTCACCCTGTAAACATGTGAGATGGGTCACCAGTCAGCATCTAGAAAAGAATACTAGAAGGCTCGCGTAGGCAAAGAGTGAAAAAGGTTCCCCAGGTTCTGCCATAGCTAGGCTGGGCATGGGCTCTGAATAAGAAAGCTAAAAGGTTTATCTGGTAGGAGAGGAGATGGGCCCAAACAGACACAGAGGGGACATGGCTCTGGTTGGCTTCTTCCTGGTGCTCTGTGCCTAGAAGAAGCTAGAGGCAGCTTTGCAATAACCCAGCTCTGCTTGTGACACTGCTCACTTGGCAAGGGGTCAGTGGTGGCCCTGTGTGGCCATCTAGTTAGAGACAGAGTTAAAGAAGTGCTACTCCCTCAGCTGTCCCTTCAGTACTGGTGCAGGGGACAAGGAACAGTGGTATGGGAAGCAGATGTATTCTCTGTGCATGAGTGTTTTGCCAGCTTCATGTGGAAACAGGCACCACATGACTGTCTGGTGCCCACAGATCTCCTAGAACTGGAGTTACCAATGATTCTGAGTCACTGTGGGTGCTGGGACCCAAACCCAGCTTGTCTGCAAGAACAGTGTGATGGGTTGTATTGCTCGGCCCAGGAAATGGCACTATTAGAAGGTATTGCCTATTGCAGTAGATGTGTCACTGTGGGTGTGAGCTTTAAGACCCTCATCCTAGCTGCCTGAAAGTGAGTCTTCCACTAGCAGCCTTCAAATGAAGATGTAGAACTCTCAGCTCCTCCTGCACCATGACTGCCTGGATGCTGTCATGCTCCCACCTTGATGATAATGTACTGAACCTCTGAACCTGTAAGCCAGCCCCAATTAAACATCCTTTATAAGACTTGCCTTGGTCATGGTGTCTGTTCACAGCAGTGAAACCTTAACTAAGACAAACAGTAGGTACTTTTAACCTCTGAGCCACCCCACCAGGCTCAGGAAGGGGCTTCAAAAAGCCCACATAGGTAAAGCAATGACAAAAGAAAAGGAAAAATATTCAAATTAGAAAAAAGTGCCGGGCGGTAGTAGCGCACGCCTTTAATCCCAGCACTTGGGAGGCAGAGGCAGGTGGATTTCTGAGTTCAAGGCCAGCCTGGTCTACAGAGTAACCCTGTCTCGAAAAACCAAAAAAAAAAAAAAAAAAAAAGAAGAAGAAGAAACAGCAGAAGACTGGATCCATGGGAATGCATGAAAGTCAGGAGACCCAGTCTCGAGGTATATCCCTCCATGCTGTCAGACCTGCTTAAGCCAGCTGCCCCATAAATGGTCATATTAGGACGACCCAGTGACTCTCTGGCATACAGACAGCTGTGGTCTAAGACTGATAGAAAGTCTAGTGGTCCAGAAGGGGTGTGCACATGCAGATCTTGGCCCAGTTCTAGGGCTTTTGAATGCATTAGTGCTCAAACACTGACCCTTCCCTTCCCTCAATCAGAACCATCAGGCGGACCTGCTCCAGAGCAAGAAGCCCAGACATCACAGCCTTTCTTCCTGAGGCAAGCAATCATCCCTAGCAGGGAAGAGCTATCCCTGCTACTCCCAGCCTCTCCCCCTCCCGAACCTTTAATACTCACTGGAACTCAGAGAAAGTGGTCAACAGGTCCTCAGTCTTGAGTGTTGGCTTAAAGTCGTAGATCTCCACCAGGTGGGTCAAGTCCCTCTCCCCGGGTAGCTCTTCTGTGAAGGCGGATGTGTCCAGGTGGATCTTCTCTATTTCAATCTCCTTTTCGGTCAGGTTGGCTGTGATCTGGAAGCAAACAGACCTTTTGACAAGGGAGACCTCTGACACACAGGGCCCCGTCTATGCTTTCCAAAATGACAGTTCTGGGGGAAAGTCTGCTTGGTAGGTATGGCAGCTTGGTTACTCAAGATTGTGGATGTTTTAGGGGAGCGTATTTGGTTTTATGGTATCCCCACTAGATGGCTGACAACTGCGCCCACCATGTTCCATCTAGTCTTGACAAGTGTATTCTATATACCATCTTCAGATAGAGACATGGAGCGGCAGAGAGTTAAGTAGTTTGCTCAAAACTGCATAGCCTATTTAAAAAAAAAAAAAGTGTTGGACAAAGCCAATATCTTCAGCTTCCTTACTGAAAATATAATATTCTCAAAGACTACATATAAAGCAGCAATCGAAGATGCCCACCCTACCAAAGTCAACCTAAGGGGCAGGCACGTGGTTCCAAGAAATGTAAGTCCTAAGGCAAAGCTCCAGGCAGGAGGCTGGTTTTCTCCAACTGGAAAAAGCCACTGCACAGACTGTTTCCACTATCGTGTAATGCGTGTACTACCTTTAAGCTTAAACAGACTTGTACTACCTTTAAGCTTAAACAGACTTCAAGCTTTAAGCATAGCATCTCCTGAAAGGCTGGGCTGGAACCCAAATACACAGTTCCTTCTCCGAACCCTAATCGACTGCTATTACCCAACACCCAGGCCTGGGCCATTCTATGCATTCCATTAACACACAACACCACCACCCCTAACACCTCCACCCCAAGGCACTTCTCCCAGACACCCGAGGCCACACCCACCTCACCTCCGCCCTCCCTTTTCTGGGCTCAAGAGCCTCATCACCTCCTGCAGCAGCTCACTGAAATCGTCGTGGTCGTGGTCTGCAGCATCCTCGCCCTCTTCCTCTCCAGCCACCTTGTCTTCATCTTCATCCATCTTCTCTTTCTCTGCATCCACCTTCCCATTCTGCACATCAATCTTCTCTCCCTCCTCATCCGCCCTCGCTTTCTGCTTGCCTACATCCTCTTCCTTCTCGTCCACCTTCTCTTTCTCCTCTCCCTCTACCTTTTCCTCCTCTTGGTCCACCAGGCTCTGCACCCCGTTACTCCTATTTTCCTCCTCCATGGCCAGTTGTGGGCTGGACCCCTGCTGCATGGCTGTCTCCACCCCTTGTTCCTTTTCAGGATTCGGAGAGGGCTCAGGATCACCCAGCTCCATCTGTGGCTCATTTGCATAGCCTGGGTCTGGGCTCTTCAGGAGCTCTGTTTCTTGAGTCACGGACATGGGAACTCCCTGATCAGCCACAGTGTCCCCAGCACCAGCCTCTCTAGGCTCTTCTGAAACTCCACCAGCTGGGTCCTCTCCCTCGAGGCCTGGGATGGAAGGTACCACTGGCTCATCTTGCCTGCGTAGCACCCGGGGCACATACAAAGGTTGATCCGGTTTTCGTCCACGATGCCAGCGGCCAGTTGGAGCACCTCGGGGACCAGCAGCTGCTCCCTGATGTGAGGTATACCGAGGACCACGGTACTTGCTGGGATGGGAGGCAGGAGGGCGGCAGGGACCAGAGGGGCCATCTGAACTGGGTACTCTGGAGCAGGAACAGAAGTTTTAGGGCATGTTTGGGTCTACAGCAAAATGGCCTACTAGGGCCATCTATCATTCATGCATGGCACTGTCAAGTCAGCATTAAGCAAAAGTCACAACCAAAATGACTCTCAAAACAATCTCTTACAAAGGCACTGTGGCAAAGGCAAATGCCATCCCTGGATGACACACCCAAAGGAGCTCACTCTTGAATACTACAATCAAATCACCAGGTGCTGATTCTTTAATTACATTATAAACAAGGATAATACTTTTATTTAGGAGCTGTTATTAGAATCAGAGTCACAGTGATAAGATATCCATCCTATGAGATGCACATGGCAACTGGGACGGCTACAGGCCAACACGTCCCTCCCCTGTACCAAGGCCTCTCTGGAGAACATGCTCACAAAGAAGAGAGGTACAGACCCACCCTTATTAGCCCAACTGCTTGTGTGCACTCTCTTTCCTTTGGCCCAACATGAACAGCTGATTTAGCCAAGTCAGCTGCATCCCTGATGAAGCAAAAGGCAACTGTGACTTCGCACAGCTCCGAGATCCTGGCCCTGGGTCCTAACAAGCTCTACCCTCCTTGGCTAGCCAGCTAGCCCAATCATCACACACACACACACAAACGCACACACGCACGCACCTGCTGAGAACCCTCCAAAACAGTAGGACAAACACACCTGATGTCCAGGTGACAGATGACTGTCCTCCTCTTCCATCCTTCCCCAACAGAGAAGCTGCTCAAGAGATCAAAGTTCTCTGCTGTTCTATGGATCAGGTACCGCAAGCGGCTGGAGACTGGGGGGAAAAGTAGGACCCTGGGCAGGGACCAAATGGAATATTAAGCTGAGACTGCGGGTCCACCCCACACTGATTCCCACCCAGGTCGCTGCCATGTCTATGGTGGCTTAACACGAGGATCTCTGTGCCCAAGCAGGTCCCTGCCTATTGCAAAGTAGATCATCACAAGGAGCTAAAGTTCCCATCATCTAGAAGGGAGTGGGTACTTCGGCCAGAGTGGGATGATGCTCCGATACAAAGGAAAGGTGTGGCTTGGACAAGTCTGCAGAGGCTAAAGGCAGGGCCTTGCCGGTGGACCAGCCAGTTAGCTGGGCACAGAACCTGGGGGAGGGGCAAACCCTGCCCTTCCTGGCATTAAAAGCCGGTCCCTCATTCCCCCGTACTTGGATAGCTGCTTCTGCAGCAGGAAACGATCGAGCTCCTCCTGGACCCGGTGGACAAAGTCATTTTCAGCCGAGGAAAGGAAGACACCGTCCAAGCAGAGAAGGGCCAGGGTGACAGATGGCAGAGCCTGTAGGGGCGGTGGACAAGGCCGGGATCAGAATATGGGCTTAGAGGCCGCCCACAGCCCCAAGTGTCCCTGCAGCAAGGACTTTGGAGACTTTCGTAACCCTGGCCACTGTGGAGCGGGATGGGAGGCGCGTGAATGTGGAGCCGAGTGCGCTCACATCCAGAGCCAGGCTGGATCCCCGACTTCCAGCACCGTCTCGTCTCACCGCGTGCTACCCGGGCTTTTCAGTTCTCGGGCGCAGCCCGCTGAAACCGCCCCACAGCACTCCGCTGTCCTTCCCATCCGCAATCCCAAGCGGAAACCCCCAACACCCTCAACACTCACCGCGGCAGCCCGGAAAGTTGCCGCCGCTCTCAGGGTCCCCAAGAGCCTGAGTGTCCCCTTCTTCCCAGCGGAATCAGCGCCATCGTGCGGCCGGGAGGAGATATCGCACGTGCCGCAGAGGGGCGTGTTCTTGTCTTGTAAAGAGCAGGGGCAGGGCCCCAGCTGCCTCTAACCCAAAAGCACAGGGCTTCTCCCGCAAAAAAGCAACTAAGTGATTATTCTCTTGGGAAAATGGAGACCCAAAAAGGTGCTATGACTTGTCTAGAGTTACACAAGTCAAAAGTGGTTCTAATTCTGAAGTCAGTTATTTCTTTTGTCTTCTGGAACCAATTAAGTTCAACAGACACACATGTGAACAGCTACTACATGCTAGATTGTGATGGTATTATATATTTCTAATTTTAGATTCCCTTGACCGGGTACCTAATGGAGGAACAAAGAGGGAGGAGAGGGAGGCTGGAGCTGGAAAGATGGCTTAGGAATTAAGAAAGGAAACTGCTCTCCGGTTTCAGGTCCCAGTGACACCAGCATGTGGGCACAAATTTGGGCACATACAAACAAGTAAATAAGCCTTTTTTTATGGAGCTGGGAAATTAGCTGAGCTGTTAAGAACACTTATTGCGCCAGGCAGTGGTGGCGCACGCCTTTAATCCCAGCACTTGGGAGGCAGAGGCAGGCAGATTTCTGAGTTCGAGGCCAGCCTGGTCTACAGAGTGAGTTCCAGGACAGCCCGGGCTACACAGAGAAACCCTGTCAAAAAAAAAAAAAAAAAAAAAAAAAAAAAAAAAAAAAAAAAAGAAAGATTAAGGATTGATCCAAGCTACATGGGGTTGGACTCAGCTCCCTGGCTCCCTGCTGGAGTGAGGGTCAGGGAAAGAGAAGGCAGGAATAAGGTCTAGGACCTTACCATGTAACACTGAGGAATTATACATCATGGTAAAAGGGTCAAATCACTACAAAGACAGAAGTTCTAAAACTGAAAGCACCAAACAGAAGGCTCACAAAACATACAGTGGAAGCTCATATAACAACAACAACAAAGAAAGAAAGTAACAAAGAAAGAAAGGAAAAGAAAAACAAGTTAGTCAACAATTGCACATAGTCCTCAGATTACAGTGGGGTTATAATAAACCCACTATAAATTTAAAAATAATAAAAATTAAAATACTGTCAACGATTTAGCTCACAGGAGGATCCCTGGAAGCTCACTGACCAGTTGGCCCAAGTGGCAAAGTGCCAGGCCAATGGGAGACTCTGTCTCAAACAAATCATAAAACTGGAAGGTGCCTGAGGATGGCCTCTTGAGGTTATTCTCTGACCACATGCTTGCCCTGAATGTGCATACCTATATCTGCAAGCACACCCATAGGTAGGAATACACACACACTACAAATACAGACCTTTACACCAGAAATCCATAAATTGATAATTAGTATACCTAAGAAAGTATTAAAAAAGAAAACATGAATCTACAGATTAAAGTGATGTTCCAGAAAAAAAGTAAACAAATGGCTAATGCTGACGATACAAAAAAAAAAAAAAAAAAAAAGCTTTAGTATTGGAGATATGGTTCAGTGCACATACAACACTTGCAGAGGACCTGAGTTCAGGACCCACATTATGCTGTGCACAACTTCCTGTAATTCCAGTTCCAGGGGATCTCTTGTCTTCCTAGGCACCTGCACCACACATGTGCGCATATATATATGATAACTTTTTAAGGTTGTAAACTCATATGTAATATATTTATATTTAATTATATAGAAGCCAAGGGAGGAGGGATTGAGTGCCTTGTACATTTCTCTAGCAATTAATATGCCAGAACATAATGGAATAATGTCGGTATAATTTTAAGGGAACGAAAAAGGTTAACGGCAGAAAACTCTATAAACTGTGGTGTTGTCTCAAAGCTGCAGCCACATAGGAACAGAAGGAGCACTCCTGCTTGGCCTAAGGTGAAAGGGACAAAGCGCTGGAGCTTGGAGACATCTGCAACCTGTCATGTAGCGCTCACATCTCAAGCCTTTTAGTAAAACCCACAAATAACTGCAGTTTTTTCCTCTAATAGCCCAGTTGAGGACATAGAGCTGACTAGTCTCCACTTCCTTTTCTTTCATAAACTATTAGCCACTTCCACTTTTTTCTTTATTTATTGATAAGAATGTAATGATGGCCGTCGTGGTGGATGTACTCCTGACTTAGTGCTATGCCTTAAAAATGCTCTATCCCTTCAACTCAGGAAGAACATGCTTTTGTTGCTTTGTGTTGTTTGAGGTGGAGTCTCACTGTGTAGTCCTGACTGGCCTGGTACACACGATGTAGAGCAAGCTGGTCTCAAACATGCACAGATCTGCTTGCCTCTGCTTCCTGAAGACTTGTCCCACCACACTTGACACATGCTGGAGCTTGTTCATTTATTTGCTTTATTCGTTTTTTGGCTTTTTGGAGACAGGGTTTCTCTGTGTAGTCCTGGCTATACTGAACTCACCATGTAGACCAGGCTGGCCTTTGCCTTAAAGGTGTGTGCCACCACCACCCACTACCTGCAGGTGTTTAAGATTGGTGTCTGACTTTGATATACAAAGAATCTTTGATCATCAGTTCCATGACAGAATCTTAGAGGCTTTATAAAAAGGAGGGAGGGGCTAAAGAGACAGTTCATTTGGTAAATTACTTACTGGATAAGCACAAGAACATAAGCCTGAACTCCCAGAGCCCACATAATAAGGTAAGCAAGTCTGTAATCCTAGCAGTGGGAGGGTGGGGTGAAGACAATAAGATATTTGGCTCTCACTAGGTGGACAGGCTCCCTGAATCAGTGAGCTAAGTTCAGTGATAGACCTTGTCTGAAAAAATAAGGTGGAAGGGCTGGAGAGATGGTTCAACAGGCCAGCGCATGGGCTACTCTTCCAAAGGGTCTGTTCCCAGTACCAACATGTCAGCTCACAAACACCCAGGGGATCTGACACCCTCACATACACATACAAGCAGGCAGAATACCAATGAACATAAAATAAAAACAAATAAATCAGAAACAAAACAAACAAAAACCAAGGTGGAATGAGTGAAGAAAAACTTGTTTGAACTTTGTTCTTCACAGGCCTGTACACACACACACACACACACACACACACAGAGAGAGAGAGAGAGAGAGAGAGAGAGAGAGAGAGAGAGAGAGAGAGAACAACAAAATTGAAATTTTTTATGAAATCAAATTTGTATGTGTATGTACCTGTTTATGCAAGGAGATTTGTGGTATTTGTATAGTGTAGTTGTATATGGTGTGCGTGTGTGTATGTGTGCGCGCACGTGCATGCACTTGTATCTGTATGTGCATGTGGATAAAACTAAATTATGATTGAAGTCTCAAGAGATGACTTAGTAAGTGAAGGTGCTTGCTGCTGAGTCTGACAGCCAGAGTTTGATCACTGGGACCCACACCACAAAAGAAAAGAACTGACTATCCCAAACTGTCTTTGGAACTCTGCCTGTGGACTGAGGCACAGACATACACACATACACGAGCATATTTTAAAATCTATTTTAAAAATCCATATTCATTGCAAAATACTTTTTAACCCTTAAATCTAAGGAAATCAATTATGAAATACTTGTAAGCAAGAGATGTTTCCCAGAAATGGTGGTGGTGGTGACAAAGCATATTATTTATTATTTTCTGTTTGCTCTGATCAAGTGCCTCTGTGCACTTAGCAAGGAGAACTTTAGAGAGAAAGGGTTTGTGTTATGGTTTGTATATACTTGGCCCAAGGAGTGGCACTATTGAAAGGTGTAGCCCTTTTGGAGTAGGTGTGGCCTTGTTGAAGCAGGTGTGTCACTGTGGGTGTGGACTTTAAAACCTTCAGCCTAAATGCCTGGAAGTCAGTATTCTGCTAGCAGACTTCAGATGAAGATGTAGAACTCTCAGCTCCTCCTACACCATGCCTGCCTGGGTGTTGCCATGTTCCCACCTTGGGATAATGAACTGAACCTCTGAACCTGTAAGCCAGCCCCAAATAAATGTCCTTTATAAGACTTGCCTTGGTCATGGTGTCTGTTCACAGCAATAAAACCCTAAGAAGTTGGTACCACAGACTGGGGTATTGCTGTGATAGGCCTGACCATGCTTTTGTTTGAAAGAATATGGATTTGGGGACTTTGGATTTGGAAAGCACTGGGATGGTGTAAGTGGGGCTTAATGGGCTATCCTAGAAGGAATATGGAAGACTTTGTTGCAGTGAGTGATTCGAACTATATAGACCTGGCCTAAGAGTTTTCAGTGGAGAAGAATTTCAGTGGCCTAGAGACTGTTTTGTGGTATTTTGGGGAATGTGGCTACTGTTTCCCCTTGTATGAAAAGTCAGCCTGAGGCTAAGGTGAAAAGACTTAGAAAGGAAGTCTCAAAACAGCCTAGTATAAATTCTGTTCTGTGGTTACTAAAGTTCACTCTTATGGTGAGCATTTTAATGAAAAGGAGCAAGCTGAGAAAGGAAAAATACAAAACATATGTTTTGAGTATTAAAGGGGCACCAGGAAGTGAAATGGAGCTAAATCCTGGGTTCAAGGATATTAAATTGAATTAAGGGAGTAGTGACCTTGGGGCAAGATCCCATCCAGCTAAATTTACATCCAGGCATGGTAGTATAAACTTTTAATCACCGGAGGCAAAGACAAGCAGATCTCTGAATTCAAGGCCAGCGTAGAACAGAGCAAGTTCTAGCTAGGTGAAGAAAAACTTCCAGGCTTGGTGGACCTTAATCCCAGTGTTTAGGAGACAGGCATGCAGATCTCTGAGTTCACAGTCAGTCTACAGGGCAAGTTTCAGGACAGCCAAGCTCAGGCAGTGAATCAGCTGGAAAACAGGAAGCTGGTGGTAATGTAATAGAACAAGGGAGCCATGTTCCAGCTCCAGCAAGCAGCAGAACTCAGCAGCTTTGGCCACGTGGCTCTGGCTTTAGAGTCCAGAATAGAAGGGACTACTGGGACAATTGATGCTGGTTAGCTGGAGCTAAGAAATTAGTGGTGATTAAGAAGAGACCAGCATCACTGAGGTGAAATCTTCTGGGAAGTGTTTTCTGAGAGCACAAAGAAGCTGTGTTCCAGAGATAGCCAAGGTTGTACTTCGTGCTGCAGCTATACTTGATAATGTGTAAGAGTCACCCAGGTGGTACTGGTTTTGAAGGCATGAAGGAATCATGAAGAGCAGCTGAGGCTCGGCAATGTGAGAGAGGCCATGGAAGGCCATTGGTAAAAAGTGCAGCCTCTGTTGCAGTTGATGGCCCAAGACTGACGGAGTCATGTAAAGGAGTTGAGGCTTGGCACCATGAAGAGAGCCTATGAGAGGCTATTAGTGAAGCCTCATTGCAGAAGACCCTGGCATATTGGAGATATCCAGTACTATGGATGATCACCAAGAACAGCAGCAGCAGTGGGGTGGATCAACCCGAGCTTAGAGTGCTACAGAGGGCAGAGCTGGAGAAGTGATGCCAGCCCTTTGGAGGAACCTAGATCATGTGTGGATCCCAGACATTGGAACAAGAAGCTGTAACATTGAAGTTGCCTTGGAGACCCCCAAGATGTTTAAGATGCCAGAGCCCTGGGCTATCTGCTAAGGAAAGCTGCTAACAGGGAGTGGAACCAGTGAAGTAGAAAGAAATTTGTTGCAATCAAACAACTTTAAGAAGGTATGAAAAAGAAATTGGAAATCTGAAGACCACTTTGACATCAGTCATGAAGATGCAGAGTTTGGAGTTTGCCCAGCTGGTTTCCTGTCTTCCTTTGCGAATTACAGTTAAGTGATTGGATAAATGTCAGAAGAGACGTTGAATTTTGAACTTTTAACATGTTGAAACTGCTATAGACTGTGGGGACTTTTGAAGTTGGACTAAATGTATTTTGCATTATGTTTAGGTATGGTTCCCATAGACTCCTAAGTTTGAACAAGGCTATGGGGGGGCGGGGAGTGGAATGTGATGGTTTGAATATGCTCGGCCCAGGGAGTGGCACTATTAGGTGTGGCCTTGTTGAAAAAGGTGTATCACTGTGAGTGTGGGCTTTAAGACCCTCAGCCTAGCTGCCTGGAAGTCAGTATTCTGCTAGCAGACTTCAGATTAAGATGTAGAACTCTCAGCTCCTCCTGCACCATGCCTGCCTGGACACTGCCATGTTCCCGCCTTGATAATGGACTGTAAGCCACCTCCATAAAATATTGTCCTTATAAGAGTTGCTTTGGTCATGGTGTCTGTTCACAGCAGTACAACCCTAAGACAGTATACATCCATCATGGCAGGGAAAGCAGAGCAGTATAAGCATGGGAAGCCAGTCATTGTAGGCGAGCAGACAGAAAACAGGAAGTGGAACTGGATGATAAAACCACAAGGCCCACCCCTAATGTCTCATTTCCTCCCGGAAGACTCTATGTCCTATAGGTTACACAGTCTGTCAAACCAATACTGTCAGTTGGGCAACAAGTGTACAAATATGAACCTATTCAAAACACAACAGCAGGAATTGGGAAGGGTGTAGAGAAAGGGTAAAAGTGGGAAAGCCACAGGGGCCAGAGGGAGAAGCCAACGCCAAATTCACCATTCCCTGCTCTACCTGTCTGCCTTCTGTAGGTATCATCAGAATCACAGATGGTTTGTTGTTGTTGTCATCTCTCAGTTCCTAGGAGACCATAGCCCCTGCCTAGCCTGAGTTCTAGACCTTCTTAAAGGACCAGAGTAAACATTGTGTGGTATTTATTACTTGCCTGTAATCCCAACATTTAGGAGGACAAGGCAGTGGATTTGAGGCCAGCCATGGACTGTGTGAACTCAAACAGAACTATTTTCCTGGCACTCTGTACTGCTAATTCAGCTCCTTTATTCTTGACACAATGTTAGTAGGGTGGTGTCAAGCAGTTGAAAGCGGGTACTGCTCATGAAGAAGACCTGAGTTCAGTTACCAGCACCCATGTCAGGCAGCTCACAACTCCCTTTAACTCCGGCTTCAAGAGATCAAATGTCTCTGGCCTCAGTGGGCACCTGCATGCATGTATACATACCCACTCACACACACACAGTGTGTGTGTTTGTGTGTGTGTGTGTGTGTGTGTGTGTAAGAAGCTAAAGCACAAAGACTAATTGGCCAGTGTCACACAGCCAAAGTCAGCCTCTTTGCCCTCTCGTCTTGTTCTAGTTTCACCCCACTGCGGGGGGGGGGGGGGGTGTTGGGTGGAGAGGGGGGGAGGCAAGGCCTGAGGTTCCTCTCCAAGTAGGACATGACCCTGCAATGGGACAACTTGTCACTGAAGTTGTCTATTTCTACTACAGTCCAGGAAGGAGACAAAAGCCTGGCAGGCCTTGTTAAGTCCAATGGGATTAAGAACTAAGTCCATCGGATATTGGAAATCGTCTCTGTGGCACAGGGTGGGTAGATGCCACAGCTCAGGAGCAGGGCAGAGGAGGAAATGAGGAGGGGGCCAGCAGCGCACATAGGTTCTTAATGAAGCAATGAAGCTAAATCATGCCTTGGTGCTTGTCGGCAGGTGCTAGGTGAAGACTGCTCAGTAGCTCAGACAGCAAGAGACAAAGCAATGCAAAACCAGGCAAGGGGCTCACCAAACCTAGGCCCTTCAAGAAGTCATCTGACACTTTCATCAGCGCTCCACCCTCTCTCTGCATCCCTTGGCAATCAGTGGCAGCCTTTCAGACCGACTCTGGGGCTGTAGGTTCTCCTGAGGCTGCTTTTCATCTTAAATAGTACAGAACTGTTCCTGAGGCTTCTTAGCTAATGTTCCTTACACCTTTTTCTGGCTGGTTCACATGCTTGTCCTCTGGAGCTGCAGACTCAGTGTAGCAGACCTGGCCTGCTGACTGCTCTTAGCCTCAAAGCCTCCTTCCTCCACAGGCACAGAAGACAGCATGCAGAGCAGGCAGAGAAATCATTGGTGCTAAGCTACAGGATGGAGCTATCACAGGAGCAGGGTCACTCTTAGGTTGGAGTATAGAACCCGGAAGACAACAGTACAGCCCAGTCCAGGGCTGGAGGGAGAGCTCACTCAGCAGGATTCCCTGCAGCCCAGGCTACTCCTGTTACTCCATAGTTTTCAGAGGCCCTGGATAGAAAAGATGCCAAGTGTGGATACATGGACTTCAGGAAATGAGAAGGACTAAGACATTGATACAATGACACAACCTGCTGTGTACAGTGCTATACAGCTGCTATCTTAGCACTTAAGTGGAAGCCAGAGGATCAAGAATTCAAGGCCAGTTTCAGCTACATAAGACCCTGGCTAAAATAAACAAACAAGTAAATGAGAAGAAAAAATTGACACCAGCTAAAGAATAGACAACAAAGCCTGGTGTTTTTCTCTTTTAATTATTTACCAGATTAAAAAAGAAAAAATAGTGATTGTTTTTCTTCACCCCCAGTATTTCCATTTGCCAAAGCTAAGTGGGAGAGACGGGTTGAACAGTGATTTGTGTTCCTGGCCTGAGGCAAAGTTCTCCCCTCTACTCGTGTCACCTCAAGCAGGAGAGGCAGTGCAAAGAGGTCCAGGCAGTCACCGTCCCTGGGCAGCAGACTGGCAGTATGGCTGTCATGTTTCTTCTCCATGATGCCACCAGAGCATTCAGATCTACTTTTGCCTGTCCTGCAGTTCATGGAAGCAGATGTGCCTGCAGGAGGCAGGTGCAGGGCAGATCAGGCTCAAGGCAGCACACAGCAGATGCAGCAGGCCAGAGCCACCTCCTCCTATTGCACATCCTGGCACAACCAGGCCCCTGCCCTGAGTGCTGGATATACGATAAGACACTTTCCAGATCCTAACAGGGAGCCTGCCAGTTGAGTGCAGGCTCAAGAAACAGGTAATGTGATGCCATTTGGCTTGCTCCAGAAAACACATCATTTATAATGGGGCCAAAGCAAGAACCCAGATTCTTTCACACCCTGGGGCCTTCAGTTTACTTGTTTCTCCTGCTCAAGTTCAAAAGACAGATTAACCCTTTCCCCCTCCCCATCAGCAGATCTGCTTCTGCTCAAGATGGAAGCAGTGTGGCCCTGCATCACATAAGCCACACCGGAAACTGCCATGATCCTGAACTATTCAGAGCCACAAATACCCAGAGACTGTGATGAAGCATGTAGAGAAACGTCTTGTGGACAGTTTCTCCAGACACTCAGCTGTTGGGCCTCTCTGGAAAAAACTTGTTTGACTCCCATTCCCGATAAAGCACAGGATAGAGGAGCAGTTTAAAGACCTCGGGTGGAAGAGAGGGCTGGCTTAGATGGGCAAAGCTGCAAACCTTTCACCTTCACTGGCTGGAATGAAGCTGGTGGGTGAAGACAAACCTAACGGAGCCAATGGCAAGAACTGCAGGCTATGAAGACGACGGGTCAAACACAGAACTGTATAAATTGTGGCACTATAAAGACGAGAAGGTAGGTCCATGACATCACTGGGAGCACACCTCCATAGCATGGCTTCCAGAAGCTGTATCTGTCCTGGCATGAGCGGCAGCATCCAGATACATCCAAGTGGTTCTTCCCTCCTCTTCCAACAATTCAGTGTTTCTCATTAAATAACTATGTACACGCGCAAGGCTGCCTCTCTGATACATGAGGGTCCTTCACTTGAGTTCCTGCAATGGCTTTAGAGAGTTGGCTCCAATTGCCTTTTTGGAGATTTACTGCTTGGGACCAAACCTGCAAGAAGAAATAATAATGTTCAACAGGAAGTCCTACAACTAAAGCATCCCAAAGCTTGAACATCTGCTTCTCCATGTACAGAACCACCTCTCCCTTGCAGGGTTTTAGGATGCAGGCAATCTGAGTTCTTGGGATAAAACCTGTAGGTTCTATGCCTGGCTCCTCTGTCAGCCAGAGTCACATGTCTAGGATATGGGAAACAGCTCTGTACCTCCTTCTGATAAGGACAGTTTCTCAAGTTCAGCTTCAAGTTCAGCATCCAAGATCCTAGGCTTAGGCACACTGTTGGTATAAAGCGTCTCATGGGGGTTTTCAACCACGTCCAAAGGTTCTTTGGTGGTGTCCTGAAGGAGGATATCCAACTCCTTCTCCAGTTCCTCACTGTCAAAATCTGGGAGAGAGATGGCACGTTAACCCCAGGAAAGAGATAAACCTATGTGCCTAGGACAGCTTGGCTTTCACAGCCCAGCAGCACCTCTGCAGGTCAGCAGTCACTGTGTCATGAGGCAAAGGCAGATACTCTCTCTATATAGGCAGAGATGGGCTGTAAGATGGGTGTGGCCCGCTGACCCCAGTAACCTGGCCCTGCCTTCCCTTTGCCCTGAGAGAGGACTGCTAGTCAGAAGCTTTGTCAGTATGGAGATGGAGTACAGAGGGCCATCAGAACAGCTGTTAGAGAACACTAATTCCCACCCATGCAGGTGAGTCCCACAGAGGGGCTAAATTCATGATCTGTCCCGGCCCAGGAACTGAGAGGTATCTCAGAAAGGAGGGAAGTCTCTTTGTCAACTCACCTAAACCATTGGTTACCCCGCCAGCCAGAGTCTGAGAAACTTCATCCTGTGTGTCACACAGCTGTAAGACACAAACAAAGCTCTGAAGGGAATGGTGGCTCTGGGCAGCTCAAAGCCTTTAGGGGAAATGTTCAGGATTACAGAGATCTGAGAGTCAATGAATGGCTCCTTTCAGGTACAGGGCTGAGTGAAGTTTGAAAAAGAGGCTTGAAGTAAGTCAACCATGTTCTCTATGACTCTTTTCTCATGGACCCTCCCAGGCCCCTGTACCTCCTGGATCTGATCCACAAGGCTCTCCGCCTTCTCTACTGTGACATCCTTCATGGAGAGTTTCAAGGCTCCCACACCAGCTTGGTAGGCATTAAAGACCTAAAGAGAAGACCAAATTATCTGTGCAGCATTTGTCAAAATAAAACCTTGCTTCATCTCCAAAGTTGGCTTCAGGCATTGGCCACCCAAGGTCAATTCACCTTACACCCCCAGATGTTAGACTTCCCAACAAGAAAGAGAACCCAGCCACACCCTGGAAGAACCCAGGACTCCCTGAAACAGCAGGCCACAAGGGAAGGAGATGCAGTGTGGGAGACTGGGACCAGAGGGCACGGAGGGGCGTGGCTACCATCTGGTCTGTCTGGGAGGCATAGATGCGATCCAGGATGCCTTGAACAGTGTCCAGCTTGGCGTGCAGGGCCTCAATGCGTTTCTCTGTCCTCTGCTTGGCCTTGAGAGACCTCAGTGCCTGGCGGGTATGGAAACAGATCGGGGTGGGACACTGCAGGCCACAGAGCAGAAGCAGGACAGCCCAATTCAGACCATAACCACAAGAACATTCCAGACCCTCTCTCTGTAAAGTAATCTGTGGTGCCTGAGCCACCTGTGGATGCTGCTGCCTGAACCCCAGTCAGGATATTCTCTGAACCGAGGCCCCTGTCCTTGACAGTTGGGGATGCCACTCCAAGGCTGCAGAAGAGAACCTACCAGCTGCTTCTTTCCGGCTCGGCATGCCCGGCGGGCTTCTTCTTTGCACCTGTGGAATGAAGAACAGAAGAGATCTGGGCTGTGGCAGGGTCTCAATGAATGTTTAAGAGCACTTAATGAAAGGGTTTCGGACCTGAAGGTCAACAATCCTCCAAACCCCCAGCCATAGTGACTAGCCAACTACTGATGGCAGTCTCTAGAAGCAAGCAAGCCTCAACAGAGGCTTCAGCATCTACACGTGGCAAGGCGAAGTGACCAATCCTGAAGGTGAGAGAACTACACACACATCTTCTTACTAAAGACATGGGATCGATCCCTATACACCGAAGACCTTGGCCACAGCTCTGAGCCTGCCAACACTCCTGTGCTTCTTTGAGAGATGGAGTGAAGAATTCTAATTCAGCGTGGTTGTCTACCACAAAGGGAAGTATGTGTGGCTCCACCTAATTCCCTGTAGAAGAACCCAAAGGAAAATGCAAGAGATCCTTAACAGGCCCTGCGATGGCACAGAGCCACCTTACCATCTCCTCACTGTAGAACACCAGGCTTCAGAAGAACATGAATAAGATGTTAACAGTTGTAATCACCAATTTCCTCCTTTACTTTCTGTTTTTCGAGTTTCTCTGTATGGAGTACCTAGTAATTGTATAACTAATATGTAACTTTTTTTTTTTTTTTTTTTTTTTTTTTTTAATGCTGAGGGCAAATCCATGGCTTCGGGCACACTAGGCATTGTGCAAATGCAGATATACTCCTGGAGGGTAGTGGGGTTTTTGTGTTGGCTTGTTTTTTTTTTTTTTTTTTTTTTTTTAAAGATTCACTCACACTGGGGGTCCACGTCAGCCAGGCAGGGAAGGAGATTACCTCTCAGACTCTTGGGATAAAGACTCAACCTTTCGAGAGAGGAGCTGTTCACTCTGCATCAGCTGGTAGACCCCAACATCCACGTCGTTGACAGGAGACACCTTGGCATGTGGTCCCCTGGCAAACTTCACAATCTGGGGGACAGGGACAAATTACTGCTGTCCCTATCACACAAGCTGAGAAATCCACAACCAGGCCTGGGTATATGAGTGCAGACCAAGTCACTGTGAGTCCATGAAAAACACACACATGCACAGGCATGCACTCACAGACAGCCATGCATACCTTCTCTCCATTCTGCTCCAAGACAGTGACTCTCTTCTCCTTCTGCAGCTGCAGCAGCACGAGGTAGAAGGTCCTCTCATCCGGGCAGGAGTTGGCACACAGAGCACTCAGCTCTGACAGAGCCACCACAGGGTGGGAGGAGAGGGGCGAGTTCTGGTACAGGCGATACACTTCCTCAGCTTTTTCCTGCAGGGAAGGCAGAGATTCAAAGCTCTGGTTGCCACTATAGGAAGCACAGGCTTGGACCCTGAACTTCAGAGCCATAAGCCCACAACGTTAAGACCTGCAGAGTACTGACCTATCCAAAGTGGCAGCTTACAAAGTGACCAAGGAAGATGGGTCAGTTTGTAAAGTGCCTGCTGGCACAAGAAGACTTGAGTTTGAATGCCCAGGACTCAGGTAAAAGCCAGGCACTGCCATAGCACATATCTGTAACCCAGCACTGGTGTGGCCAAGACAGGCAGTTACCTAGAGCTAATTGGCTAGCCAGCCTTGCCAAACAGCGAGCTCCAGACTCAAAGACTGCCTCAAAAACTAAGGTGGGGCCAGTGAGATGACTGAGCAGGTGAGGGCACTTGCCCCACTTCTGATAATTGGGAATTACGTGGTGGAGGGGGAGAACTGACTCACACAGACTGTCCTCTGACCCTACAGGCAAACCACAGTGTTCACAACACAGAGAGAGACAGAGAGAGACAGAGAGAGACAGAGACAGAGACAGAGACAGAGAGAGAGAGAGAGAGAGAGAGAGAGAGAGAGAGAGAGAGAGAGAGAGAGAGAGAGAGAGAGAGAGAGGGGATCTGTGTACTTTAATTTTGGGAGAAAGCGGTGGCTGCATGGAATCAGATGCACAAAATGGTGGTAGCTCCACTTGTGCTTGTCCACCTAGGGCTGCATATAGCCGTGTCTGCTGGGCCTGAGGCTCCTTACAGGAGGAATAAGACAGAGGGCAGAGTGGAACCTGCCATGATCTCAAGCCAAAGCTCACTTCCAGCTTAGCCCATGACCCTGCACCTGCCACTCTCTCAGATCCTCAACTTCTTGAACACAAACTGAAAAGATGATGCTAAACCCCCTTTCCGTCCTGTGTCTCTATTCATGAGACACTGCAGATGTGCACGTTATTATGGCTGTATAAATAGTTGAGAGGAAAACCATGTGATAGGCAGGCTGCACTAGTGAGAAGACCAAGAAACAGAAGTGCTAAAGAACAGCGTCACTCTCCCTTCAACATGGGAATTCAGAGGGTTCTTAAACAGAAATCAAAGGCCATGCATGGATCACAATGTTGAAGGGTGAGCCACTCCTAAGTGAAAGAGGTGGAGGAAGTGTATAAGAACAGCAGGCCCTGGCACAGAAGTGTGAGCTCAGGGGATGGGATAGGGGGTTCTAGGGAGGGGAAATGGCAAAAGGGGATGATATCTGTATTGTAAATAAATAAAATATCCAATAAAAAAATTTTAAAAAGAAGTGTGAGCTCACATGGTGTGTGTGTGTGTGTGTGTGTGTGTGTGTGTGTGTTTGTGTGTTCCCAGAGGGGAAGGCAGGGAGAAGACAAGCATGTCAATACTGTATAAAACGAATATCATGCTTCCCGTTCTTTATTCTGTAGAGGACAGGCAGTCATCAAGAAGCCATGCCTAGACTGTCAGAGAGCAAACAGTTACAAAGGATGGGATGAAGCATTAGGATTAGAGGCAGGGAGACCGTTTAGCAAGAAGAGGCATCACTAAGACTCTGAAGAGGACAACATTTAGGAAAACAGAGAGATGGAGTAGATCCCAGCAAAACTTAGAGGACAAAAGTAGCCACCCATAGTGTGTGAACAAGGACTGAGGTGAAAGGGGGCTTGCCTATAGCTGGGGTGACTCGTATATAAGACTGCAGGAGACGCCTGTCTCAAATACCAACATTCCACTTTGGACAAGTTGGTTTGGGACATCTAAACAAACACAATCAGATGTGCAAGCCTAAAGGTCAAAGAAGAATATAGGAGCTTAAGGAGAGTCCTCAGGTCCCCAGCATACAGAGGGCATCAAAACCACAAGTGTGAGTGAGAGAACACAAGGAGATTCACGGGATAGTGGCAAGCTCAAGGAAGACCAATGTTGAAACAGTGAGCTGACCCACAGAGAACCATAGGACAGCTTGGGGGAACCAAAGAGAACACACAATTCACTGTGAACAAAACCAGGGAAAGGAAGCAAGTGGCCAACCACGTTCAAGACAGCACACAAGAGTCCAGCAAGACAGAGCCTACAGTTCCCTCTAGTCCAATCTCCCCTCCCAGAAGGGCCCACCATTCTTTAGCCATTTAGCAACAATGGCTAAAAGCAGTGTAAGAGCCACACACAAGACTCCGTGCACAGCATCATTAAAAGGGATGGAGCAAACTGACTGGCTGGCTAGGGAAGACAGGGCTTTCCCTCACCACATATACAAATATTCAAGAACTGAAATTTAAATTAAAAAATAATAGGCACGAAGTAATTAGGATAGAAAAGAAGCTAGACATATAGTACCCTGGTAGAACACTTGCTTAACATATACAAGGCCCCATGTTCAATCCCCAGTACCAAAGAGAGAAAGAAGGAATATTTAGTTATACTTGTGGCAAAAAATACATTTGTAAGCAGGACCAGCAATTTGTACTGGAAAGGAAAAGCCGGGAGCTCTTACAGCAGAAACATGACTTCTGTAAAGACATCATAAGTATTGAAGAGGCGGCTCACCAGGTAAAAAGCACCCGTTGCCAAGCATGCCCACCATTGTTCAGAATCCAGGAGCATATGTTTGGTGGGGGGAAGTGACTCCTGTAAGTTGTCCTCTGACTTCCATGTGCGTTCTGTAATGAGCAATGCCATTCACATGCACAGATTCAGGCACACACAAACAAATGGAGGGAGCAGTATTTCTACCCTTGGGGATGGAGATGGCTCAGTGGGTAAGAGCATTTGCTGCTTAAGCTTGAGGACCTGAATTTGACCTCCTAGCATCCACAGAGAAAGCAGTCTACGCAGACCATCTGTAACCCCAGTGCTGTGCAGGGCAGAGACTGGATGCCAGACTAGCTCTAGGTTCAGTGAGAGACCCTGGCTCAGGAGGACATACACAACAAAAACAGGTAAAAGATAGAAACAGGTGGTTCTCGAAAGGGCCATGTAAATGGTAGATAATATAAGTAAACAGATGAGGACATAACACGGTGGTAGAATGCTTGCCAGGCAAACCCAAGGCTCAGGGTTTCATCTCCAGCAACACAAAAATATTTTTAAAGAGATGCTAGACATACAGATAGGAAGTAACTTAAAAGGTTGGTATCATCCAATGCTGACAATGATGTGAGGAATTAGCTTTCTAAAACACTCTTGATTAAAGTAAAATTAACACAAATTCCTGAAAAGTAAAGGGGTTGCAGGGCTCGTACCTGTGACTCCAGTGCTTGAGAGGCTGAGGCAGGATTGCCACAAATCTGAGACCAATTTAGACTACACTGTGAAAGTTGTTTCAATACCACAAAAAAAGATCAGGTAATTATTCTGTATGTGTGTGTGGTTGCATGTGTTCATATGTATGTGCACATGTATGTAGGTACATGGGGGGCATGTGGAACCCATCAGATATTTTCTGCAATCACTTGCCACCTTACATTTTCAAGATGGGTATATAATTCAGCTAGACTGGCTGGCTGTCAAGCCCCAGCACTCCTCCGTCTCTGCTGCCTTGCCCTGGAATTTTAAATTCTGCCCATGGCTTCTTATGTGGGGATGCTATGGATTCAAACCCGGGTCCATACTTAACCAACTGAGCTACTCCACTGGCCTCTAATTTGACAATTGTTTTTGTTAAAAATGCAAAAGACACAGAACTACACAGATGCATATGCACAGACCTAGCAAAGATGGAAAAGCAAGAGAAACTGTAACGGCTTAAAGTCCACTGTGGGAACTCCTGAATAAATGGTGGTATGTACACCTACAGATTACTGTACCGCTGTCAAAAAAGAGAAGCCAGGTTTACACTGTACAGGACCCAGAAAGATGCTCCCAGTGTATTAAAGTGGAAAGAAAAGCAAGCTATAGAGCAATTTTATTTCTAGAAAATCAATGAAGTGGATGTGTATACATGCATGTATATATTCATTTATTCAACAAATATTTATTGATTAATACTAGACATCTCCCAGGGTCCTGAAGTTCATGGAATTCCTTCTGATAGACAATAAACAAGTAAACATGGAGGGTTTTTCAGTTAGTAGTAAACACAAAGAAAATTAATGTGCTTGGAGAGACAGCTCAGCAGGTTAAAGTGGTTGAGTGCAAGGGCGGTAACTACCAGGAACACAAGTAAAAGCCAGATTTGACAGCAAGCACCTGTAATCCTAGCACTCCCAGTGGGCACAGGAAAACTGCCTACAAGTTAATGGACCAGCCAGCCTGGAGTTCACAGTAGGGCAGAAACAAAAGGATCCTGCCTCAAAACAAGATGCAAGGAGAGAATCAACTCTCAAAAGTTATCCTCTGACCTCCACAAGTGCACCATGACAGATACATATCTACATGCACACATAGTCTACATATACATATCAATAACAAAAAAAGCTGTACATCAAGTAACACTATTAAAAACAACACTGAAAGAGCAGTAGGTTAGTAAGTAAAACGTGAGCCAGGCAGTGGTGGCGCATGCCTCTGATCCACACTGTGTGTAGCACACCCCTAGAAATGCTTCTACTTCTCGAAGTCCTTCCCCAGATAAGACTAGCATCTGGGACACTTGGTCTTCATCTCACTTAGGTTTGTGCCAGACATATGACATCTGGTGCACTTGCTGAGCCTTAATGCTGAAGCTATAAGACATTAATGCTAAAACCATCACAATGGGGCCAGAGGGAAGAAGAGTGATGACGAACAGCCGGAGTCCCAAGTACCACAGGCAATGTGACTGTTACAGAGCCCACTGATTCAAGGTGGAAGGAAGCATGAGAACTACCTTAGCCCAGATGCCTGCCCCCTCCGTGTGTGTGTGTGTGTGTGTGTGTGTGTGTGTGTGTGTGTGACAAACCACGGTGCTGGGCCAGCACCACCAACGCAACCGTCACTGGCATGCTGGCACGGCATATCTCCTGCCAAGGTATGCGTGGAGATCAGCAAAGGTGCTAAGCTGTGGAAAGCGGGAGATGTGATGCTGGCTGTTGATACTGTCATTGCACATCTCAAGAAGTCTAAACCTGTGGTAATCCTCAAGAAACTGGTCAAGCTGCCAGTGTCTGCAAATGGAGACAAACTGGCAGCAGCATTTTTGATGCAATGAAAAAAGGTTGGGAGAAAAGGTGTCATCACAGTTCAGGGAGAAGAAAGCTGAACACAAACTGGAAACTGCTGAAAGCATCCGGTTTGATCAAAGGTAAATTCTCTATACTCTAGTCATACATCAAGAGGTCAAAATGTGGGTTTCAGAACCACGCTCTACTGACTGAAAACAAATTTTCTAGCATCCAGCCTACTGTCCCTCTGCTTACCAGAGACTCATGGGCGTGCTCACTGACAACGCTATGGAAAGGCTTCACACATACCAGACGCTGGGCCCCAGGTTGTAGCAGGCACAGTTCTGGCTTTCAGTAACAACTGAAAGATAGGCTTTAGGACATGACTACTGCAGCGCCATGTTTAAAGAGGAGGAGCTGCCCTCAGGACTTGCAGTATCGCTCCTCTGTAATCTTACAACCAACGTCAGAATGGGGGTGTGGAGACAGCAGGATCCCCTGGAAGCTAGTTTGTATGAAGTACAGCAGCAAAAACAAGAGAAACCACCTCAAAACAAAGTGAAAGCAGAGTCTTGGCTCCTGAGAAGTTGGCCTCTTGACTGTCACGTGTGCTGTGGTGTGCATATCTGCACTCACATACACAAAAACACAAATACAAAATCTTTTTTGTTGTTGTTGTTGTTTTTAGACAGGGGTTTCTCTGTATAGCCTTGGCTGTCTTGGAACTCACTCTGTAGACCAGGCCTGCCTCTGCCTCCCAAGTGCTGGGATTAAAGGCGTGAGCCACCACTGCACGGCTACAAAATCTTTATTAAAAGAAAACTAGAAAGGCCATTGACCCAAAAAGTATTAACAAACTTTTGAAATGAGAAGGTAACAAAGTTCATTGGGAAAAAAAAATCCAAGAAATCACTGAGCATTTAGGTCTCACAACATGTGAATCTAAGTGCAAAACCAGATGTGCAGCTGTCGGGGCTTTCAGACAGTTGGCTGCACTAGGGGTGGACATGGGACATGAACTAAAGGAAAAGACAGTGGGAGATGCCCGCAGTGCTACAGGAAAAGGCAGTTTGGACGCTGGGAGATGCTGCACTCTGCTTTGGTGCATTCTAGCCTGTCAAATGCTAAGGCCCACTGATGAAGACTGAAAATACTGCATAGAAATCAGAATAGTCAAAATCCCCACAATGGCCTTATCAAGAATGCAGGTAATGAAGAACTCTGGATCTGTGGTGCTATGCTTGGAGATTTTGTGAACAAAACAGAAAGAGAAATCATGGATCCAATGATGGTGTAGAAAGACACTTTACTGAATGTAGATGGGAGAACTCTGTTAACAACAGCAGAGTCTTTAAAAAAAAAAAAAAAAAAAAAGAGGAGGCCCCTAGAGTGGGGACAAGGAATGTCATAGGAGGTAGAATGGGTGGTGACATGGGAGGAGGCACATTCTAAATTCTAGAATCATAGTTCACCTTTTTGTGTTCAGAAAGGGTTTCTCTGTATAGTCCTGGCTGTCCTGGAACTCTCCCTGTAAAACCAGGCTGGCTTAAAACTTAGAGAACCACCTGCCTCTCTGCCTCCTGAGTGCCGGGATTGCATGAGCCACCACCAATCAGCATAATTCACCATTTTTAATGAATTGGGACAGGAAGCTCAAAGTAAGGTTCTTCAGCAATGACTTTAGAGAAGTCAGCTGAAGACAATGACTGAGGAAAAGGCTGGCAGATGCCCAAGGAAATCACAACCGCCAGATGAAGTCAAGGGAGCCCGTGGAGAGGAAGAATTAACTATGTATAAAGGCTGTTACAACTTTGGGCTCTTAGGATGACAGAAAGTTTGCTTAACATGCACAAAGTCCTCAGTACTGGGGGTTGGGGGGAGATCATCTGAGCCAATGACATGACTCAGCAGGTCAAGGCTGGACAGCTAAGCCTGAGGAGCTGAGTTCAGTCTCTGGGATCCACACGGTGGAAGGAGAGAACTACCCCTGCCCGATGTCAACTGCCCTCCATTTGCACTAGAACTACCCCTACAAGTAGGCCTCTGATCTCCATTTGCATTAACAGTCCCACCCCACCCCACCCCCACCAATAAATAAGTAAACATAATAAAAATTTAAAGTAACAATGGAGATCTGGACATACATGTATGCACATGTAGAAGCGGGAAAGGGCCACGCCCCAAAACAGGGAAGGGACAACAGAAAAGAAATTTCTTTGTATCTTTTGGTTTTAAATAGCAAAACCATAGGTAATTTTGTTTTTCTTCCTTCTGGTGGATTTCTTTGTCTAGCCTTAGGAAAATCAGTGATCCTGATATGCTCCTCCCTATAAACACCCTTTTCTTCTTTACCCAACAAGAGAAAACAGGACTCACCAACATATTTGAACTCAGGTGTCACCAAACAGAACATGAAGTATCTGCTCAGTAATAGGAGGTAGCACAGAATCACAACCCTGCCTGTCAGGCCTGCTTCTCTATGACACAGGATTGGACTGACTACATTGCTTTAGAAAGTGACTATGGTTCCCAGCAGCTACATTAATTCCACCCAACTGCTGTGTGGAACAGGAGAGCTGTTTCATGGGCACTTGAGGCTCTGAGATCACATTTGTCCTACAGTGAGCACATAGCCTGGGCTAGGAGAAAAAGGTAGCAAGTGAAGAAGCTGACTGAGCAGCAGAGAAAGAAGGGATGGTGCCCCGTGGCCTCATCCACGCAGAAGAGAAGGGTCACTGAGAAGCAAGCTACTGGGAAGTTGAAGAGAAAAGAGTAATCACAGGAAACAGAGCTTAGCAAGACAGGCTGAGCCAGAGCTCAGCAGCAGAGCGCTTGCCCAATGCACGCAAGGTCCTAGGTGCAATCCCAAGTACAATAAAAAATACATTAATTAATTTAATAGTAAACTCTGGGAATTCTTTGCCAGTAAACTAGAGACAGCAGAGCATACCCTGAACTATAGCTAATCATTAATACCCCTAACTGTCCAGAAGTGACCAGCTGTCTGTTACTGACAATTCCTGACAAAGCTCACCCTGGAAATGTAAAAATGACCCAACGAGTACATAACCCTACAGAGTTCAGAGCAAAGGACGTCATGAAGACTCAGTCATTAGTCCCATTACTTGGCAAAGAGACAGTATTTTCTTAAAAACGGTGTGGTGACCCCGTCACACCTGATGCCACCCCAGCTCCCTTCTGCACACCCACCTTTAGCAGCTCCACAGCCACCAGCACCTCCTCTGCTGGAACTTTGTTATCCCCCAGCATGTTAGAAAGAGTCCACTTGAGGGGCTTCAGCAGGAAGACTCCAACCCCCCAGGAGATCCAGCTGCTGTCCACACTGGCCATGAAGTCTGACTCTCGCTGAAGCTCGCCTCGTCTACAGAAAGAGAGAAAGGCATGTAGAGATATGTAATGTGACAGCCTGTCCTGGTCCCTACTTACCCCTTTACCCCCAGAGGCATTATATCATCACCATCATCATCACCACCACCTGTCTATTCTGTACCAGCTACTAGCAGCACTGTCACCTGCACTTCGGTGCTCAGCCTCCTAACCACTTTGCACAATAGATGGTATCACCAGCATGTTAACTAAAAAGACTGAGGATCTAAGAAGGCAAAGAAGGCCAGATGGCACCCAATTTGTCTGGTCTCAAAAAATACAAGTGTCCCACTAAGACAACAGAAGCACAAAAGGCTTCACTGGGCCTATGTGGAGGTTTTTTTCTACCAACAGGCCTGAAAATGATCAAATGAAAAACTCTGTGCATTATGCAGACCCGAGGAAGAAGGCCAAAAACTACACAGATGGGGGTTTTATGCTATCTCTAAGCTAGGCTGGATGTGAGATGTAACAACATCCTGGTGGTAGTAACAACAGCAGACAAGTCTACTAAATGCCTGCCGTGGATAATTACTGTTAAGGGCTGTATAAAGATCCTCAGGTTTTCACAATCGACCTATATAATGTCACTGTGATTTGATAATTGGTCAAACTAAGGCTTAGAGGTGGCACCTGTATCCTATGCAAGCCACAGTTTAGAAAATAAAAAAGCCAGGATCTGGGCATAACTGCATGACCCTTTGGCAAAGCTGTAGATGTGTGGATATCAAATCTGGACAGGCACCAGGATGTTTCAAGGATCAGGAGCCAGAGGAGGTCAAGGTGTTAAAGGTCTCTGGATCTGAACATGCTCCATGACTGGCCTATATCAAAAGGCCCATTTTGGTTTTGTCCCTTGCTGACTTGACAGCTTTCCACCTCGGGCATCAAGTAAAACGTTTTCTGCAGCACACTTTCTCAGAGGAGAACTTCAGAAAGGTTTCTTAGGTCAAAGTCAGGCAATGAAAAGTACTGGAAACAGAAGTAAAGAAGGGTGACCATTTAATGAGGAAGCATTATTCTAAAACAAATACAAGACCCTTGGCTTTCTCTTTATTCACAGAAAAAGACATGGTGCTAGGCTGGGCTGGGCATAATACATACAGTGTAAAATACAAATGATTTTGAATTCAAAGGAGGGATCCAGTCCTGGGCTTACTCTCCTTGTGTAACCTGGAATAGGTTGGTTACTTGATCTCAGATTCTGTTTATCTTTAATAAGGATAACTGTATTATCTTGCCCTAGACTATTAAAAAGGCCAGAGAATGGAGTTTGACAGTATGTGAAACCATGAAATATCAGTCACCTATTAGATGTCACCTCTTCAAGCACAACCTGAACACTGTACCCGTCATACACATTTATCACCTAAAGCCCTTTCAGAGGTCCCCAGCTACAGAGTTAAACTCTCCTCTCTGGTCCAAATAATCTTAGTTTTGGACAGACCAGGAAAGGCTACTTGGACGACCTGTACCAGAGTTCTCTTGTCAAAATGTCTATAATCCCACGAGTACTCTCTCCTTAGCTGTTCTTTCTTAGTTCAAAGTACCCATCTCGGAGATCTGCTGTAGAGGTACTTCAAATCTGGAGGTCCTGTTGAAATAACTACATAACGGGATTCCAGTTCAAATGTCCCGCTGACACCTCTGCAAGGATGGGTCTCCTCTGGACCATTCTGACTATCTCAGTCACTCCAACCACCCCAGCCCCTCTTTCTCTCTGAGTTCAGACATCCATCCGTGGAGCAGCCTCTTCGTCCTCCTTCTCCTCCACCCACTGAACAAACCCTGGATGCTGAGTCTGGGCTGTGAAAGGGCAGGTCTGATGTCAGCCCTGGGGAGCCGCCCCCCGCCTGGCCCGCTCGGCCTCGGTCCTCACCGCAGCAGGTCCTGCAGCACCGTAGCCAGCCCCAGCGGGACACTGCCCTTGCGCTGGAAGGCCTCCTGTAAGTCCCGCAGTCTTAGGCGCACCACCCCTTGGCGGCGGCTGTGGCTCAGCACCAACGGAGCCCAGAAGCCCATCTTGCTGTCCCAGTCGGTGCTGTTCACCTCGCGACTCCTCTTAAAGGCGGAGAACAGAAAAGACATGCGCTCCTCATCCTCCTCCCACTCGGGCGGCAGGAGGCCCGCCGGGTCTCCCCCGGTCGGGGCCTGGGCCTCCCGCTCCGGGGACCACATCGGAACCCCAGCCCCGCCAAGGAACCGAACACAAGCCTGGCCCGGGTCCCCTTCCGCCCCAGGTCCCTCTCGGCTTCCGTCGTTCCTTCACGCCCTCCTCCTCTGCCATCACGTCACCGCCGCTGCCAGTGCGATAAAAGTCCCGCAAGTCTTCAGGGCGCAGGCGTAGCGCTGCATTCATTTGACCAGGGGAGGGAAAGGAGGGCGTTCTCGCCTGAGAGAGGCAAAACGCAGGCGCCGGACCTTCTTTCCACGGCCTTTGTGCGACGGGGAGGGTTTTGCGCGTGCGCCGCAACCATAGAGTTTGGTGAAGCATACTAGAGAGGCTATCAACTTGCACTTCTCCTGGTGGTTTGGGTTTAAGGTTAGCCAGATTGGATCTACCGGAGCTGCAGGTGGATCTCAAACGTTGGACCTGGTTTAGCGCTCCTAGCTCAGAGACTTTTTAATTAAACAAACGTCCAAGATACCTGCCTTTCACTAGAATATCAGCCGATTAACAAAAATCGTCCGAAAAGCTCCGTATCATTGGACACATTTTTATGGCTATTGACGGGTTTCTTATCACTTTCTTCCCGCCCTTCTGCTCTGGGCTGCCCTTTTTCTCCTGAAAATTCATATTCTGTCAGGTCCTTTTAAAAGCCAGTAACATGCCAGCTCTCATCTGAAGCTCCAGCTGCCCTGGCTACCAGTTTAGCACTTGTCTCCGACCCTTCGGGTTCCTCGAAGGATGTGACAGACCGCGATGCAAGTGTCTTGTAATGACAGCGCTACTGCAGAAAATATTTTATGGACTGAAAGGTACTTAAACCATACTCTTTAACTACTTTTCAGTTTTGAAGAGTCTCACAAAATCTGTTCAGTGTTGAGAATAAATTGTGGTGGTGGTAGTGGTAGAGCCGGACCGTTCTCACGCAAAAGGAGACTGGGACGTGCTCTTTATGAATTTGAAGTTTACACAGACCCGGCCAAGGGCACGCACTCTTGTAACTACAAGTCTAGAGAGACGCCCCCGACCGTTAATGACAGGTTTATAAAGGGCGAAACCACTGGTTCCATACTTCCATTAACGCGGTCACTGCTGGCAAGCATGACAGGACTTTTTTTTTCCGCTGCAATAACATGAGGTTTAATGATAATAATAATCCAGTGCACTGGGGTTCTCGCATGCAGATGACAGGACTTTTAATATAAACTTTTAACAAAAATGAGTTCTAGTACCATGGTATTCTCTGTTTGATCTGGAAGCAGAAAGCTTTCCGGTTACAGAAGCAGAACAGTGTCGGTTAGTAATGGTTCCCATAAATAACGTGTATTTAAGTATGTTTTGCTTCCTTATGCGCGTGCACTGTGTACGTGCAGTACCCACAGAGGCCAGAAGAGGGAGTCGGATCCCCAGAATTGTAGAATTGTAGTTTTAGTTGCGCTCTGCCCTAGAATTGATGGTAACTAAAGATCCAGCCTGGAAATATACTGATTTTAAAAAGACACATCAAGCAAGCAAGCAAACAATCTAAAGGGTGAAAGAAACTGTTGGTTTAAAAGTTAAAAAGTAAAGCGAAAGTTAGTTTTTGGCTTAGGGAAAAGTAATTTCTGTTAAATCGTTGTCTTTATAAACTGGTATTTCCTAAAGGGTTGTCTGAAGGAAATGTGATGAGTAATTGAAAAAGTGTTAAGGTGAGTTTTCATGAGCACGGAGTTTTAATAAATTTTAATAAGCATTTTGAAGGAGGAAACGGGGTGTTTAGTTATATAATGTGTACATTTGATATCTGTGTACTATATTTCTCAAAGTGTGTTCAAAATAGCTCACTTAATGATCTTTTTCAAATACTTTTGCTATAGTTCTCATAGTTTGAAGGTAACTTTCCCCGATTTACCTGGTTTTAGAGAAGAGGAAGCTGAATCCAGTGGAGAGGAGGAGAGGAGAGCCAGAGAGGAGAGAAGTGGAGAGGAGGGAGGAGCACAGAGAGGGAAGGAAAAGTGGGGAAAGAGAGGGAGGGAGAGAGCTGAGCTACAAATATTAAATCTAGTGAAACAAATCTGTACGATGCTACCTGTCAGGCCCAGTAAATCAGCTGTGTCCCAAGAGAAACTAGGTTTTCTCAACCCAGCTAAGGGGTGAACTAATTACAGGAGAGAAAACTGCTGTATCTGGGTTGCTTGCATCTGAGAATTCCACTTCATTTGACCCTTCCAGGCAGTAAGGTTGGCTGTCCCTTCTGGAGGCTGAAGAGATAACTGGGAACAGAATCTGTGGGTACAAGTCTCCAAAACTGACTTTTAAGACATGAGTCTGCCACTGGTATTGGAGGAATGATAGGAGTCTTTATTCTGAGACTTAAGAAAAACAGTTTCACTCTGGTGTGGAGGGGATATTTATTTGCTGATGTTATAGACATTAGACATATACCATTTCAGATGCATTCCACAAACATCCAGAGGCTTCACTCTGCTTTAAAGATGCCCCAGGTCATTGCTCAGAGGACTTGTCAGGAGTCCTCTTCATTTCCACAGTAATATGCAAGCCCTCCAGTTTTGTCCACTTATTTCTAATACTAGCACCTAAGCTGGGATTCATAGCCTTTAGGGTTACACACATGAAAAAGTGAGAACTAAAATATTCACTGTCTATGGGATTTATAGAGACCCCAGACTTCTTACCATCCTTCGCAGGTGCCAGCATAGAATTCTGGAAGCTTTCCTACCTTTGTTTTGTTCTATCATCTCCTGTTCTTCTTCTGTGTTTCTCTTTCCATAACCCTTAGTACCTCTTTACTGTGTATTAAGTGCCACACCGCTCTCTGAATCTCTGATAACGTGTGTCTCTTGCTAGCTTATGTGCCTTTGCTAACATGGACTGTGATCTTAATCATATTTGTTTCTAGCAGAGTGCTAGGCACATCCTAGGGACCGTTTGAGGGATGGATAGATAGATGAATTTAATTAAACATTTGGTTTTAAAAAAATCTATGAAAGCCTATAGTTTATAGCATAAGAATATTTACTTAGGAATAATATTTATATTAGGTATAATATTAGGTAAAATACAATTGTATTTTTTATTTACATGAATGTATTATTTGTTTCTTAGCCATTTTACGCTCAAAAGCCTCTAAATTAAATTGTCTTAATGTTTGGACAGTTAGAAAAAGCTTGGAAGAAATTGTCTGCTTCTTTTTCGATGTGTCCAAACCATTATCACTGTCTATCCACTCATGACCATGACTTTCCAGAATGGCACAGAAGCCATTTGGGAAGCTGGCTGTCCAGTTTACCCACTTAAAATCTCAGTATGGGACTGGGAAGGTGACCTGGTGGGCAAAAGCTGTAGGACTTGAGTTCAAATTCCCACATAAAGCCAGGCAGCTATCTCAAACAAAGTTGTCCTCTGGCCTCCACACTTACACTGTGGCATGTTGTGCCCAAGTAGACAAGCACACACACACACACACACACACACACACACACACACACACAATTTAAAATAATTTATCATTGATAGGTATAACAATAAAAGATCACTATCTTCCTTCTTCCTCATCTACTTCAAGTCATTCTTTAGTGTAAGGGACTTAGAAGCCATCACTTCATCTTAATAAATTAAAAACTAAACAACAGGGCTAGACAGTCAGCTCAGTGGTTAAAAGTACTTGTTGCTCCTGTAGAGGACCTGGGATCAGGCCCTAGCACCCACATAATGACTCTCAACAATCCATAATTGAAGTTCCATGGGCTCTCTTCTAACCTTCAAAGGTACCAGTCATGCATATATTGTACATACATGCATGTAAAACACTCAGACACAAAGTGAATCTAAAAAAGAATAAGGAGACAGCTCATTTGGTAAAGTGAGTGCCATGCAAGCATGATAATCTGAGTTTGAGTCCAGAACCCACATAAAAAACCCAGGTGCAGAGGCACAGACTTAACAATTTTACCACCACAGAGGCAGAAACATGTAAATCCCCAGGGCTAACTGGTAGTTAGGTGTCTTAGTCAGGGTTTTACTGCTGTGAACAGACACCATGACCAAGGCAACTCTTATAAGGACAGCACTTAATTGGGGCTGGCTTACAGGTTCAGAGGTTAAGTCCATTATCATCAAGGCAGGAACATGGCAGCATCCAGGCAGGCATGGTACAGGCAGAACTGAGAGTTCTGCATCTTCATCTGAAGGCTGCTAGCAGAATATTCACTTCCAGGCAGCTAGGATGAGGGTCTGAAAGCCTACACCCACAGTGACACATCTACTCCAACAAGGCCACACCTATTCCAATAGGGCCACACTTTCTATTAGTGCCACTTCCTGGGCCAAGCATATACAAACCATCATATTAGGCAACTTGGTAAGCTCTGAGCTGATGAGAGACCCTGTCTCAAAAACAAAAACCAAGGTGGATTGTTCCTAAGAAACACCACCACAATTGGCCTCTGACCTCAATACACATGAACATATATGGAATGGCCACACAGCCATATATACACATGTACCCACATGAACACTAACCCACAAGCACACATATACAAAACACCTGCCAATAACAAAAAAACAATTCACAACCCTTCATGGGCACTTTTAGGAAGGAAGCTAAACACTTGTGGTGGCTATAGGCCCTGGATCCATTCTGCTTATATTTCTAATGTTCTCTGGGTGGTTTCTATACACAGAGATCGACAGAGTCGTGGGGAGGAATGGAAGAGCCAGAGGATGGGCAGGAGCGCTGTGAAATGCTGTCTTCCGGACATGTCGATTGCACTCGTGAACTCTCTGCAGCTGCAGCTCCCTGCACAAATTCAAGTCCACGTTCCAACAGGTAGCACCAGTTGGACTCAGTGGGTTATTAGCCAGAAAAGGAGAGGGCATTAAGCAGAAAGGAGAAGGGGAGAAGGGGAAAGGAGTTAGGGTGCACACGATCAAGATGCATTGCTTACATGCGAGAATTGTCAAACATGGAATAAAAGATATTCTGTTTTCTTAAAAAGAAAGAGAAATAATTATCTAGAATCACTGTCGGTATATAAGGAATTATTGGTTTTTTTTATAAACATTGAGTCCTGAGACTTTGTTATTACCCATTATTGGTACCAGTTTTGTATTGACGACAATGAGTCAGTTTTCTTTGTATGTGTGTGTGTGTACATGTCCATATGTGCACATGTAAAGGCATGAATACATGTATGGATGCACATGTACAAGGCCAGAGGTTGACACTGAATGACTTCTTCAACAGCTTTCCACCTCATTTTTTTCCACTTTTCCAGTGAATTTTTATTTGGAGTTTCATCATGATTATCAGGGTCCCTGGGTAGGAACCATCATATTTCTGAGTATATTACTCAGGGTTCTCTAGGGTAATAGAACTTATAGAATGAATGCATATATGGTATTTATTAGAATGACTTACAGGTTAATCCAACAATAGGTGGTTATGAACAGAAAGTCCAAGAATCCAGGAGTTTCTCAGTCCATGAGGCTGGATGCCTCCCATGGTCTTCAGTGTGTGCTGTAATCTTGAGGAAATAGGCCCCAATGCCAGTGAAAGATGGACTTGCTAGCAAGGCAAGAACAAGCAGACAAAGAACATAAGCCTCCTTTTCCCATGTCCTTATATAGGCTTCCAGCAAAAGTCATGACCCATCTTAGATCTGGATTAAAGATCTGAACTAAAGGTGTGTCTTGCTACCTCAAAGATCTGAATTAAAATTAGTTCTTCCCCCTTCAAGTTAAGCAGAAATTCCTCAAGGTGTGCCCTCCATTTTCATTAATTCCAGATGTAGTCAAGTTGACAATCAAAAATAACCATCATAGTTACACCCCTTGTCAGCTTAACATACAATCTTATCTGCTCATGTCATGTTTCATTTCCAAATGAAAACAATAACCAGGACATAATAATGACTAAACATTATAACTATCCCATGTATATTTGAAAAAGCATTATATATTTAACCAGGCAATAACTGCACCTACATGATGTTAACTAGCCCTTGTACTACCACAAACACATTATAAATTTACAAGAGGTGGCAATGTCCCTTAAGGGACATTCTTTTAGTATCTCAAACTTAGACATGATAACCATTGATATTCTCTTAATTGATGTTACACCACATGATAAAGAAATTGAGGAAAGAAAATACAAATATTTGTATAAATACATTCTTTTTTTTTTTTTTTTTTTTTTTTTTTTGGTTTTTTTGAGACAGGGTTTCTCTGTGTAGTCCTGGCTGTCCTGGAACTCACTCTGTAGACCAGGCTGGCCTCAAACTCAGAAATCCGCCTGCCTCTGCCTCCCAAGTGCTGGGATTAAAGGCGTGCGCCACCACCGCCCGGCTTGTATAAATACATTCTTAACAATTATTGCAGAAGCATTTATAGAGAAAATATATCTGTATGGATGTGGCACCTGTCAATAATAAATATGATGGCCTATGGCAGGAAACAGGAGAAGGAACATCCAGGAGGAGAAAGAATTCCGGGATAGAGCCAGGCAGAAGATTCACCCAGGAAGATGTGAAGAGGCAGACACATGGTACCTGAATAGGTTAATTGGGTTAGCTAAGTTGTGATCTAGTCAGAGAAGAGCCTAGCTATATGACCAAGGTATTTCTAAATATATTTTGAGTCTGAGTCTTATTTTTGGAAGCATGGGGCTAGGAGGAAGAACCAGACCTAACTTCTACAAACATTCATGTCAATTATAATCCTCTTTTATGCAACTAGTCACATGGCCTTAGCTGGTATTTATAATCACCTTCTACTACCCATTCTGTACATCCTCCATCTCAAGCAAGCACCTCAACAGGGTGTTGGCTCTTTTCCTGGAGAAGTGACTCATACCTTCATTCCTGATGGGAATGTCTGTGCCTTTTGCCACCCTGCCTGGTTTAGGCGGCTGTAGTTTCTCATTGACCTTAATTACAGAACTTGTTAGCACCAAGAGACCTCCTTTAAGTCTGCACTCTAGACAAATTATCTTACCTCCACTGTGGAGCAGCAATCCAATTTTCCCCTGGTAATCTGGATCTATCATTCCTCCTAACACTGTTACTCCTTTCTTAGCCTGTTGGCTTAAAGGCATCAGAAGCCTAAAGTGGCAAGGGGGAAATCTGAGCTTCTAGTTCAATGGAATGTTTGTTGTGGCTCCTGGCAGACCTTCTGGTTCTCAGGCTCTTGGGCACCCAGGTGCTGCTGTGAAAGAGCCGAGAAGGAAATGGGGCCCTTGGGCTGGATTGGCCCACGGCTGAAGGGGAGAGGGGAAGAGAGCCCCAAGGGGATAAGAGTTCTTGGCTTGTCACAGTGGTTTGGCTTGGCTTGGCGGTTGCCATGGCTGGGAACACAGAGAGGTCTTCTGTGGGAGATTAGATGGTGGCTCTGTAGGTGAAGGCCTTCTCCATTGTTCCCCATGGTGGATCCCGATGAAAAGAAACTGTTCATGTTTTTTTTTTTTGGGGGGGGGGGTGTCAAGACAGGGTTTCTCTGTATAGTCCAGGCTATCCTGGAACTCACTCTGTAGACCAGGCTGGCCTTGAACTCAGAAATCCACCTGCCTCTGCCTCCCAAGTGCTGAGATTAAAGGCGTGCGCCACCACAGCCCTGCATCAGTCCATGGTTTTAAGACATTTATTGTCATGGTAGAAAGTAGATGAGAAACCATAACCCCTTTTCTCAGGGTGGGTCTGAGGTTAAATACCTTTTGCAGGAAGGAGTGTCTGGGAAGGAATGCTTAATTGGCTAAGCCCTTCTGGCCTTTAGGTACCTCATTAATTTGGAGATCTGTCTTGAGGCTACCTGACTTCTACCTGTGGAGGGGCTAGTAGGGGCGTTGCCCTTACGTGACTGAAAGACACAAATCTATGGAGGGCTGCAGCCTCGTGTCAGGAGCCTGGAGTCTGGGAGGATGGCCAAACTCCTATTGTCCCTTGCAGGGGACCCTGCAGGGTCACTGGGGTTTCAAACCTAGCTTACCCAGAAATCAGGCTGCCTTTTGCAGTCCCACAGAATACTATAACAGTGGATAAAGCATGCTGTAATCCATGGATAGTAGTCTTGGCAGAAGCATTTCATGCAGAAAAGGAAAATCTATAACCAGAAAACATATCACTCCAGTAAGGATAAAGTATTGTCCTTTCTATGGGGGAAGTGGCCCAACCTGCCACCAGGTTGCTGGCTGGGCACCCCAGGGAATAGTGTCATATCTGGGGCTCAGTGTTAGTCTCTGCTGTTGGCAGATCTGCCACTCAGCAGCAGCTATAGCCAGGTAAGCCTTGGTGAGTGTATGTCTGCGTTGTACAGCCCATGTGTAACCCCCATCTTTGCCACCATGGTCACTTTGTTCATGGGCCCATTGGGCAATGACAGGAATGGTTGGGGGAAAAGGCTGTCTACGGAATGTACACCATCCTGTCTACTTGATGATTGAACTTTTTGATGAACATTTGCTTGGGACATAAGTATCTTTACATCTTTTGCCCATTTGGAGACATCTATCCACATACTTTTCCTCCAGATGTCTTTTGCACCAGTTTTCCAATCATGGTTTTTCCAAGTCCCTGACCATCCAGCCAATCCATTGGCTACCACCCATGAATCAATGAACATCTGGCCATTTCTCCTTTAGTACAAAATGCATGGCCATGTGTACTGCCCAAAGTTCTGCCCACTGTGAAATTTTCCCTTCCCCAGTGTCTTTCAGGGTTGTCTCAGAAAGGAGGTGTAATGCTGCAGCTGTCCACTTCTAGGTGTATCTGTATAGTATATAGAACCATCAGTAAGCCATCCCTAGTCTTCTCTTCCTCAGTCAGCCAATCACATGGCACATCCATAAGGCTATAGGTGCATGCTTGGCAGCAGATAGCATTATAACAGGAGTAGAAACCATGGACATTTGGGGAACTTTTTCGTATAACTTGCTTATGCCTTCAGGACCTTCTCAAGCCTAATCACACATATACCACTTCCATTTAATAATGAATTGCTACTGTGAACATCCTAGTTTATGACTTGGTGAGTTATATGATGCCCAGCTCATGATGGGCAGCTCAGATTGCATGCTAATTTAGTGGCCCATTTTCAAACATTCATTGTCCACTAAGGCCCAATAGCAGGCCAAGAGCTGTCTTTTTCAAAGGGAGAATAATTGTCTACAGATGATGGTAGAGCCTTGCTCCAAAATCCAAAGGGTCTCTTTTGTGATTCACCTATAGGGGCCTGTCAGAGGCTCCAAATAGCATCTCTATTTGTCATTGGTTTACTAAATGTACTTCTTTGTACTTCTTTCTTGGTAGTGGGAGGGACCAGATGCAGTAACTTATCCTTCACCTTGGAAAGAATATCTTTGTATTCCTCAGCACATACTACTGGACTCTTATGAATTTTAATGAGGTAGATGGCCCTTAAATTTTGGTTGGATTTATTTCCTCTGATGCACATATGTGTTACCAAAACATCCAAAGTGGTTTCTACCTACTGCTGTCTTGGTCCAGTCAGCAAAATATCATCAATATAGTGCACCAATGTGATATTTTGTGAAGAGACAGATGATCAAGATCCCTTCTAACTAAGTTGTGACTCAGGACTGGAAAGTTAATATATTCTTGAGGCAAAACTGTAAAGGTATACTGCTGGCATTGCCAACTGAAAGCAAATTGTTCTGGTGGTCTTATAAGTAGATGTAGAGAAAAGAGCATTAGTTAGATCAATAGCTGTATACCATGTACCAGGAGAGGTGTTAATTTGCTCAAGTAAGTTCACCACATCCTGTACTGCAGCTGCAATCAGAGTCCCTATCTCTGTTTCATTGACTCTTTCATAGTCAACTGTCATTCTCCATAATCCATCTGTCTTCTGCACTAGCCAGATAGAAGGGCTAAAGGGAGATGTGGTGGGAACCCCCACCCCTGCATCTTTCTAGCCCTTGATGGTAGCACTAATTTCTGGAGTTCCTCCAGGGATGCAGTACTGTTTTGGGGTTACTATTTTCCCTGGCAGAGGCAACTCTAAAGGCTCCCATTCATCCTTTCTAACAATATCAACCCTCACCCACATGTGAGGGGACCAATGTAAAAATTCTGCCAACTTTTAAGTCTGTCTATCCTAGTTATACATTCTGGAACTAACTTGTGGAAATAACCACAGAATGAGTTCAAGAACCACTGGACCTACTGTGAGTCAGATTTCAGCCAAAACTCTATTAATCACCTGACCTCCATAAGCCCCTAGTTTAGCTGGAGGGCCACAAAATTTCTCGGGATCTCCCAGAATCAGTCTTAAATTAAGAACTTGTATCCAATAGCCCCCAGAAATTCTGACTGTTTACTTTCCCCCAGTGTACAGTTACTCTTTAGCCAGTACCAAAGGTCCCTATGAGTCATGCCACTATAAAATTCACTATGGAGTTCACAGTGCAAATTGATGGACGCCTGGCTTGTGAAATATCAGAGGGAAAATTAAAGACTCTTTTCAGGGCCATTGCTATTTTGATTGTAAAGATTCTGTGGTTTTGGTTAGCTGGGACTGAAGAATCAGCTGTGATTAACAAGATACCAGAACTATTAAAGCAAAACCTTTGCATTACTGGGATGATTGATGCTGGTCAGCTGGAGCTAAGAAATTAGTGGTGATTAAGAAGAGACCAGCATCACCAAGGTGAAATCCTCTGGGAAGTGTTTCCTGAGAGCACAGAGAAGCTGTGTTCCAGAGGCAGCCATGGTTGTACCTCGTGTTTCGGACCAGACTTGATAATGTATAAGAGTCACCCAGGTGGTACTAGTTTTGAAATATGAAGGGGTAGCAGCTAATGCTTGGCACTGGGGGAGACCAGGAGAGGCCATTGGTGAAGGTGCTGCCTCAGTGGCATTGAAGGCCCAGGACTGAAGTGGCCATGCAGAGAAGTTGAGGCTTAGCACCTATGCGAGGCTATTTGTGAAAGTGCAGTCCAGTTGCAGCAGAACACAGCAGTGTTTTGGAGATGCCAGTACCATGAGATGACCACCAAGAACAGCAGCAGCAATGGAGTACAGGCAGCATCCAGGCAGGCATGGTACAAGAGGAGCTGAGAGTTCTACATCTTCATCTAAAGGCTGCTAGCAGAATACTGGCTTCCAGGCTAGGGTTTTAAAGCCCACACCCACAGTGACACACCTACTCCAACAAGGCCACACCTAATAGTGCTACTCCCTGGCCCAAGCATATGCAAACCATCACAGCATCCCAAGTTACAAGATCCCCTTTTCTTCCCATCCCCCCCATTAATGTCCCTACTTTAACCATTAATTAATGGTTACTTTAAACATTTTATTAATTTAATTTAATTAATTTAGTTAATTAATTAATTTAAACATTAATTAATGTCCCTGTAATTCAGCCAATGTTATAATAAGGGCTTAAGTATGACCTTCTGCAACTTGGGCTCTGCAGCTGCTGGAGAGAAGATTCTCTTCTAGGGCACACTTAGAAACCTCTAGACTGTTTATGCGTATTTGGAGCTGGTCAGTTTTATCACTGTTGTGACCCTCATTCTGCCTCAACACTTTTGCCTCAACACTTTTGGGGCTAAGTGCTCTGGTCAAGAGAGAGAGTGGGGCTGCAGGGGCAGGAGACTCGAAGAATGGAGAGAAGACCGGGTGTGATTCAGTCTCTTCTATTTTCTCATGTCTCCCCTCTTGAAGGGAATTCTGAGGTATTTATATACACAAGCTGGAGAACACAGGTGAAAACACTTTACCACGTGCACCATACAGCTGAGGTCACTAAACAGCAAAACAAGCTATGTGGGATAAACAAGATATTTATCAGAGTGTGCTTCAGCTGTTATAGGCTTTTGACAACCAAGTCTTTCATCAGGGTATATGGTTCCAGATGGCTGCAAAGTTGATCTAGCCGCTTTCTACTAAAGTCGGCTCCCAACATATCACTGAGCTTATTGTTGTTGTTCATCTTATTCTGAGATGCTAGAAGTTGGTTAATTTTATCATGGACTTCATTCCTATATCAATTTATCCAGAGACACTAAAGGCAACTGACCAGCATCATTATTTTCCTTATTTTTTCCACAAACTGTCAAAAATTTTATAAACAGAATCAGCAAATCTGCTGCCACCCAGAATTGGTGAATCAGGATAATCAAATGTACTTATCACACTAAGTTTGTAAAATTGTTCATACCGTGGGCTTTCAGTACTTTCCAAGCTTCAGAAGAGACTTCAGTAACTGCAGGCATTGACAAATTGGAAAGCCTATTTCAGATACTTCAAAGGTCCATTCTTCCTTACACTTGTCTTACTGTAGAACTACTTCTGGTACCAAAATTTGTATTAGTCTAGAGTAACAGAATATAGAGAATGAATAATGTCTGTCTGTCTGTCTGTCTGTCTATCATATATTAGAATGACTTACAGGCTGTGGTCCAGCTAATCTGACAATGGCTGTCTATGAACAAGAAAATCCAAGAATCCAGTAGTTTCTCAGTCCATGAGGCTGGATGCCTCCCATGGTCTTCAGTGTGTGCTGTAATCTTGAGGAAATAGGCCCCAATGCCAGTGAAAGATGGACTTGCTAGCAAGGGAAGAACAAGCAGACAAAGAACATAAGCCTCCTTTTTCCATGTCCTTATATAGGCTTCCAGCAAAAGTCATGGCCCATCTTAGATCTGGATTAAAGATCTGAACTAAAGGTGTGTCTTGCTACCTCAAAGATCTGAATTAGAGGTAGCTCTTCCCCCTTCAAATTAAGCAGAAATTCCTCACAGGTGTGTCCTTCATTTTGGGGTCTTAGTTAATTCCAGATGCAGTTAAGTCAACAAACAAGGCTAGCTATCCCCCTTTACTATCTGGAGAGAAGGACAGAAGGCAGAGGAGAGGTGGAACAGAGGCAGGTCAGATCTTTTCAGGAAATGTGCCTTCTACTCTGAGGTCTTCTCAGGCTGAGACTCAGGATATGGAGCATGTACACATGCAGGTACCACTCACATACAGACTATGCTACCTTTTGTGCTTTGCAATAATTGCCTTCTCACAGTGGTGAAAGTCCAGGTAGTTCGGCCAACAGTTCCTGGTCTCATTCTTGTTTAGGAAGCAGCTGTCTAAGGGAGCAGTCTTGTAGTTGATTGTAGTCTTGATGTCTTCAGCTATGGTGCTGACTCCTAAAGACTCTTAGCAAAGGCGCTAACTTCTCCATCTTATTTTGGGGGACAACTTCTCTCACTAAAGCCAGAGCTCACCAAGTCCACTGAACTGGCCAGTTAGCAAGCCACAGGGACCCTCCAGTCTCTGCCTCCCAGCACTGAGACTGTAGGCATGGATTACCCTGGTGGTTATTTTTTTAAATTTGATTTAAGACAGGGTTTACCTCTGTAGCTCAGGATGGCCTCAGACTCACAGAGGTCCATCTGCCTCTGTCTCCTAAATGCTGAGATTAAAGCTGTGCTATCCTATTCCCAGGTCATCACTGGCTTTTAAAAGGATTGAGTTAGAGTCTTACAGTTGCTCAGCAAACACTCTACCAACTGAGCCATGTCCCCAACATTCTTTTCCCGCCCTCTGTTGACCAATAATTTTGTTTCTTTTTTCCTAGTCTATATCTTATATATTTTCCATTTCCTTTCCTTTTGAGTATCATTTCCTTTCCAGTATCATTGATAGGACTGGTCTCAGTGGACATTATTGCACGGTTCCTGATTTTAGTGGGAATGAATCTAGTTTTTCACCATATTCTTACATTAGTTAAAGATTTTTTTTCCCTTTTCATTGTTGCACCTTCTCCATTGACCCAGGTGCTATTTAGGAATGTGCCGTTTAATCTCCAAGTATGTGTGAGGTTTCCTTATACCTTCCTTCTTGTACAGTTGTGTACTTTAAATACATTGTGATCTTAGCACATGTTATGACACAAAAAGTCATCTTTCTTGGTGAGTGTTCATTGTGTGCTTGACAAAAATCCATATCCTGTTTTGAAGTCTTCTAGATATGTCAGTTAGGCCCAGCTGACTCTCTCGATCTGGCTGTGGAGGTCTTACTTTCTTCTAGCTGGACTTGTTCATTCTGAAGAGATGGGTGTTGGAGTCTCCATCAATATTCCAGCACTAGATTCATCTGTTCTCCTTCCCAGTCCTCTCAGGTTCTGCTCCACACAGTTTACTACTCTTTTGTTTGGTGTACTGTACATATGTTAGAAATTGTAACATCTTTGAAAAATGGCATTTCTGATGTCCTCTTTATCCTCAATGCTCCTCTTTATTCTCAATAGTTTTGTCTAATCTAAAATCTTCATTGTATGAAGTTAATGCTGCTATTTCAGTTTTCTGGAATAGCTTCGGTAGAAATGTCATATTAGGACATTAAGTACTGGTGCTGATGTGGTGTCTAGCCATTCTCTCTCTAAACTGGGTTTGTTTGGTTGTTTGTTTTTGTTTGTCTGTTTGGTTTTTTGAGACATTATATAGTAGATTTTTTTTTAATTCACCCTGGTAGGCTCTGTCTAGTAAAAGGTATATTTAGATAGTTTATGTGTAAAATGGTTGTTGATATCATCAGATTCAAGTCTTTGATGTTGTTATATTCTACTTATTTCATTTAGCTTTTATTGCTTTTGACTTCTCTCCTTTTCTGGCATTTCTGTTTTAATTAACATTTTATGTAAAACTGTTTGTTTGTTTGTTTGTTTGTTTGAGACAGGGTTTCTCTGTGTAGCCCTCACTATCCTGGAACTCACTCTGTAGACCAGGCTGCCCTTGAATTCAGAGATCTGCTTGCTTCTACCTCCTGAGTGCTGAAACTAAAGGTGTGTGCCACTACCACTGCCCAGCTTGTAAAATTATTTTTAGAGATGTATTTACTTCTAGAACTGGAGTTACAGATATTTGTGACCCACCATGTAGGTGCTGGGAATTGAACCCAGGTCCTCTGGAAGAGCAGCAAGTGCTTTTAACATCTGAGCCATCTCTTCAGCCCCTCCTCCTCTTTTTTTTTTTTTTTTTTTTTTTTTTTTTTTTTTTTACTTTTTAAGTAGTTGGCTTTGAGTTTATAATATTTATTTCTATTAATCCTAGTTGTCTTTTAAATAATACTGTCTCTTCATGATAACAGAAGTAATTTAACTCAGTAGGTGGATTTCTTGATGTGAAAGTAGATTGGAGATGGGATATAAGCAAAAATAAAGAATATAAAATAACAAATCTGTAAGAGTAACCTGACCCTCAAAAGTACTTATGTATGTAATAAGAAGCTTCATCATCTTGAATCAGAAATGGACAGAAGTAGAGAGGAATAGACACGGCTGTGGTTCGAGACTGCCATGACTTACAAGTGACTGAAAAAGTAACTTGTCTAGGAAAGAGGGTGATAAAACCATAGCTGATCTACAAAAAACCCAAACAAACAAAAAAGGAACCAACCTCCCCACACAGTAAATATTTCTAGAACATTCTGTCCCTATAGAGTATTTGTTCATGAAGGTAGACCAAATTCTGTGCACTGAAAACTGAGTAGATTGAAAAGAATTGAAATTGTGTTCTCTAAGTGCAATGGAATTGAGTTAGAAATAGAAATAATAAATGTATAGAAAAGACTTAACATACTCCTGTCAGGGAAGCAGGTAGGCTGACTACAGATCCTTACCTCTTCCTCTGCTTCTCCAGATCTAATCCCCCAGACTCATCAGCAGCTCTATAGCAAAATATTTACTGCAGCCTCCCTTCCCCCACTACACCCATCTCCGGAGGATCACTTCCCCTCCAAACTTTGCTTTATTCTAGCCTCCAACTGCAAGTAGGTGCTCCCTAGTAACATACAGGGCACTATGGCCAGACAAGCAAGTAGGCTAACTGTAGATCTTCACCTTTCTCTCTGCTCCTCCAAATCCAATCCCCAATTCTCATCCCCAGCCCCACAGCAGACCATTTGCTGTGGCCTCTCCTCACTCTATACTGCCTTTTCCAGTGAACTAACAAAGCAGTTTCTGGGGGAACACCCTGCTTTCCTTCCTCTTAGGGGCCCCTTCAGCCCTATCCACAACCCATCCCCATTCCTAAGTATCAACTCCCAATACCCAGAAACACATTTTACCTGGAACCCCCAGTGGCCACACCTATCAGGACCCCAGAATAATTTCCTACCAAGTAATACAGCTACCACACTCTCCTAAGAACCAGAGGAGAAACAGAAACCAAGGAGCAAAGTACCCACTCAACAAAGACAAGGACAGATATCAGCACCTAGAATCAATAATCTTCCCAATTCCACATGCCTAGACACTACGTAAGAACACAATCAATAATAGCCAGAACAGTATGTGTCCACTAGAGACTAGTAAGGATACCACAGCAGGTCCTGAGTATTCCAACACAGCTGAAGCACAAGAAAAAGACCCTGAAATAGCCTTTATGAATATGATAGAAGTCCTGGGACAGGAAATGAATAAATACCTTAAGGAAATCTGTGAAAACACAAACAGTGGAAGAAAGAAATGAAAAACAAACAAACAAAACCAGTTCAATACTTGAAAGTGCAAATAGAAAAAATCAAGAAAACCCAAACTGAGAGAACTCTGGAAATGAAAAAACTTAGGAACTTGAATAGGAACCGCAGAGGGAAGCTTCACCATCAGAATACAAGAGATGGAAGAGAGACTCCGAGGCACTGAAGAACCAATAGAGGAAATGGATACATCAGTCAAAGAAAATGTGAAATATAAAGAAAAAATTCTAATGCAAAATCTGGGACACTATGAAAAAAACAAATCTAAGAATAATATAGGACAGAGAAGAATCTCAGATCAAAGGTACAAAAAATATTTTCTACAAAATCGTAGAAGAAAATTTCCCTAACCTAAAGAAGGAGATGTCTCTAAAGGTACAGGAACCATACAGAACATTAAACAGACTGGACAGGAAAAGAAAGTCCCCTCAGCATATAGTAACCAAAACACAAAACAAAGAAAGAATATTAAGAGCTACAAGGTAGGGCTGGAAAGATGGCTCAGAGGTTAAGAGCACTGTCTGCTCTTCCAGAGGTCCTGAGTTCAGTTCCCAGCAACCACATGGTGACTCACAACCATCTGTAATGAGATTTGATGCCCTCTTCTGGTTTGTTTGAAGATAGTGACAGTGTATAAAATAAATAAATCTTTAAAAAAAAAAAGTGATTTAAAAAACAAGCTGCAACATCAAAAGACAAAGTAGCATATAAAGAAAGATCTATTAAAAGTACACCTGATTTCTCAATGGAGACTCTAAAAGCCAGAAGGGCCTGGACAAATGTGCTGCAGACTTTATGAGACCACTGATGCCAGCCCAGCATAACTTTACTATACTCTACCCAGCAAAACTTTAAATCACTATATATGGAGAAAATAAGATATTCCATGATAAAACCAAATTTAAGCAATATCTGTCTATATAAATCCAGCTCTACAAAAGATGGCAGAAGGAAAACTTCAAACTAAAGTGGTTAATACCCAAGAAAACACAGAGAATGAAATAATCTCAGACCAGCAAAATCAAAGCAGGGAAGCCCACAACAACAACAAAATAACAAGAATCAACAACTACTGCTCATTGATATCTTTCAACATAATCATATCAATTCCCTAATAGAGACAGAACAAAATGGAATCGAAAACAGGATTCATCCTGAAGCTACTTCCAAGAAACACATTTTAAGAATAGCTATCACCTCAGGGTAACAACAAGTTAGAAAAAGATTTTCCAAGCAAATGGACTTAAGAAGCAAGCTGGTGTAGCCATTTTAATATCTGACAAAATAGACTTCAAACCGAAACTAGTCAGAAGAGATAGAGGACACTACATACTCATCAAATAAAGATCTGCCAAGAGGACATTGCCATTTTTAACATTTATGCATCAAACACAAGGACAGTCGGTTTGTAAAGAAAATACCACTACAACTTAAATCACATAATGATTCTCACTCAGTGATAGTGGGAGACTTCAGTACCCAACTTTGGCAAATAGACAGGTCATTCAGACAAAACCTAAACAGAGAAATGTTGGACCTAACTACATCATAAACCAAATGGACCTAATAGATATTTCCAGTCCATTTCACTAAAACACAAAGGAATATACCTTCTTATTAGCACCTCATAGAATCTTCCCTAAAACTGACCACTTCCTTGGATACAAATCCAAGTCTCAACAGATACAAGGAAACTGAAATAACACCCTGCATCCTATCTAAACACCACAGATTAAAAATGGTTATCAGCAACAAGAGAAGACTTACAAACTTGTGGAAACTGTACAGCTCTCTACTGAATGAAAAATGGGTAAAAGACAGAATTAAAGACTTTCTAGAATTGAATGAAAATGAATATGCAACATACCCAGACTTATGGGACACAATGAAGGCTGTTCTAAGAGGCAAATTCCCAGCACTAAGATCTCATACTAGCAACTTAACAGCACACCTGAAAGCTCTAGAACAAAAACAAGAAATCATATCCAAAAGGAGTAAATAGCAAGACATTAACAAATTTGGGGTTGGCAAGATGGCTCACAAGTTAAAAGCACTGGTTGCTCTTCGAGAGATCCTGAGTTCAATTCCCAGCAACCACATGGTGGCTCACAACCATCTATAAGGGATCAGATGCCCTCTTCTAGCATGTGGGTGAATGTGCAGCAGAGCACTCATATGTTAAATAAATAACTAAAATTTTAAAAAGAAGAAATTAAGGGATTCAGATCTGAAATCAATAAGATAGAAACAACAACAAAGCAATAAAAAAATCAATGAAACAGAGTTCTTTCTTTGAAAGAATGAATATGAAAGACAAACCTGTATCCAAGTTAACTAAAAGACTGAAAAAATATCAAATTTAACAAAATCAGAAATAAAAGGGGAACATAACAGGAGACATCAAAGAAATTCAGAGAATCACAAGGATATACTTTAAAAACCTGCACTCCAACAAATTGGAAAAATCTAAAAGAAATGGACAGTTTTCTCAACACATGCAACTTAATAAGGTTACATCAACATTAGATAAGCAATTTAAACAGACCTGTGAGCTCTGGTGAAATAGAAGCAGCCATTAAACAAACAAACAAACCAGGACAAGATAGATTTAGCAAGAATTCTACCAAACATTCAAAGAAGAATTAATTCCAATACTCCTCAAATTCTCAAATTAGTTCACAAAATAGAAACAGAAGGAACATTGCCCAATTCATTTTTTACCCTGATGCACAAACCACGTAAAGACCCAACAAAGAAAGAGAATTACAGAGCAATTTCCTTTAGGAACATAGATGCAAAAATACTCAAATACTTTCAAACTAAGTCCAAGAATGCACAAAAAAAAGATCATCCAGCATGATCAAGTAGGCTTCATCCCAGAGATGCAAAGATGATTCAGCATACATAAATCAATAAATATAATTTATCATGTAAAAAGCCAAAAGACAAAAACCATATTATTGTTTCATTACATGCAGAAAAGATCTTTGACAAAATCCAAAACCTCTTCATTATAAAGGTTCTGGAGAGGACAGTGATACAAGGGACATACCTCAAACAGAACAAAGACAGTTCAGCAAGCCCATAGCCAACATCAACTCAAATGGAGAGACACTCAAAACAATTCCACTAAAATTAGGAACAAGGCATGATTATCTACTCTTTTGAAGTCTTAGCTGGTTCAATAAGACAACTGAAGGAGATCAAAGGGATACAAATTGGAAAGGAAGAAGTGAAAGTATCTTTGTTTGCAGATAATATGATAGTATGCATAAGTCACCCTAAAAATTCTGCCAGAAAACTCCCATGGCTGGTAAACACTTTCAGGAAAATAGCAGGATAAAAAATTACTCCATGAAAATCAGTAGCCCTTCTATCTACAAATGACAAATGGACTGAGAAAGAAATCAGAGAAACAACACTTTTACAATAGCTTCAAATGATATAAAATATCTTGGAGGTAAGTCTAACCAAGTAAGTGAAAGACTTGTACAGTTAAAACTTCAAGTCATGGAAAAAGAAATTGAAGAATGTATCAGAAGATGGAAAGATCTCCCATGCTCATGGATCAGCAGGATTAACATAGTAAAAATGGCCATCCCACCAAAAGCAATCTACTGATTCAATGCAATCCCCATTAAAATTCTAACACAATTCCTCACAGATCTTGAAAAGACAATTTTCAGCTCCATATGGAAATACACACACTCACACATTTAAAAAAAAAAAAAAAATCAGGGCCGGGTGGTGATGGCGCACGCCTTTAGTCCCAGCACTTGGGAGGCAGAGGCAGGTGGATTTCTGAGTTCGAGGCCAGCCTGGTCTACAGAGTGAGTTCCAGGACAGCCAGGACTACACAGAGAAACCCTGTTTCAAAAAAAAAAAAAAAAAAAAAAAAAAATCAGGAAAGCTAAAACAATCCTGAATAATAAAAGAACTTTGGAAGGTATCACCATCCGATTTCACGCTCTACTACAGAGTTATAGTAATAAAAACAGCATGGCATTAGCATCAAAACAGACACATTGATCAATGGAATCAAATTGAAGAGGCAGATATAAACCCACAGACCTACAGACACCTGTTTTTTGGTTTTGGTTTGTTTGTTTAATTAAAGGAGCCAGAATCACACACTGAGGAAAAAGACAGCATCTTCAACAACACGATCAAACAGGATGGCTGCAGGTAGAAGAATCCAAATAGATCAATACTTACCACCCTGTACAAAACTTAAAATAAATCCAGATACACTGACTCTGATAGACGAGAAAGTGGTAAATAGCCTTGAACTCACTGGCACAGGAAAAGACTTTCTGAACAGAACACTGATAGCACAGGCAGTAAGTTCAACAATTAATAAATGGGACCTTAAGAAACTGACAAGCGTCTGCATGGCAAAGGACACTATCATTTGGACAAAGCAGCAGGCTACAAAATGGAAAAAGATTTTGCCAACTACCTATGCAATATAGGGCTAATATCCAAAATATATCAAGAACTTAAGAAACTAGATACCAAGAAAACAAATAACCCAATTTAAAACTGGGGCACAGACCTAAACAGAGACTCCTCAATGAAGGACACTGGAACAGCTGTGAAACACTTTAAGAAATATTCACCATCTCAGCCATCAGGGAAATGCAAATCAAAACTACTTTGAAATTTCATCTTGCCGGGCAGTGGTGGCGCACGCCTTTAATCCCAGCACTTGGGAGGCAGAGGCAGGCGGATTTCTGAGTTCGAGGCCAGCCTGGTCTACAAAGTGAGTTCCAGGACAGCCAGGGCTACACAGAGAAACCCTGTCTCGAAAAACCAAAAAAAAAAAAAAAAAAAAAAAAAAAAAAAAATTTCATCTTACACCTGTCAGAGTGGCTACGATCAATAAAAACAAGTGACAGCTCGTGCTGCTGAGGATGTGGAGTAAGGGGAACACTCACTCATTGCTGGTGGGAGCAAACTTGTACAGCCTCTTAGGAAATCAGTGTGGTGGTTCCTCAGGAACATGAGACTTGATCTACCTCAACATCCAGCTATACCACTCTTGGGCCTATCCCCAAAGGCCACTTCATCCTACCACAAAGGCACTTGCTCAACCATGGTTGTTGCTGCTCTATTCATAATTAGTAATTGGAAATAAGCTAGATGTCCCTCTACCAAAGAATGGATAAAGAACACGTGGGACATTTACCCAGTGGAGTACTACTCAGCTGATGAAAATAATGACACCATGAAAACTGAAATTACATGATAGAACTAGAAAAAAATCATCCTGAGTGAGGTAACACAGACACAGAAACACAAACATGGTACACATTCCTTTATAGGCGGATATTAGCTATTAAGTCAATAATAATCAAGCTACAATCCATAGAACCACAGAGGTTAGGTATAGGGTAAGAGACTGGAGACTACAGGTAGATGGTTGGGTTTGGGTTTGTTTTGTTTTGTTTTGTTTTGTTTTGTTTTGTTTTGTTTTGTTTTTGGAAAAGGAAATATAATAGTTATGGATGGATGAAGAAGTCTGGAATAAGAGGATCAAGAGGGAAGAGGAAGGGAGAGGGAAATGAGGTATGGAATACAGGGAGGGACAGCTAAAATTAAGGACCATTTGAGGGGTGAGGTATGAAAACTCTATACATTAGAATCATCCTAAAATACTTACATATATGGAGGCAATTCAAGTGAAATCATCTAATAATGGGGGAGTCCCAACTAGCCATCTCTTGTCAACATATGAAGCTGCCAGCACTGCAACTGAGTTACATCTAATTGAGATGTTGGCCAAAGGGGTTCCATGGGACTCTGCAAACAACCCAGGCTGTTGCCACCACTATAGGTTGTGCTCCATAAACTGACAGCACATAGCTCATTGAGTTTTGAGAAATCCAGGTAGTACTTACATAGAGTTTTCACCTACATGCTAGCATTTTTTGTAGAGGAATTTTAATCCAAAAACATGGCTTCTCTGGCGAGGGATAACGTCCAAAGATCTTCTAGGTCTATGTGATCCAACTGGACTACAGACACACCCTTGGTGTGCACCTTTAATCTTAAACACTGATGTGCAATTAAAGGACAGACAAAGTGACAAATCAGAAAGATTTGACAGAGTCAGAGATAGAATATGGGCAGGTCTCAGGAGAACATCACAGGAAAGAAAGGTAGAAGAAGGACAGCATACACAAACACACACACACGTAGGGGGGTGGGGGGCACAGGCAGTTTTACCAGGACAGTTTTACAGAGACAGGTTGCAAGACAAAACTAACCAGAGAATGAGAAGGAGCCAGAAGATTAAAACAGATTCATAGAGTTAGTTTGAAGCCAAGAAGAGCAATTCAGTTTGAAGCTGACAGAAGCCAGTTTGGATAGGAGCTTGAGCCAGAACCAATGAGTTGAACCAGCCAGCCAGAGTTCAGAAAGAACTAGAAAAGGTGAGCTTATTCAGCAGTAAGCCTCTGAGACAATTACTTCTGGTGAATAAAAGTTACTTTTACAGTCTTTTGTACAAAAAGGTCCTCTGAATGCTACCAAAGGAGAAACAAACACCAACCCAACCACAAACACTTTGATCTACATAGTATCCTGCCTGCAAAATATGCTAGTGCAATGAAGGGAAAAAAGCTGTGGGAGTAACCAATCAATATCTGATTTGATATAAGGCCCCACACCACAGATGGAACCCATACCCAACACTGCTTGGGTGATCAAAAGTCAGAAACTAGATAGCACAGAGACCTGGGGTAAAACAAAATATTACTGTTAAAAAAAACCAAAAAAACAATGAAATGACTCCTAATGACATTCTGTTACACACATAGATTGGTGTCTTGATCAACCATATTTTATCATCATAAAACTTCCTCCTGGAATAGTTGGGACCAAATACCCACAGCCAGACATGATACAGAGAGTGAGAGACCTCAGAACACCAACTTCTAAACTGGATGTCTCTATCAAATCCCTCCTTTCTGAGCTCATCAGAAGATGAGGTGGAAACAGGCAGAAGGGATGGAGGACCAAGAAAACAAGGCCCTCTGAATCAACATGATCAAAGTTTGTGTGGACTCACAGAGACTGAGGAAACATGCCAAGGCCTGCACAGGGCTTGTACAATGCCTGCTCCAAGAGATGACTCAGTGGCTAATGGTACCGCCTCCAGGCCTGGTAACGTCAGTTTGAACCTTGGAACTTACATGATAGAAGGTAAAAACCAATTCCTATAAACTGTCTCCTACTACCACACATACCCTAAGGCATGTGCATGTGTGCATGCAACACACACACACACAAATAAATGTAATAAAAATGTTAAAGCTACAACAAATGTTGTCCTAAATGACCCAGAAATCTCACTATCAGGTATGTACTCAGATAATGATATTTAATATTGATTTTTTTTGATACTTTTCTTCCAAAGTTGAGAATAGGACAAGCGTGTCAACTTTAACCATTTCTGTTTAATGATGTACTAAGGAGTCCCAATCAGGGCAATTAAACAAGAAATATAATTAAAAGACATTAAAGATTGGAAAAGGAGACAAACAGTTACAGACAAAGAATTGTCTGCATACAGACAATTTCAATTTCAAAGTAACAGACTAACAATAGCATCCAGATGTTTAGAAATCAGTTTAAAAGAGTGTGTAGTACCTGTGTGGTGGTGATTATGGGAGAGGAGGATGGGAAAATGCTGGTGTGGGGGGAGGGGTATTTATACACCAGTGTTGGGAATGTAAATTAGGAAAATTGTGGAGGTTCTGCACAAAGTGGAAAGTAGAACTCCTAAGTAGCCAGAAATCTTACTCACGGGTACAGACTCAGATCGTCAAAATTGTTGCTTAAAGGTAATTTGGCTCATGTCCACCCTGTAAAGAGAAGGAATTCTACCATTCATCAGCGCATGGCTGGAACTGCAGGACACCATGCTAATGAAATAAGCCAGATACACCAAAGGGAAGGAATGTAGCATGGTCTAAGGCAGTGGTTCTCCACCTTCCTAAGGCTGCCACCCTTTCATATGGTTTCTCATAATGTGGTGACCCCCAACCATAACATTATTCTCCTTGCTACTTCACAAGTGAAATTTTGCTACTATTATGAATTGCTATGGAAATATCTGGTATTTCCAATGGTCTTAGGTAACCATTATGAAAGGGTCAACCCTCAAAGGGATTGTGACCCACAGGTTGAGAACTGCGGATACATGGTGTTGGATACAAAATCTCCCTACCTCGACGAGAGGTAATTAAGGCAGTGTGTGATGTCACTGTCTTGTCACTGTCTTGTTACTCTGGGCATATGTTTCTGGTCAGCTCTGGCCAGCCCCAGTTACAAACACATCCCTATACACTGTCCATCTTCTTCCTCCTGGCTGTTCTCTACAGTGACTGTCTCATAGGACTCAGAAGTGAGCAATGACTGACTTAAAGCTCTGTCTCCTAATCCTGGGGATATAGACCAGGGACACCTAGGAGAGGGTGCCCTGATCTCACTGGCCTCTCATGCGCTACTTACAGCTTTATCCAGTTTCCAAATATCTCCTGTGGTACATCAGCCTTTGCTCATGAACTCTCTTCTGTGGCCTCGTGGATCTGTGCTAAGAACACTCACCTGAAAGGCCAGCAGGCCACAGTGTCTCCAGACAGCTTCTAGCTGCTTCTTGTAATGCTGCTGGCATCATCTGAGGCAATCAGGGAGAACTCCGGTGATTAGACAGAAGTTAGAGGTGTTTTTGTTTTTGAGACAGGGTCTCTATTATGTAACTCTAGCTGTCCTGGAACTCTATGTAGACCAGGCTGGCCTTGAACTCACAGAGATCCACCTGCCTCTGCAAGTGCTGGAATCAAAGGGTGCACCACCATATCTGGCACCAAAAGTTACAGATTCTTAACAAACTGAATACTTTATTTGGGTACCAGAAAGCTTACAGAATTATGCCAGGCATTAAGCAACATACTTCCTTGAAAATAAGCATTTCCCCCCACGAAATTGTGTTTGGGGTTGTGGTTTAAGAAGTGAATTGAGGCCGGGCAGTGGTGGCGCACGCCTTTAATCCCAGCACTCGGGAGGCAGAGGCAGGCGGATTTCTGAGTTCGAGGCTAGCCTGGTCTACAGAGTGAGTTCCAGGACAGCCAGGACTACACAGAGAAATCCTATCTTGAAAAACCAAAAAAAAAAAAGAAGTGAATTGAGGCAAATGTGCATTTCAATGATATACTGTACTGGAAATCTGAAGGCTTGCAGCAGATGGAAATTCAAGCTCTTGTTATAATGGGTCAATTATAATATATAATTTGGTCAATTATAATTATATATATAATTATAATATATAGTATATAGTATATATGTTATATAATATATACCATAATATATATACCATAATATATACCATAATATATATTATATAATATATATACTATATAAATAATATATAATAAATAAATAAATAATATATAATTAATATTACATAAATAATATATAATTAATATCATATAATTAATATAATATTATATATAATTATATATATATATAATTGGTCAATTATAATTTTCAAGACAGAGTCTCACAACATAGCTCTGGCTGTCCTGGAACTCACTATGTAGACCAGGATGGCCTTGAAATCACAGAGATCCACTTGCCTCTACCTCCTGAGTGCTGGGATTAAAGGCACATACACATATACCTACACATACATACATACATACATACAGAGAGAGAGAGAGAGACTGAAATTACCAAGATGCACAAATTAAGTTTTAGTGCACAATCAAGTTTTAATACACTGATGTGGGCAGATGAGGCCGTCTATTCTTTTTGTTTGTTTTTTGTTGGCTTGGTTGTTTGTGTGTGTGTATTGTCCTGCAACTCACTCTGTAGACCAGGCTGGCCTCCAACTCTGGGCCTGCCTCTGCTTGTGCTCAGTTTAAAGTGCTTCACCACCATGGCTAAATGTGTTCAGTGTTCTAAACGTTGTAGATACACAAATTTATCTTCTGCTACTAGGGTGAGGCCATCTATTCTATCATTTCCTCTTCTGGGTTCTCAGATACAGCCTGATAGCATAAAACTGTAACAAAAACAAATTCAAGGAGAGTAAGAGAAGAAGAGAAGGAAAGATGATGGAGACAGAAGAAGAGGAAGAAGGCGGAAGGAGGAGGAGGAGGCATACTCACCACCGCAGCCACCTTCAAGTCAGCTCCTCAAGCTGAAACTCAAAGGCTGCACAGATTTATTTTCTATTACTATGGTGAATATCATATTAGTCAAAGTATGAAGGGGCAGGCAGACTTTTGAGTATTATGAGTTTTTTTTTTTTTTAAAATAAGCATGGGCATATCCATCCACGACTTGAAAACTATAATAAAAGTGTTGTGATTCTTAAAAAAAAAATAAAAGTTGTTCACATTCGATCCCGTGACTGCTCCCAAGTTTTCAAGGAGAGGGGTTGGGCAGGCGTGATTAAGCTCCTCCCAGGAATGAGCAGTGCCCATAGGAATTTTCTCCTGCCCAGCGCGAGCATAGGTACCGCTAGGCACGCAGGCGCCGCCACGGGAATCCTGAGAACTTTTCTGAGAGTGAGAAAATCCAGAGAACTTTTCTGGGAGTGAGGAAACAGCCATTCTTCCTGGATTTTGAGAGCTGAAGCCGCAGGGTTCCGGCTGAATTAATTCCATGAAGCCTCCAGGACCCAGCAGGGGCACATCCCCTCCCGCCTGGGCAGATCACACCCCAGGCCTCCGGCCACTCCTGAAGCTCAGACTTCGGACTAGCTTCGCTTTGCGAGCTATTCTGCTACTGGTGAGTATGGCGCGACGTGAGCGCGGTGCCGGGAGAATCGGGCGAGGAGAAATGGCGCGGAAGTGTCCTGCGAGCCCGCGCACGTGCCCGAGGTGGGGTGGGGGAGGTCTGACGGTGTGGAGAAACTCCGCGGTGGACCAGGTAGAACTCCACCCGGAAGCGTAGAAGGGTCGATGGTGGGGTGGGAGGGTGGGGTGGGGTGAGGTAGGGTAGGAGGGTAGGGGGGTAGGGGCCCCTTCCCCAAGGTGGGGTGAGTCAGGATGGAAATGGGGAGGTGGGCGGAAGACTCTAGACTGGGAGGATGTGACGAGGCGCCGCTCTGGTAGAAAAAGGACTCGACCGTAGGTGAGAGGACCCAAAGATGGAGGAAGAAAAGTTCTGAGGTTGGATTGGGGCTTGGGGACAGGAAGGCGGCTCGCCCGGCAAAACGCACCAGGGCACCATACCTCGGGTAAGGTGGAGCAAGGGAAGGGAGAAGGGACAGTGGGCGGAGGAAGGATCCGGTTACCCTGTAGGACAGACAGAAATTAGAAGCAGGGTGGTTGTGTGTGTGAGTGGGGGAGGTGGAGGGAGACCCTGTGTAGCTGCTGGACACCTGCCACTCCCTTCCAGGCAGGAAAGGAAGCCTTGCCTGGTGTTAGCTTTAGCTGACAGAAAGTTCTGGTTCAATTCCAGTGTCACATCACTGACTTTTTTCCGGTTTCTTGCAACTTATTGAGCTTAAAAAGAGTAAAGGGGCCCTGAAGAAGCCTAGAATCTGGCCTTCCCCCCTTCTGCCAGCACGAGATTATTGAGGGGAATTCCAGTTTCTTGGAGTCCATTGTTTCTAATGTCAGAGAGGCACACAAGTGTCTCTCTAGAGACACTTAGTGTGTGTGTGTGTGTGTGTGTGTGTGTGTGTGTGTGTGTGTGTATAATTACATTATGTGCATGTTATCATAGACTTGTTTCCACCAGACTGGATAGTTCTCCACCTTCTGTTTTGATACTTGACTGTTGAGGTGGCACAGGCCTATGTCTGAAAAATTAAGTAGAATGAAAGAAACCAAAGTTAGGATGTGTTCAGCTGGTGCCAGGCAGCCCTGCCTGTGGACCATCCTTTCCGTCCTCTCTTGACTTTTAGCTACTTTTGGTATCACTTCTTTAGCTATTCGAAAAACAAAAAGAAAAAGAAAGAAAGAAAAGAAAGAAAGGAAGAAAAGGAAAAAAGAAAAGAAATAAGCAGAATAGTAGTTGCGAACATGGAGACGCTGGTGGAGGAGTGAGTTATGTTTCTTTAATGGGTACTGACTTAAGAGTTTTAAGAATTCTGGATTTTGGTTTCAGGACAGTGTAAACACAGCAGTGCTGGCCTTTTTGTTTAAAATGATTATGGTGTTAGTTTTACCTAATGTATACCTGAATGCATGTAAAAAAAAAAATCTTTGTGCACGATTATCTTAGTTAGGGTGTCATTGCTGTGAAGAAACACCATGACCATAGGCAAGTCTTATAAAGAAAACATTTCATTGGGGCTGGCTTATAGTTTCACAGGTTTAGTCCATTATCACTATGGTGGGAAGTAGGGCAGCATGCAGGCAGACATGGTGCTGGAGGAGCAGAGAGTTCTACATCTTCATCTTCAAGCCACAAAGAGACTGTGTACCACACTGGGTGTAGCTTGAACATAGGAGACCTCAAATTCTGTCCCCACAGTGACACATTTTATTCAACAAGGTCACACCTCCTCCAATAAGGCTATATCTCCTAATAGTGCCACTCCCCATGGGCCAAGCATTCAAACACATGAGTCTGTGGGGGCCATACCTACTCAAACCACAACACCCTACTCCCTGGCTCCCATAGGCCTGTAGCCATAGCAGAATGCAAAATACATTTAGTCCAACTTCAGAAGTCTCCATAGTCTATGACAGTCTCAACAATGTTTTAAAGTCCAAAGTTCAAAGTCTTTTCTGAGATTCATGCAATCTCTTAACTGTAATCCCCTATTTAAAAAAGAAAAAAGAAAAAGAAAGAAAGAAAGAAAGAAAGAAAGAAAGAAAGAAAGAAAGAAAGAAAGAAAGACAGCTCACATACTTCCAGTATACCACGGCACAGAGCACACATCCAAAGCATGTGTCGTCCCACCAAGATCCAGATCAAAGGCAAGTCTTCCTGCCTTAAGATCCTGGTCACAGTGTGCCCTCCATTTCTGGATTGTAGTTCATTCCAGATGTAGTCTAGTTGACAACTGAGAACAGCTCTCACAACACTAAATGACTTTGTGTGAGTGCAGTACCATAGAATGTGTCTGGAGCTCAGAGGCCAACTTCAGGTGTCAGTTCTCACTTTCTACCTCATTTGAAACAGGATCTCTCTTGCTCATCTGAGCTGCTGCTGGCTGTCCCCTGAGCTTCTAGTAATTCTTTATCTCCACCTCCCATTCAGCCACAGGAGTCCTGGGATTTCAGATGTGAACTGTTGTGTCTGGCTTTCTGTGGAGTTTTGGGAATCTGAACTCAAGTCCTTTCATTTGTGTGGCAAGTGTTTTATCCACAGAGCCATCTTCTTAAGTCTTGACTGTATTTTAAAAAAAACTGGGGGGGGGGTGTGGAAGAGGTGCGGGGGCAGAAATAATCACACACATTAACTAGTCACACAGGAAACAAGATAGTATATTAGAGGATTCATGCTGTTTCTAGTTGAGAAAATATAATTTTAAAGACTTTCCTCTAGTTTTACACCATGTATACTATGTATGTCTATACAAACTTACTTTCTTAAAACAGGAAAGAATAAAAGGCAGGAGAAGTTCAAGCTTCTATGACTTAGGCAGCTGTAAGATGCAAAGACAGGCACATGGACAGAAGGTAGCCCTGACAGAGTGGGGAAGGGTCTAAGGGTTACATCCTCTTAGAAGCTGGAGGGAAGGGGATGTGAGGTGGCCTTGGATGGTGAGACCCAAAACCACTTAAGGCAGTTTCTGCTTTGTTTCCACAGGGTGTCTTTGTTTCAGTGACAGCTAAGCCAGTCCATGGTCTCCCAGCCGACCCACAGAGATTGGAGCAGAGCCCATCAGAAGGACTCTGTCCAGCAGGTACCTTCTAGAGTGATGGCCAGTCTTTGTCTCTGATTGCCCACCCCCGGCTCCACGCTCTTGCAGTTCTCATTTCTTTTCTGGCATAGACACTTATCATTTTCTAAATCCAAGGTCATGAAGATTTATCTTTACGGTGTTTTACCTGAATGTTTTCTATTTTGGTATGTCTCCATTAAGGTATTTTGAATTAATTTTCTGCAGAGTATCAAGTAAGGGCCCAGCTTCTTATTTTATACGTAGATATCAGGTTCCTTCCTTTTTTTATTTTTCTTTTACTTCTTTTTATTTATTTTTTGCTGGATTTAAGCTAGGGTCTCACTCCTGCTGGACCACCATATTACCATTGAGCTATAGCCCCAGCTCTGCCAGCCAGCGGCTGTTCACAATTGGCACTGAGTGAATTCTGGGTGTCCTACAATCATAAAACCATGGAAACCAGCTGTGTTTGCATACCATCTATTCCTTCACTGTACAGACTCTGTCACAAGGAACGACATCTCCGACTCCAGTCAGTGGAGGCCTGATAGGGATGTAGGCCTGAGGTCCCAGGAGCGCTTGGCAGTGATAGGAATAGAATGGGTACCAGATTGCTTCATCATGAAGTGGCTTCTATAGATACTTGTATAGATACTTGTCTCTTTTACAAGTTACCTACTTTGTTGATGTACCAAAGTTCATGATATTCATTTATAATCCTCTTTCTTTTATTGGGTGATGGGAGTCTCATATTTAGCCCTGGCTGACCTGCAATGTGCTTGTGTAGACCAGTCTTGCCTTGAATTGTTTCTGCCTACTAGCTTACATGATAAGTTCTAAGCTAGCTAGGGCTATTTACTGAGATCCTGTTTTAAACAACAACAACACAAAACAAAAACAGAGAGGAAGAAAAGAAAATGCTCCCTAGACACACCCACAGCCAATCTGATGCAGGCAGTCCCTCATTGTGATCCCCATTTCCCAAGTATGTCTAACTAGGACACGAGTCTTCACCACAGCTCTGGGAATCCTGAAGTTTCCTTAACCAGTTTTCTTTCTATCCTCAGGCTACTACCTACCGGAAGAAAATGGCTTGTGCAAGCCTTGCAAAGCTGGTATAGACTATACCAGCTTTCCCAACAGCCTGACGTCGTGCCTGCTCTGCAGTGTCTGTAAGAAAGGTACAGAAGAAAGGGGCCCTTCCCCACTGGTGGGATCTGGGGAGGCGGGATTCATAACTGCAGTGGACTCAGAAACCTCAGTTCCAGCCATCTTGATGTTCATCCTCTCTGTTCTCCGCCTCTCTTTAATTCAATGGGACAAAAACCAAAGTGAAGAATTCATTTGTGCTGTGTTTTAGGAATCACTGAGACCATCTGTTAAGAATGGGGTAGTGTGCCCTGTGGAGGGCCCCTCCCAGTACCCTCAGATGCATTGTGGGACAATTGCCACTGCCCTCACCACAAATCGATTTATAAACTTGGCACACGTGGTGAACAGCAAGTGCCCTAGTGTCAGCTGTGTAAGGACTTGTGTCAAGGAGTGGTAGGGCTCCACAGAGCACATGTCATCGGAGGTGGGCCTTGAAGGATAGATACTGGGTTCAAAGTGGAACAGGAAGGTCTCCAGCCAGAGTAAAGAGGCCTGCACATGTGGATAGGGAATAATTCCATTCTGGGTCTAGAACATAAACTTCAAGACATATCCATCTTTCCTGTCGTGGGCCTGCTGAAGTGTTTGGGTCTTGGGCTATTGTCTTAGTTTCTTGTCAGGAAAAGCTCTGACAAAAGCACTTACTGAAGAAAGGGTTGAACTGGCTCACAGTTCAAGGGTACCATCCACTGTTGCAGGGAGTCAGGCGGCAGGGGCCGGAGGCGGCTGCTCAGCTCACCTTCAGCGAGTGATAGGCATGTGAGCTCCGTTCAGTTTCCCCTCTTCATACAGTTGAGGGATCTAGTCCAAGGAATGGTGCCACCCAGACAGTATGAGTCTTCTCACCCAATTAGCTTAATCAAGATAAACCCCACAGACATTCCCAGAGGCCTGTCTCCCGGATGATTCTAGATCTTATCAAGTTAACAATCGAGATTGATCACCATAATCAGCAACAAAAAATGTAGTGGTTGAGTGGGTTAGGGCTGGGTTCTCACCTGGTTCTGGGCTAGACTCTCTTGTTGCAGTCTCTAGGGTCGTACCAGGTGTGAACACTCAGTTTCTGCTTCTTAAGGCTCCTCCTGTTTCCAGGAGCTTGAAGATCATCCTCTGTACATCCCTTGCACCTGTCCTCCAGATCTTTGAAAGACTTTTCCTTCCAAACCTGATGTATGAGGTCCTTTTGTATGGCCCTGAGAACTCATAGCTGCTCAAGGGAGCCATCATCTACATGTCTGGGCTGTGGTGTTATAGAAACTGGTCCTCAATATTACTTCCTAAGTTCAGTTGAACTGAAGTGGAAGTGTGGTATGAGGAAGTGTTACCATGGTAACCAGGAAAACTCTTCCCTCAAACTCTTGCAGATAAGGTGGTAAAACACCGATGCACCATAACCAGGAACACAGACTGTCAGTGCAAACCAGGCACCTTTGAAGATAAGGACTCCACTGAAATCTGCCAGATGTGCTCTAAGTATGATACAGGGGCCCTGGAACTCCTAGAAGCCCAGAAGAACCCCAGAAAACCCTACCTTCTTTGTACCCTTCTCTTTCCCTCTAGCCCTGTGGAGTTCCACACCATAGGGTATCCCTAAACCCTTGGAGTCTTCTGAGCCTGCTGTCATCTCTCCATGTACAGCTGCAAGTCTCTCCAAATCTCTGTCTCCCGTCAGTCAGCAGCCCCTTCCTGTTCTTTCCCAATCATTCTTTTCCCTTGGCCAGATAACTTGTCTACTATCCATAGACATGGAGCACGAGAATGAGTAGGCCATAGCCTGGCTTGACTTTATTTAAACTCTTCAGGATTCTTGTGCAGCCAGAGGCCTATAAAGACAAGTACTGCACCCCGCAAAAGACTGTGTGTGTGTGTGTGTGTGTGTGTGTGTGTGTGTGTGTGTGTGGTGTATGTGTGTGCTGTGTGTATGTGGTATGTGCTGTGTGTTTGTGTGTGCTGTGTGTATGTGGTGTGTGTGTGTGCTGTGTGTATGTGGTGTGTGTGTGTTCTGTGTGTATGTGGTGTGTGGTGTGTGTGTGTGGTGTGTGTATGTGGTATGTGTGTCTGTCTTTCTGTCCGTCCATTCCTTGGGGTTCTCAGAGGCACCTGAGCCCACTCAGCAGCCTTGCCTCAAGAACCTGTCTCATAAGTGCCACATGTCTCTACTTCAGGAGTTTGAGGGGGAAAAGGCCAACAGGGACATGGCTCAGTAGTGACCACACAGGCTTCTTACCTTCCCTTTCCTAGCTTAGAGTCTTCCTGAGGCCAGGGCAGCCCAACACACACACACACAACACACCCTGTACAAAAGGCAGAAGGGCTACCACCATGCCCACGGGGATTCCCCAAGGTCTGCACTGTGTGCCCAGATGTAGGGACAAATATGGAATGCAGATACATGGAGTCTGTCTTTCCTTTAATACTGTTTCAGGGATGCTGGGCAGAGTGGGTGACTACCTTTTTAGTGCATCCACCAGCAGCCTTCTCACAAAATCTTATCATCTGTTTCTTGTGTGGGCCCAGCTGCACTGACGGAGAAGATGAAGTGACTCCCTGTACCCCGGAGACAAACCGGATATGTGTCTCCCAAAACACTCGGACATCCCAGCATAACCTAGGTCTCGAGATAGGGCTCCCGGTCACAGTGCTGGTCCTGCTGATTGTAGTAGCTCTGTTTGCCTGGAAGACTGGAGCATGGAGATGGGTGTCGCCCTTTATGAAAAGAGCCTATCCAGGTGAGCATTGGCTGAGGGGGGGGGTCCCCTGGACACTGAATCTCACTCTCCCTGGCCTGCCCTTCTTCTCCAGGATTGTCCTCCCTGTCTCCCAAACTCCTGTGTCTTTGAAGCCTAGCTTTGTCTTGTTCCTGTGATTCATATACCATCTCCCACTTTCCCCAAACAGCAAAAATCCAGACTCTGACCAGTGCCTCTCACTGACCGGTCCCTAATTCTCTTAACTATAAAGCGTCTTTTATTCACCTGTGATCATTGTCATCTTGGAAGCTTAGTGCCTCCGTCTGCTAACCTAGGCCTAGTCCTGGCAGTGTCTAGCCTCTGTATAATCTAATCCAGGCCTAGAATGTTATCAGCCTCTGAGACTTGCTGCTGAATAAGCTCTCTCTTTCTAGTTCTTTCTGAACTCTAACTGGCTGGTTCAACTCAGCTGTTCTGGCCCAAACTCCTCTCCAGGCTGACTGATTCAATCTGGCTTCTCTTTCTGCCTCTCCTAAATTGCTCTGCTTGACCTCAAACTAACTCTAGCAATCTGTTATAATCTTCTGGCTTCTTCTCATTCTCTGGCTCCTTCTATCTTTACCTGTGTCTGGCTTGTTCTCTCTCTACAATCTGTCTCTGTACAATTGTCCTGGTAAAACTGCCTCCTTCTTCTCTTTATTCCTTTATTCCTTTCTCTTATGTAGTTTCCCTTCCCTCTCTCTCTCTCTCTTTTTTTCTTTTGTGAGAGTTGGACATATCCTGTTCTGTCAAATCTTTCTCTGATTCATCACGTTGTCTGCCCCTCAATCAGACATCACTTTCAAACATGGCTGCTTTCTTCTACATACTAGCTTTACCCTTATTGTTTGGTATTAAAATTGTGTACTAAGGGCAAGTCTGTATTTTAGTCAGAGGAATTAAAGGTGTGTGCTAAGGGCTGAGCCACGCCACAGCTAAAAACGGGTGTTTTCAGTAAATACACAATCTTGGGGTTCACAGCATGATCAAATATACTACAACACTTAACCAAATCTGAGAGAGTGGGGTGTGGTCAGGACAAAGAGGCATCAACTCTTCAATTGAGGATAAAGGTCAGGACCAGAGTGCCAGGGACAACTCTGATGACAGCAGAACCAGACAAAAATTCTATGTGTGTTTGTTTATTTGGGTTCTTTCCAGCTGCCTTCTCAGCCTGAGGGTAGACCCAAGCAAGAATGGCCCCTCCTTACCTGGTTACTGTTGAAACCTCTTAACTCCCTCTGCTCAGATAAAGAAGGGCTGATGAGTCTCCTACCCGATTGCTGTGAGAACCTTCTTCTCTTCTAGGCCATGAACAGGACCCTGAAAGTATGGACACTATGTGTTCGTCTCTCTTGGACCCACAGACATTGAGGAAGACAAATGACTCTCATCACAACACGGTCAGTTCTACGGCGAAGGCCTCAGTTGTAGGTCTGAGAGGCAGGGCTTTTTTATTTTACTTTTTAATTTTATGTATGTGAGTGTTTTGCATACATGTGTGTCTGTGCATTACATGCATGTCTGGTGACTGTGAAGGCTAGAAGAGGCCGTTGGATCCGCTGGAACTGGAGTTACAGGCAGTTATGAGCTGCCACTTGGGTTCTGGGAATCAAACCCAGATCCTCTAAAAGAGTAGCCAGGACTCTCAACCCAATGAGCCATCTCTTCAGCCCTGAGAAGCAGGGTGTTTGAGGGGCTGCACAGCCCAGGAAGGAGGGCACATCATCTCCACCTGGGTCTGGGTCCACTATCAAGCAAATGACCATTTCAAGCTTCCACAAGACCTCAGACCATGTTGCAACTGTGCCTTTTCTGCCCTGCTCCTGTGGTTGGGGTCAGGTGAGAAGAGAGACCTCCCCTTGGCACAGTGTCAGGAGCACATGGTGCCAGAAACAGATCCTGGCTATGTGAGCCTGGAGTATCGGCTCCTTTGTGGTCTCTTTGCCTTCCCAAAGTCATTTCCACACACCGTGTCCCTTGGGAGGATCTGAAGTTCAGGGCAGTGATCACACTGAGTCCCCATACAGCAGAGAATGGCCAGCCACTCTTTTTTGAGCACAAAATGGACAGACAAGAGCTGGTGACAGGCATCACTGGAGAAATGCTGGTTTATAGACAAAGGAACAGTTGTTATTAGATCTCCTAGGGGACAAAGGACAGGCTGGGTGTGGCCTAGTGTGGTGGCCAAGCCACTCTGTGAAACATGCTGAGCCCCTTTCCCATTCATGCTGTGTCCCCACAACCCAGGGCAGCACAGGTGTGGAGCAGATACCATGGCAAGGGCTGAGTTTCTGGGTTTAATTTTTGTTTACTATATTGGGGTTTTATACATGCTAAGCAGACACTCTACTACTGAGCTACATCCTCAGTAACTTTTTAAAAAAGATTTATTTATTTATTTTATGTGGATAAGTACACCATTGCTGTCTTCAGACACACCAGAAGAGGGCATCAGATCCCATTATAGATGGTTGTGAGCCACCATGTGGTTGCTGGGAATTGAATTCAGGACCTCTAGAAGAGCAGGCAGTGTTCTTAACCACTGAGCCATCTCTCTAGCCCCCTCAGTAACATTTAAAAAATGTTTTATTGAGAGAATGTCTCACCACGTTACCCAGGCTGGCCTTCAGCTTTGCCCTTCTGCCTCAGTCTCCAGAGTAGTTGGCATTACAGGCCTCTGCCATCTGCCCATCTAGTTTTCCTTTTTCACCATTTGTCTAGTTTTCTGATCACATTTGTAAGGAGGATTCCATGAAGTACAGTTTCCGGGTCAAGGTTACAGAAGTGCCATTTGGTGCACACATGAGTACACACATAGTCATGAGTATACACACACATACAATCAGATGTACACAATTACATATATAGGGTCTCACACACACACACACACATATACACTGTTGTTATTCATTTGTATTGGCTCACAAGTTTTGATCAGGCATTGTAGCACTCTCTGCTGGTTTTGCTATCGGAAAGCATCAAGTGTCTCACATGTACGTGGCTTCATTGTAAACATCTTTGCAGATCATTATCCTAATGTCTTGTCATTAAGGGCTTTGTAAGAAAAAAAATGCTCTGCTGCTATGTGAGTATTTTCTCTCACATGGGTAATAGATTTCGAGTTTCTTGTATGTGCACACATGTGCTCATGTGTATATTATGTATCTGTGCATGTATGCACATTTGTGTTCATGTGTGCATACATGTGTGTATGCATGTGCATGTGGAGGCCAGAGGTCTTTGTCAAATGTTTTCCTCACTTCTCTTTCTTCTTCAGTTTGTTATTTTCTGAGGTAGGAGCTCTCCCTGCACCTGGAGCTCACTGGCTAGAGTGGCTGGCCAGCAAGTCTCAGGGATTCCCCTGACCCCAGCTCCTTGGTGCTGAATTACAAGTGCAGCAGTCATGCCCATCTCCCCCTGCCCCTAGGCTTTTTTATTTTATATATGTGTATGAGTGTTTTGCCTACATGTATGTATGCACACCATGGGTGTTTCTGCTGCCAGAGGAGGTTATAAGAGGGTGTCAAATCCTCTAGAACTGGAGTTACTTCAACCTCTATGCCTGGTTAAGTATCTGGACTCAGACCCTCACGCTTCCTGACTGAGCCATCTCTGTAGTTTAATTTGACCTAGTATTTTCACATGGTGAAGTTCATTTTTTTTAAATTTATTTTATGTATATGAGTCCACTGTAACTGTCTTTAGACACACCAGCAGAAGGCATCAGATCCCATTACAGATGGTTGTGAACCACCATGTGGTTGCTGGGAATTGGACTCAGGACCTCTGGAAGAGCAGGCAGTGCTCTTAACTGCTGAGCCATCTCTCCAGCCCCCGATGAAGTTCATTTTTAACAGTTAAAATCAGCATAGACATTTACTTCCCATCACTCATAGGCTCACAGAAGCCTTTCCTCAACGTAAGATGCACTTCTGATGTCTTGGAGAGATATTTTCCCCACTGAATTTACTTTTGCATATCTCTGTATCATCTAGATGGATTTAGATGGACAACAATGTGATATCATTCTTGGTCCCTGTGTGGTCCTTTCGTTCCATTTAAATAGCGAGCCCCCCATACCGCTGGTCCCTCCTCACTTACAAATCGAATGTTCATCTTGACAGTGACTTCCTTCCACCTGGGCAAGTGCTGTTTCATTTTTGCCACTATACTTAGTGTTTATCTTGTAAAGAGAAAAAAATAAATTTAAGAACAGTAGCCTCTCAGCTCTTAAGTAAGAGAATGCAGACCGTGTAGAAAGGGACTCAGGAAGTAGTCAGCCCTGTAGCTCACCTCCCTCCTGAGAGATGATGGGTAATTTCAGGTTCTTTGGTTCTTTCTTTAAGTGTTTATGCTGTATCAACATCATTTACGTGAAGGACTCAAGGACGTATATACAATACTCTGATGCACATGAAAATTTCTAGTATATTAAAATAAGTAAATATTTATTTTTTAAAACTTGTCAATTTACCCTGATATAATTTGGAATTCATTCATAAGGTTTTTTTCCTCCTTGCCCAAGATAAAAATTGGACTTTTAAAAAATTAAATATTCTTAAATATTAAAAGGGGGCCATCAGGATTGCTCAGTGGTTAAAACACACGGGTGTCCACAGAAGCCAGAATGGGGCCCCTGGACCTCCTGGAGCTGGAGTCAGAGGCATTTGTGAGGTGCCTGATATAGGTGCTGGATCTGAACTCTGATTCTCTGATAGGGTAGTAAGAGCTCCTAACTGCTGAGCCATCTCTTCAGCCCAATATTCAGTAGGTTGTTTTTTTTTTTTTTTTTCTCATCTCAGGAGACAGCATTTTAAGACACGTTTTTTTTTTTCTGAAATATGAGTATTTTTAAAATTGTTTTGTTTATTTACATTCCAAATGTTGCCATCCCTTCCCGGCCCCCCCTCCAAGAGTTCTTTACCCCCTACCCCTTCACCTCTGAGAGGATGCTCACCCACACCCACCCTCCTCACCTACCTACCTACCCCCAACTTACCTCTCCTTGCATTCCCTTCCCTGGGACATCAAGTCTTTACATAATTAAGTATATCTTCTCCCACTGAGACCAGACAAGGCAGTCCTTGTTACATATGCCAGGGGCCACAGACCAGCCCATGTATGCTCTTTGGTTGGTGGCTTAGTCTCTGGAAGCTCCCAAGGGTCTGGGTTAGTTGACACTTTCTGTCTTCCTGTGGAGTTGTCATCCCCTTCACCTCCTTCAATCTTTCTCATCACTCATCCATAGGGGTCCCAACCTCAGTCTAGTGGTTGGCTGTAAGTATCTGCGTCTGTGTCAGTCAGCTGCTGGTAGAGACTTGATGCCCCAGGGAAGAGGGATATGGGGAGGGGTAAGTTGGGGGTAGGCAGGTGGGTGAGGGGTGGGGGTGGGTGGGTGAGTGAGTACCCTCTCAGAGTCGAAGGGGTAGGGAGTGAATGACATTGGCTGTTTTACATAGACATTTCCTTCATTATTGATGTATCTGAAGAACCACCCTGCCTTTATCTTATGCTTAAAAGGCATCTTATAGTAAAGACAAACTAGATTCTTTCCTGTTTATGATTAAACCTTGGTTCTCAAGGATTGGGCTATGCCTCACCTGTAATCTTAAGTACAAATGGTTCTGTACCACCTGTTGCAGGAATGGCAATCATGTCTTTGTTTCAAAACGTAGTAACCATCTTGAGAGCCTACCTTTGTTTTAAAAAGTTATATGACCGCCTATGCCCACCTTGTTATGCCCACCTTGCAACCACGTCTTTGATTCAGGAGTTTGTTAGAACTAACTTGCTATGCTTACGTTAGGCTCCGGTAACCCCACCTATTTTGCTGGCCAGATCCCCCATGCAGAAGCCCCCTACACCTAAGCTCTATAAATATTTGTCTTCCTCAAATGTAATGCTGATCTCTCGAACCTTACCTGGGGGAGGGACAGTCCTTGTATGTGAATTAAAAAAAAAAAAGTTTGCTTTAATTAATTTGGTCATGATGATTTAGGTCAGTGGTCTTTCTCCTCTCATCTTTGGGATTAACAATATTCCTTGGCTCCAAGTTGTTTTTAAGAAGTCGAATTTAGGGGCTGGAGAGTTTGGCTCAGCAGTTAAAAATATTTGTTCCAGCCGGGCAGTGGTGGCGCACACCTTTGATCCCAGCACTTGGGAGGCAGAGGCAGGCGGATTTCTGAGTTCGAGGCCAGCCTGGTCTACAGAGTGAGTTCCAGGACAGCCAGGGCTACACAGAGAAACCCTGTCTCGAAAAATCAAAAAACAAACAAACAAACAAAAATATTTGTTCCTCTTCCAGAGAACCCAGGTTCAGTTCTCAGCACTTGGACTGGGTGGCTCACAACTGCCTGTAACTCCAGCTCCTGACACTCGTGTCTGGCCTCCACAGCTCCCTCTCATATGCACATGACACACATATACATAAATTTAAAACCTTTCAAATGGTCAAATTTTATATTCAGTTGTACCAAAAACTTTCCCAATCCTGATGCTATTGGTGTTTAGACTGTTGATGTGTGAGTTGTTACCCATCAAAACACCGTGAAAGCCTTAACGGAAATCTTGATCTTGGATTTTGAAAAAAAAAAAAAAAAAAACCTGTTCTCTGTAGTCTCCAGCTGAGTCTTGTAAAAAGCCTTGGGGGTTGGAGGGGATGCAGAAGAGAAGCCCTGGAGTAAGGGGGACATTCGGTCTTGATGGAGGCTTGTCACAGAACATTGAGTTGACGATTTGTGCCACACTAGGCCACCAGCAGCCAAGAGCCTTCAAGCAGCTGAGGCAGGAAGTTTATCTGGGTCTCCACAGAGACCTTAGAGGGGCAGTGCTGTAAACTAAGTCTCCTGATCAGAATCGGGCCTGGGCCCAGGTCTCCTGACTCTGACCAGCACATGTCTCTGCTCTTTGCTTACAGAAACCTGACAAAACTCGGAGTTCACCAACAGGAAGGAAGTTGCTGGTTCCGGCAAATGGAAATGACCCAGATGCCGGTGAGTGCTTTGTCTGAGGCAACAGCACAGAAGCCCAGAGAATAGGAGACGCATTCCAATTATCATCCCCACAGCAGAGCTGCCAAGACAGCTAATGATGGAGGCAAAGCCCACACTGTTATCCCTGGGACCCTCCCCAGCACCTCATATTGTTATTGATAGAGTCTTTCTGTCCTTTCACTCTTCCATTATCCTTCCTTTCTCCCCTATAGTCCCCACGCCCACTCCCAACCCCACCCGGGCCTCCAGAATGGTGCATTGGCCTGTGCTAATACCCACCAACCTTAGACTAGAAGCTCCTGGCATGGCCAGACCTAGCTGGATGAGCTGTACTATAAACCACAACCTCGATTTCAGAGACTCCATGCAAAATGAATGGAAGCCATCTCATGAATAACGGTTCAGATACTGACTGCACGAGTATTGAGTTGAATCAAATGGCACTTGTTTTCTTTCACATTTAGCTTGTTCATAAGTTAGTTTTACATAGGTTCCGGGAACAGAACTTAGGTCTTCTGCAAGAGCAGTATGTGCTTTTAACCACTGGGCTCTCTTTACCCCCATACTCAGCGTTGTATTGCTTGGGACTGAACCCAGGATCCTGAGTATGCTGGGTACCAGTTGAGCCACACCGCTAACCCTCCTTTTACTGGCTAAATAAGGCTGTTAGAAAATGTCCGTGTGACTCCCAGGGCTCTGGGACTCATATCCTGGCTCCTTTGGTTCCTCAGGAGGGAGGGTGACACATTTCATACATGTCTCACCTGTGTCATCATAGCCCCATAAATGAGCTTTCTTAGCCACAGGTTCAGGTTTTCAGTCATCTCTTTTCCTACATCTAGTGGCAGTGATGCAGCTGTAGGAGGCCAGCTGCCATGGAAAGGTCCTCCGCCTCTCTGCTTTGCTCTTTCTGCAGATTTGGAAAGCCTTGCTTTATACCACACTCAGTATGCGTACAGCCTAAACAGCTTAACTCTCTTGATACACTGTACACTCACCCCCTGTGCCCCTCTGTTGTTCATGCCACCTGCTACTCCCTTACACACACACACACACACACACACACACACACACACACACACTGCAACATCTCCCAAGAGAGCCAACAGCTCTCTTGCATTATAGGAATTTTTTTAAGGTCTATACTTAAAAACTTTTACTTTGTAGATATGGGTGTTTTGCCCGCATGTATGTCTGGACACCACTTACATGCCTGGTGCCTTGCGGAAGCCAGAGTATAGTGTCAGATTTCCCAGTACTACAGTTACAGATGGTTGTAAACCATGGGTGCTGGGAACTGAACCTGAGTCCCCTGGAAGAGTGTTCAGCTGAGCTATTTCTCTAGCACCCAGATTCTTGGTTGCTTCGGGTATGGAGGTTCCAACAGCCAGCATTCACAGAACAGCAAGGGGGTGCGTTGGGTCCTACCCTGGGCTTCGTGATATGAGTTAGGATTCTTTACCCTGTGTGAAGTGCTTGTATCTCACTTGTCCCCCATGTTTTCTGACACCCAGCCCTGAAGTTGATCTTTGACTATTGTTCGAACGAAGTACCCTATAACTCCTGGGACCGTCTCGTGCGGCAGCTGGGCCTCACAGACAATCAAATTCAAGTGATCAGGGCTGAAACACCAGTCCCACGTGAAGCCTTGTACCAAATGCTGCTGAAGTGGCTCCACCAGACTGGGCTGAGTGCCTCTATCAACCATCTGCTGGGTGCCTTGGAAGCCATGGGAGAGAAACATGCCATGGAGAAAATTGAACACTATGCAGTGAAATCCAGGAAGTTCATTTATGAGAACATTACAGCCCAGGCAGGTGTGGTAACTCAGGAGACAGAGCCAGGAGAATCTCTATGAGTTTGAAGCCAGCCTGGTCTACATAGTGAACTGAGGCTATGTAGAGAGACCCTGTCTCAAAAGTAAAAGAGGGAAAAAAAAAAAAAAAAAAAAAAGCCGGGCACTGGTAGCACACGCCTTTAATCCCAAAGCTTGGGAGGCAGAGGCAGGTGGATTTCTGAGTTCGAGGCCAGCCTGGTCTACAGAGTGAGTTCCAGGACAGCCAGGGCTACACAGAGAAACCCTGTCTCGAAAAACAAAAACAAAAAAAAGTAAAAGAGGAAGAGAAGCTGAGCTACTGCAGGCTCTTCAGTGTTATTAGAATATTTAAAATATTTTATTTTATCAAAAAATATTTCAAATATTTATCAAAAAATATTTTATTTTTTCTTGCTATATTTATTGTATCATATTACTATATTGTCCTATTTCAAGTTGAACACAGAGCCTCTGTGAACATAGATCCTAGACAAGTGTTCTAACACACCTCCAGCATCCTGGTTTACCTTTGTTCCTGGATGAGGCACAATTGGTAAGGTGTGATGGAACCTACCTGTCATTCTAACACTCGGGAGGTGGAGCCGAGAAGATCAAAAGTTCGAGGCCAGTTGGTTCACATAAGCTCCTGTATAATGCACATGCTGTCTAAGCTTGTTGATAGCTGACTCTGGGGACAAAGAAGGTGCTCCTGTCCAGATTCTAGCATACTCATTTCATGGGTCTACCAAGACCCCTTGTCCAGAGACAAAATATCCACTCTGTAACAGAAGGAAGAATAAAACAGCCCAAGGGTGGAAACTTGTGTCCTTGAGACCAGATAAAAGGTCACTGGTCTCCAAACATGGCCAGTGCTGTTCACTGTTAAACTCAGCACTACACAGCTGTAGGTGCTCCCTTGCTCCAGGTGCTAGTGGGCACCCTACTGAGGGTATGTCTCTCCTGAATCTAATTCCCAGGCATCTGTACTTCATACTTGAAGTGAGTTTGCTGGGTTGGACAAAGTGTTTGAATATAAAAAGTGCTACCTGGGGTAACCCTTGGGGACCGTGCCCTCTGTAAGCATTTGACCACTGTGAGAGTAAACATGGAAACTCACTACAGTCCTGCCTCACCCTTTCTAGAGCTGGAATCACAAGTGTGCCCCACCAGATCCAGATCTAGAAATAGCTACCTTTAGATACTGTGATAGGGATTTCTGGAGAGCTGGCACATACAGATTTTTGTCCTGTGTGGATTCCTATTGTTTTTTAAACTTACTTGTTTTTGAGACAGAGTCTCAATATGTAGCCTTGGCTGACCTTGAACTTACTGTATAGTTCAGGATGGCCTCCAACTCAAGGAGTTCTGCCTGCATTTGCTTTCCAAGTTCTGGGGTTAAAAGCATGCTGGAGAGGTAGCTCAGTGGTTAAGAGCACTGACTGCTCTTCCAGAGGTCCTGAGTTCAATTCTCAGTAGTCACATGGGGGCTCACAACCTTCTCTAATGGGATCCGATGCCCTCTTCTGGTGTGTCTGAAGAGAGTGACAATGTATTGACATACATAAAATAAATCAGTCTTTAAAAAAAAAAGGTATGGCAGCATACCTGGCCCTCATCTATTTTGTTATTTTCATTTTTTATTTTTGCTGTGTATGAATGTTTTGCCTGCATATATGTGCACGGCATGCATGCCTGGTGCCTTTGGAGGTCGGTCTGATCCCCTTGAACTGGAGTCTCAGATGGTGTGGTCCAGCTTGTGGGTACTTGAAGCTGAGCCCAGGTACTCGGCAAGAGCAAGTGCTCTATACCACTGAACAATCGTAAGGCCTCATTATTTTTTCCCTCCTCCTAGCAGAGCCTTCTCCAGTAGATGCTCAACACACAGCAGGATAGTTGCCTAGATGTCTGGTCCCAGGTATTCTGTAGTCTTGTTGCTGTGGCATTCATGTAGCTTCAGGAGGAAGACCCCCCCACCCACTTCTGAGTATTATCCTTGCCAGTGTTAGTTATGGTATCCTGAGTGTAAGCACTGTGCCTCCATGCAGACGTCAGGATTGCACATCAGGGTTTGCTGGGCTCTGTACAGACCCAGCCCCAAGAGCAGGTGTTTCACCCCCACACTTGATGTCTTTCCTTATCCCTCTTAGAAGTGTGTTGGTAACATAAAACAGTACAAGACTTGTCATTAGATACAAAATACTCATGTATTATGAATTCATGACCAAATTAAATATGAAACCTTATATAAAAAGGTGTGTGGGGGGGGTTGTCTGTTTGTTTGTGTACCCCCATTCTCTAAGACAACACTGAGTGACATGTGACATAGTCCAGGGGAGCATGTTCTTGGGACACTGCCCCACCCCTGGGGGCATTTGCCACAGGCTTGTCCCACACTGGAGTTTCTCCTGCTTCTGTCTCCCTGGAATCCAGAGCACCCATGTACTAAGGGACTGTAAGCTGCACCTCCCTCTCCTGGCTCACTCAAAGTCCCCCACTCACCTCGGGTGGTTATACAAGGCCACAGGGCTCCACCTGATGCACATCAGCTCTGGCAGCTGTGGGGTTGGGGGTGGGTCCCTGAGGTGTGAACTGGCCTGGGTGGGGCATGGTGTTCCTTGACCACTCTCCTTGTTTCTTCCTCCAACTCCACAGATGTTCCTCCCACTGGCCTGTCCATCCTCATCACCAGTGATGCCCAGGCTGCTTGGCCCTGTAAATCACTTGGGAGATCCAATTCCCCTTGCGTGTTACGACAGACCTCTACCTATCGCTTTCAGTTCCCAAGAGATATATGCCCCTCTGTCCTCCAAGAAAGGTGTGAGAGGCTGTTTGCCTTTTCCATGGGTACAGGCTTCTCCACACTAGAAGCCATGTAGAATTCAGCAGCAGGGTACACCAGCCAGTAGAGGGCAGCACACAACACATTTCTCCAACCAGCAATTCTGGAGGGTGTAACCAATAGGCGACTGCAGGCTTGGTGGTTCCAGGCTCAGACTACAGAAAATCAGCACTGTGAGACCTGCTACTGCCTATTCCTTCTGACAAGGCAAACGCAGAACGCTAGATCCTGGGTACCACACAATTGTAGGGTTGCATTTGTTTCTGGGGTTGCTTTAATCCCAGCCTAAGCAACCTATCCAGGTCCTGGGGACTCAGCCAGTATTTCCTACCTAAAACATTTTCTCAGGGGAGGGGACCCCAGAACTCTCATGACCTAATGGGACTTCACCTCGTAAGTCTAGAGAAAGGGTAAAGGTGGTGATGTGTGGATCATAATTAGGAAATGGGAAGGGTCAACTGAGGCCCAGTGTTAGTCCCATGGGGGCTGCCAGGCATTATGTCAATCCTCCAGTCACCCCAATTCCTCTTTAGACTCATCTTTTCCTTCCTGCTCAGGTCCCCCGTTTTCTCCTTCCCTTTACCCCCAGCCAGTATCAGGTTGACTATGTGTGTGGCCTGTTCTCCAACGTGCCCTTTCCTGACATTTGATCCCTGCTGAAAGCCTCCCACCCCCAAGAAAGCACATGCTCCATGAACATCCTGTGGAGTCACCTTTGGGAGAGCAAGGCATCCTGCATCAAGATAGAAAAGGTTCAAAGCCATTTGAGCCCTGAAGCCCAAGCCTTCCTCGCGACCCTGGAGCCTCAAGGAACAGCATCCTCGGATATGGAGGGTACAAGTCCTCTCCTGAAAGGCATTGGAGTGGTTGGTACTACTGACCCTTTATAGCCACATAATATAGAGGCCTCCATTTGGCTTTATGAAAATGTATACCTTGCAAGCTCTCGCTTTTTAGAACTTCATTCATTTGGGCAGACAAAGAATAGAGTGGTCTTGGTGGTACTTTTGAGTTTGGGTTTCTCCTGTTGGGCTGTTTTTGCTCCCACCTCATAAAAGGCAGTGGTACCCAGAGGCAGGGGAAGAAACCCTAGAGGAGCATGAAATTGCTGAGCACAGAACCCACCCTTCCTCCTCCATCCATGTCAAACATAACGAGTACAGGAAGGGTGAAGTAGAAAACTCACATTGTACAGAGGTGCTGCCTACAAACCTGAATATTGAATCAACGCTGCTACCCACCACTAAGTCTGCACTGCCTGGAGTCAGTCCTGAAAGGATGCTGGAAGGATGCAGTTTATCCCTTCTCCCCCTAGCAGCCACACCTCACACCTCATGGCGTAGAAACCTTGATGTGGGCTCTGAAGACTTCTTTTCTAGCCTGACTTCTTAAGTAAGGATTTGAGTAAGCCCATGGGACGATGCTCACAAAATACCTGCAACCCTCAAAAGTCTGTCAATGGAAAAACATGACCAGCTCCTGGGGAGGAAGCTGCCTCTCTGGCCAAAGCAGAAACCAATACAGACAAAGCCCACATACAGGGAAGCTTTCCTCCATTGACTCTATTGTCAAGTCCAGAGAGAAAATATCAGAGCTCTGAGCTCTTTCCTGCTCCCCACATTGGGGCAGATGTTTTCCTGCCCTGCCTGGAATTGTAGGTGGACCCTGTTCTGATCTGCAGGGCCTGGCTCCTCTTAGCCTGAGCCACATTGGCTGGTGAGAACGGCTCTGCCCTTAGGGTTCTGGTTAGGTGAATTCCCTCGTCACCTGTCGGGTAGAGGGGATGATACAGAAGAGCAGAAGGACAAGGGCTAATGACAACAGCAGTGGGATCAGAAGGTGGCAGCATCTCAGACCACAGCTGAGGAGGAAGAAGATGGGGACGCCGAGCCCGCTGCTGAGGAGGATGGTGATGAGGGACTGTTCCAAAACAGCCACCGCCGTTTAGGCTGCCTCCGCAGGTGTAAATAGTCCTCTTTCTCTCGCTCCTTCCGCGCACGCTGATAGTGGTCCTCTTCTTTTAGGTACCAGACTGGCGGCCACCGATGCTTCTCAAAGTACTCCTGGTTTTCTAGAGCACAATGCAAGGGGTGCGAAGTTAGGAGGTACCCTCAGGGCAGTGCTAAGCCTACCCTGCCCATGGTTCGAGTTAGCTCCTGCTGCCGAAGTTTACGAGGTTGACACAGAGACTCACCTGGAGACATAGCCTTCATGTCTCGGGGGAACTTGCGGCACACGTTGTTGTAGTTGGTGCAGATGTGGTGAAGACACCAGTCGGCCAACTGGTATGCGCAGTGGAACTGTGAGTGGTACAGAAACACATCCTACTGAAGCAGGGACTCCACACAGAGGTTTGTGGAGCAGCAGCTCTGGGCAATGCCCGCCCATAGATACTCTGCAATCACCAGGGGCCCGTCCTCACAAGCATCCCTTCCCTTGCTAAAACTGAGCAAGACAATGCTTGACGTGGGCTCCTGGCCCTATTACCAACCCCACAACTGTCTCCAGCATGTGTACTACTGATGTTCGTGTCCCACATGCCCTTCCTCTGATATCTGCTCTTCTCAGCTCTTACCCCACCAGGATTCCCTTCTCCTCCCATCTGCAAACAAAACAGTCTGCACCAAGAAGTGGGTAACTGAGCTTAGAAAACCTGGTACCAGCCATACTCAAAGGCCCAATTCCTGCCACTGTGTCTCATTTGCTTGGCAATAAGGAAGCAAGGAGTTAACTTCAGAGGCATGACAGAGGCAGTTAACCTCAGCACCCCCTATATGATCCAAGCCCTGTCCTGGGGTCCCTCTGATGACCTATGGTCTCAGTCCCTCTATCTCATGGTCAGCTCCTTTTGCAGATGTTCAAATGGTCTCTAGTTGCTTCCTGATGTGTAAGAAGACATAAACTCTACCCTGCTGGAAGCCAGGGCTGTACATTATCTCAACCCATCACCTCCCAGAGCCCTACACTCTGCCTATGGGCAGAGCCTGGAGTCAAGACTTGTCACTTCCTTCCCTTGTCGCAATACCTGTGCCAATTCCAGGAATACAAGGACATCCCCATCGATGTCCACCATCATCTGGGTTGCCTCCATCAGTCCGGTCACTGTGTACTGCTCTGTGACACATACAGCAACAGTCAGCTGAAGAAACCTGACAAAGGACCTACAGTGCTTAAGTACCACATCAGGGGACTGCTACAGGAAGGAGTTCAAACTGATCAGGCCAGGGGTAAGTCCCAACAGGCCAGAAAGACCAAAGGAAACTTTAAGTTTGTTCCTATTAGAGGGGAAACGGGGATGAGGGTAAGACCTCCGTGGAGCGGGGCAGGAATGGGAAATGGAGAAGGTTGCTAAGCTAGCTAAGAGGTTTTTTGTTTTCCAAACTACGCAGGTCCCACCATATAATCAGCTACACAGAAGAGCACAGTCCTCAGTACAATCAGCACTGATGGAAGACAGTCTGCAACTCACGTTTGTTGAAAATAAAAACAGTCTGAGAACTCTGACATAGAACTGTGGGTTAAACCTACTTATTCAAATTAATTTAAACTTTATTAACAAGTGGTGTATTAATCTTACAGTTTACATCCAAATATTTATATGAGGAATAAACTCCCTTGGTCCTGAATTTAATTAAAGGCATCAGAATAAACCCAGGAGGTATTTCATCCTTAAAAGATGAGTACCTTTTTCCAGCTCCTCCAACAGGAAAGACCAGGAAATGGAAGTATCCCAAGACCAGTGAGCATTTCCATTGTCATTTCCACTATAAGAAACCAGGACTTCCAGCATGTATAGGAACCTGGGTTCATTACCACAAAGAAACCAGGGTGTTTGGAGAAATGGCTGATTCCAGATCTGAAACATGGTGGAGCTAGGACATTTTTCTTCTAGACAGCAAGGATGTCAAGGACTCCAGAGCAAATGTGAAGAGACGCTATTGGCTAAAGGTATAGTATTTCAACTTCAAAAAGAATAAATATTGGTTGTGGTGGTGCATGCCTTACAATCCTAGCACTCTGGAGGATTCAGAAAAAAAAAAATCAGGAGTTCAAAGCCAGCTTAAGTTACAAAGCAAGTTCAAGGCCAGTCTGGGCTTTATAAGACCCTATCTTAAAAACAACAACCAAACAAAAGAATAATACAATGAAAGGAAAACAATCACGTTTGTTCCTGATAACACTTTTAAAATACACACAAATAAAAACTGGTCACCCTCAAGGATGGAAGGAAAGAGCTATATCTCAGAAACTCAGAGAAAAGGACCAAACATTACTGTTTTAACTACAGAAGCTCTATTACTGGGTAACCAAACAGTAAGTGATGGGCCTTTCTCACTTTGCAGAAGAGAATGGCTGAGTTGGGATAGTATCTTTTTAGAACATCTAATTAGTTGATAGTTCTAGGCAGAGATACTCAAGGACTGTTAAAACTGCAGAAAGAAAAAGAAAGAAAGATAGATAGATAGATAGAAAGAAAGAAAGAAAGAAAGAAGAAAGAGAGAGAGAGAGAGAGAGAGAGAGAGAGAGAGAAAGAAAACAATAAAATGAGACCATCTTTTTCTTTTGATGAAGAAAAATTACTGAAGGCAGTATTTTTTTTTTAATGCATCAGGATCTAGATCCTAAATTGAATAGCCAGTTTGTCAGAAATATGTTTGGGAGAGAATTATATTAACTAAACTGTGAACATGGAATTGTGGGACTGGGGTTACAGCTCAGTTGGTAGAGTGATTGCCTACCATGCCAGAAGCCCTGGGTTCCATCCCAGCACCACATAAGCTAGGCGTGTCTTGAGGTGGAGGCAGGAGGATCAGAGTATGAAGCAAGTCTAGTCCACAAAAGGACCCTATCTCAAAGAGGAGGAGGAGGAAGAGGAAGAAGAGGAGGAAGAAGAAGAAGAGGAGGAGGAGGAGGAGGAGGAATGCAATCAGTTAAAAAAAAAATCACATGGAAAACTGCAAGACCAAAAGACCAGTCTAGGGCTTGTGAGATGGCTCAGGAGGTAAAAGCACTGGCTGCCAAACATGAACACTTGAGTTTGATCTCCAAAACCTCTAGGGTAAAAGGAGAGAACCACCTCCCAAAAGTTGTCCTTAGATCATCATACAATAAACAAACAAACAAACAAACAAACAAACATTTAAAAACCAGAGTAGGAGTATGCTGGTTACTTTCTGTCAACTTGACACAAACTAGAGTCAACCTGAGAAGAGGGAACCTCTAGATCCAGGAACTGCTTTCATCTGACTGGCCTGTGGGCTTGTCTGTGGGGGCATTTTCTCCATTGCTGAGTGATGTGAGAGGGCCCAGCCCGCTGTGGGCATAACCAACTCTAGGCAGGTGGTTCTGGTTGTATAAGCAAGCAAGGTGAGTGAGCCACGGAGAGCAAGCCAGTAAACAGCGTTCCTAGGGCTGGAGAGATGGCTCAGAGGTTAAGAGCACTGACTGCTCTTCCAGAGGTCCTGAGTTCAATTCCCAGCAACCACATGGTGGCTCATCTATAATGTATCTGATGCCTCTTCTGATGTGTCTGAAGACAGCTACAGTGTACTCCTATACATAAAATAAATAAATAGCTATCTTGGCTTCCCTTGATGAAGGACTGTAGGCTTAACACTTTCCTCCCCTAACTTGACTCTGCTCATTTTTTTTTTTAAATCACAATAGCAGACAGCAAACTATGACAGTTTGTTTTTCAACAAATAACTTTAGATTTTTTTTTTTTAAAGAACAGGTACTCATTGATTAAATGAGATTCAAAAGATAACACACAAAAAAAGCGAAACGGAGCTCTAACGTTTAAAGAAAGCATGCTTGGATGATGAAACTATAGACTGCAAGAGAAGAACACCTCGAAGTGTGGGTTCCTCTGGGGGTGAAACAGGAATCTATAAGGAGGAGAGAGAGGTGATGGATAACCAATGGTGTAGCCAGGGAGGTTCAAGTCCCTGGCACTCATCAAACTGAGAAAAGGATTTTGCTGTAGAATTCATTAAACAAAATATATATTTCATTGATACTTGTGTTGTATTTACCAATGAACAAGATTAAGTATGAACTGATAACCTCAGAAATTTTAACACATCAACCACCTGAAACTCAGCTCCCACAGATCTTTCACAAGGCGATGGACGGTCATGGTTTAGTGCACATTTCCTAACTTGCACAGATCACCTCTGGGGGGAAAAGTAATTAGGCATTACTGACTGCAAGGCCTTCTTCAGGACAGTGCAGTTTGACATCTTAAACGGTAACTGTGTGAAAATTACCTGTGTGGGCTTAACCAAGGGTGCTTCTCCAACTTGCTTCCAATTCCTGCCCTAATGAAAGGAACTCCCAGGAATACCTTTATGGGTTTAGTTTTCCCTGAGGTTATTACTTTAGAGATAGTCTTCTGAAAAACGGAATTAGTCCGCATCAGGTTTTGAAATGTCATGGCCTCTGGAAAGGTTATACCATTTTCCATGGGCATCAAAGAGTGTTAAGACTGTGATCCTAAGATGCAGGTCTTACTCCCAACCCTAAAGTCCCTCTTGTCCTTCACTTGGGTCACTGGACTCCCTTGGAGGCCTGGTTCTTAATGCTCAGTCCTGATTGATGACTCCCTGGTGTCTGTCCTTAATCTTAATTAACTTCCCAGGGATCCAGGAGCTTTGACCCTGGCCCTTGCCTAAGTCCTGACTCAAGTTCTAAGGCAATTCTCTGCCCTCTCCTCACCTGCCCAGGAAAATCAATCTTGACCTCAACACTAACACTGGTATCTAAATCAACAGCAACAGAAGCCGTCTGTGTGGGTCTCCATCTTTAGATGCCCTTCCCACTGTGGGCACCTGGCTGCCTCCTGCTGCATCTCCTAATTGCTCATGTCATCCTTGCCTTGAAGGCTACTGGGATTGGCTCATTTTAAAAGCTGAGCTATAGCTCTCCCCCTACCCCCATATGTATTTTGACACTAGAATCTAAACCCAGGGCCTTGTACAAGTAGGCAAACACCACCACTGAGCTACAGCCCCGTCCCCACCCCCTTTCTTAGCGACAAGCTTTGCTAAGTCTCTCAGAATAATTAAATGGATTCTGTAGCTCAGGCAAAACTTGAACTTAGGCTCCTTCTGCCTCTGCTCCGTGTTAGCTCTGATTACAGCCCGTAGTACTGGGTCCAGCTTTCACAATTCTGAGGAGGAACTGCCTGTGAGTGGCTGGTCAATGTTTGCCTTAAGTTTCTAGAAGAAGGAGGAAAGAATAAAGTCAAGAGAAAGAAGGAGAGGAAAAAGAAAAGAAAGAACAGGAAGTTGACCAGGGGAAGAACCATCCAGTAGAAATAGAAAGATGTTCTATTCCTTGTGACCTCCTGACCTTATCTGAGTGAAGGTCAGTGTTATCACCTGACAGAGACCACTTACAGAGACCACTTGGTGATGCCAGGAGATCTCTCTCTCTCTCTCTCTCTCTCTCTCTCTCTCTCTCTCTCTCTCTCTCTCTCTCACACACACACACACACACACACACACACACACACACACTACATCTATGTCCTCAGGCAAAACATTACACACATCAGCAGACTGAACTTTTTTTTTTTTTTTTTTAATGTGCACTGGTGTTATACCTCCATGTGTATCTATCTGTGTGAGGGTGTCAGACCTCCTGGATCCGGAGTTACAGACATGTGAGCTGCCATGTGGGTGCTTGGAATTGAACCCAGGTCCTCTGGAAGAGCTGTCTAGTGCCCTTAACTACAGTGCCGTCTCTCCAGCAGACTGAATTCTAAGAGCACTTTTTCCCTTGGTGTCCCATCCCAGCCTATCCCCAGGAGGAGAGAGGTAACAAAGGATGCATAATCACTCCCTGGGGTCTCTGTGACCTTGCCCCAGGGAGGTCCCTGAACACTACCGGTTAGTTACCTGTGAGGGCAACCAAGTGTGGCAGGCAGAGGCGGTTAGCCAAGACGATGAGCTTCATATCATCCAGGTCTGGACTGGAGGTGAACATGCCTGTGTAGAGGTACTCCAACACAGCCCTCATGCAGCTCTTGCTTGTGTATGGAAACACCACCTGAGGTGGGGAGAAAGAAGCAGGCAAGGGGCATGAAATCTAGGGTGGCCCAGAGTTCATCCTGACAGATAAAGACCTGACTTGGTGGGCTGGTCTCTCCCAGTAACCAGCCTTCTGGGCTGTTCCTGAATCTGCTTAGGGAACCCCAATAATCTTGGCTCAGTGACTTGACAGCATTAGATGAGTGGGGGTTCTGGTGCCTTCTAAAGGGACCTAGATTCCTGGCATCTCCCTGAAGCCCCTCTGGTGGGGAGGATCCTTGGAGGGGCCATTTGGGTCAGCCACTCCCCAGAGTCCCCAGTGCCTGCAGGGAACAGCTGAAGTGGGCTACAGAGTGAGCAAAGGGGACCAGCTGGCTGCTCAATGCTGCTGCTCTGGGCCTCTGGGATGGATCACTTCACAGCAGCACAGAAACAAAACCTGCTTTTTTTTTTTTTTTTTTCCAATCAGATGGGAGTCTCTCTGGGCTTGCTGAGAATAGGGTGGAGCTTTAAAATGTGTATCTATGGTACTGAGAAATGCCCAGGGCACACAGGCTCCCTCCAGGGGGCCTTCAAAGAATCCTGGCCCCATATTCTGTATGTCCATCTCCTTCTCCCACTTCAGAGGCCAGTTCAGTTCTTAACTATTCAGCTTTGCCTTCCCTAAGCACTTCCTTCCCAGAAGCCTTAGGGAGCTCATATTTCTAATTCACCCAGCGTGACTGCTGATTGCTCTTGGTTTGTTTTTTTTTTGTTGTTGTTGTTGTTTTGTTTTGTTTTCCAGTCAAGGATCTAGTGAGGCTGGTCTAAGGGGTGGGAATTGGGGGACAGGAGGGGTACCTGGCAGAAGTCAAAGAGCATGACCCCTACCTACTGCAAAGAAATGACAGACGAGCTGGGAAAACTGTGTGGGGATACATTGAAATTTATACATCTGTGCAAAGTAGAGCCTTGTTAACTATAAGATGGAATGATGGGTAACTGATGGTCCAGGAGACAGAGATGATAGAAAACACCAAAGGCTGTCACCTGGCTACTCTGCTTGTCTAGGAGGATAGAAGAGGGACCAGATGCAAGAGAACATTTCTAAGGGCTCATCAACAAATCCCTCAACAACTAGGCTGAGTTGGTACTTGAGAGGGCAGCAAATGAGGAGGAAGATGGGTCAGCTGAGGATGGGCACTGATTAGAGAGAAAGAGGATTGCATTCATTATGTGCTTTTATATTCTATATTTGATGCCCTGACATCTAGAGCCTAGGAGGTCCTTTCCAGCCTAGCTAGCCAGTTCTAGAGCCAGCAAAGGGAATGTCTGCAAGTGGTCCCTCCTTTACCACACTCAAATACCAGTCTACCATTTCCTGTTCCAATCACCCTAGAGTCAGGTATCAAATGACCGGGATACCTTCACCTCTACTTCCTGGCTGACTCCCGCTCTTCTCGGTGTGGCCCCTCTGGGGTGCACCTCCTTGGAATCTCTATCAACCTACCTTGCCGATGGCATTTTCTCCTGTTCTGTTGGTCTCCCCATAGCTCAATAATAATAAAACCCATCTTTGCAGGCAGATGTTGCTGACTGCAGCTCGGAACACGGGCTTTTCCATGTGTCTCAGGAAAGCCACAGAGTATAATTATGGAACCAAGGAACCATCAATCCTGAGTTCCAGACCCACCCTCTTTATTTTTCTAGTTGCATAACTTTGTGCAAGTTGCATAACTTCTCAGGGCATCCCTTCCTTGCATATAACAGGTTCGGCTTGTTATATGTACATCTGGGTAAAATTAAATGAAATATATATAAAAGAGCTTTCCAAACTACTAAGACAGTGTAATTCCCTCTCCTGGGGTATTGAAAAATCCTTGGCTACTGTAAGCATCTCATAAACTTGTTTTGGATCCATCACTGTGCTTAGAACATGACCGGAGCTGAGGAAAGTACCATTAACCGATGCTGTCTCAAATTCAAAGATGTAAATGTCTCTCCCATCCTCTCCCTTCCCATCTCCAGCCTCACCTCCCTGGTAGAACTCTCCACAAATGGCCCCCCAAACATGGCAGCCATCCAGTCACAGCTGGAAATCAGCAGAGGCTTATGGGCGCTGATGGTCCCATCATCCAGGATGAAGGTCACATCTGTCCAGGAGAAGAGGCATCATGTAAGGACACAGTGGATATGCTGGAGAATCAGCCCCAAGCAGTCACTGGGTCCTGACTACCCACCTGCCTTCTGGAGCCATGTGATATGAGAAATAGGCTATAGACCATCAAGCTATTGGCTTGAGCAACAGGACAGCCATATTACCATGGCATTAGGAGCTGAAGCCAATTCTGAATACTAAGGAGATAACCTAGGCCCCTCAGAAAATTTCCTAGAGAAACCCTTCTTCTTCTAAGTGTGTCTCATACCTGAAAAGGTGCCCTTTGCCAAACACTCCTTAACCCGGTTGGTCCGGCGTACGTGGAAGGCCTTGGTGATCTCCTGATTCATGAAGGCCTCGTTGTTGAGAATGTTGGCCACCATCATACGTAGATCAAAGACCTCTAGCAGCTCGGCAATGTGAGCGATATGCATGAGGTCCCGCTCATTCTCACCTAGCTCCCCCGTGTATAGGTACTTGAGAACAGCCCGGAAGGGTCCGGGCTGAATGGAGTTATCCATCTTCACCACCACCATCAGCCGGGATTTGAAGGTCAAAGGATCCTCTGCCATCTCTTCCTGGATACTCACAAAAGCTCGGCTCCAGGAAGACAGCACGCGCCCTCTGCCTGGCAGGTACCCTGTTCCATTACCTCGTAAGATCCCGTCACTGGTTGAAGCCCTAAGGCCAGCTGGACCAGAGCCCCCAGCCTCGTCCACACTCTCACATACGTCAAAGCTGGCTGCCCGAAGCAGGAAGTCCCGCCCATGGTGGTGATGGTGATGATGATGGTGTTGCTCAGGGTGGCTCCGGTGGTCCTCTGGGCGGGGGCCCCCTGGCCCTGAGGGGACCCCCAGCTCCCCCTCACTCAGGTCCATGAGGAATAAGTCATAGAATTTGGAGGAGGAGGTGGAGAGGTAGATTTTGTGGGCAAAGATGCGCACGCGCTCCTGCAGCACCAGGATGACATCCGCACAGAGCGGGTCTTCCAGGAGGTGGGCGGGGCACTCCTCGCTGCTGGAGGGGGGGTCGGGCACCACAATGATGGGGGGTGGTGGCTTGGGGGGAAGGAAGGGTGCTTGCAGTAGAGGCCGCTGCACATTGCGCAGATGAGATTTCCAGAACTGCAGGTGGCGGCGGGAGATGAGTGCAGCCCGGATGGCATTGTCAAAGACGTCCTTGATACCAAACTGGGCCACCACGCTGGTCTCGTAGTAAGGGATCCCCAGCTCTTTGGCCACTTCCCGACCTTTCTCTGGAGGGAGGATTTCATTGGGCTTGATGGGCCTGGTGAGTAAAGAAGGGAAAACAAACTTGTGTTGATGATGGAAGGAGCCTAGCTATTTTCTTCCAGGCTGAAGGGTCCACTCAGCATCTGCCCTTGATCCCTCTCATTTCTGCCTGGCCCTCTGGTCCTTTAGGAGAGCTTCATTTTCTATGCTAGACCCCACTGACTGCCCCGAGTCCAAAGCAGGGCCCGCACCTCCCACCTCTGGTAACCTGCATGCAAAGCTTCACTCGGGCATTTAATCACAGACAGACAGATATCCCTTAGTATCTGAAGAGGTTCAGTTCCAGGATACACCTCCGATTCCATATCTGTGGAAACTCAAGTCCCTTGTATAAAACGTCACTGTAGTTACATAACCTGTACATAGCCCAGTTCTTCTTTAAATCACTTCTAGATTATTTAGAAGTGTTATGCTGTAATTGTTATCATGCCATAGTTAGGGAATAATGACAGGAGTTGGGGGCGTCTGGACATTCGTGTTTACACTGGTTGAGCCCATAGCTATGGGCCCCATCATATGAAGAGCCAACTAAATTAGCACCACAGAATTATAAGGCCCTTTCATACAAATATTCTCACACGTCTTCTCCTCTCTGCCTTTTCTTATGGAATACAGCACAAGACTGTTCCCACAGGGGGTATACAATGACATAGAAGGATGAGCGAGTGAGCGAGCGAGTGAGCATGTTTGTTGTTGATTCTGATGTGAATTTGCTCCAAGTGAAAGGAGAGACATAAGGATCAGTGGGTCTCCTTTCGGCCTGAGCCACAGTGATGCCCTGCCCCCATATCCCTTCCCTCTTGCTGGGCACCAGTACCCCTACCTAGCCAAAGGTCTCCTGGCCCTGTTAACGGCTTCCAGGTCAGCATATCGCAGGTCCAGCTGGCAGCCCACCAGAATGACAGGAGCTCTGGGACAAAAATGCTTGATTTCTGGGTACCACATGGTCTTGACATGGTGGAGGGAATTGGGGTTGGCAATGGAGAAGCACAAAACCACCACATCAGATCTGTGGAGCGGGAGAGAAAAGTTAATGGCATAGAAAGCTGATGGTTGTTTACCTGTCCTTGGAAAGAGGAAAACACGTTTGCTTGCTCCTGTCCTCTCCACTACAGCCTACCCCTGCCTTATGAACCTGTTTGCACACAATATATAATAATCGTGACTATAATTTATGTTGACATTTTAAAGCACAAAGATTCGTTTGGCCACATGGCTATCTCATGAGTTAAAAACTATCACTTGGGGCTGGGGATATGGCTAAACTGAGAGAGTGGTTCCTACACAAGCATGAGGGCTTGAGTTCAGATCTCAGTACTCAGAACATTCACACAAAAAGCCAAGCATGGCTGTGGGCATTTGTTCTTCTCTTGTTTGTTCCTGCTTTACAAAGGGCTGGAGATGTAGCCCTTTGTAAAGTGGTAGGGCACTTGCCTACGATGCATGAGGCCCAAGGTTCAATGTCCAGCATTAAAAGAAAAAAAAAAAAAGGAAGAAAGAAAGAACTAATCACCGTCTCACAGTGAGAAAAACCATCCTGGAGCTGCTCAGAGCTAGTAGGTTGCAGAGCTGGGACTCACACTATGCCTCCTAGCCCAAGATGTCTTCAGCCCCAGGAAATGTCCACCACTGTATCTCCTCTCACTGCAAGCCCCCAAGGTCTTCCCTACCTTCCATAAGCAAAACGTCGGTCTTTGTGGTGGTCTCCAAAGGTGTCCCAGAGGCGCAGGGAGACACTAACATCATCTACCACATCTCGAGAGCGTTCTAGCACCTGGGCATGGGGGAGACAGGACAATGGTTCTTAGGGGCAGATGCCAGCTCAACCCTGATGGGAGGACAGGGCTGATACATGTGTCTTGTACAACCTGCTGTCCACATGACATCTCTGGAGAATACTTAACAAGGGTAATCTCCATGTTGAGCAGAAGCACACTTCTTGCCACGGAAGAACATGTTATTACTTTGGACTGTGATTGCACAGACATGGTTCTCAGCCAAAGTTAGAATCCTAGCCACCGGCTTACCTATTTGTGCTGGCTAGTTTCATGTCAACTTGACACAAGCTAGAGTTACCTGGAAGGAGGGAAACTAAATTGAGGAACTGTCTCCATAAGATCCAGCTGTAGGCTATTTTCTTAATGAGTGATTGACTGGGGAGGGCCCAGCATATGGTGGGTGGTACCATTCCTGGGCTGGTGGTCCTGGGTTCTATAAGAAAGCAGGCTGAGCAAGCCATGAGGAGCAAGCCAGTAAGCAGCACCCCTCCATGGCCTCTGCATCAGCTCCTGCCTCCAAGTTCCTGCCTTGCTTGAGTTCCTGTCCTGACTTCCTCCAGTGATGGACTATGGTGTGGAAGTGTAAGCCAATAAACCCTTACCTCTCCAACTTGCTTTTGGTCATGGGGTTTCATCACAGCAATAGAAACAGTAACCTAAACATCACTGCAAACACAAATGGTCAAAGATACCTCCCTGGGAGTGAACTTCCTTCAGACCTCTCTCCAGAGGCTCCTTCTGCTTCATCCACCTCTGCCCCACCCCTAGACACCTATCTACAGTTCAACATACATAGCATGGGTCCCCCAACCAAGGAGTCTCATAGTCTTACCTCCTGGCATACACGATACTGGTCAATGGCCCACACTGTGGGCACATGGGTGGCAAGCAGCTGGTACTGGGTGAGGGTGGCATTGCAGGCCCGGGCACAGATGAGCCTAGTCTTGCCCACAGCGTTGTCCCCCACCACCACGCACTTGATGGTCTCTACGTTTGGCCTTTCATAATCCATGTCAGAATCCATTAATTGGGACCTGAAATTAATGGCAAGAAAGGAGCTATCAGGACAGTTTGGCATGCTCTACCCCTGAGGACCAGAGTCAGTGTAAGCAGCCCTCCTCCTCGGCTGGCTCTGGCTCTTTGTCAAGCATTGGCACTGACATAAAGAGAGAGGAGTGGGCAACTTTACAGGGCCCCTAGGAAACAGAAGCTCTTTCAGGATGAGTGACACAATACCACCAGATGGATCGCTCCTCTCCCTCTGGTCTCCCACCATCCCGCAGCTGGGCTCCTGAATGGAGGCAGTCTGTGAGAGATTCCAGGGCAGGACCTGCTTTGGGCCTGGCCTCACTCCCCCAGAGAGAGGGAATCGGCTTGGTAGCTCACTCATCCTCTGTTCTCCTCCTCTTCCCTGGGGCTGTAGCAGCATCAGAACAAAACAGCTGAGAGAAGCAGACCTAGGGCCAGGTCCCACCCTTTCCCAGCATGCTCCAGGGCAGAGTCACTTTAAAATTTAATGGACATGTCAGGGCTGGGCAGCAGCTCTCCCTAGATTCCCCTGTCTTCCCCTGGCCCTCTCGGATGGTAAATTTCCAAGACCCAGCCTGTTCACTTCCATCTTCCTACCCTACCCTCTTATTGGCTAGAAGAGGCTTTTCTGACAGCCTGTTTGAGTGGATGCCTTCTAAGTACCTGATGAATCTACAAGCCTCCCCTTTTCTACTCTGGTTCGGTCACGTTGCCCACGTGTCTGCTCAGCTGAAGACCTACTTTGAGACAGAGATGAAGGGAGTTATAGCCCAGAACAATACACTCTGTGGTACATGGGCCTTCCCATACCCAATCTGGGCTATCCCACATCCAGCTCCCAAGAGTAACATCTGCCTCCTTCGAACCTCCTACAGAGGAAGCTTAGACTGGAAGAATGTCATTCCTCCAGCACTCTGAGGAGAAAGCAGACAAATTGTCTACGTGGGGAACTAGCTGCTAGAGGAAGTTGAGGGTCAAGCTTAGCTTAAATTTCTGCCTCAGTTTCCTTCGGTGATAGGCAGAGAAGTAGCTTGTTCATCCTAGAGGGTAACTGATCAGATGAAGAGACAGAAGGCCCTTCTGTAGCTAACATGTCATGTCAGTGGTTAAAAAGCTGAGGCTCGGGATGGGAGACTTTGAGGATACTCTCTCTCCACTGGTGTCTACCAGCCTAGAAGCAAGATGGGGAGGAGGGAGCAGGGGTAGGTCAGGTGCACTCAGGGTCATCTGTGCACCCCTGCTCACTCGTAATGTGCAGCGAGTCATCTCTGAAGTAAGCCTTCCCAGGTCCAGTAAGGCTGAGCGCAGTCGTCCTGGAGGCTGCCCAGGCACTTTATTGCTGAGCCATCAAGACCAGAGCCAAGCCACCAGCAGCAGCAGCAGCAGCAGCAGCAGCAGCAGCAGCAGCAGCAGCAGCAGCAGCAGCAGCAGAGGAGCTCTGTCCCTGGCACGCTGTAACTAGATGCTAACATGCAGGAATGCAGAACTGAAATGCTCAAGTAACAAGGCAATTGGGATTTGCACAAGGAGATGCAGCTCAGTAACCTAAGCAAAAAGGTGCAGCAAGGACTTCTCAATGAGACAGGTTTGTCCTCCTCCTAGGAGACTCACAGGATCCGGATCCCTCCACTAGCAAGGGTCTCCATTAAGCTCTGGCCCAGTCTACATGGCAACTACTGCATCATTACGATGCCCTGCTGGTCCTGTCCACCAGGCCACTGTTACAGCCATCAGCTTTCTGCTTCCTCTTCTCTGTCCTGAACAGTTCCTAGTCTCAGCATCTGAGGGATGTGTGGGTACCAGGAAGAGCCATGTGGGTGTGGTTTCTGCTTTAAGGGGTCCAATAAAAAAAGAAGAGATAAGACAGACTCTTGCCTATGAAGACAGAAACCCACAGGCCAACAGTACGAGGGGCCTGGGTTCTTAAATCCAGGGGCATGTCCAAGTAAAGCTGCTTTATGACCTACCGGGCACACACACACACACACACACACACACACACACACACACCTTGTGATTTTATTTCCAGAGTTTTCAGTAGGGGACAGCGAGACAACAAGTAGGAGAATGGTAAATGTTGCCCATGAGTTTAGAACACAGACTGCTTACATTTCTATCTAATCTGCACACTGAAGCCCATGTCCTCTGACTGCCCCTTCAGACTTCCCTGACACAGCTACCAACTGCTGCTTCCGTTTGCTCATCATCATTACTACATTAGCAACTCCAAGCTTCATTGTCCTATCTAGAAAGAGGCAAACCACTGCATTTATTGTGGACTCAGTCTCTGCCTCCAGAAAATGGGTATAAAGGTATTTGAAGAAAGTTCTTGAATTTTGGTAAATTCATGCCAAGGGAGCCTGGGTGGAAGGAGGCAGTTGTCTTCTTATGTAATATAGTATTATATAATCCTAGATTGCATATCCATATGTGTAATTATATCTCTTTTTAAGATACAGGCTGGCCCAATTAAGCCAGGAGAACTTTTTGCTTAATCAGGCCTGTCTTAAATGAGGATCCTGTCCAGAAGACATCATGGCAATATTAATATAATTTCTGCTCTAGAATATTACCACTTTTCTGGATCGCTGCTGATGCCTGACAATACAAACCATGCAGTGAACTTCCCCACTGTCCCTTTCCGTGTGGCACACTCTTCTTCAGTGACTGGAGACTTTTCTTTACAGTTGTCCCAGCCCCACTCCTTCAGAGCCTCCTGACCATCCTCCACTCTGTCCTGGGTATCACAACTTTCAATTCACTCCATCCACCCCCTTGACAATCCTAAAGCCACTGATATTTTCTCCCCCAACTTTTGTCCCCAAATCACCGCCCCCTCTTCACAAACAGCGTCCTGCACATCAGCTTTTCCAGTTCTTCGTGCTCTGTCCAGCACAGATCCGAAGGTGTGCTCAGATTACCCACAAACCTCAAGGGCTCCCATTCCCACCCCCGCACCCCTACACACATTCTTTGCAGAGCTCAAAAGCCCCCCTTTCCCACCCACAGCTGATAGGAGGCTTGTTCATCTGTGGCTGCCCTAGTCTGGTTGTCAAGGAAACGACAATCTCCCTGGGAGCCTGGCTTGTCTCCTAGCAACCAAATCCCACATCCTGCATCTTACAAAAAAAAATAAATAAATAAAAAAATAAAAACTAAAAAAAAACGTGAAAGGGAGGAAAATCGAGAAAATGAAAGTAATAATCAAGGAAGATGAATAGAAAGGAAGGATCGAGAGGAAAGGAGCAAAGGAAAGGTGGATTTGGAATTAAAGGAGCTCCCACTGTGGAAGCTGACATTGTAATATGGGCGAAGGTGGAGGGGTGGATCCTCCCCACGCAGAAAACGTAAAGCAAGGCCCAAAGGGATCTTAACGGATCACGTTAACAGAAACAGAAGCCTAAATACAAGATAAACCTTTTCAACCCTAGGATACCCGAACGTTAACAAAGAAAGCTCAACATTTCCACCAGTAGTTTGCCAAAACTCAGCTGAACAGATCACAGTGGAGTTGACTTCAAAGAAACAGCCAGCTCCACAGCCGTCAGCAAACACCCCAATTGTACTGGTTTTAAAACAAGAAAACAAAACAAAACAAAAAATGTACACCTCTACCACTCTGAACCTCTTATTTCCCTCCTGACATGCCGCTCTGCACACACAATTTTTTAAAAAATGAAATAAATGGGGAAGGGGGAGGGGCACGACACGCCGATGCAAAACATGTAGTTTTCCCTAAAAACACCCAAGAAAGGTTAGTTTCTCTTCCCTCTGAACCAAGCTGCCTCAGCAAGTGCCCAAGGGAAGAGTGGAGCTCAGGGGAAGTCAGGAGGGACGCAGGCAGGAGAGGGGAGGGCACTGAAGGCTGAGCCAAGGCTAGGCTGCACGTTTGCAGAAGCTGCTTGCAACCCGGCCATAATAGAAATCAATCCTGTACTTACACCACTACATGTGACGGGGTAATTTCTAGTGTAGGGAACACATCTCTTCCTGCTAAGCACGCTCATTTTAGTAAGATGTCTGGGGTCACTCTGCGCGTGCAAGTTGGGGCGCCGCCGACGCTGCTGCTCTGTGCTGGAGCTCCAGCCTCCTGGGGTCCCAGTTCAGGTGCGATCAGAAGAAACTCTGGCACAGGAGCCCAGGTCGGACCGCGGCGCGTGAGCAGCCTGGGGAGCTGCACTGCAGCCACTGCCTCTTCCGGATCAGCATCTCCGCGCGCCCTGGGCGCCCAATGTCATGGAGGCTCGGGGAGCCAGGCTGCGCGCAGCCGCTCCGACCTCCGGCCGCTGGGCCGCGCCGCCGCCCGGCTGCGCTGCAGAGGTTGCCGGCGGCGCGCTAGAGAGCGAGGCGCCGGGTGAGGCCGCCGCACGCGCGCAGCCTTAAGACGCGGAGCGCCGCAGTCCCCGGGACCGCTCACGACCTCCTTTTTTCATTCACAAAAAAAGCAAAGTTGGAGGGGGGCGGTGTTGGGGGGGGGGGGGGAGAGAAAAAAAAAAAGGAAAAAAAATTGCACCCAGGAACGGTTGCTGTGACAGGGACCGCCCACAGCGGCTCGCGGTTGGTGGAAAGGGGAGCGATGGGGATTGGACACCTGGAGGCCACGCCCGAGACACGCCCCCGACCCCGGGCACGCCCCTCTGCTCCTCTCTTGGTCTTTGCGCCTCCTCCCTTTTCCTCTGGGAGCCACGAATGGCCAGCAGCTGACCTCGCCAGCCTCAAAACCTTGCAGGACTCTCAGGCTGGTTTTCCCCAGGAGGCTAGGAAGAAATTCATCCCGCAGTGCGCCCTGGGAATGCAAGTCAGAGGGCCACGGGAAGATTTTCCTGTTTCTCCCTAATTCAGCCAAGCCTCTAACCGCACACAACTGCTCTATCTCCTTGCGAGTACTGGGGGATCTTTCTTCCTGCATTATCCCTGCAGCTCTGACTTCTGGAGCTCTTAGTGAGTTTCTGTATGGATACCTCTACTTTCTTACCTGTCTGCCACCTAGACTTTCTTCAGAGGTTCCCATCCCAACCTGTTGTCACAGAGAGTTCACTAGTATCTTCATAACTTTGCAAAGAATACCATGGAAATATTAGCCAGAGAAACCCTACCTAAGTTCTCTCTGGGTGCTCTTCGGTACAGCAATTCAAGCCAAATATGGTGGCTGTCATCCCCAGCACTTAGATGGGTGAGACAGAAGAACTGTCATGAGCGCAAGACTAGCCTGGGCTACAAAGCAAAACCTTGTCTTTAAACACTAAGATAAAAATGGGTTGAGTCTAGTGCAATCCGTTCTGTTCATCAGAAGGAAGCATCTGTGGTCAAGGCTGGGTTTGGTAGAATGGTCTAGACTGCTAGAAATTACACTTCTTGTCAATTATCTCTGGACAGTTTTTAAAGCAGACTGGCAAACTTCACACGTCAACCTCCCTACCACACTTCCAACTTGCTTTTTGAGAATGCAGAACCATTTTAATGTTGGTTTAGGCAAAATATGATATGAAAGAGAGATTTTTCTACCTCTCTCCAAAGTCAAATAAAAAACTGAATTTTGGCCAAGTTCAGTGGCCAAAATACACATCTCTAACCCCAGCATTGAGGGGATTGAGGTAGGAGAATGGAAAGTTTGAGGTCAACATGTAGGAAGACCCTGCCATAAACGAATACTCAATTTGTATCGTCTGAAATATGGCTCATCTGAGAGTGCATATGACTGAAAGTTGCTCACCCGGGCGCCTGTAGGAAGTGTGCATTCCGGTTCATTTAATCATTGTGCAGTAGGTAGATACTTTCCTGTTCCCCACCCCCACCCCCACCTCCAACACCAACACCAACCCAGAGCTGGAGAGAAGGTTGACAGTGACTGAAAGTGCTTCCTCACACTTCCTGTTCAGACTCAACCTTCATAAAACAAGTACTAGTTCAAATACGTGTTTAGGAAAGAAAGTAGGCTTTGGCACAGAAGAGTCTCGCTTCGTTGTTTATGCTCCTAAGAGTGATTCTACAAAAGGAAAACACAGTAAGACACATCTCTGGCTTCCTACAGCAGGCAAGGGCCCCTCCCCCCATACCCTAGTCTCTCTACCGGGCTCTGCCACCTGGGTGCTCTGGTATCACCTTTCATATACCCTGCAGCATATCACTTGTACAATGCTGAGCAGGCAAAAAGGCCTCTCCTTTGCTAGAGGAGTGTTGGGAGCCGACTTTAGTAGAAAGCGGCTAGATCAACTTTGCAGCCATCTGGAACCATATACCCTGATGAAAGACTTGGTTGTCAAAAGCCTATAACAGCTGAAGCACACTCTGATAAGTATATTGTTTATCCCACATAGCTTGTTTTGCTGTTTAGTGACCCCAGCTGTATGGTGCATGTGGTAAAGTGTTTTCACCTGTGTTCTCCTGCTTGTGTATATAAATACCTCAGAATTCCCTTCAATAGAAGAGACTTGATAAAGGAGACTTGGTAAGAGAGACTTGATCACACCCTGTCTTGTCTCCATTCTTTGAGTCGCCTGCCCCAAGAGCCCCACTCTCTCTCTCTTGACCAGAGCACTTAGCCCCCAAAGCGTTGAGGCAAAGCGTTGAGCCAGAGTAAAGGCCGCAACAGAGGAGAGCTAGAGATGTTTGCCTCTGAGCCTGTAACTAGCCAGTGTCTCTTCTTCTTGGGAGAGAAAGCCAGGCTGGGTCATGGGAGGGTCCAAGATGCAGGTTTGGGGTCCAGTCTTGGACAAATGCAAATGTCAAAGTTGTAAACCTGCTCCTAGTCAGGAGAATGGCCAAAGCTGAACCAGTGATTAGCTGGAGAGGTGGCCTGAATCATTCCCAATCCTGCCTGGGTACACAGTTCCCAATTGCCTCTGCAACTTTTCTTCAAACAGAAGCTGTGCACGATACTTTTATGTCAACTTAACGCAAGCTAAAGTCATCTGATAGGTGGGACTCACAATTAAGAAAATGGCTCCATTAAGTGGAGCTGTAGACAAGCCTGTATTTTCTTAATTAGTGATTGTTGGGGAGGGCCCAGTCTATCCTGTGTTCTGTAAGAAAGCAAGCTGAGCAAGACAGGGGAAGCAAGCCAGTAAGCAGCATCCCTCCACAGTCTCTGCATCAGTTCCTGCCTCCAGGTTCCTGCCCTGTTTGAGTTCCTGTCTTGACTTCCTTCAATGATGAACCATGATGTGGGAGTATAAGTCAAATAAACCCTTTCCTCTCCAATTTGATTTTGCTTATGGTGTTTCATCACAGACAGCAATAGTAACCCTGACTACATCAGAAGTCTTCCTGTCACCTCACCTCTCCAGCATTCCCAGTCAGAGCCCACTTAGTCCTGTTTTGACATGGCACTTTTCCTCCAAGCTGTGCCTCCCGCTTCTTCCCGGGTTTCTTATTTAGCCCTGGGACCGTGCTTGCCTTATCTCTCTGCCCAACATTTCTTTTTTTTTTTTTTTTTTTTTTTTTTTCCCTTTCTCTTTCTTTTTTTGTGATTTGTAGAGGCAGAGTTTCTCTGTGTAGCCCTGGTTATCCTGGAAGTCACTCTGTAGACCAGGCTGCCCTCAAACTCAGAGAACCTTATGTCCCTGCCTCCAGAGTGCTAGGATGAAAGAAGTGAGCCACCACTGCCAGACTTTATCTGTCCAACCGTTCAGTGGCAGATCTCTGAGGCTGGGATTTCTCCAACAACTGGCATCTAGCAGCTCTCACTGTAGCCTCCCATCATCTGAACTGATCAGCCCATTTCTGAAGCCTGCTTCTCCTTGTGTCAGGTTTCCTCCCAGGCCTGGAGTTGCTACTCACCCTGCCCCTTTACCCCCATTCTTCCTTCTATCCTGTTCAGCCCATTTTCTGCAGCTTGGAGTCACCTGCTGCCTGATCCATCACCTCCTCGTTAGCTGGCCATTGGCACTGCCCTTCCAGGCTGCCCTGCAGTGGCCTCCCTCCCTTGGCCCTGGAAGTAGTGCCTCATTGCAGTCTCAGGGATTTCTGCAACACAAAGATAGGTTTCATTCCAGCATTTTCTGCCCCAGACCCCCCGCATCCCTACCCTCAACACAGCTATCTGTGACAGTCCCCTCAAACCTGTCTTCTGATGTCACTTCCTCCTTCCCTCCCTACAGCCAAGCCAGGCCATCACAAGGCTGCTGCCCACTCACAAGCTAGAGGTTTAGCTGGAGAGAGAAGCCTCCACCGTGGTGCTCAGGAAGGTGCACACCTCAAGATCCAGGCTAGCTACAGCACTACCCTCTTTCCATGGCCTCTTCCACCTCTTCCAAGGCCAGCTCAGCTTGCACAGACCCCTCTGTCCATCCCTCCTCCAGCCTGTGTGTTCTCTATGCTTAACCATAGAGCGGCTCAGCCTTCCAGATTGCTAAGCACATGTTCACAGTGCCCATCTCCTCTTGGAGTCACCCGCCATCCCCCAACCAGACCTTATGATATGAGCAGTGGGCCTGCTGTAGCAAGTGGTACCCCTGCTCAGAGCCTGAAACAAACATCAGAAGTACATCTCGAGCAAAGGCTGAGGGATTTTGAGATACAGAGCCTAAGTAAGAAGAGAGAGCCAGGAGTCCAGTGAGGATAACCAGGTTCTTCTCAGCTTCCTAACCAGAGTAAGACCTCCACCAGGTCCCCATGAGGAGGTGTGGCCTTTGCAGGAGCAGCCCTCTGGACACAAAGATGCTCCCCACCTCCTCTACTGGGAAATACTTAATCATTCTTTAAATCAGTCTGGGTGTCACATGCTCGAGGAAGTCTTCTGTCAACACCTACTGTCAACCTCAAGTTCTCCAGACCTTCTCCTGGTGATCCACTACTAACTCAGGACATACTGCTCGCAACTGTGCTCTGTCCCTCTCCCCACCTTTGGAAGGGACATGCATATCCAAAGGGGCATTTATCTATTTGTCATGCTAGTCTAGTGCTTTGACAAGCACACAGCAGATGTTCAGTAAATATTTGACGGGCAAATGAAAGTTTGGGGAGAGGCAGTAGAAAGAGTGGGGCAGAGGATGATACCACAAAGCAGCCACTCACGTGTTGTTCTGAGAGGTCTCCCATGGGCTATACCAGCCTTTTCTTTGTCTTCCCATGATGCTGGGTTCCCTCCAGGATCCTTGTGGAAGCGGCAAAATGGAAGGAAGCTAGATGGGAGGAAACAAACTGGTGAAAGGGGATAGGCAGACTGTGAGTCACGCACGACAGCTGGCTCGAATAGAAGGCTCTACCAGGGCAAGGACATGGCCGCTGCTACCCAAGCTCAGAAGTCTGATAAGCTAGACTGGAAGACATAGGTCCCAGCTATGAGGGCCAGGCCACTCTGAGTTGGCTGAGTGATTCGGCAAAGAGCTGCCAGCTATCAGTGGTAAGAACTGTGTGATACTGGACAAAATTATCTTTTCTGGGTTTGCTTTCTCACAGACAAAGGTCAGTCCACATGACCCCCTCCCCCAAGGTTCACTGACATCCAATACAGGTGCTAAGCATGAAAGGCTAGATGCGATCAGTCATCCTTTGCATGGGAGCAGCTCCAGAGCAAATGAGGACTCAGCAAACATGAGTTGAGGACCACCAGGGCTGGGAATAGACAGGGAAGTCTTTGGAAGGGATGAAACCAGGATTAGCACACAGTGAGGGGAGGGGGAGGGGGGAAGGAGAATCTAATTCTGCAATTATACCTACAGCCATTCTGTCATTATCTTAAGTAATCTCTCCTGTCTTCCACTAGGCACAAGAGTACAAGCCACACTGTATGAAGACAGCGGACGGCTACCCGACCTCACTGTCCCTACCTGACCTCTCTGTCCCTTCCAGCACTGAAAACTCATGTCTCTGGGTAACAGGATCCTAGCTCCTGTCTGTATCCCAGCCCTCTAACCGTCTTGTGCAGAGCAGACCACACAGGGCCACTGGGTGAAGCTAACATAAAATTCTGAGAGTCTAACTCTCTGGATTAATAGAATCTCATGTCCACCTTGGCCCTAGGTGAAATGAACAGGGACATCAGGGGAGATGGAACAGGGAATATGAATGAGAGTTCTTGGTGCAAGGCTGACCCAGGCCCTTGCAACAGGCCTGCAACTACAACATGACAAGCAGATTCCATTAGCAATATGGCAGAGGCCATGCAAGAGGCTTCACCTACTTCCTCCAGGTCTCCTACCCACAGCTGATCACAGACCTCATTAAATGCCTCCTACAGCTCTGAAATGAGTCTTCATTCAGCAGAGAAATTTGAGCTCTTGATGGTTTATGTCTTTCAAGAGCCGTAAGAACCACCACTGATGCCAGACCCTTTAGCATGCCAAAGCAAGATACCCAGAAGCACATGGCTCCAAAACAAGCCTCTTGGGAGGTGGCTTTCTCAGGACAGAATTCTGAAGCCACCATGAGGCAGGCAGGGCTACACCAGAACAAAGATAAGTGGCTCTGCTTCTGTCCAAGAAGGTTAGAGAGAGGACAAAAATGTACCCCACAGCCAGTGCTGCTAGGCCCCCACATCCCTTGGCTTCCCACAAGCATCAGACCTTCCCAGCAAGGGCAGGTGCCATCCTCAGAGATCCATAGAGCTAAGGGGGAGAGGGGGGAGTGAGGCTTTAAGGAAGATGATCACCCCAAAATAGATATGTGTTTTTCACAAGTTTTTTTTTTTTTTTAAATGAGCCACTGGCATCTCTTGCAGCATGAGAAAAAATAGCCTCAACTGTTAACAAATAAAAGATTACAAAAAGATTATTAAAAGCTCCAACTGTTCTCTCCATGGGTGCCTGTGGGGGAGGAGGGAGGTGAGGGAGATGTGCAAAGGGAGCCTGGGTCTCTTCCCAGGCTCTGACCTGCCCTCTCCCCCTGAGCTGCCAGAAAGCAGAAGGAAGGTCTGGGAGGAACCGGCCTCAGTGCCAAAGGCAGGGACATTTGCTTGGACCTTCAGCTACATCCACCATGAGAGCACATTCTTGCTTTCTGCATCTAAAGGCACAGGGCAGCTTAATACAGACCACACTGCAGCTGGGCTGGTTTCAGTGAAGTTGGAGGACTGAGTTTGGGAAGTCAATAGTTGGGAGGCTCCTCCTTTGTGCTAAGGTCAACTTAGCCTGAAATTGAATCCCCTGGGTGTTGCTGGATGACATTAAAGATCTTGAGTTTGAGGCTGTAGCTGCTTTCAACTCTGGCTGCCATAGCATTGCTTGGGGCTACCCAGGAGGGCATGCAGTCCTCACCTGAGTCTCCCTGGAGAGCTCCAGGCTGAAGCCAACAGAGCCTTTTTGTGCCTTTGCCCCATACCGGGAGCCTTCTTGGTACCTGGACCTCGAAGGATGCAGGAACGAGAGTAGTGTAAATACCCTGACACTCAGTTAGTGACTGGGCTCCTGTTCCTGCAGAGGCCTCAGGAGAAAAGATGGCATGGTTGGCGTGGGGGACTCTTGTGAGGTCTCTAGGTCTGATCTTTGACAGGAGAATAAAAGCACCTTAGGTTCTGAGGGACCCTTTTCTCTCGAAGCCTGGGATTCATTCAGACCCAATCCACTCGCCTTTCCAGGCTTGGCTCTCTCTTCTTTCCTTGTTTATCTCCTTTTTTCTTCCCCCGTCCCTCCCCTGCCCTTCTGTAATAAATGCACGTGGTTCAGCTTACATAGTTTACAAGGTGAGTAGGCAGGTGACTAGCCAGGATACCAGGGACCCTAAGAGACATTGTTCAACCCTGAGTGATGCTCAAGGGATAGGGACTACTGACCCCAAGTTTCTTGAGAGGGCTACAGTGACGAGAAACCCTCAGCAGCCCTTTGTAGCCTCTCTGACCTCCTCAGGACTCCACTCTTTCTTTCCGAATGGCTAAGAACTGAGCGAAGAGCTGTGTGGAGATTGCTGACCTACCACTTTGATTGTCACAGACTGAGCTTACCCTGTAGGGTGTGGTCGTGACTGGCTTAAGCCCCCTCATACTAGGGAGCATTGTTTGAGGGAAAGGAGCCAAGCCAGAGAGAGCTGACTCAGGAATCCAGGAACCCAACTTGCGCATGAAAAAGGAGAAAGAGTTGGGGCTCAGAGTTGAAGACTTTCCGTGGGACAGACAGGACACAAAGGCCCTCTGCCCAGACAGGTGCCTGGGCAGAGGACTGCGGGCAGATGCCAGGCTGTTCACTAGGAGCATGTGCCCCAACTTTGGTTGTCTGGGGATTACTACATGTTCTGAAAACTTCTGCTGTTGGTCAGAGACTTATCCTCTTCCTTCTGCTACCGGAAGTGCCAGTGGGGAGTCCTCTGGGAGCCTGAGCTACAGGTAGAAGCTCAGAACTAGAGGCAGCCCCAAGAGGAGCTTGGAGTGGAGGTTGCGCTGCTGTACTTTCCCTATGGGGAGCCACGAAGTCCTAGCTTGGGTCACTCAGATGCAGACCTGAGGACCAGAGAAGCAAGTGAGCTGAGATAGGAAGTCATGAGTTTTGAACCCACACTGCCTCCACGGAAAAGCAGTGGTGTTTCAGGCAGAGGTGGTGTAGGGGCTCAAACAATCCTGCTTGATCAAGATGGTGACCAGCCTATGCGACCCATGGCACGCTGCCTGAGACTTCACATTCTCTGCAAATAATAAGGCTTGTTGGACCACTTATCCCAGTCATTAGCCTCTTTCTCTCATTCACCAAATACATGCTAAGCTCCTTGGGTGCCCAGAGCTGGGCTAGAGGTCATAGAGATTATGGAGTAGCAAGGATGCCAGCAATCCAGGTCATCAAGGGACTTAGCTTTAGGAGAACAATGACTACTTATTCTGTTTTATAGTATACATGCCCAGTTTTGTGCTATGAACTATCTTGTTTAAAATTTTAAAATCCAGTAAGAGTTACAACCACCATCATTATCATCATCTTCTTCTTCTTCTTCTTCTTCTTCTTCTTCTTCTTCTTCTTCTTCTTCTTCTTCTTCTTCTTCTTCTTCTTCATCATCATCATCTTTCTTCTCCTCCTTCCCCTTGGCCAAGGAGGAAATTGAAATGGAAGCTTCCAAAGGAGATAGGTTCTTTTAGGGTTACAGAGCAGGTAGTCAGCATAAAGATCCCCACCAGGCCGAGGAGCTGGATGAGATGCAAATGCCTGGGACAGATGCTCTTGTAAAAGAATATAAGTGTAGGTCACTGCCAGTCTGCTCCATAGAAGTGCATCCCAGCTTTGATTTGTCTGGGGCTTGCCACATGTGAGGCAGTGTTCATGACCTGAACCTCCAGATGGGACTACACAATCCTGGCTCCCTTCCAGTCTTGACTCTAACTCCTTCCAGGTTTTTCTGGCCTTCAACTTCTTATATGGAACTAGATAAATGGCTGATGTCCCCACCACCACACACACCTCCACCCTCTCGCCCTCTCTCCCCGAGTTTGAAATTCTGGAGTGTGATCTTAGCTGGGGACCTCTTTCAGGACACTCTGGGTGGGACTGGAGCTATTCTCCCCTCACAGAGTCCGTAGTATAAGGAAATTTTTGACTATCCAGGCTGTAGTCCTTAACTCTGTGTATACTTGGCCAATGAGGACCTGTTGATCTTAACATTCCAGGAGAGAAAGTGTGGCCTGGGGGTAGGGCGAGAAGGACAAGATAGAAAAAAATTCTGAATTTAGTGCCTGGCACCAAAGTGAATGGCAACGTGGTCAGTGAGATCCTTAAATGGGCTCTTTAGAAAGCCCTTCTGAGTCATCTAGATTCTTGAACTAGACCTGTAGCTCTCTCAGCCTTAGCCCAAGTTCAGGGTAGCCCACATCTGAACTATGGCTGCCCAGCTGGGAAACTTGCAAGCCCCCAAAAGCCTCAGGCTTGGGCCTGATCTCTGAGCTATCCCTCCTTGAGACCAAAAGAGCCTCTCATTCAGCTACTACAACAAGGGGTCAAGTCTTGGGGCAGAAATGGGGGTGTTTGCTGAAAGCCTGCAAGCTCCTGGTCAGCTGGGAATGGAAAGTTGAAAAGGTTCAGGGCAGGAAAGGAGAAGATTTAGAACTTGGACTGTTGATCTACTTCTTTTGGGGCCCACAGATTCTATTGGCTAAAGGATTGAGATTTTCCAAAGTATAAAAGGCCATCCAGGGCTTAGGAGTCAGAAAATGCAAATCTATCCCAAAGGCTGGATACACTGGAACAGAAGGCACTTTCTTGGTACATGTGAGGCACAGGCAGGTGCCCAAATGATAGAAAAGCAAGGGGAGATCAGGTGACCCTTGAAGACCAAGATGACCCCAACATCACAAGCTGTTAATGTGGTCCATCCCAACTTGTGGTCCCTTTGATTAATAAGAATTCAACGGCCTGGGGGAAGTTGGAGAGGATATGGTGTCTGCTTGCCCCACTTCTTACACACCTCACCTTCTATCCTGGCCAGAGTCACAAGGAAAGAGTGGAACCCGCGTTTGGGCTAGTAGCCGCTGGCTACTAGCTATCCTCCTGCCGGCTACATCCACAGCAGGCAAATATCCTTTGTCTCCTATTCTAATCTGGCAGCCACAGGTAGCTGCTAGACCGCAGTCCCAAAGGATGCTACAGGCTGTCAGACTCAGCACCAGGCTCTCCAGCCACCCACTCTTTGTCTTCATAGGTCACTTTTCATAAGAGACCCAACACTAAGAGCAGAGGAGCCAGGCTGAGAGAATCCTTTCCCTTTCTCCAGTACAGTGCCAAGGGGCATAAACTTACCTGCTGTGTCTCCTTAGGAGCCCAGCTGGCCTGTCACTATTTCTTGTCTGTAGACAGTGGTGGACTGGGCCAGGTTGTTAGGGTGGGAATGTGTTAAGAAACAGCAGGCCAATTGGATTTTAAGGTTGGGATCCAAACCCTAGCCTATGAGAAAGCAGGTAAATGCTCTGGTAACCAGGAACATAGCCTGGAGGCTGGCCTCCTGCTCTTACACTCCTACCCCACCCCGCCCCACCCCAGCCTACCCTACCCTATCCTCTCCTCTAGACCTGTACAAAGCTCAGGTAAACCAACTGTTCCTGCTTTTGTCCAGGTGAATGTTCCCAGTGCCTGGCCTGGCTTCTGCCTCCCTTGGAGCCCCAGTCAGCTGCCCTCAGACTCCTTGTAGGATCTGGCCTGTCCTCCTGGGTCCCTGGTGACTCACACTGCTTTGGAATTTCACTCACCAGCATTTTCTGACGCACTTCCTGAGAGCCTGGCCTGGTGCCAGTGAACAGGCTTTGTAACAGCAACCCCACCAGTGATTATTACTTTGTCTACCTAAACTCCAGGCCACAGAGGTGAGGACCAGGAAGTCGGCCAGAGAAACCAGGTGGGGACAGGGAGGCTTTGTTCAGCCTGATTTTACCTGCACACAGGTGGAGAACAGCAGGAAAGCTAAGGATTAGCATGGTTGCCCAGGAAACAGAAGACAGAAAACCCTAAACTGGCCACTAAAAGGCTTCTTTCTTAGTATGTGTTTCTGAGAGCTCAAGCTGTCCTCATATTCCAGCAATCCTCCTGCCTCACCCTCCCAAGGGCTGGGGTTACAGGTCTGAGGGCTTCTGGGAATGGATCTCCAGGCCTCAGTTTATCAATTGGTAGATCTTAAAGGTTCCAGTGTTCCAGATGTAAAGGTGGAGTGTGTGTAGGCCTCTGCACGGTCGGTCGAACCCTTCCAAATGGAGCTGTCCCCACAGACTCACATGCTGTTCCCTCGTTCTCCAGCTGGTGATGCTGTTGAGGGAGGCTGTGGGGCTTTAGGAGATGGGGTCTAGATGGCAGAAGTAGGTCACAAGGGGCAGGACTTTGAAGATCATTGTGCAGCCCCTGGTTCCGTGCATCTCTGATTCCTGGCACACCATGGTGTGAAGGTCTGTGTGCTCATTACGGATGTAGCCAGCAGGAGGATAGCTAGCGGCCAATGGCCAGCACAAACCTGAGTTCCACTCTTTCCTTGGAACCCTGGCCAGCATGGAAGGGAAGGTATGTAAGAGATGGGGCAAGCAGACACCATATCCTCCCCAACTTCCCCAGACGCAGCTACCACCGTGAACCTGCCATGATGAACTGAAAGCAAAAATATATGCTTCCTCCCTTAAGGTGTTCTATCTGGCATTTTGTCAGTGACATAAAAATAACACACACACACACACACACACACACACACACACACACACACACACATATATATTATCATGTGAGGGGTTGGCCCTGTGTGGGATTTTGGAAAACAGAAGGAGGAGGGGAACGTTGCTGCCACCACAGGGTTGGAGAGGGCAAATGGAAGATCTGAATTTATTTCCAGTTTCCCTGGTTTCTGCATGTACTCACTCTTTTGTGTGTGTGTGTGTGTGTGTGTGTGTGTGTGTGTGTGTGTTATGCATGTGTAGGGGTGGACATACAGAGGCCAGGGACTGGTGTCTAGTCCTGCGGTTACAGATGTCCACAGCCACGCCCAGCTTTACGTCGCTCATGTTGCCGTAATTACATAGCCCTTTACCACAGAACCATCCCTGGCCCTTGCCCTTCTGTTTCACCACAAGCTGAAACCAAACAAAAAGCTGAGCACATAGCAATACCACACTTTTATGCTTCAGCCCCCAAGCTGTGAACCGATATAAAACTCTTTGCCTTATAAATTTCCCAGTCCTGGGCATTTTATTATAGAGACCAAAATAGTCTAAGACAGTCTCTACCCACACAAGATTTTTTTTTTCAAGTTAAAAAAAACCTTTAAACAGATAACAGCATGCCATGGCTGAGCAAGTTTATGGGTTTAAGTCTTAAGTCAAATTGTCAGAATTCAAACCAAAGGCATGCTCCTTACAGGTTTTAGATATGCTCCTGGTTTCCTTCTGTGACCATTAATACTTTTAACAGGTTTAATATATAATACATAAAACATTACATGTGTAGGGACCCAAACAGTTACGGAGGCTTTTTTCAACTTTAAAAGTAAATATAATCCTAACGTGGAGAGTAGCGACGCACACCTTTAGTCCCAGCACTCAGAGGCAGAGGCAGGCAGAGCTCTGTGAGTTCAAGACCACCTTAGTCCACATAGTGAGTTCTGGGAGAGCCAGGACTACATAGAAAGACCTTTTCTCAATAACTGCCTCCCACCAAAAATGAAAGTATAATGTAATCTGTATAATTCATGAGAAAAGCTATACACTATTCTTGGTTCTCCTATAGCTCCACCGTCTTCCCATCCCTGTCTCCCCTCCTCCCTCTGTTTCTACCTCTAACTTCTCCAACAAAGAAACTCTTGTTACGTAATATGAGTTTGTCATTCCATGGATGATTTTTAAATCACTTGCACCATATTGTGTGTGAGCCCCAAAATAACATGTAATGTGCTTGCTTTGTGTTAATTTCTGTCTTCATCTTTTGGGTGGGGGATCAGGAGTGATGGGGATGGAACCCAGGGCCTCCATACATGCTTACCACATGCTCTGCCATTGAGCTATATTCTCAGACTACCTACTTGCTGATAATTTTTGGGTTATTGTTCACACAGCATGTTAGACTTTTTTTTTTTTTAATTCTTTCAACCCTATGTTCATATCTAGTGCTCTTCATTTTTGCTATAGCAGGACCAGGCTGTTCAGTTTCTTTGGACATTCTTGTAATTATCTCTATGTGCACACATTCAAGCCTTCCTCATTGAGGAAAACAACTAGGTTTGGAATTCCTCTGTGATGGAGAATACGCACATTCAACTCCAGAAGAGAAGACGAAAGCACCTTCCCAGGTAGTTTCTAAGAAGATCCCAGCCAAGCACAAGAGTGAGCGCCTTTAATTCTGGTACTTGACATGCTGAGGCAGGAGGGGTTCGAATTCTAAGGAAGACTGGGCTATACAAACAAACTCCCCAAAATAAAAATAAATAAATGAAAAATAAAATTTTCAGCTGCTTCCTGTTCTCATCTCCACATAGGTTTTTAGATATGACCTTTCTTTTGGGGTTCATAATGGTGTCCCAGTTGTACAATCTGTGGTTCTCTGATTACTAACAAGACTGAGAAAATATTTCCCTCTGTCTTGGTACATTGTGTTTCTTCGTCTGTGAGATGCCCATCTTTGTCTTTGTGAGAGTGTGTGCGTGCGCGCACACACCTTTTGACACTATCATTTCCTTCTCTGTTTTTATAGCAGTTATTTGTATATTCTCAGGTCTTCTTTGCTCATTTTTAATTTATATGTATGTGAGCCTTTAAGTGTTTGTGCATCATGTATGTACAAGATCCTATATCGGCCACCAAAGGGTGTTGGTTTCTCTGGATTTGGAGTTACAGGTGGTTGTGAGCTACTGTGTGGATCTTAGAAACCACACAGTAGCTTTGCATAGAAACCAAACCTGGGTCCACTGCAAGAGGAGCTAGTTCTCTCTCTCTCTCTCTCTCTCTCTCTCTCTCTCTCTCTCTCTCTTTCTCTCTCTCTCTTTCTCTCTCTCCCCCTCCCTCTCTCTCTCTCTTTCTCTCTCTCCCCCTCCCTCTCTCTCTCTCTTTCTCTCTCTCCCCCTCCCTCTCTCTCTCTCTTTCTCTCTCTCCCCCTCCCTCTCTCTCTCTCCCTCTCTCCCTCTCTCTTTCTCTCATATTTTGAGACAGGGGTTTCTCTGTGTAGCTCTGGTTGTCCTGGAACTCACTATGTAGACCAGGCTGCCCTCAAACTCATGAGATCCCTCCTGCCTCTGCTTCCTGGGTGTTGGGATTAAAGTACCACCACTGCCTGGCAAGGAGCTAGTATTCCTAAACACTGAAGCATCTCTCCCACCTCCATTCCTCCTCACCTCACTCCTTTTTTTGAGATGGAGTCTCACTCTATAGCCCTGGTTGGCCTGGAATTTGGTATGTATTAGACTGGTCTCAACTCTGAGATCTGCCTGCCTTTGTCTCCTTGACAAGGTGCTGGGATTAGGGCCTATGCCTCCACACCCACTGACCTTTTCCAATTATAAGCATGACAAATATGTTCACCAGTGCTGTGGAGAGTTTTATGACTATCCCATTGTGTCTTTTGAAGAACAGAAATCCTTAATTAAATTGTAGTTGAGTTTATCAAACAGCCTTTCAAGGTAGTGCTTTTCTGTCTTAATTGAGAAGCCCTTCCTTACCCCAAGGTGACTAATTAGGTTTTCTCTATTTTCTCCTTGGGTGCCAAGTCCTGCTTTTCTTCTCAGAGCTTTTCTGTGCTTAATTTTTAAAAATTGAGAGGGTTTTCTTCTTTGTTTTTGTCCTTAAGAAACATAGTATTTTATGTGAAAATGTTTTTTGGTTTGTTTTTTTTTTTTTCTTTTCTTTTCTGGGTCTGTAAAGTTTACTCAGAATTTGCCTTGCAAGCCCGACTGCCTGAGTTTAATCCCTGGAACTCACTCCAAAAGCCCAAAACCAGATGTGGTGTTGCCCATTTGTAATCCCAGCACTTCTATTGAGTTGGCTGAGACAGGAGAATCTCCCGGAAGCTCTAAGCTGGACAGAATGCAGCAGCAGAGCCACAGAAACAGGGCCTGGTCTCAACAAGGCAGAGAACAATGGGCTAAGAAAAGTCATCTGATGCCGTGGTACATGTGTGCATACATACTTTCTCTTAAACTCAATAAATCAAAAATAAGATAAAAACAAAGAAACTATTTTTTTTTCTGTGCTCCAGAAATAAATCAGTGTTACAGTGTTTCACAAGTAAAAGACCCTGGATTCTATCTCCATTACCAAAAGGGAAACAATAACTTTAAATGAAATAATACTTTCCTGGTTCCATAGAAACATAAATGAAAGAAAAGGACCCCAAGAAAGGGCCATGGAAAGTAGAAATATTACAGAGCCAATCATCGCCAGTAGATACAGAAACTGGAAATCTGGATATCCGGGGTGACACTGCATAGAACTGTCTTCATTTCCTTTTTATTCTATAATAAACATAGTCATTAATAAACATAGTCATATATAATATCCATAGTCTATAATAAACATAGTCATAAATGTCATAGTAAACATTTAGAAAATAGAAGAAAAGCTAACAAGCTTCATACAGCTCTGAAAGTTAAATATTTCTTCCAACATCCTCATCGCTTACCTAGGAGCCAAGCTCTTCATTGGCAAGAAGGGAGAATATTCCAGATTACAGATACCATACCAGTTGAAAAACCCCCCTAGCCATGGTCATGGTCAAGAAAAGACTTCTGACTGTTTCCTACTGTCAAGGTGTATCTCTAGGGGACCCTCCCTGGCCCAGCATAATTCCAAAGAAGCTGACTCAAATTTCAGGAAAAGAATTATACTGTTGGATATTTAATGGGAGTGTCCAGAGTATGTGAATTCAGTCATTTTTTTAGGTGGTGGTAGGGAGAGAACCCAGGGCCTTGCTGTGCTGGGCAAGTTTCTACCACTGAGATACATTTCCATCCTTGGCACTGCCTGTTAGAAGTAAAATCAGAAGCTGGGCAGTGGTGGCTCACACCTTTAATCCCAGCACTTGGGAGGCAGAGGCAGGTGGACTTTTAAGTTCGAGGCCAGCCTGGTCTACAGAGTGAGTTCTAGGACAGCTAGAGCTATACAGAGAAACCCTGTCTCAAAAAAAAAAAAAAAAAAAAAAAGTAAAATCAGGTCCCTATCCTTTCCCTCTTTCAGGCAGAAGATAATGATATATAGTCTACAGTGCCTATCAAATGTTTTCTTCATGTTTAACTAGAGTTAAACCAACAGACTCAAAAAAATTTGTCCCTTTCAAAAATTTATCTCACTTTTAAAAATTATATGTATATTTGTGGATGCGTGTACTGCATTCTCGAAGTGTGCCAGGAGGGATCAGGTGAGGCCAGGAGAGGCCAGGAGAGGGCCTGGAATCCTTTGGAGCTGGAGTTACAGGTAAGCTTATAGGAATAAGCTGTGGGTTCTGGGAACTGACCTTGGGACCTCTGCAAGAGCAGTAGACGCTGTTTACCACGGGAACATCTCTCCAGCTCCATCCTGTCTCCACTAACACACACTTCAAGCTGTGGTACCTGCACGATTTTATTGGATTGGTACCAGGCAGGCTGTCCATCAACACAAACTCTATCCTTCCCCATCCTGGCTCAGAAGTAGCAGGCAGAACCCATCTGCCAGGTCCCTGTGGTTTCTAAAGTGATGCCAGAGATGCCCGACAATCCAAACAGTGTCTCAACCACAGAGCTGGAGTTGACACGACATTCTGCCCTGGTACAGCTAGGGTCTAGAGGTGTCCTTCAAATACTTATGTAGAAATACTATCTGTATGGGCCTGGTGAGATGGTTTATCAGTTAAGAGCACTAGCTGCTCTTCCAGGGACCAGGGTTTGATACCCAGCACCCACATGGCAGCTCACTGTAGTCCTTAAGTCCAGTTCCAGGGGATCTGAAGCTCTCTTCTGGCCTCTGGGGGTACAAGGCATATAATGTGGTGTGCAGACTCCCATTTATAAAAAATAGAATCATGGGGGTGGGGAGATAATCTGAACTGTAACAGAGCTTGAGAAAAATGGTTAGGTCACAAGATCCCATTCTTCCAAGCAAGATTCGTGCCCTAAAATGAGGAGGGGGCTTATTGTCAAGTTACTTGAGCACACAGCCAGAGTGTGACATCTAAGCCGGGACTGGCAGCACAGGTGTGCAATCGCTGAAGCAAAAATTCAAGGCCAGACAGGGCAATTTGGTTTCAAAATAAAAATTTAAGAGAGCCAGAGATGTAGCTAAGTGAAAAGGGAGCTGGATTGAGTTTCTAGTGAGAGGAAACCAAAACTCTTTGACAAAATCTGCTGGTGCATTGGGATCTTTCCCATGCACTTCCCATCATGGACCGACCTCTCTCTCCCTCCCGCCTCCCTTCCTCCCTGTGCAATACTGCCCACGACCCAGTGCTCTCCGTCTCTGGAGACAGCCATCACCTTGTTCATACATGGTGGGAGCGGGGGCGGGGGGGGGTGCGACTTTGAGAACCCAATAAAGAGGCATGGGGCTGAGGTTCAGGCAGAGGACTGCCGCACTTGGACGGAAAGTGGTGTAGACACTGAGGCTCGGGGCGGGCGAGAGCAGCCAGCCAGGCTGCTGCAGCTAGCACTCAGCTAACCCGGCTCGGGGCCAAGCTGAGACCAGGAGCTGGCACTGGCGGGTGTGAGCTGGCGGCTGTGCAGCGTAAGCTCTGCAGGGCGAACTCGGGGGTGGGCTTCTCAGACCGGCCCCTCCCAGCCTATCTATTCTAGCCTTGCCCAAATGAGGCCAAGGGGCCTGAGCTGGCCACTACTTGCAGATTCCCGGTAGGGACCCGGTGGCTTTTTCAAATGACTGTGGTTGACGAAAGAATCAACTCTAAAAATCGGACTACTTGAACAGTCTCGAGGGGCCTGCCCTACCTAGTCAGCTCCAGATAAGCAAAGAAAGGATTGGTTGGGGGGGGGGGGGATGGGAGTGTGAGAGGGGCTTCCCGCTGCTCCGGAGGGTTCCATTCCACACTGGGATCAGCTGAGTGCAGCTCCTCCTAACTCCCACAACCCAGCTTTTGTCACCACAGCTCAACTGAAAGAGCCAATTCCTCGCAACCGTGTTTGCAGAAACTCCTGTCCCTAAGAAGTACAGAACTCCTTATGCCCAGGCATTAATGATTTGCTTACAAAAGGAAATGAGACCGCTGTAAGGGAAAAAAAAAAAAAAAAAAAAAAAAAAAAGCTTTGGCTTTAAGTTTTCAAACAGATAAAAGATGATACCAGAAAAAGGCTGGCCCAGAGCAATTTAGCGTTTTCTTTTGACTGGCTGTAGCTAAAAGAGAAAGTTAAACATAGGAGATGTGAGCAAACTTTAAAAATATTGGTTTGAGGTGACAGGGTATAGGGTCTGAGTGGATTTAACAGTAATCAAGTTGCAACATCCAGGTTGTAACTTGATACTCAAGTGTTTGTAGGTGTCACACAAAGCTGTGGGGAGATTAGATTCCTTGGAATATAGAGCCAAAAATTCAAATATCTACAGAGATTGTTTGGTGAAAAAACTTGGCACCGGACATCGGTGGAGCATTGTACTTTGAAGACAGCTAGGATAACAATCTAAATTGTACTGGTTAAATGTAAAAAATCCTCTGTTTTTTCAAAATTATTAAGGAATTCGGTGATTATATGAATTCTTTTTTCTCTTCACACTGGTAAGAAAATAGCCAGGTTTTTCAACTGTCTCACCTTATAAATATTCTAATGTGACAACTAAGCATTTAAACCTCCGGGGATTTAATGTACTAGTAAATTATTTAGGCAAATTAAAAATAGGCAAAGAACATGCAAATATGATTCATTAGAAAGGAATTAAATATAGAAACATTTTAAATGGTTTACATTGGGCCTTATGGGACAAGCCTATCTCGTTGGGAGGTTGAGGTGAGAAGCTCTCCAGTCCAAGGGTTGCCTAGGTTACAGGATGAATTTTAGGCCAGCTTGGGCAACTTAACAAGATCCTGTTTCAAACTCAAAAGTAAAAAGAAGACTGGGAGATACAGCTCAATGGTAGGCTGCAGCATGCCTGAGGCCCTAGGATCCAGGCATCTCCAGGACTGAAAACAGAAGTGAAAATTAGATTAACCCCTCCTCTTCCTAGTCTGGGACCACTACCCTGTGCCTTGTCCATAGGAAGAAAGTGTTCAGCCCCAGATAAACTATCAAACCAGTAAGAACCTCGCTCCATCCCACCGTTCAGTGATAGAGCTTGAACCCAGGACCTCAGCATGCTAAATAACAATGCTGTGACAGCAAGGAGGTGGCAGTGCACTTGGGAGGCAGAGGCAGGCAGATCTCTGTAAGTTCACAGCCAGCTGGGTCTACAGAGCAATTCCAGGACAGCCCAAAGTACACAGAGAAACCCTGTCTCAAACGGAAAGGAAAGGAAAGGAAAGGAAAGGAAAGGAAAGGAAAGGAAAGGAAAGGAAAGGAAAGGAGTACTAAGAAGGAAAGAAAGAAAGAAGGAAAGAGAGAGAGAGGGGAAGAAAGAAAGAAAGAAAGAAAGAAAGAAAGAAAGAAAGAAAGAAAAGAAAAGAGAAGAAAAAATGGAGAAAGAATAGTGAATCCTTTTGTGGGAACTGGAGAGACAGCTCAGGGCTTAAGAGCACAAGCTGCTGTTGTAGGGGACTGGGTTTAGTTTCCAGAGCCCTCATAAGGTGGGGAATCAAGGGCATGGGTACTCATATGTGCATCTGCACACATAAATATGCACATACACATAATTAAATAAGATAAATATTTTTTAAAACATTCATTTCATTTATATAAGTACACTGTAGCTATCTTCAGTCAAACCAGAACAGGGCATCAGATTCCATTACAGATGGTTGTGAGCCACCATGTGGTTACTGGGAATTGAACTTAGGACCTTTGGAAGAATAGTCAGTGTTCTTAACCACTGAGCCATCTCTCCAGCCCAAAATAAATCATTTTTTAAGGAATGTGTTTGTTTCTAAAGTACGGTTTTGCTATACAGACTAAGCTGGACTTGAGCTCCTGATTTTCCTGTCTCTGTTTCCCAAGTACTTGGTTATGGTGCAGACATAGGAAAGCTAAAATGTTCTTAAATGATAATACTCTACTTCCTCCTCTTGGTGGGAATATAAGTTGGCAAACTTTATCTGAAAAATACTTAGTTGATATATGTAAGGCCTCAGAGTTACTATAAAGGTTATTTAAGACTTTAACCACTTTATGAACCAGCTACTTCTATTTTTAGTTTCATTATTTTATTAGTGTATGGGTGTTTTACCCGAATGGATATCTGTGCACTGTGTGAATGCAGATCCTTCAAAACCTAGAAGAAGGCATCAGATCCTTTGTTTCTGGAGTTACAAGACAGTTGTAAGCTGCCATGTAGGTGCCTGCTCCTTTGAGAGAGCTTAGAGTGAATCTCCTCTCTAGTCCCCAGCTCCTTCTTCCACTGACTCCCATGTGTGCACATATAAACCCTTCCGGCTCTTTTTAACCTCTCTTTTACCACTTCATTCACAGGCCTAGGGACTGAATATGACAGGATAGAACAGTTGCTTCTTTTCATATATATTCGGAGGCTTAAAACATTCTCATCTTCTTTGATCCAAGGAAGCCTAATGAAATCTAAGGAAATAACCTCAGACCAGAAATATTTAGCAACATCAGTAATGGTGGAGCAAACACCATGGGAAACAACCCCACCAGTGCGAAGGGAAAAGTTTAAATGAATAGTGAATGTCTGTCCAGAAGATGGAATGTGGGTAGCAGTGGATGTCCTAGTGTGTGTACACGTACACCGGCTACATAGTGGTTGATTGTTAGTCAGTGGACTCTCAAGCAGTAAGGAAAAATTTGCCCACAAAGAAAACTACAGAAGAGTGTAATAAAGTTATTTTGACATGTCAAAATTATATATCTTAACATTTTTATTTTTTTCTGTATATTTTAAAAATATTTTCCAGATTGATATGATACATTTAACTTTAAATTGGGGTGTGTCTCAGTTAAAGTTTCTATTTCTGTGAAGAGATGCCATAACCATGGCAACTCTTATTTTTTATGCCTTTTTAAAAAAATTTTTATTGGATATTTTATTTACATTTCAGATGTTATCCCCTTTCCCCATTCTCCCCACTCACCTAAGAACCCCCAACCCATCCCTCCTTCTCCTGCTTCTATGAAAATATGCCCCCACCCACCCTCCCACTCTCACCTCCCCACCCACGATTTCCTCCACATGGGAGCATCCAGCCTTTATTGGACCAAGGATTTCCTCACCCACCTCTACCTAACACTGTCATCCTCCCCTACATATAAAGATGGAGTCATGGGCCCTTCCCCATGTGCTCCCAGGCTGGTGGTTTAGACCCTGGGAGCTCTGGTTGGTTGGTATTGTTGCTCTCTTCATAGGGCCGCAAACCCTTTCAGCTCCTTCAGTCTTCTCTCTCACTCCTCCATTGGAAACCCCATGATCAGCTCAATGGTTAGCTGTGAGCATCCACCTCTGTATATTTCAGGCTCTGGCAGACCTCTAAGGAGACAGCTATATCAGGCTCATGGCAACTCTTATAAAGGACAACATTTAATTGGGGCTGGGTTACAGTTCAAAGGTTTAGTCCATTATCATCCTTGTGGGAAGTGTGGCAGCATCCAGGCAGATGTGGCACTGGAGAAGGAGCTGAGAATTCTACATTTTGATCCACAGGCAGCAAGGAGGAGTGTGTGCCACACTGGGCATAGCTTGAACACAGGAGACCTCAAAGCCTGCTCCCACGGTGGCACACATCCTCCGACAAGGCCACACCTACTCCAACAAGACCATACCTCCTAATAGTGCTACTCCCTATGTGACAGCATCCAAACACATGAGTGTATGGGGCCCATATCCATTCAAACCACCACAGGTGGGAAAGTATCCCAGTCATAGAACGCACCTAACAAACCCAGGTGGTCTGGCCTACTTCATACCCAGGCTCATAGTATGTATCATGGTTTAGGGTTCATTACTGCAGCGTGCACTAAGGAAAACAGTGCAAGCCTGAATCAAGCACAGGAGAAAATAGCAATCTGGGGTTGGGGGGGGGGCGGTAAACCCTGAGATGTGTGAAGTTGCTGCTGGCAGAAGACGGCACCCTTTTTCACAGACAGCTTTGTGCGTGGAAGGAGTGCGTTCTGAAATAGTAATAAAGTATAGTGCAGTAAACACACTTGCGTTATCATAGCAAGAACGAGGGACTTGGCCAGGCATGCTGCTCACACCTGTCATCCTAGCATTTGGGAGATGAGACAGGAGGATCACAAGGCTACATAGTAAAACCCAACCAACACAAAACAGTCTTTGTTTAGTCAGGCAGTAAGCTCGCATTTGTAATCCATTTGGAAGGCTAAGGCAAGGGAAGCACAAGTTCAAGGCTAGCCTGAGTTACATAATGAGTTGGAAGCCAGGCAGGGTTATATAAGGTGACATTGTCTCAACACACACACACACACACAGAGAGAGAGAGAGAGAGAGAGAGAGAGAGAGAGAGAGAGAGAGACAGAGAGAGAGAGACAGAGAGAGACAGAGGGAAAGGGGGAGGGAGAGGGAGAGGGAGAGGGAGAGGGAGAGGGAGAGGGAGAGGGAGAGGGAGAGAGAGAGAGAGAGAGAGAGAGAGAGAGAGAGGGAGAGAGTTGGGAAAGAGATTGCTCAGTTAGTAAATTGCCTGCTGTGTAAGCATGGGCCTGAGTTTGGTTCCCTAGCATTCACCTAAAAGCACTTGCTGCTCTTCCATAAACACCTAGGTTCAATTCCCAGCACCTGCATGGTGGCTTATAACTTTCTGTATCTCCAGTCCCATGGGATCTTGATACCCTCTGCTGAACTTCATGGGCACCAAGCATGTACATGGTACACACACATACATGCAGACAAAAAAAAAAATCAGCCCTACACATAAAATAAATCTAAAAATAAATATGAGGTAGCTTGAGCAGCAACAGTTGGACAATTTGTGTAGCCTGTCTGATAACCAAGAAAACTACTAAGTGACGAGGGAGCAGGTAGCCTATACACAGAGGACACAGTGGGCAAAGAAGAGTGGTGGTGGTAAATCCTGGCTGAGACAGGGCCAAATGAAGCAGGATTTCAACATGCTGCTCTGAGAAAACTACAGTTTAAAACAAAAGTGTTTTTTTCGGGGCTAGAGAGATGGCTCAGTGGTTCAGAACACCCACTGACTGCTCTTCCAGAGGTCCTGAGTTCAATTCCCAGCAACCACAGGGTGGCTCGCAACCATCTGTAATGGGATCTGATGCCCTCTTCCGGTGTGTCTGAAGAGAGCAATGGTGTACTCATACATATAAAATAAACAAATAAAACAAGAGAGAAGTATTTCTTCCTGGAATCTTCCATTGAATACTCTTGGGCAGCCGTTGACCTAGAGTAACCCAGAGTACATAAAGTCATGGATAAGAAACTGTTCTCCAACCCGGCAGTGGTGGCGCACGCCTTTAATCCCAGCACTTGGGAGGCAGAGGCAGGCGGATTTCTGAGTTCGAGGCCAGCCTGGTCTACAGTGAGTTCCAGAACAGCCAGGGCTACACAGAGAAACCCTGTCTCGAAAAACCAAAAAGAAAGAAAGAAAGAAAGAAAGAAAGAAAGAAAGAAAGAAAGAAACTGTTCTCTAAGTGTCCTACCTGCACTAGTGATGTGCTTTACTCTGTCCTGCTTTGAGCTGTGTCTGTTCTAGAAGGTTCTAGCCATCCTCTGCCCCCAGCTCAGAACTGCCACTCTCAACGCCAAACTCAAGCTCTGCAGTTTTTTCATCTTTTCTCGAAAGCTTGAATGTGACCTCAGCATCCTCCCCAGGAGTTAGGGAAGTCTTCATTCGGCCCCTTTGTGATACAAATTGGGTAGGAGGCTGATGGTAGGACCTGGTGGCCTGGAAAGATGGGTGTGGAGGTTGCTTGTTGCTTCAGTGAGGGGGATAGCAGGACTTGACTTGGGAGGGAGAAGGCACATGAGATGTGGGGTTTTGGGGTCAGCGGCCTGGGGTTACACACTGGGTCCCTGGAAATGGGATAGGTACATCTAAAGACACAACAGGAAGTGGCTCAGGTGACTTAACTGCATAGAAAAAGGACACACTGTACACTTAGTAGGTGTGGTGGTTTGGAAGGAATAGGCCCCATAGATTCATGTGTTTGAATGCTTGGCTATAGGGAGTGGCACTATTAGGAGGTGTGACCTTGTTGGAGGAAGTATATCACTATGGAGGTGGGTTTTGAGGTCTCCTATGCTCAAGCTATGTCCACTGTAGCACACAGTCTCCTTCTACTGCCTTCGGATCAAGATGTAGAACTCTCAGCTCCTTCTCTAATACCACGCCTGCCTGCGTGCCATCATGTTTCCTGCCATGACAATAATGAACTAAATCTCTGAAACTAGAAGCCAGCCCCAAATAAATGTCTTTCTTTATAAGAGTTGCCATGGTCATGGTGTCTCTTCACAGCAGTAAAATCCTAACTGACAGTAGATGAATTCTTGACCTTGCCTCTTTTATTCACAGGCCTTCAAAGTAGGAGGAACTCTTGAGTCCTAGCTCTGTTTCTAGAACCTGGGCCAGCCACTTCAAGCAGTCCCTGCTCTGCTCCCACTGGTCATGTGGTTTAATTATGAGGTCAGGAAGGGATTTCTAGCAGGGGGTTGCATAGCCCGTGACTACCCTGCTGGCTGTATTTCACAAGTTACCACCAATCCAGCCTGGCCTCTGAGCCTTGCAGGCCTCACAGAACCAAAGCTTCTTTCTGACCCATGCAGCAGTGACTATGGGATTCTCTTTTAGCAAGGCATGAGGAGAAAAATTAGAATATGAAATTGGGCAGAGGCCTGGGCCTGTGGGAGTTAAAGGGAGGCCACCCAAACCTTATCTTTCTGTTGTCATTTGGGCCCTTGCATGAGACCTATATACCACTTGAGTCTCCCCTCTAGGGCTGCAGGCTCCATCTTGTCTATTTGTCTCACCCTTAACACTAAAACAGACACAAAGAACCCGCAGGCCACCCTGCACCCGCACCTTGCCTCTGCCTTGTGACTGTGCTTAATATAGGCCAAACGAAAACAGCTCCCAAAAATAGAGCTGCTCTGAGAGGCAGCTGCGGCTAGGAAGCACTCTACAGAAAGAGAAAATGTGCAGGTGACAGGGGAGCCTAGTTCTCCTCAGGTGTTACATAACCCAGGCTAGGAAACTGGGGCCCTAAATCAGCAGAGGGAAGCTTGCCCTGTTCCTTCAGTGGCCTTCTCTCTCTCCCCTAGACCACGGGACAGCCCCACTTTACAGGCAAGGAAGGAGTTGGGCACAAGGTCACCCCTCAAAGCATCCCCAGGGAGGCTGTCATGCATGCCTAAGTGGTCACATGACTTCCTGAGCTGGCTAGGCGCCTCAGAGGAGTCAGGTGACTCCCACAAGGGTTGGTGCCTGGGGTGGGTTTCATCTGACCAAAGAAGTGGGGGCAGGAGGGGTGGAGAGGAACAAGATGGCCAGAGGAAGCAGCAGCAGCAGAGGCTGCCCCGTGGCCAGCATTCTCTGGAATCTGGAACAGCCTCTGGCTTAGCATTTTTCATCTTGCTTCAGCCAGGAGGAGACCTCTATCATGCAAGAGAACTGCCTCCTCCTCCTTCACTCACCTCTCATTCCTTCAGGGGGTCCCTTCATTGCCGGAAGAAGCTCTACTTCCTGTCTGACACTACTTCCGGTCTGACTGCGGCCCTCCTTGGCTTGCTTTATACTTTGCCAGGTTTTCTTCCTCCTCAGCTGGTTCTCCTCGGTTCTTGTGTATGCTGTCCCTTCTCTGACATCCTTTAAATGTCATTGTCCTTTGTGTTTCTGACTGGATCTCAGCGGGTGTGAAAAAGACCATCTCTGTGCTGCTAAAATCGCTAGAGCCTAGAACAGTGAAGGCCTCAGGAGAGGGTGCAAGGGCTATTTTGGGGGCAGTTATGGGAGGTTAAAAGGTGGTAGTCAGTTCAAGGGAAGGAATTATAGTTATAGATTGTTCAGACAGAGGACAGGGGCCAATGTGCAAAGGCCCAGAGGCCGGATGGAAAGCATGCCATCCGGCCGCTGGGCCTTTCACGAAAAACTATAGCCATTGCAGATAGATTCTGAAAGGCAGGATGAGGGTGATTAAATGTCCCACAGAAACACAGGACTCTGCATGGCAGTATGCTTTCCCACCTGACAGCTGAGGCAGAGGGTTCTCAAAGCCTGGGTAGCAAAGCAAATCTCTGGCCTTACCTCAGATCTGTTGCATCAGAAACTCTGGGTGTGTGGAATAGTGAGTCCAGGTCTCTGTCTGGTTGTGGGCTCAGTGGTGGAGGTTCTAAGTTTGAGGCCCAGGGCATGAGCAGCTTGGAATGATACCTGGTTACAGGACAAAATAGTATGTTTCTTAGTTAGGGTTCCTATTGCTGTGAAGAGACACCTGACCACAGCAATTCTTATAAAGAAAAACATTTAGCTGGGGCAGGCTTACAGTTCAGAGGTTCAGTCCATTATTGTCATGAAGGGAAGCACTGTAACATACAGACAGACATGGTGCTGGAGAGGTACCTGAGAGTTCTACGTCTAGATCTGCAGGCAGCAGGAAGAGAAAGTGGGCTACTAGGCTGTGCTTGAGCTTCTGAAACCTCAAAGCCCACCCCACAATGATTCACCGCCTCCAACAAAGCCACACCTCCAATAATAATCCTCTCTATATGTCTATGGGGACTATTTTGATTCAGACCACCACAGTGTGATACAGGGCAAGGCTAGGGAGGCTTGCCTAGGGGAAGTGTTAGTGAGCTAACATGATATTAGTGGACGCCTTCCTTCATTAGCAAAAGTTAAAACTGTCCAGAAGCAGTAGTGCACACCTGCTAATCCTACCACTTGGGAGTCAAAGGCAAGTGGACCTCTGTGAACTCAGTGGCACCCTGGTCTACATAATGAGTTGAGAGGCTTAGAGGGTAGTTTAGTTGATAAAAATGCTTGCGTTGCAAGCCTGAAGACCTTAGTCTATGAAAATCCATTGTGTTCACTTGCAATCCTGGCACTGGGAAGATGGAGGCAGGTGGATCCCTGGGGCTTGGTCGCCAGTCAGACTGCCCAAGTGGTGAGCCCAGGACCAGAGAGGGATGGTGTCTGAAAGATAAGATTGATGAGTCCTGAGAAAGGCTACCAAGGTTGTCCTTTGATGTCATACAGACCCTAAAAGAACACAAATGCCAGCCCAGGCTACTATACCCAGCAAAACTCTCAATTACCATAGATGGAGAAACCAAGATATTCCACAACAAAATCAAATTTACACAATATCTTTCCAAAAACCCAGCATTACAAAGGATAATAGCAGGAAAGCTCCAATACAAGGAGGGAAATTATATCCTAGAAAGAACAAGAATGTAATCCTCTACCAACAAATCCAAAAGAAGATAGCCAGACAAAGATAATTTCACCTCTAATAACAAAAATAACAGGAAGCAACAATCACTGTTCCTTAATATCTCTTAACATCAATAGACTCAATCCCCCAATTAAAAGACATAGGCTAATGGACTGGATACATAAACAGGGCCCAGCAATTTGCTGCATACAGGAAACCCACCTAAGTGACAAAGACAGACTCTACCTTAGAGTAAAAGGCTAGAAAACAATTTTTCAAGCAAATGGTCCTAAGAAACAAGCTGGAGTAGCCGTTCTAAAATCTCCAGCCTGAGAACACAAAGGGAGGGACTCATGGCTCCACCTGTATAGGTAGTTGAGGGTGGCCTTGCCAGGCATCAGTGGAAGTGGACAGCCTTGGTACCTGAAAGTTTGGATCTCTATGTATTTACACACATGTACACCTGCACAGAAAACATTCGCATGTATACACACAATTAAAACTTACATTTGATGTCTACATTTAGCACAGAGATAGATATACTCTAGGATAAGCCATGTTACTTTTTAATTTTTTTTTTAAATAAAAACAGTTGTACAGATCCCTGTATGAACCATGAGCCCTCCTCACTGTGCCTAGTGGGTAAGTCAGCCATAATGTTCAGATGAGAGTCTCAAAAGGACCAGCCTTTGACTGATTGAGCAGGGGAAGAAGGTGGGCCATTGCAGTTGATACTCCAAATGTAGGATCAGGGTGCTGGGTGGGTGGACACTAAGACCAAGGAAAATGGAAGAGAAAACTTACAGGAGACCATCCTGCTGGTTTCACTCAAGTTCATTCATGAGATACCTGAGGAATATTCAAGTGGGACTGTCCAAGCCACAGTTAGGTGAGCAGGGCAAGAGTTCCAACACAGATGTGTAAGTCATGGGGCTGGAGAGATGGAGAGATGGTTCAGTGGTTAAGAACATTGACTGCTCTTCCAGAGGTCCTGAGTTCAATTCTCAGCAACCACATGGTGGCTCACAACCATCTATAATGGGATCTGATGCCCTCTTCTGGTCTGAAGACAGCTATGGTGTACTCATATACATAAAATAAATAAACTTAAAAAAAAAGATATGTAAGTCATGGCTGTAAGGGCTTGCTAAAGTAACTGGGCATAGCTATCTGCACAAGAGAGGAGAAGGATCACCTAGAAGGTGGAAGGTATAGTAACAACCAGAGACTTGAAGTGTCCAGTGGCCAAGTGACAGCCCACACAGAGTTCAGCATGTAGGCAGTGAAGCATGTCTTCTGCATTGAAATGTCAACATACAAGGTGGTGTTAACCTTGACCCATGGAGGTGTGGGTCAGAACACAGGGAGCCCAGGAGTAGGGGTTTTTCCTCCAAGATGTTTGGCTGCAGGAAAAAGGAGAGGTGGGGGGTGGTGGTGGTTAGTGGGGTTATGGGGGTGTAGTGAGTGTCTATATTGGTTCCCTGGGAAACAGATGCCAAGACGAGTGTTTGCAGGCAAGGAAGTTCTTAGGGAGAGTTGAGTCAGGGAAGCATCGTGGAAGGAGCCACTGGGGGAGTGGGCCTGAGATGCAGAGATAAGGCGCTTTGCAGAGCTAGCTGGAGCTACAGATCTGCAATGGTCCTTTAGTCATCCTTCCATCAGGAGTATGAGAAGGGAGAGCCTTGCTCTACCTACCTATCACGTCTTTCTAATTTCTGTTTGTCTCTGATGCTTTGATATGGAGTGGGGTTGCTGACCCTTGAGAGACTGGCTCATTCTCCAGGCTGGCGATTGGTTCTTAGAGCTGAAAAATGACACTCCCTCCACCCCACAACACAGATAAAAAAAAAAAAAAAAAAAAAAAAAAAAAGATTTATTTAGTACATAAATGCTCTGTCTGCATATACACTTGCATGCCAGAAGAGGGCATCAGATTGCATTATAGACAGCTCTGAGCCATCGTGCGGTTGCTGGGAATTGAACTCAGGATCTCTAGTAGAGCAGCCAAATCTCTCCAGCCCATAAGTACAGCTTTTACATTTACAATTCAAACCATAGGCTTTCCACTCATTTCATTTGGGCTTACCCACTATTACCTAATCATGCCTTAACTGGGGCAGGGCAGGGCAGGTTCTGTCACCTGGAGAAAGGAACACCCTAAAGCCATCAAAACTAGCCAAATGGAGCCAAAGAACATTGTGCCAATTTATTAATATTTTCAGTAGAAGTCACAATAAAGGTTTTTGGCCACATTTTGGGACAAAACCCCATTTGGTTTCCCAAGTGACCGTGCTTCATCAAGTGACCCTGCAGTGTACCTTCTGCCCTTGGGACACTTCTTTTTGAGTGTGCTGGGATTTGATCCCAGGGCTCCATGCTCAGCTTCTGAGGCACTTTCACTAGTGTATGTAGGGACGTGTAAACTCAAACTCTCCTGCTGGGACAATCATGCCTGTGTCTGTGTGGCTTACTAATCTTAATAAAATAAACCCAAGGCGCCGGGCAGTGGTGGCGCACACCTTTAATCCTAGCACTTGGGAGGCAGAGGCAGGCGGATTTCTGAGTTCGAGGCCAGCCTGGTCTACAGAGTGAGTTCCAGGACAGCCAGGGCTACACAGAGAAACCCTGTCTTGAAAAACAAACAAACAAACAAACAAAAAACAAAACCACCCCCCCCAAAAAAACCCAAAAACCCAAAAAACCAAAAACCCCAAGGCTTCCTTATCAGTCATTGGATAAGGCCTGCTCTGAAAACAGATGCTACTGTGGCCCAGGCCAGCCTGGTCTACCGAGTGAGTTCCAGGACAGCCAAGGCTATACAGAGAAACCCTGTCTCAAAAAACCAAAAAAAAAAAGAAAGTACTCCTAAGATAAAAATGAATGAAGGGAGAGGGGATCAAAAATGCAGAGGAGGGAAAGGAATAAATGATTGGCAGGGGGCAGAGGCCTGAAGCCTTTAGAGTCCTGGAAGGATGGTGTTTTTATGTTGGGAGAATGATGGGGCAATTGTAGAAGCTCTTGTCAATAACTCCTATTCTTCCCTGCAAAATAGGAAGGAGAGTAGGGCGAGGTTTACCGAAGAAGGGGAGGGTCTTTAAAGGTTTGTAAATAGGAAAGGACATAACTGAGACATAGTTGTAAAGAAGTGACTGGTTGGGAGAGCCAGAACAAAGCCATTAGAAAGCTTGCATGGCCAGTTGCCGAGGGGGAGCATTTCTGGGAGATGGTAAAGCATTAGGCTGAGCTCTGAGGAGTGGACAGAAGGGCAGAATGGTGGGAAACCACTCAGAAGGGGAAGCCAGAGTGTGCTGTATCTCAGACTGGTGGTGCTGGATTTTACCTATACATGCCAAGATCTGAGTAGAAAGGATGGTGAGTCTGAACATCACCAAGGGTGAAGAGGAGGGGCAAAGAAGTTGACGGGTGTTATTGATGAGGAGATATATGGGTTAACTTGTTCTGGAGCCTGGATGAAGAACCTTAGTTGTCACAAATGGTCATTTTTGTCTTTAGGCACAGGATAAAATTCTGTTTGGTAGAAGTTTCTTTGAAGATGCCTCCCCCACTGTCCTAGTTAGGGTTACTATTGCTGTGATGAAACACCATGACCAAAACAACTTAGGGAGGAAAGGGTTTAATTTGCCTTACACTTGGTATCACTGTTCATTAGCAAAGAAACTCCAGACAGGAAAAGCAGGGCAGGAACCTGGGAGCAGGGGCTGATGCAGAGGCCATGGAGGGGTGCTGCCTACTGGCTTGCTCCATGGCTTACAAAGCCTGCTTTCTTATAGAACCTAGACCTACCAGCTCAGGGGTGGCACCACCCACAATGGGCTGGGTCCTCCCTCATCAATCACTAATTAAGAAAATGCCTTACAGCTGGATATTATGGAAGGCTTTCTTTCAGATGACTCTAGCTTATGTCAAGTTGACATAAAACCAGTCATGGCATCCGCCATGGAAGAAGCCATGGATGTCACCTTTTGCACTCTGCTTTCAATATTGATCTTCTATCAGTTTTCTCATTCCTTGGTCCACCCTTTAAATTGGTCATAAGACCTTACCAGTTCCCTCATTATTTATGAAGCTGTTATGATTTGGATCTAAAATGCCCTTTATAGACTCGTGTTTTGAATGTGTATTCCTCAACTTACTGTGCTATTTTAGGAAGCTATGGAGTCTTTAAGAGATATAGCCTAGCTGGCAGAAGTGAGTCACTAGGGGTAAGCCTCTGAAGGTTGTAGGATCCCTGGTTCTAGCTCTCTGCTTTCTCTAAGCCTTTGGTCCAGCAGAATTGAGTAACTCTGCCAGGTCTTCCTCACTATAGTGGACCTTCTGAAACCCTGAACCAAAATAAATCTTTTTCCCCATAATTTATTTCTGTCAGGTTATCAGGCACGGTGACATAAAAACCAACTAACATAAAACCCTAATGCAGAAAAGAGAACCATGTTCCAACCATTTGGCTTTCCCCCTCCACACGTCGTATCCACAAAGATTCCTGAAGTTCCTCCATCGAGCAGAGGCTAAAAATCCAGAACCTCAAATCCATCCTTTACTTGAGAATGGAATCCTTTCTGCAGTGTCCCTGGTTGGGCATGGTAGGACCTGTCTGGATATTTTGCTAAAGGGGGCCCTGTGAGTCCACACAGAGCCCAGCGGAGGACTTCCCAATGATTGCTACTCTTGTATGAGAAATCTGCCTCCAGCTCACTCTATCCCTCTCTCCTCTGAAGCTGACAAGTCTTCTCTCTTTCCTTGCATGCCTTGGGACTGTTTGGGAAATTATCACACAGGTAAGGTTGCCTCTAAAGGAAGACAGAATAAACTGCATAAAGATCTGACTCCTTCCTAGCAGGCATCCTTTGACAAGCCTGCTCTCCAGGTAGGCATAACAGGAAAAGGATTGTGAGAAGGTATGCTCAGCTTTCCTCTGAGATCTCAAAGTGAAAATCAAAGCCCCAGCCTCACCTCTGGCCTGATATTTGCTTTTTGACTGATATCTGTGGGTAACCTGACACATGGGCCAGGGCCTCTTCCATTCAACATGTTACCTTTGCTGTAGCTAATCATTTTAGCTTTAATGACGTGACTGTGTTCCATCCTCTCTACATAGCTATGCACAGCAATCACATGATCAGATGTGGGAGCTTGGGGCTAAGTCAGGCACTAAGGACTCCATCCATGAGTTCTAGTCCTTATCAAAGAACAGAGGACGAACTTACAGAACACAGCCTCTAAGACTCACTAATGCACTATGCAATGAACAATTCTAGTCCCATGAGACCATAGCCTTAAGCCGTGACAGCACTTTATTTAGCTCAAGACTTGTTCTCTGCTATTTAGTCTTTGTTGCTTCTCATCACAGTTTCTGATATTTTATAGCAGGTTAAGTAACCACTTGTCTTTCCCCATTAAAACACCTGCTGCTTTGTGCAGCCTGGTAATAATAGGCAAAGCTACTTTGCACATTGGGTGGGCCCGAAGAAATTTAGCATTTGACGAGTTCTACACTCACCTTCCTCAGAAGAAAATAGCTAAGCCACTATCCCAGACCTGGCTGAGACCATTTTGTCCTCCTTTCTAATTCCAGACTGGCATGACAGAAAGATAGCCAAGGACCAGAGACTGGCAGCATCCAGTCTGGAGAGGACCCAGAAACTGTTGGTTGAGTAAGTGAATAAGCAGGGTAAGACACAGGGGCACATCCAAGAAACAGAACCCCGAATGATCTGTGGCCATTGCAGTTTGGGGGAGCTGTGAATCAAAGTGACAGCTTGTTGCAAGGAAGGGACATTTGTGTTCACGGGGCTTTTGGGAGAAGACAGAGAATGCAGGCAGCCAAGGATACCTTAGCAAGGGGGAAGAGTAAGTAAACACACAGGCTTCGGATACAGAAGAATCTGGGTTGGGATCCAACTCTTCCACTCACTAATTGTGTACCCTTTGATAAGAAAGCCAAGTTCAGCTGTAAACCAGGGACCTAGGTCACAGGGCTGGATTAAATAGAACAGTGCAAATCAGACATGCTCTCAGGGTGCTTAGAGCACGGTGAACAACACCACTATCACTGTCTTTGGAAGAGGCTCGATGTCGGAGTTATCTAGTGGAGCAGGATACCTGGAGGCAGAGAGCAGAGGTGGAAAGTCTGTTTATCTGTTGTTTCTTCCTTCAAGACAGGCTCAGGAAACTGCAGGGACAGTTAGATATGTCTGCCCTGAAGCTTCCTTCAGAGGCACTTCCAAAAAGTGATAGAGGCTGGCACTAACTGTGAAGACCTCATGGCTCCTTTGCAGATCTGTCTCTAAGGGATCCTGGGTGGCAACAAGGACTATCTGGAAGGGGCGCCTTTACTGAACTGGCACTCACTGGCACCTCGTGAGCTGCCATCTTCCAGTTTTGCTTTGTTCTGTTTGCAGTATCGAGGATCAAACTCAGGGACTTGTTTTTATCCTAGGCCAACACTCTACCATTCCAGTCTTCTTCTTTCAGTTTGGGTGAAACGAGCTAAGCTTTGAGCCAGGCAGCAGCAGGATCAGCGTCTTCCTGCCTTCAGACCTTCCAAATAAATGCCTGCCGCTCACCGATGCTTCACACTCGGAACTGTGAACTCGGAACTGGCAGCTCATCAGGCTCTCCTAACATCTAACCATGTCTGGGTCTTGCTCTCAGAGAGTCTGGTAGAATTCTCCTGGAGTATGGTAGCCATTGCTATTTTCAGGTCTCCAATGCACAGCTAAGGTTGAATATGAACTACTAGTGTATGGATTTCCATTGACTTCTCCCTCCTTCCCTCCCTCCCGCCTGCCTACCCTTCTTCCTCCTCCTCTTCCTCCTCCTCTTCTTTTCTCTTTTTTCCTCTTCCTCTTCCTCTCCTTTCAGGGGGTTAAAAAGTAGGGCCTTGGGTATATTATGCAAGTGCTTTACAACTGAACTATACCCCCAAGCCTGCCCCCCCCCTTTTTTTTGAAATAGGAGTTTATATATTTCAGACTGGTCTTGAATTTACTATGCAGTGGAAGATGACTGTGAACTTCTGGGTCGTCTTATTTCTGCCTCCTGAGCGATTTACAGGTCTACACCTCTATGCTATGCTCAAACCCAGGGTTTTATGTGCACTAGGCAAGTGCTCTAGCAGTGAGCTGTGTTACTTAGCTTTTTGTAGCTGTTGTTGTTGTTTTCTGAGACAGAGTTTCTCTGTATAGAAACCTTGACTGTCCTGTAACTTCCTCTGTAGATCAGGCTGGCCTTGCACTCATAGACATCCTCCTGCCTCTGCCTCCCAAACGCTGGGATTAAAGCCATGTACCACCACATCTCTCGAGCCCCTATCTTTTTATGCTTGATTTCAATACAGGATGTCACTAAGTTGCTGGGACTAAATTTGAACCCCCTCTGTAGCTCAGCCTGGCCTTGATCTTGCAAGTCTCTCTTGCCTCAGTTTACCTAGTAATCAAGATTGCAGTGTCTCTGCTCTCAAATCCATTAGGTTCCTTTATTTTCTTGGAAGGAATTCTCAAGAAGGAATTAAAATTGTAAATCCAGGTGTGCTTATTCAAACACAGCAGGAAATCTTGGTCCAGGAAGACTTATTGTTTTATCTTGAGCTCGCTGATTTTAGGACAACAGCACCGGACAGGAAGTGAGTCCTTTGTTCAAATTTCTGTAGGTCACAGAGGTTGGGGAGGCAAAAAGCTCCAAGGAAGTTTTCTGTCTGAACCTTCCTGCCATTTGCACTCACTTGGTTGCTGTTCATCTGTCTCTAAATGCTGGATCCAGCTCTTTGACCTTCTGCATCCATCTGCAGCTTTCTCCTCCTGCATCTGTAGTGTCCCTTGAAAAATAAGAGGAATGGGGAAAGAATTGTTCCTGAGGTTCCCACTCTCTGCCTTAGAATCCTTTGGAGGATGGCAACCTCTCCCACCCTTCTTTTCCTGTCCTCTCCCATCTAAACTAAAAGCACGTCCTTGGAACTTCTCTGGAACTTTCTCCAACTGCCTCCCCAACAGCCAACTGCTTCCCCTGTCCTGTGCTCCCTCTGCAAACATTCTCTAAGAATTACAGGTCCTCAATACCAGTTAATCTTCATCCTATTAGACAAATACCGTGAAGGTACCCCGAAGGGACCTCTGCCAGCTTCAAAACGGATCAAGATTCCCAAGGAGAGGACGGCAATAATGCCATAAGCCTGGTAAGTGAAGAAGTACTTTTGGTTCTTGGTGTGGTATAGGGACTTTCCACAAGCCAGAGTGTAAAAAAAAACAGAAAGACTGAGATGCAGAAAGTTGACAGAAATTAGTGTCAAGGATAGCATTTTCTAACCCTCCAATTTCATGCGATTTGAATACATCAGTTGTAGCATCTCTAAGTGCTTGTCTCTGAGCCTCAACGCGTCTCTAATCGTCTCTATAAAGAGCACTGGAACGTTTCCGATTGCTGAGGCTGTGGGACTGGGCAAAGAGCACAAGTGACCTTAGCAAGGCTTGATCTGACAGTCTCTTCTACTGAGCTTCTAACACCCAAACATAACCTGATGATAGCAATCTTCCGATGAACCGACTCTTTATGTATACGGCTATTTTATCTGAGTGTATGTCTGTGCACCACATGCATGCAGTGCTTGTGGAGATCTAAAGAGGGTGCCGGATCACCTGTAACTGGAGTTGCAGTCAGTTGTTAGCTGCCACATGTGGGTACTAAGAACCAAACTCCTGCAAAAGCAGCATGTGCTCTTCACCACTGAGCCATCTCTCCAGGCCCATGGGTGGTGGTGGGAGTTGTTTGTTTTGACACATAGGCTCACTGTGTAGCTCTGGCTGGCCTGGCCTGGCTATGTAGACTAAGATGGCTTTGAACTCACAAAGATCTGCCTCTTTCAAGTTGTATATCGTCACACTAGAGTAAAATCATGTTCTCATGGTCTCTTTAACCTGCCAATCTATAAATTTTACCTGCAAATTTTAACTGGGAAACTTGGGCGATTTAAATTTAAAGTAGTTACTGATAGTCAATGACTTGCGTTGTCATTTGTTTTAAGCTTCCCCTTCCCATTTCCACTCTTCCATGTGACCAAGTTATCATGTGGATTATGTAAGACTTTAAAAGCTATCACAATCCAACTTGAATAGATGCATATAACTTTAATTACTTATAAAAACATGTTTCTATAGAGCTCTGTGTTGTCCTCCATTTTTTATGTTGTTGATGATTTATACCCTTAGGTTCTGTTTAGCTGCTGATAAAGATTTATGATTCCTCATATTTATTGTCTTTAAAGCTTGTATTTATTTATTTATTGTTTTTTTCTTTTCTTTCTTTTTTTTGGGGGGGGGGAGACAGGGTTTCTCTGTATAGCCCTGGCTGTCCTGGAACTCACTCTGTAGACCAGGCTGGCCTCGAACTCAGAAATCTGCCTGCCTCTGCCTCCCAAGTGCTGGGATTAAAGGCGTGTGCCACCACATCCCCTGCTAAAGCTTGGATTTAAAAGGGAAGCTAGACATTAACATGGAAATAACAAGCTTTTATTTTTTTTATTTTTGCCTCTGATGGGTAGCTTCATATCTATTCTTCATTTAATTTACTTTTTTAAAATTTCTACCTGAACATTTGGTTCACATCTCTTGCAATATGGTTCCACTAACAAAGAATTCCCTCCTCCTCTATTTACCTAGCTCTCTTCATCTGTTTACCTAGCTACATAATTAATTTCTCCCTCCCATTCGGAGGATAGTCTTGCTGGATTATAGAATTCTTGGTTGACTGTTGGTTTGTTCTCTCATTGCTTGTTTTTAGCACTGGAAATACACTATCCCATTTCTGACTGGCCTTCCAGATTCTCCATGAGGAGTTGGCTGGCGATGTTTATGGAGGATTCTGTACAGAACAAATCACATCTTTTCCTGCTTCTTTCAAGGAGTTCTCTTGTCTTTTTGGTTTTTCAGTTGTTCAAACACATGTCTCAGGCTAGGTCTCTTTTGGTTTATCTTAGGAGTGAGTGAGTGATGCTGCCTGCCCAGTTTCTATTTTATGAAGATTGAATGATCAAAGTGCCTGGCTCACTCAAATTGTGAGCTCTTCCCCATCTCCAGGCTGTCATTCTTGCCTGGGCTTGGGACTCAATCTGAGCCTAGGAATAAGGCTACAAGAAAGCAGAGACCTGAATGTGAATTTCTCAACTCTTCTATACACAGATACTTTTGAATATCTTCATTCCTAAAGCAGCTCATCCCCAGATGCTTCTTCTGAGCTACACTTCAATCTGTCATCTTTGTCCCGGGTATCTATGGGTCCAAAGTCCCTGTTGTGTCTTTCCTCAGTTGAGGCTTGAGTTAGATGACAGTCGTGTGGGCTATCTCCAGAAAGGAAAGTTTATTCTGCCCTCTCCAGTTTGAGAAAGGGTACCAGGAATTCAGCTGCCATCTTCCCCAGGCAATACCATCCTCTGGCTCTGGATGACCTATAAGCTTTGTGAGAACAGGCACAGTTGGCCCATCTGCCATAACCTGACACATAACTAGGTAGAGGGATGGATGGATGGATGGGTAAATGGGTGGATGAATGCATGTGTAAGTAGATAGATAGATATAGTTGAATGATTAGGTAGATGGATGAATGGATGATAGATAGATAGATAGATAGATAGATAGATAGATAGATAGATAAGGGGTGGGTGGATTGATGCATCTAACGAGTGGTTAGCTTACCCCAAATGAACACTTACTGCAAGACCGTCTCCCTTTTCAATGCTTGACACATCCTTTTCTTCTTCAGGTGGTGTTGACAGTAAGTTCTTAGGGTGGAGAGTCACCCATGCTTGTCATGCTTCCGAGTGTGAGACTTAAAAAGCTCTTTGAATTTGTAGAACCAGAAGGAAGGCTTCCCTGCTAGAGTCTGGGGTCCTGGAAGCAGGAGCAGATAAGAGTTCCACTCAGAATCAGGCACCACACCCTCCCATCTTATTCTGGAAAGTGAGGGCTGAGGGTGTCAGGGGCTTTTGACTGGCTCTAGTGTGGGGGCTCTAGTGATGTAGCTCAGTGAGGAAAAGTCCCCCCTATCAGCTTGTCAGTTACTAGAGCAAAAGGTGGGAGTCCAAAGTCCCCAGTCCCTGGGATCAACAGCATGTGTGGATCACACTACCCAGCCTGTGTTGTGGACACCAATCAGAGTTCCCCACTTCAAGCCCCACTGAAGGACTACTTTGACGAGGAGCAGTGTTTCAGCCCTGGAACATTTATTCCCTGCTCAGATTTGGACAGACTCTTCCTGCTCACCTTCAAGCTCTACCCCTCTCACTTTCCCAGATGCTGTTGTTTTGGGAGTGTGCTGACCTCAGCACACTCACAAGGCACAGCCAGGTGTATCCCCAGGTGGCATTTTGGATCTGGTCTCTGAGTAAGGGGCCCCATCCTGCATAATAGTCCCTCTTACCTAGGGTGGCTCTATCCAACCATCTCAGCATTCTGGTGGCCCAGAGGCTATGGACACAGGTATCAGAGAAGCTGGAGATGAAGCAGAACAGTTGAAGGATAAGGAGATATATATCTATATCTGTATCTGTATCTGTATATCTATCTATCTATCTATCTATCTATCTATCTATCTATCTATCTTAGTTAAACCCAGAGCCCTCTCCAGCCTGGAGTCAGCCCTGAAGCCCAAAGCTTGGACCCTAAACTTATTTGTCAAGCATTTTTTTTTTTCACTCTTCTTCAGAGCTAGCAGCCTGAAGAGGGACAACAAAGTTATGTCCTGCTAGGGACTTGAGCCAGGATAGTAAACAGAGTCCAGCCTGGAACAGGTCCAAGTCCTCCCAAGGTACATAGAGCTGGGTAGTGGACCATGGCTGGAGCCCGGACTGCTGGCACCCTTCTGCTGTGCTTCTCAGACAGAGCTCTGGCTACCAGGAGGATCCCTGGAGCAGGGGCCTAAGCAGAGAAGAGAGTCCCTGCATAGAGTCACAGAATCACTCCAGGTTTTTTGTTTGTTTGTTTGTTTGTTTTGTTCTGTCATTCCTTTTAGTTGCCAAGAACTGTGACAATGAAACTGATTGCAGCAGCATTTTGCTTGAGTCTCCTTGCTGCCGGCCTGTGGGTGGGCCTCTCATTGACATCTGAGTCCCAGTCCCAGTCCCCATCCGTTGAAGGAGGAGGGAAACCTGCAGGAGGCGGTGGTGGAGGCGGTGGTGGAGGCGGTGGTGGAGGCGGTGGTGGTGGTGGCGGTGGTGGTGGAGGAGGAGGAGGAGGAGCAGGAAAAGGATGTTTTCTCCCACCATTGCCAAAAGAAGATGTTTCACTATGCAGGTAAGCAGGGCAGGTAGGGTGGGAAGGGGTGGCCTCCTGGAGTGTGAATCTAGAATGGCCCCCATGGCTTAGCCAGCTTTTGTGAGAGCAGACATGAAGTCTGGAGATCAACTCAACAGAACAAGTGTTGAGTGGAAGATCCTATAGATTTATAGCTAATCATCCAAACCCACCAGAAAGCCCCCTCCCTGGGGCTTCTGAGACAAAACTGCATTTGAACATGAAAAAAAAAAAAAAAAAAAAAAAAAAAGCAGAAGAAAGAACGTACTCAGAGTCAGAGGTTATTTGTCAAGAGTAGGCCTGTGTGTGTTTTGCCAGGGAGCCCTCAAGGGATTGTGGTCCCAGCTGGAGCTGAACTACCTGCATTCCTTCGGAAGGCACAAGTTCCCCTCACTCTGGATGGTTACCAGTTGGCAGTCCCCGGAATTATGCTCTCTCCTCACAGTATATAGGTTAGAAACCTAGAGTATTTGCTTTGCCAGTCTGCTGAGCCACCCTGAGCTTCCCCTTTTCCCTTTCCCTTTTCTGCCATTGCCCTGCCAAGTTGGTGACTGAGGAAAGCTTGAGGCAAACTAGAATCACCATGGAAGAAGAAACGCTAGTTGAGGAATTGCCACCATCATACTGGCCTGTGAGCAGTTGTCTGAGTAACCAATAACACGGGAGAGCCATGCTCACTGTGGATAGCACCACCCCTAGGCAGGTGGTCCTGCACATCTTATAAGGAAGCAAGCTGAGAAAGCCTTGGTAAACAAGGCAGTAAGCAGTGTTCCTTCTTGGATTCTGCTCCAATCTCTGTCTCTAGGTTCCTGCCTTGGATTCCTCCATGGTGGACCGCAAAGGCTTAAGATGAAATCCATCCTTTCCTCTCCCAAGTTGGTCTGGTCAGTGCTTTACCACAGTAACTGAACGAAAACTAGGACACTTCCTACACAGTAACACCAGCAAGGGACCAAGTGCTCAAACGCAAGAGCCCATATCTAGGGGACATTTCTCATTCAAACCACAAGACCTTTGTGACAGGTGGCCATGGAAATGAAGACACAGCCTGGATATATCAGCCCTGAAGACAGAGCAATACCTCCGTACTGGATCTCTCCCAAGGAGGAGTCCTGCTTAACTCAGCTTCTAGCCTTGACTAGGGAGCCTGTTCCTCTTGAGGAGTTTTGCAGGGAATTCTGGAATGTTGGCCTTAGTACTTAGAGGCAGGAATCCACAAAGGAGAAATGTTACTTCTGTTTTGAGTGGAGATAAATTATCATTAAGAAAGACTTTTGGGGGCAAGGTCTTACCTACATCTGGCAGAACCTAGGCTCAATCTCAGAAGTAGAAGAGCTGTGGTTACCCATCTGACTTTCTTTGGTCCCCCCCATGGCTGCAGCAAATATGCACAGATAGCCCTGACCTTCCCCCTGATGGAAGCATCTCCCAAAGCCATGATGAAAATGTCAGCCCTTTAAAGCACACCCCCCCCCCCTTTACCTCTAGGCCTAGGGATCTTCTTTAACTTTAGCCCATTTCCCCACATTTTGCTTAAGGAACTGCACAAGACGACTGCAAATTCTTTCTCATTAAAAAAAAAAATTATGGGTGTGTAAGTTTATAAATACCTTGTCACCCACCCATGCTCCTTGGTGTATCTTCTTATGTGAAGCAACATGTTACCTTTACACACTAGGCTGGCAGTGCCCTTTGGAGGAAAATGGTAGGCAACAAGACCATAGAACCACTCCCCAGAGCCCCTGGCAGGTCAAGCAGCTTCTCTGGGCTCTGAGCTTATTCACTAAACAAGGTCTCTGGCATTGATTGCTTATTCCTTTCAGTTCCACTAGGATAAACAGGGAGACCTGCTATGGGATGGGGAGGCCCCTCTGTCTTCAGTTGACCTCCTTCTGACCTTCAGTTTTCCCCAAGTCCCTGCCATGTGCAGACTGTCTCTCTTTTGTGTAAGAGAGTCCGCTCTGTCTATCTTGTTAGCTTCAATGGACAGTAGCGGAGGCAGAAGAAAGCTGAAGAGTCTTTAGAGTGCTGCTGTAGATAAAAACCCATCCCTGTCTGGTGTTGGTGGCACATGCCTTTAATCCCAGCACTCAGCAGGCAGAGGCATGCTTAGCTTTGTGAGTTTGAGGCCAGCCTGGTCTACAGAGTGAGTTCCAAGACAGTCAGAACTACACAGAGAAACCCGGTTTCAAAAACAAACTAAAACAAAACAAAAAAACCAAAAAAAAAAAAAAAAAAACCAAAAAACAAACAAACAAACAAACAACAAAAAAAAAAAACAAAAAAAAACCTTATTCCCAAAGATGTCTTCGAAACTGCCCAAACAGTGTCACCCCAAAAGAGTACTGCACACATGCAAAAAGTTAAGAGAAACAAATAATACTCCTGAAGTGTTGGTTTGGCCAACTCCTACTGCCTCTTCCACTCTCCGGGACCACAGAGAGCAAGTCTAGGTGGTGGGCGTGCCCACCCACCGAAGCACCCTATGTGTGGTTTACTAGCTGCTATGGACCCAACTGCTTTTCTCCAAATTTGAACCTCTGGAGCTACTGAAAGTACTGGGGACCAGGGGGGTGGAAAAGGCCTCCTCTTAGCACCTACAGAAACTCTCCGGAAGATATGATTCTTAAATTACATTCTCCCTGGGTGTCCTTCAGGTATCACCCCAGCAGAGCATGGTGCTATAAATAGCCATTGTCTATTTAGGGAGTAGCCCAGCTGTATTGGGCTACTGGAAAAGGCTGGGGAGCACAACCCCTGGTCTTTGTGTGATAAGAATGTTCTGACAAGCTCAGGCATGGCGTCCTAATAGGAGGCCCAATCCTGTCAATTTTCTATTCCATCGGCAGGTTCCACATCTGTGGGTTCAACCAATCATGAATTAGAAATGTTTGGGTCAAGGGGCTACCTCTGATTGAGTCCTGCTCATGCATTTCTTAAGCCAAACACTAAGCAGTGACACTGTCACAATGGCACAGAGGACAGCCCAGTTTCCTATTTCAGCGTGTATATGAACACAAGAGACCAGGAGCAGCCTGGGGTGTATAGAAAGTTCCTATCTCAAAAAGAGAAAGAAAAAAAAAAGGCAGATTATGGGAGTATAGCTCAGTGGTAGAGTGCTTCCCTGGGATGTCCAAATCCCTGGGTAACACACATGCACATGTGCATACACACATACATACATATGAATGTGTATGCACGTACACATAAACAGTATACACATAAAGACCTATACACATGTATAGACACATACATAGATATACACGCATGCACAAGCACACACACATTGCTTAGGTATTGAGCATGTGCAACCCTTTGTCTTCATTTCCTAAAAGATACTGCCGCACAGCAATTTTGCTGTATGCATTGTAAACACTACAGAAGTGGTGTGTGTGTGTGTGTGTGTGTGTGTGTGTGTGTGTGGTGTTAATGCAGACACCATACCACTTTCTTGAGGAATTACATAACATCTGAGAGTGAGCCGGTCTCCAGCATACTAAAGATGATTCTGTTTTTCCTGGGCCACTCACAGCATGCCAGACTTGGTTCTACCCACTGACTAGTGCCGTGTCTTCACGCCAACCCCGTGAGGTAGGCACTGTCTCTGTCTCGGGCAAGGAGACCTAGGACAAAAGCATTGGGTCTCTGTCACACAGCTCTCGGGTCACACAGCTGGATGGTTGTCAGGTTTAGAATTTAGTTCCTCTCAACTCTGCATTGCCTAGTGGTGCTGGACTGCAGTAGCCCTGGGAGCCCCAGGGTTTTCTGAAACCCTGGCACGAAGTGACTGCCCCTCTTTTCACAGGAACCTTGAAGTCTTCTACATGGAGATGGGAAACATCAGCTGTAAAATTGTTCCGAAGTGTAATCTATACAGACAGAAGATCATGACCTGGCAGTCGCCGATTGTCAAGTTCCACGCGGCTCTGGATGTGAGTGAACTGGGTTGGGTGAAAGAAAACGTGGGTCCCTGGCTCGCCTAATAGCTCACTTTTCTTGGGAACTTGGAGTGTCAAGCAGAGCCCCCCAGGGCCAGGTTTGCAGTAGTCAGGCTGCTATTGCCTGGAGCGGTGGTGTTCAACCTTTCTAATCCTAATTCTTTATACAGTCCCTCGTGTGGTGGTGACTCCCAACCATAAATTATTTTCATTGCTACTTCGTAACTGTAATTTTTACTATTGTTGTTAGCCATAATGTAAATATCTGATATGCAGATGGTCTTAGGTGACCCCTGTGAAAAGGTCATTTAACACACCCCAAAGGAGTCATGACCCACTTGTTGAGAACCACTGGCCTAGAGGTTGTGTTTTTCCTCCAGTGGACCCATGACTGAAGCTCTGGATTCCTGCAATATAAAATGTGTCCTTCTGGTGTTTGAAATTATCTAAAAACAGACACCAGAGTGTTTTAGGAACTGGGACTAACTATTTCTTTTCCTGGGAAATAATTGTTAATACCCATTCTGGAAACTTCCTTGGGTTTGAAGGTCCAGAAAGCTTAGGACAGGCCTTGCAAACAGGAAATAGGGAAGTAGGAGGTGTCCCTATTTCCTTCTTCTGGTTATTGCTGTTCTCTTGTTGTCTCCTGGCCCAGACAGAGTCTGCAGAGCATCAATGGCTGAATCTGGCCCTGTTCTCTGCTAGGTGGGGGTACCAGTGTCCAGAAGTGACATGGCTGTGACATGGCAAGTCACAAGTGAGTAGACAGAAGGTGCTGACCCTTCTGTGCAATAGGGCAGGAAGGGACTACAGGGTTCTTTCTCCTCTCCTGTGCAGCCCCAGAGACCCCCCCCCCCCGTCACCCCGGTCAGGCAGATCATGGTGAGGCATGACAGACCTGGCAAAACAGGTAGCCTAGGCAGCAGCATCACCAGGATTGCTCATGTGGCTGGGTCTAATTTGTCTGTCTCCCTCCAAGTCACTATCGGAGATCATTATTGGAGATCAAATGTGACGTCTCACAGTTAATGTGGCTGATATCCAAAGCTGTGCTGGCTAAGCTTTCTTGTGTACAATTGTGACAATACGCAACCTCTCCAGCGTGCAGCATCCCCTCCAGGAGACAGAGCACCAATACCTGCCTCTCCCTCTGACCCTCCTCTCTGAAGACCTCAGCCAATGTCATGCCTATGGGGAGTCAAGAGGAACAGAGAAAGGGCAGCTACTGCTGCCATACTGGGCAAGATTCCAGCCCCCACCCCCACACCGGTCCAACGTATTCTATGGAAACCAACATATCCCTGTAGGATGAGACCTTTGGCTTCGCCGTAATTTATTAGTTCATCAATCCCAAGGGAGTCTCCAGCTCTGTGTTGCTATTGCTGCAGGAGCCCACTAGGTGGAGGTGTAGACTGCCAAGTTCCTGACCTATCTGGAGGGAGGAACTGGAGGCCAGTTGGAGTCTGGTTTCCTTGTGTTTACTCAGTGTGTCCTGGGGTGTGGATGCATAACAGAGAAGGGGGGCGTGTGCCTGCTGAGTCCTGAAATCTACTGTCTCAGCCTGGAGGTGAAGGGTAGAATTGAGAGAAACGAGACTTTATGCTACCAAGGAGAATCCAGACTCACCAAGGAAGGTTTGGTGGAAGCCAAGAACAGGAAGAAAAGGGAGTTCTGTGCTAATGCAGATCTAATGCTTTCTGAGAAACACAACAGACTCAGGAGAAGGTCAAGCCAGGGGTACTGTAAAGCTTGCACCGTGTGGCTCTTCCTGCTGCGTCCTATTTATACTGTGAGTGCATTCAATTCTCTCATCAAGCCTATGAACTAAATATTTGCCTTTGTAAAGGGGTTAGTGGTAAGTACCAGGATCCTTACTGGATGGCATCCTGCTAGTCCCCAGACCAAACAGTGGCTCCAGTCCTCTATGCTAGGTCCCCAAAGGAACATTAGGAACTGCTTGTGAGGAGAAGGGTGGAGGTTGTGGGGAAAGCAAGGGCTGTTCTGATGGGTGTAAGGATCTAGACAGTGCTGAGCTGGGCAGTGGCAGTGCCAGGCTCAACACCTAGGTCTGTCCAGCTCTAGAACCCTGGGCTCCAGTGGCCAATCACTTCCATGGGCTCTGAGGGGATTTGGAGGAGGGGATGATGAAAGCAAACTCCTCTGATGAAGATGGAAAGGAGGGTGGAAGGACAGTAGGGACTGTCCTTAAAGAAGGTGGCGGCTGGAGCTCCCTTGAAGAGTTTCGGAGAAGAGACAGCTGTAGAAACAGGTGGAGCTGGAGAGGAAGAGGTGCCATATTGGAACAGGGTACCTCAAGAGTCAGGTATGGGTAAGAAAGATTTGACTCTGCAGCTAGAAGAGGAAGTTATTTCCTCAGAGTCCCCAGGGTTGATGGGAAAAGGCAAGAGTTGGCACACGGTTTAGTGGAAATACCACCTCATTTCCAAAGTGGCTGAATTTAAGTCACCAGAGTTGCAACTGTCAGAGGACCTGCCCAGGGAAACCCCACCCCTACCCTGCCAAGCAAGCTCTGAGGCCTGGGCAGGAGTGCCTTAGGCATGGGGCAGACCTCTGGTGCCCCATCGTGGGGGTGTTGTTTGGAGGAGGTTTCCTGCCTCTCCATAACTGCACAGGCTCCTCCCATCTTTGAGCTTCACTTCCTCCGCTAGGAAGCCCTACCCGACTATTGGCTCTGAACTCGACTGTCCATTCTTGCTGATAATGTCTTACTCCAAGTTGGCTAAGCATCCCCTACCTTCTAGACAGAGCATTTGCACTCCTTCTGTTGCTCATTCATATCTTGTACCACAGTGACCACCTCATAAACACTGAATCACTTGCAGTCCCCATTGGCACGGCAGACTCTGTGCTGGCTGACTGGGTAAGAAGAGAGTAAATGAGAGTGGATGGATGGATGGATGGATGGATGGATGGACAGATGGACGGAACAATCAATGAATGGTGACTAGGTGAATGGACAGATGGATAGATGAGTGGGTAGATAAATGGATGGGTAGCCAAATGGATAGGTGGGTGGATAAATGGATGGATAGACATACAAGTGTATGGATAGATATATATGGACAGAGTTAAGTGGAAGGATGGATGATGGATGGGTGGATGGATGAGTGTACAGATGAATGGATGGGTGAGTGAGTGGGTGGATAGATGGATGGATGAATGAAAATGAATGACACGTAGAAAAATGTTTCATGGTGTCTGAACGATGAACAGTAAGCCCCACTGCTTGTCCATTAAGCTGTTTGGTGTTGTCCTCGACACTGAGGGAAAGCTGCTGAGACCAGGGGCTCAAGAAAGTATTCTCTGCCCAGGTGAAGCTGGCTAGGAGTGGGAGAGGGAGGTAGGAAAGAATGTGGAGAAAGTCAGGGGCCTTTGAAGAGGCAAAGGAATTTAGGAAACAAGATGCCTCCCGTGCCATCTGTGACGGAGAGCTGAGAGCCAAGAGCAGGCTGGTTAGCGGGTACTTTTCTCCCCTCGGGTTCCCTCCCCTGGTGTTCCTTCTGACAAACATTAAGTGGCCAACATTTGAAAATTTATCCCCATTCTGCAGCCAACAAAAACTGAAAAGCCCTAAGAAGCATCTTGACTAAGGCTTATTCTTCACCTTAAATTTAACCAGCTGGAATCCTTTTGAAAGGAACAAATTGCCCTTAAGTGGGGACTATGCTGCGCTAGAAGAATAGAACAAAAGCCACAGTGCTCCTTCCTGCTGTCCCTTCGGTTGCCAATCAGGATCCTGAAAGCAAGAGACCCTGAACGTTCTCCAGAGCCACTCAGACACATCCTCCTGCCACCCGTGTCTGCAGTAGCATGTCTGTGTTGCCATTGCCCTAGGGACCACCCCCTTGCCCACATTGTGGAGACAGCTTTCTAACAGTCTGGAGTCAGGCACAAAGGTCCAGGCAGCCACAGACTGCCTCCAGGGCCCCTCAGATCTCACAGGCCTTCCCCAGCCTTCTCTTTCCACGAAGAGTAGGAGTGAGTACGGGGCCTGCTACAGCCACAAAAGAGTTCATACAGGGCTTGAGATAATCCGTGGTAGAGTGGCTTCTCGTGGAAAGGACAGATTTATGGGGCCCGGAAGTAGGCCTTCCTGGTTGGGGGTTGGGGGGCGCTGCTGACATTTGCTCAAGGCTCCGTGACCACACAGGCTAGTCACACTGTCAGCAAACTAAGGAGATTCACAGTCTGTACTCCCAGCGCCATGTAAACTCTATTGATGTAAAGATAGAAGACGTTACCCATCATAGAGCTTCCTGGACAAGTGGAGGAAGCAGACAGCCCCAAAGCAGAGGGATGTAGGCTGGCCTAGTGGGAAAGCGAGGTGTGGGAGGCCCCAAGGCCCTGATGTGGAAGTTTATCTTGAAGCCACTATCTCATGTTTAGGCTGAGGACTGGAAGCAACTTTGGAAGGGCAGGTGGGGGAGGGGAACCCAAAGGAATATCATGGCTATGGTGTAAGACATGTCAGGGTGGTGGGATTCATGGAGTGCTGTGTCTGTTGGGATATCAGGGGAAGGGTGGAGTGGTTGAATCCTGGGTTTCTGGGAGACATGGCATGTGGGTTTCAGTGAGGCTGAATACCTGATTTATCCCCTTTGAGAATGGAGGCAGCATTGCTTATAATCATGCCTCGATGTGGTCTCCTCGGGCACAGTCCCAGCCTGCATCAGTGCACACTGATCCTGAGAACAGCACCTTCACCAAGCAGGAGACACAAGGAAGCCTTAGCTCGCCAGAGACAGTGCCTGGCACCAGCAAGTTCTGTTGTTCAGCATCCCAGGGCCTTGTGTGTGGAACCGGGGCAGCTGCAGACAGACACACTTGTCTGTCTTGTCTGGTTGATGTCAGACAGAAAGACTGGGCTGGACACCCGGAAGGTGGTCTTCAGGGCCCAGGGGAATCTATAGAGGACACCTTTCACTCAGGTAAAGGATACGGCAAACTTAGTGGGTGCTGGCCAGAGGTGTTAGGTTAGATAGATGGTGGAAAATGTGTGTTGGACTCCCACAAGGGAGTCCTTGGTGACCTTCATGAGGGCACTAGGGAGAGAATGAGAAGTGGACATTGGAGTAGGCTAGTTACTCTTAACAGTTGGCCAAGAGAAAAAGACCCCTAGGAGTGTTTTAATCTGACGGGACAGAGCAGATAAATAGGAAGGACAATGCCAAACCAGAGGAGAAAGAAGGAACATGGTCCTGCATGGAAAGAGACAGATAGCAAGAGGCAGTCAACAAGGAGGCTTTCAACTGGCTCCAAAAACCTTGGAATTGACCAGACCACCAGAAGCAGGAATTCCCAAAGAGCCAGGAAGTGGAGGAGTGGAGTAGCTGTCAGCCTGGAGTGAGAGCCCTGTGCGTTGGAATTCAGCCAGCAGACCCCCGACTCCAGGGTGTAGACATGATGTGGGATCGTATCCTGGAAATGAGCAGAAAGGCTCTGGGCACAGAACATGAGGGGTCCTCGTGATGTTGTGTGTGACAAGAGAGGAAAGGAAGGTGAAGGAGACAAAGGTGAGAAGCAGTAGCCATGAGGAGAGGTCATGGTGTCTGTGTCCCCTACCTTCCCCAGATAAGGGAGGCAATCCCTGCAGCCTAGAACCTGTGAGCAGAAGGAAGGGGAGGCAATCCCAGCAGCCTAGAACCCGTGAGCAGAAGGAAATGTATGACAAGGTGAGGGGACCACCAGCAGGAAGGCCACTACTGAACCAAACAATGTTTTAAGGAAGACCTGAGGAACTATGACCTTTACTTGCTAACTAGCACCTAACTGGAGCTTCATACATGGTACCAAATTGTATTGGGTGTTATTATAAGAAGGGATAGGGTGCTTTGCAGTTTGTCTTCTGAAAGGCAAAGGATTTGGGAGAAAGGCACAGCTCATAGACACTGCGGAGTGCCTGTGTGATTGGAGGTCAGAGATAGGAGCCCACGAGGATGAGGCTGGAGATGTAGGGGTGCTGACAGGCAGAGCTGAACCCCAGTGGGCAGAGAGCATCAGCCATAGATTGAGATATGCATCCAAAAGACTCTTGCTCAGGTGTCACTGGCTTCTTAGCTGGAGTGGTCCAGCCTGTCTGTGTTCCACTCCAACATAGGCCACAGGGTCATCTGGGGGCACACAGCAGAGCCAGTTGGTGATAAGGGGGCCAAGAAATTCCCAAAGCCGACAGGTGGAATAAGAAACCCCAGACAGCAGACAGGCCCACTCATCTTTTATATACAATCTTGTCTCTGAAATCTACCCTGAGACCGACCCCCAGGGTTTATGCTAGACTCAGGGTACCATTCACTCATCGATTCACGCACCTGTCCATGCACACCCGCCGTTCATTCGTTCATCCCATCCACATATCCTTCCACATCTCTGTTTATCCAACCATCCATCCATTGAAACTAACCTTGATGGGGGTTTGCTCTTTGCAACTCTTGCCAGGCGCTGTCTCAGGAGCAAGGAGTAATGTAGACAGCAGACCCCGGCCCTGCCCAGATGTCTCAGGGTAGCAAGGATGTCCGTCACTGCTATTGTGTGCTTTAAACCCTGAAAGCTGAATGGAGGCCATAAAAACCAACCACAGTGGAGCTGGGAATATAGCTCCCATAAACCAAGTATAAATAATGGCACATTTCTGTCATCCCTGCAATACTCAAGGTCATCCCTAGCTACACAGAGTCTGAGGCCAGCCTCAAAGGCCAAACATGTCACAAAAACTAAAATAAAACAAATTGCACGCTAAGTGACTCAGGTGTTCTTCCAGGGTGGCAACTTAGGTAAGCTCCTAGGTCTTGACCTTTGACACAGTTCTCTTAATTCCGCCCCCCTCCATCATCTTTCTTGTTGATGAACTCAGTGTTTTAGGGCTTGCAGGACTTCCAGCCAGACCTGAGTTTGACCCCAGGGGACTCCAAAATGCTGGCCACTGCAAGTACTGGCCGATGCTTGCTCAGGCACACGGCCATCTGATGTCTGAGCTCAGCTAGGCTCCCAGTCAAGGGTTGAGGAAGCGCTTGCAGATGTTTTCAGATCAAATAGTGTCTCTTTGAACAACTGTGTGGGCTGCTGCTGCACGGAGGGCACATGGGACCTGGCGAGGAGAGTTCAGTGGGCTTGCATATGATTGAGAATAAAAGGCAGGAACGTGTGTATGTGTGTGTCTGTCTATGTCTGTCTGTCTGCCTGTCACTGGACAGGATCCGTTCACAATGGTCTGCTGAGCACCAGCCAAGGCTTCTTACCTCTTGTTGTTCAGAGGGCCGGGCATGTGCATCTTCAATGTCACAGAGACTTGTTGCCTGTTCTCAGCAGAGAGAGAGAAGGGAGTGGGTCTTGAGAAAGGTTTTGCTGATTTTTAAGAGCTACAGTATGTTATTTATTATTCACACCTGCAGGGTGTGTGGGGGGGGGAGGAAGGAGAGGAGCGGAGGTGGGACAGTAACAGCAGGCAGTGCAGTGGGAATGGCTGGCTGTTACTCTGACTTTAAAGATTCCGCTCACACTGCAGGGACCAGTGTACCCCCATCACTTTGGGGAGCCCATTGAACATCATGAAGTCCGCATGACCCTAATCACAGCCTCGTGGGCACCATGAGCAGCCCGGACAGGTCTCGGGGCCTCTGTTTTGCAAATGAGGAAGCACAGTTCCGGGAAAATGATTTCTTAGTAGACTTTACACTCTAGATCAGTTTTAGATTTGCAGTACTACAAAGCAGAAAACCAAAAGGCCCCCCTGTCTGCCTGATCCCCTATCCTCCTGTCCCCCTGTCCCCCTGTCCCCCGTCCCCCTGTCCTCCTGCCCCCTGCTCCCTGTACTCCTATCCCCCTGTTTTCTGCACACAACTGTCAATATTCATCTGTGTCGCCCAGAGCTGGTGTTGCATCTGCCATGCCGTGGCTTTGTGGACTCCTGATGACATGCAGCCACTGTTATAGAGTAACCAGACAGGGTAAGCTCAGTGCCCACGGGACACTTTGTGCACTTCCTGCTTATCCTTCCTCCCGCTAACATTCCTGGCAACGACTGATCCTTTCACTGTTTCCAATTTGCCATTTCCAGAGTGCAACATAGCTGGAATCATTTGGCATATAATCTTTTCAGATGGGCAGTGCCTCTGCCGCCATCAGGCGTCTAAACTCCCATGGTAGCTTCCTCAAGCCAGGGTAGAGATGTCTCTACGCCTGGGAAAGAAACAATCACAGGTAGTTCTGGTGAGGTGAGATTCATGCTGTGATACGAAGCAGAGTGCAGGCCACTGGGAGTTTTGTCCCTCGGTAATAACAGGGTAAGCGTCGCCATTTTCAAAGCACTTTCCCTGTTATGACAGTCTTTGCTGTGTGTTCTCCACCATACTGTAATTTCACATTTCTTATCTCACATCAGTCCCTGTAGACAGGCTGGACAGGGGTGGGGCTCTGTTTATGGCAGGGAATCTGAGGTCTAGAGAAGCAGAGGGAGTCTCCCCAGGTCCCTCAAGAGAAGACAAGTGTTGGCTGCGAGGGCAAGGGTGTTGCTCAGTTGGTAGAGTTCTTGCCTAGTATGCACAAAGGCCTGGGTCCGACCCCCAGCACTAAATAAAACCAAGCATGGTGGTGTGTTTATAATCCCAGCACTCTGGAAATGGAGGCACAAGGATGAGTGCCAAGTCATCCTTAGTTAAACGAGTTCAAGGTCAGCCTGAACTACATAAAACCCCATCAGAGAGGCCACACCTTGATCTAGAGCCTTGTACCCATTGTCTCGCTGCCTTCAGGCCTCATCATAAATTTCACCATAAGCTGGGAGACATTATTTTTGTGTGACACAGAGGCCAAAGCTCTGAGGCCCTGGCTTCTAAATCATTCTCTGTTCCTGATATCTTTCCGTTCCCGCCGTGCCCAGACATTTATGTGGAGGCATTTACAGGCCCTTCTCCATGTGCCAGGCTCTGTGCAGAGCCCATCATGACTATAACCACACTTAAGCCCTGGTGTCGGCTCAGACAAGTAGATTCTTGGAGATCGAGGCACAGGAAGAGGCCTCAGCTAGACTAAGAGAGTCCAGATCTGAGCTCATGTCTAGCCTTGCTGCTTCCTAGAGAGGAGAGGCCACATGGAGACATGTAAGTCTGCCTCTCCTCCACCCTGTGCTACTTCCCTGAACCTGAATGGTCCAGTTCCTTCCCATAGTAATGCAAAGAATACAGGCCTAGGTGTCCAAGTGTCTTCCCAGGTTCAGGGAAGAAGCCAGGACAGGAAAACAAGCACTTCCTTTTACATACAGGATAGGATGATTCCAGAAATATCAAGTTCCTTAACCAAGGGACAGGTGTGGGTGGAGTAGGCCAGGTGTGGTGCGGGGATATATGTACAGATCGAGGACCCTGCAATTCTTTGATGCTTTTTGGGTCTTCAGGGACAGAATGACATTTGGGTATCTAGGTTTGTGTTCTTTCCATCGCTGTGGGAATGTAGAGGGACTGGGCCAACCATGCTCAGGGGAATGTAGGGCCCCAGACTCCCAGAAGGACGACGACGTGGCAAGGGAGGAGAAGTCAAAGGTGCTTGGGAGTTCCAGTTCCCTAGCCTGCTTGTGTAAACAGAGGCCTTCTGCTCGCTCCAAGGCTGAAAGAGTCACCACCAGGGGGAGCTAGGTGACCGTCATCCTGCCCGAAACAACGCAAACCCCGGAAGCTTTGCTGGGGTCACCGGGGCAGGAATACATAGCCTTCTGCTAATTGGTGGAGCAGGATCGTGAATGAAGGCACAGAGAGTCCACCATGTGGCTCTGGTGTGACGCTTTAGGTCCCAAGCCCTGCTGGGTCTCTCTTGTCACCAGTCCAGAGTGAAACTGCACCTCTGTTATGACAGAGCAAGGAAGTAAACGCGGAAGGCTTTTCATTTCTAATTTGCCCCTAACTCCCGATGAGTGATGGGAAGAACATTAAGGGTACCTCCCACTTCTTACCTCAGGTCACAAAGATTTTGAAAAAGTGCTCAAGGTTCCCCAACCCACAGACTTCCTGAGTGGAAATTGCCAATTGTGACAACTGCCTGCCTCAGTTTACAAGAAACCAGGGACTCTCGGAAGGCTTAAACCTTGGTGCTATTACTTGGAGCTCTGCCACCCCATGCAAACTCCCTGGCCCTCTAAGATTCCCTGTTCCCCCTTAGAGTCTCAAGAGTACCCCTTTCAAGGAGCCAGAGGGCAGTCCTCTGTGGAATTCTTTAGGCCCCATCTGGGACATTTCTCCCAGTGGGTGGCTCCCTCCTGCTAGACACAGGTAGCTTCCAGGACCCATGCTCTTTCTCGTTCATTTCTCTGTTCCCTCCCCAGTTGTCCCTTGGGTGGCCTTATCCACATACCAATGATCTCAAGTCACATAACCACTGAGATGTCCTGTGGTCCCTCATATGGGGTATGTCCAACCCCAAGCATCCAGTCCCCACCTTACCTCTTACCAAACCTCTTTTATCCTCAGTTTTAATCCAGGACTGGGGAGAGGGCTGGAGGAGTGGAGGGGGTGTCTCTATCTCTCCCAATGTGCTACCAGGGCGCCAGGGAAAGGCCTAGAAGCTGGCTGTCTCTCCTTTCCTCAGGGTCCCTACCTTGCCAGTGACTGTCACTCTCTGGACCTAGATTGCTGCCATAGTCTCTTGCCTAGTTGTCACCAAGCACCCTGTTTGTCCCCAAAGCCCAAGCTGTTCTCAATTCGGCCATCAGAGGGAGCCCTTAAATCTGCGGGTCAGATGAGTTCAAGGCTTTGCTCAAAATTTGTCATGTTTCCCCGTCAGTTTCCTGAGTAAAAGCCCCATTGCTACCAGGGCCTGCCAGATGCCCTGGCATCTGACCTGTTCCTCACATCCTGTCTGCTCTCAGCTCCTCTGCACTTAGCTCTCCTAAATTAACTGGTTTCCCAGTATCCCTGGGGTCCTTTGCACCAGCGAGTCACCTCTACCTTCTGACACCCCCACCCCACCCCTTCCACCTTCCTTGCATGGCTCTCTCACTCCCTTCCAGATTGTTGCTTGAAGGTCGCCTCCTCAGGGAGGCCTCCTAGAATCCCCTTACCCCCCTCTCAGTTGCTCATCTTATTCACAACCTTCCAACCTACAAGAAACTCCATCAAGAATTCTGGGGTTTGCTGGTTTGTCTTTCTGCTGCTACTACGACCCCACGACTAGACTGTAAGCTCTGTGAGGGCAGGACTCTTCATCTGTTTAACCCAATGCTGCATCCTAAGATGGAGAACAGTCTCTGCCACACAACAGGCTCTTAATACAGATCTGTTGAATGAATATGAGTCGGTGAAGATTGACTTCCTTCCTTCCTTCCTTCCTTCCTTCCTTCCTTCCTCCCTTCCTTCCTCCCTTCCTCCCTTCCTCCCTCCCTCCCTTCCTTCCTCCCTTCCTTTTGTAAAACTGGGCAGTTTCTCTTCTTTCTTTCCCAGGGCCTCCCCAAGATCCACTCTTCCTTCTTTCCCCTTCAGAAAAGAGCAGACCTCCCAGGAATATCAACTCAACACAGCATAACAAGATACGATAAGACCAGGCTCGAACCCTCCTACCAGGGCTGGATGTGGCAACCCAGTAGAAAGAAAAGAGTCCCAAGAGCAGTCAGAAGAGTTAGAGACAGTCTCCACTCCCACTGCTAGGACTCCCATAGAAACCCCAAGCTACACAACCATAACATATATGCAGGGGACCTAGCATAGACCCATGCAGGTCTGTCATTGCCACTTCAGTCTCTGAGCCCTGTGGCTCACGTGGAGTTGAGTCTGTGGCTGTGTTCTTGTGGCTTCCCTGACCCTTCTGGCTCCTACAACTCTTCCTCTCCATCTTCCACAGGGTTCCCTGTGCTCCAAAGGGAAGGACCCGACAGAGATCTCCAATTCATTCATTTTTCTTTACAGTTTAATAACTACTTCTGATGACGGCTCATTGGTAAGGCTGCTTGGTAGTATTCAGAAAGATTCCAGCAATGGTAGTTTCCTGACAGTTTGTAGTCTTCAGTAATGATTTAGAGTGAGTTATAGGAAATCCCTATCAAAACAGCAAGACCGCACTTACACACTCATCATTCTCAGGATGGCCGGTAAGTTGGACATACTTTCCCCAACCAACCTTGGGTCATAAGGCCCAACGGGCTCACGTTCCAGTCAACAGCTGTTCCTTTGGGGATCACACTCAGGGCCATACACAGTGGGTATATTGGATTCTTTTTCACACCAAGTATTGGCAGGCAAAAGGTAGCTTTCAGCTCAGGATGTGTGGCATGGGCTTTTCTGAAACATAGGCCCATTGGTTAATATAGATTCTTACATAGGTGGGTTTCTCGTAAAGCCATGGCCAACAAAGTAGACTCGAGGAACCATCATCCTCTTCACACCTCTCTTCTGTTTCTGTTTGAATAACTTCCAATCCTTCCCTTTCTCCTTGGGCCTGAACTTTGGGTAAAGTGAGGTCTCATTTTCCCTCTTTCTCCTTTGAGTCTGTGCAGTCATGTTGGAAAGTACTCATGTCTTACACCCCATCTCCCGCTCTACACTGCCCTGCCCCCTCCGTCCAGCAGATGGGCAGGTTCTGTTCCCTGTGGTCTCTTCTCATCATTGCTTTGGTTGGTGTTTCTCCTTTCACGAATCTTAATGGTTTTTTTCATTTGTATTTTCTCAGTATGGCCCTGTTTATGGTAGAGCTTAGCTTTTAGGCCTATCTCCTTCCTTCCTTTCTTTCTTTCTCTTTTTCTTTTCCTTCTTTGACCATTCATGGCCTCCTGATTTTCTGCATTTTTCTTCTTTCTCATGGTAATTCAAACAATATCCATAGGATTTATGGCATAACTCAGTGCATTCATATTGTGGCATGATGATAGACTTGGAGCTAAAATTAACTTTCAACACCTGGGTCTCACTGGTTCCTGTATGCAAAGTCTGTTGGTGTTGTCTGACTCTGACATTGTATAGATGATGATGATGATGATGATGATGATGATGATGATGATGATGATGATGGAGTTAATGAAGTGGTGCATAGTCTCAGATACCAAGGTGACCAGTTCAGCGTTACAACTTGACTGTCAAAGGAAGGCCAAGCTTAGTTGACAGGAGAGTGAAAAGTTTTCCTTTCTCTTACCTCCTCCTCTTTCTCTAGCTCCTTTGCATGTTCTCTCTGTCTCTCTGTCTCTCCTTCCCTCTGTTTCCTTTCTCTATTGCTGGAGACTGAACCTTGTGTATGCCTGTCATTTACTCTTCTTCTTCTCTCCACTCTCTCCACTCCTTGGCTGGGAGATAAAGGCAAAAAGAGATAGAGGAGAAGTAGTATGTCTTTATACGAAGTGAGGCAGATAAAAAAGGCCAGACTCAGTTATTCAGACAGCAGACACCCAGGAAACCCAAGAAGTGAATGATGGAGTCTCTTTCCACATCAGCACCCAGAGAGATATCTTTGGTGAAGTCTGCTAGGTGGAAATGGTGTATGGAGGGGTGGCAGGCATTATCTCCTGGGGCTGGGTAGGGGCATCTGAACCACCTTTGTTCACAATCACAGGACCTGCCTGGGGCTCTAAGGCCCCTTGAGTAGGGCTGGACTGGAGAAAAGAACCATATTTGTGGGAGCAGAAATTCAAGGTCCTCTCTGCACCCAGCATTTCTTCATGATGCACCGTATCTGCAGAACTGGCTCTCCCAGCTCATTTTGCAGGTACAGCAATGATTAATCTCAGGTTTGGCATTGGATCTCCATATTTTTTAACATGCTTTCGAGCTTTCTGCACATCTGGCTCTCCCTATTCTCCCAGATGGGAAGCCGGGGCCATGTAAAGTATACCTTGCTGGGTGTGTGATCTTGGAATGGCTTCTTTCTCCTCCAGTTATTAGCAGCATCCCAGGACTGCTAAGGGAAGGCACTCACAAGGCCATGATTATTAGACAGGCAGGAGCCAGCTGACCAGGTTCCTGCCTCAGAGCTTTCAGGGAAGTCTGTACTCTTGAACTGGCTTGGAGTAGTTGATGGGAAAAAACCAAACCCAACACAGACTGACCAGAAGAGCATTTAGGTTACATCTATGTGTCAAAGCAGTGGTCTGCCTACAGGAAGGTCAGAAGATGGCCATCAAGGCAAGGACAGATGTGGTATAAGATGTAAAAACCATTGCCCTTCAAAAACTGCCTTCTGGGGCTGAGTCTGGCACAAACATATCTTATCTTTACATAAAAATATGGGAAGTTGAATATATAAGCTAAGAAATGCAGTGGTTTTTTTTTTGTTTTGTTTTGTTTTTTGTTTTTTAGTTTTAGGTTTTGGGTTTTTTGTTTGTTTGTTTGTTTGTTTGTTTTTTGTTTTTGTGGTTTTTTTTTTTACAGAAAGTTTTGTAGCTCAGGCTGGCCCCAGACAACTCAGTCTGTAGTTGAAGATGACCTTGAAGCTCTTATGCTCCTGCTTCTTCCTCCCAAGTGCTGTGATTATAGGCATGCACCACCACACCTGGTTTTTATCCAGTACATGGGACCAAACCCAGAGCTTCAAGCATGCCAGGCAAGCGCCCTACCAATTGAGCTGTGTCCTCAGCCTCACATTAAGATAAAATTCAGAAATGGTATAGACTTTATGTAAAACCAGCCAGATGGCCGTTGGTATCCCTCTCTTAAAGGGGAGAGTACGTTATAGACAAAAGTACAAATCGCCCCAGCCTCTCTGGAAGGTGATTTGGTAAAGTGTACCAAAATTATTAGCATGTTCATCATGTATGGACAGGAATTTTAGTTCAAGGAATTTATCCTAATCAGATGACTTAATCAGCAACAGATGGACATTTATGTAAAGGGTGTTCATTGTAGTGTTATTTAAAATAGCAGGAAAAAAATGAAAGCCATCTAAACGTTCAGTAATAGGCAGTCTAAAGAGAATGTACTCTATCCGTATGGAAAAAAAAATACAAGTAAGCCATTAAAAAAAATCACTTTCTCAAAGAATATTTAAGGCTATTGAAAAGTCTCACAATATATTTTAAGTGAAAGAAAACCAAATTATAAAACAGTAATTTCACTCTAGCCACAATTTTTTAAAAAAAAATATGTCTTTTTGTCAGTGCAAATTAAAAAAAAAAAAAACTTGACAAATGGAGAACACATCAAAATGTTGACACTGGATTATCTTGAATGGTAGGATTCATGGTAAATTTTATTTTCCCCTGTACACTTGTCTGTAATTTCCATATGTTCTCCAATGAATGAGTATTATTTTAATAATAAAGAAAAATGCTATGGGGTGGGGGGAGTGAATGCTAAGAAAAAAGACTTCGGCTACCCAAATGGTCTGAGTGCTGGTTGCTATGGAAACCGTAACTTTGAATTGCCCAACTTTTTGTGAATTACTTTCCTGTTCTGTGGGCTCAGAGCAGGAGCTGGATTCAGTATTCTCCAGGCTGACACATGCCCGGGTAGGAGAGATAGAAACTGGGGGTCCTGGTTTCATCTTGGTTTCCTTTCTTCTTCCAAACAGGGAGGGTCCTTGCTCCCACAGTAGGTGTTGGGGTGAGAGCTGCCTCAAGAACTAATCCTGCTCCTCTGATCTGGGTTCTTCTAAGCCTCTGAGGAGCATTTGGTGGTTCTTGTACCTCTGATAGTCTGGCACCCAAAGATGGGGTTTGAGTCACAGCACGGGGTAAACAGCAAGTAACTTGATTTGTGTAACTGCACAATGAGCATCTAAGTTTATGGATTGCAAAGCAACCATTTGCAGACTTCAGTATGTAAATGAAAGTCCTGCCAGCTCAAGCCTGGTCTTGCCCTTTTGCTCGGATCTTGCCTTCCTCTCCTGCCATGGGAGATAATGTCCACCTTGAAGCAAATCCAAAGGTGGAGGCTGGGTACCAGGTAATCCTGGCTGAGCTGTGGAGGCACTTTTCTCTGCCTATTCTCAGGCCATGGAATGGCTTGCCACTGCCATTTGCAGATCCTGTTGGGAGCTCTTGGGTGTAGAGAACGGATTGAGGCAGCCACAAGTTGGAATTTTAAAAAGCAATGTGTCCTTTGAGCAGGAGCCCGGGCTGGGGGCTTTGCAGGCTGTCGCTTTGTCCCGGGGACCAGATGGAACTTGTTTTTCTGTGCACTCCATGGTTTAACCCTTCATTGCGCTCCTTCCCCAGCAGACCCATTCAGGAACTGCTGCCTCTGGGGTGAGGAGTTGAGGGGATGAAAGAGAACTCATGCATCTAAGACTCAGAGATGCTGCTTGGGAATGCCTCCCCTTTTATCTCTCGCCTGTGCCTGGTTATTTTGTTTTATTTAGCAGGCTCAGACATGTGCCAGACATGGCTCCAAGCACATTGGAAATATTAATGCAGCTACTTTTCAGAACCATTATTATCCCTGTTTCACAGATGTAAAAACTGAGGTCTAGAGAAGCTAAGTAACTGGCCCAAGGCCACACAGTTGGGGAGTAATGAAGCCCAGATCTCGATCAGAAAGCTGGCTGCTTAGTTCTGCCTCTTCCTCAAATCTGTGCGCTTAAACACGGCATCATGTCCACGTTTTGAGTAACAGGTAAATAAATCCTACTGTTAATGTTTCTGGGCTCATTTTTTCCCCCACTTAAAAGATCAGGAGCATCAGGCACCATCAGAGAGACATGAAACCCAAGTCCTGAGAGGTCACAGCCCTCTTTTCAATCCCACCAGTTTGTAAAGCCCTGCTCATCAAATGTGTTATGAGAAAGGCCCCTGTGAGGGCCCAATGCTCACCTGTGCCCCACCCACAGTATGCACAAAGGCCTGCGCCTCCCCTCCCCACCCAGGATCTCAGCAACTGAGTTTGGAACTTAGGCTTTAGTAAGAAAACTGTGTGTGGCTCCCCTCCAGCAGGAGCTTCCGGCCTCTGCTTATGAAAACCTCTCACTCCGATCCTCTGTGTAATATCGGAACCCTAGTTCTTCCTGAGCAGAGACACTCTCTTCATTACTCTAGTGACATCTGAAGTGACAGGAACAGGAAAGAGACCAGGACTCAGCACTCACTGACCCCTACCCGCAGCCGGTGACACGCAGGCTGTGGGGGAGAACGTAAGAAGGAACCAGATCCTAAATGAAGGGACTTGAGATTAGTTGCATCTTTTCTAGGTCATGAGTCTGCCTGGGAACATTTACTCTATCTGCCTCAGGATATAACTAAAGGAGACTTGGGAGCTTGACAAGGTCTACGTTGAAGTGACATGGGCTTGGAGTCAAGAGATACACTTGGATTATTTTAGTTATTACGTGTATGATTGAAGGAGCTGTTCAAAGTCCGTCTTCTGGGTAGCACCATCTTATCATTTATGGTCCCAAAATTCCTATTTTCATTGAATTTCTAAAATAATTTACATACAGCCTTGTCTTATTAGGTAGAGTCTAAAGAACATGCTTAGGCTTTTGCTAAGGATGTTTATAACATCCCTGTAAACAGCTGGCATACTTCAATATTCTATCTGGAGTCCGATCCTTTTGTTTCTTTGAGTGCATATTCTGACAGGGTTCCGTGGGTTTGCTTCTGCCTGGCTAAAGCCACAACCACCAGGGAGCATAGGAACATCCAAGGGTGGGTAGTGAGTGCTTGAAGGAGAGTTTCAAGACCAGGTCCCCAGGTCTTGGATTGGACCCACCCACACAGGGTGATCCGCCAGTTATGCAAATGATTATGCAAGTAAGGGCCAATATCTAGTTAGCTCCAGATCCCCTGGTTTCACTTTGTTCTCTTCTTTTGCGCCCCTTTTGTTATTCTCACCCTGAGGAAAAGCCATCCCTGGCTCTGGTCTGATGTGCTGTGGCTCCGAACAGTCATGTGCTGGAGGTTTGATTCCCTGTGTTTGAGGCAAAGCAATGGAACTGTTGGGAAGTATGGACAGAGGCTAGGTCATTGAAGGAATCCCCTTTGGAAGGGATTAATGCTATTGGAAAGTGAGTTCTTACTGAAGCAAGTTGTTATTAAAAGAGACAAGTCTGGTCCCTGACTCTTCTATTTTCTCCATATGTCCTCCTCCCCCTCCCACTTAGTTGTGTTGTGGTCCCACCTTGGGACCCCTCATTGAGGGCCACAAAAGGGAAGCCTGGACCTTAAGCCTCCAGCAGCAACCGTGACCTAAGGAAACCTCTTTTTTGAAATAGTTCTTGCTATATTGTTTCCATAGTGATGAGTAGGGCTGGGGCCCTGCTGGGTGGCCATCCAGCCCTAGTTCCAGGAGTGGGGTTGGTTATGAAGTGGGCTAACTCTCCTTCTACCTCCTTAGAAAGGCCTGTGTTCTCATAGGGAGTCTGTTGTGTTCCTCTTTGACTTAGGGGGTTGGAGAGGGACAAGTCCTCTTGTGGTCCAGCCTGTCTTCACCCAGCCAATGTCATTCTAAATACCTTTTCATCTGCTGTCCTACATGACTAAGCCTACCTTCAGAGTTCTAATGACCTGTCCTCAGTGAATGATAACGGGGGGGGGGGGTGTTTTGATTTTATTTCTATTGCTATAACCGTACACCAGAATCTGACTAGATTGCACACAGCAGGGTCCCAGCGTTACTCATTATTACAGAAATGATAACACAAAGGCTACTTGGCATACAACCATCTGGTTTAATGTCTTTTACATATTGCTTCCCTTTTATGGGCTCCCCATCTATACTGACCATGTTATAACTCTTGATTGCTGGGGCGCTAAGGACAAGCACAGGACCCCATCACTAGGATGAAGTCTCAGAAAGGGGAGAGAAGATCTCGAGAACTTGGGAGAGATCCAGCTGCCCCAGTCAAGGCCGAAATTAATTTTCTCGGAGCCTTGTCTGCTCCGCAAATATAGATTTTTAATTCACATGTATAAGGAATATGGGAGCTTTCTCAGACTGCTCAGCAGTATCTTGGGGATCAAGGAAATTTGTGGGGTTTCTTGCTTTTCCCTGAAACCACCCAAGACTGCTAACATTGTTTTAAAATTTATTCTTCCCCTGTCATCTGTCACTTCTTGCCGCTGTCAAAAGATGATTAGTATCCTTATGGTCCCTCTAATTCTTGACAGGATGGGAAACCTAATAACAGAGAGTGTCAGAGTTATGTCTAAACTAAGAGTAAATAGGCTTGGAATTCGGATGTGAGTCTAGGGCTTGTATTCTAGCCTACGGAGTCCCGGATGTGAGTCTAGGGCCTGTATTCTAGCCTACGGAGTCCCAAACACGAAAGACCCATTTGTGTGACCCGTCCATGTTGCTGAGGACCAAGAAGGCCATACGGAGAGCCATCTGAGTTCAATCCATGTATGCTAAGCAAGGCAAGACTGAGTTCAGTCCCCACCCCATTCTTTATTTAGCTAGCAAACTCACCTTTCCAGGTCTTTTGGCCTAAACTATAGAAGTGTATAAAGGGGCTGAAGAGATAGCTCAGTTGGTAAACCAGTAGAAGCCGGAGAACCCTGGAGTCTATGTGGTGGTGGTGGTTGTAGAGGCTGGATGTATTGGCATGCGCTTGTCACCTCAGCACTGAGTGGAGGCAGGTGAATTCCTGGGGCTCACTGGCCAGTCAGCCTAGGCCAGTTGGTAAGGTTCAGGCCAATGAGAAAGCCTGTTTCAAAAAAAAAAAAAAAAAAAAGGCATGTGTGGAATGACAACCTGTGTTTCCCTCTGGCCCCTGTGTGCATGCTCAAACACACACACCCACAGGGAAAATATACTCAAGGGCCTGGCGCCTTTTCCATAGCAGGTGTTCCACTAAATGCCATCTTGTACTCCCCCAGGGTTTCTCATGCTCAGCAATGCTTAGCGGGAATGGTGGCCTCCCTCTGGAGTTGTGTCTCCCTGTATCTTCCTCTTAGAGGGCTTGTCCCTTTTGCACCCCTTCACACTCTTACTGACTATGTACCAGCCCTGCTGAGTTGGGTGGCAGGTCTCCATGTTTTCTATCCTCAAGCCAAAGCCTGCAGAGACTCTTGCCAGAGGGCACACTGGCAGGTAACCATAGACCCACAGCTACCAGCTAGCCCCCCCCCTTTTTCTAGAAACTTCTCAGAGCCTAGAAACTGTGCTTCAGTCAGAATTTACCCAGTGTCCACAGGTAGGAAGGAAATCCAGAATCTTGCTTTATTCTGTCAGGCTCAGTATGGTGCCTCACACCTTTAGTCCCAGCACTGGAGAGGCAGAGGCAAGTGAATCTCTGTGAGTTCAAGACCAGTTTGGTCTACATAGTGAGTTCCAGGCTGGCCAGAGCTGCACAGGGAGACCCTGTCTCAAAGGCAAAATAATAATCCTGACCACCACTGATGAGTGATCCTATGATTTTCTTCAACTCACAAAAATTTAAATTATATATATTTATTTGGGGGATGGGCATGTAACACAGGGTTCTTATGGAGATCAGAGGACAATTGGGGGGAGTTGGTTCCCTCCTACTATGTGGGTTTCAGGGATCTAACTCAGGTCATCAGGTTTGGTGGAAAGCCACCTTTACCCACTGAGCTATCACACTAGGCCATCAAGGCTTGAAGTTCTTTCTAACATTTCTAAGTAAATGAGATGCCCAACATCTTTTGGCCTCCCCGCTCCACTGTGACCAGGGAGACAGCAGCTTGGAATCAAGGCTCCTTTTCAGGGAAGAAAAAGTGCTACCACTAAAACACAATCCAGCAGCAACAATACAGACACCAAGGTGAGCCCCAGAGACCAGGAACCCAGCATCAACAATAACAGAAAGACCTTCCCAAGAGCCTTCCTGGATACAAAGCAGACACTTTTCCCTGCTCCTTGAAGAAAGTCCCTTCTCAAGCTTGGGATTGGGGGTTAATTGTTTCAAAAGCCTAACTACTTGATGTAAGCAAGCTGGATCCTTTCCCACCTCCCTGACAGGAAGGCCTCAGACACTGAGCATGCCCGTAACCTTCCAAGGCTACCCTGAGAGGAGATGGCATATAACTAGAGAGCCATTGAGCTGGGCGAGGATGATGGAGGCTGAATGCTCCCATCAGCCCTTGTGCCCAGGTCTACCTGTAGGCTTCTTTGAGCAGGTCCATGATCAGATAGCAGGGCACAATGGTACATGACTACCATTAGTAGTCAGGTACTACTCGAAGTGTGTGTGTGTGTGTGAGAGAGAGAGAGAGAGAGAGAGAGAGAGACAGACAGACAGACAGACAGACACAGACACAGACACAGACACAGACACAGACACAGACACAGACACAGACACAGACACAGACACAGTAAGAGACAGAGAGAGAGGTGTGTTTATACATGGGTGTGTGTGTGCATGACCTACTTTATCAATCTCCACTTTATTCCTTTGAGACAGAGTCTCTCACAGAACCTGGACTTGGGTGGCCTGGACAACAAGGTCCAGTGATCCTCCTGTCCCCACTCCCCACAGTGCTGGGGTCACAGCTGCATATATGACTATGCATGGCTTTGATGTGGGTGGTAGGTATCTGAGGTACGTTCCTCGTGCGTGCACAGGAAGTACTCTTGCTCACTGAAGTATCTCTCCAGCTATCTACATTCTTTGCACAGCCATCATGTAGTCTTCCAACAAGAAGACTTCCAGGCAGGTCCTACTATTATTCTCCATGGGGAACCAGGATGAGTCCACTACTGCCTCAGGACTGGCCTCCAAAGTCCAGTGATGTGCCTCTAGAGGCTATTTATTGACTACTAAGCTGACCTGCCTATCGAGGACAATGGTTTTAATTAACCAAGACACAGTTCCACAAAGCCTCTACAACAACAGGGATCAGTTTCCTGTCTGGTATATTTTTCTTGATGAGGCCAGTCCCTTACTGTCCTTTCCAGACACTGTTAGCCTGCCCTGCCGTTTGTCCCATAGCCTAGGGTGGCCTTAAGCTTTTTGTTTACAAAGACTATCCTTTATTTTTCTTTGAATAAGTTTATAATTTATTCAATTACATACGTGTGTGATATGCAACTTGATGATACGTACGTACCTACCCTTAACTGCCCCTCCCACACTCTCTAGATACCCGATACATCCCCTCCTACCTTCATGGCCTTTATTTTGTTTATTTTGTAACCCAATGAGTTTAACTAATGCTGCCTGCTGGAGTGCCGACTAATCCTGTTGGCTGGCTTAACCTTGTATGGATATTCTGCAGGTAACCATAATTGCATCAGGTTCATGAGTAAAACGGCCATGTCATATCCAGCAGCCAGCATTTCTTTGCATTTTAAAAAATATTTTAAAAATTCAAATTGTGTGTAAATATGTGTCTGTGTGTGGAGATGTGGACATGGATGCAGGTGTCTGACGAGGCCAGAATCAGATGCTGGATTCCCCAGAAATGGAGTGTTTGGTGGTTATGAGCTGCCTGACGTGGTTTCTAGGAGCTGAACTGCTCTGTAACCACCGAGCCATCTCTCCAACTCCAAGAAGATAGCATTTCGTAGGATTCTTCCCCATTCTTCTGGCTCTCACACTTTGTCTCCTTCCTCTTCACCTGTTTTCCCTAAGCTTCGTAAGGGTTGATATATGAGGTTGTTTTTTGTTTGTTTGTTTGTTTGTTTTGCAAATGCCACAGCCAGCAGAGTAACAATCCATCAGAGGCAAGAAGGCAATTTGGTTCAACAACACTCAATAGCCACGGTTGGTTCAAACTTCTAGAATCTGACCTCAGTAGTTTATTTTAGTCATACTTAAACACAGCACAACAGAGCTTAGGACATGGCGTCAACACTCTTTGTAAAGTACAAGTGACATCCTCCATAACTATAAGCTCCATAGATTGACCAAGACAAACCAGCTCACAATAAGGGTCTAGGGGGTGGAAAGATCCGGTGTGGCTTGGCCTCACGGATAACACACAAAGGTTACCAGGCTAGTAACAACATCCGCTCCCAGCCTTCTAGGCAGAAAACCGGTTATACATCTCTCTCTTTGAAGAGATAACCCCGTGTATTTAACACTCTTGGTTTCCCCTCGTGCCTATTCATGGGCGCAAGGACCAACATGCCTCCTACACACATAGACATCTCACGTATGCCGTAGCACTAGCTTTTAGGTTTTGTGTTGTTACTCACTACAGAGAAAGCCTGCTCTGGTCAAGACAAACCTATTGCTATAAATATAGATATCTGGATATCTGGATATCTGGAAGGCAGTTTGGCAACATGTCCACTTATCAAAACAACACCAGAGGTTTCCCCTCTCTCACCCCCCACCCCCCAAGGGCCTATGACCTCCCAGACCATGAGTTTTTGACCAGGTTGATAATGCCAGTATGAATTCCCGCTTAGGGAGGAGAACTCAGATCAAAACACAAAGTGATTGGTTGCCCTTGTAACCTTCACGCCATCATTGCAGTAGTGACTACATTGTACTTGGAAGAATTGTAGCATTTAGTGTCTAGTGGTCCAGTACTGGGGAAGACCGCCAATGTACTTTCTCCCCTAGCAGCCTGCATAAGACCTCCTGGCACTATGAAGACTAGCCAGCAGGGAGGAAATTTTCAGGTCAGTTCCAGCTTGATTTCTCTAGGCTCTACAATCCATGAGTGTTGTTTCTTCAGCAGTAGGGTCTTACCTATATGGTGGGTAATCAAAGAGCAATGGCAGGTGTTAGAAAGACAGGCCCTTGGTTAAAAGTTCTTGCTGTCCTTTGAGGATCCAAGTTCACTTCCTAGTACCCACACCAAGCAGCTCACAACCATAACTCCAGCTCCAGGGGACTAGATATCCTCTTTTGCCATCATCCATTGACACCCACACATATGTGGCACGTATACACAAAGACACATATGCATACACATAGATTTAAATTTTTTTATTTTTTAATTTAATTTATTTTATTTTTTTATTTTTTGTTTTTTTGTTTTTTCGAGACAGGGTTTCTCTGTATAGCCTGGCTGTCCTGGAACTCACTCTGTAGACCAGGCTGGCCTCGAACTCAGAAATCTGCCTGCCTCTGCCTCCCAAGTGCTGGGATTAAATTTTTTTAAAATATGAACAATGACGATAATCTGTGTTGTTTAGGGTGGGAGGCTCTGGGACCTTCCTGACCAGAAATTTGGAGGGAAGTATCTTATGCCTGGAATGGAGATTTTTGTTTAATAATCTGTGTCTTCTGGGTTAAGCATCATTCATCCATTTAGGGTATCAGCGTTCAAGTTTCATTTTTAAAAACTGTATTTTTAAGTTAGCTTATAAAGTAGATTTTCGCATACTTTTGGCTTTGGCCAACCCACCCTCACTCCTACAACCCCATCTCCACTTAAACCTTTAATCCTCAGTACCCACCCCTGCACTTTGAGATTGCATGTGTCCTGTTATCCCCTTCCTCTTTATGGTCTTGAACTCTTGATCTCCTTGCCTCAGCATCACCTAGTCCTGAGACTACAAATGTGGTCCACAGTGTATATCTGAAGTGTCTAGAATTTCAACCATGCATTTTCTCTACAAAGGGTCGCTCATACACCTTAGACTTCCTGAGAAAGGTTTACTAGTTGCAAAAAAAAAAAAAAAGCAAGGAGGGAAGGACTATGGTCTATCTAACAGTCTATCTGGGAGCAGGCTATGAGAAGAGCATCCCCCTAAGGAAAGCAGCTACGTTTATCTTCAGCACAGGCAGGCCTTAGAGCACAGAGCACTTTGGTTGAAAGCCAGCACATTAGATTGAGCTGTTGCTGACTGGGAAGATGGTCATCACGTTCTGAGACAGAGTGGGCAAACCTTTCACTTTGCCACAAGAAAATATTGTGGCTCCAAGGCTTAAGTAATAAGCATTTATTCTCATAATTCAAGAGGCTCAAGTTTCAAATCAAGGTGCTGGCAGACTCTTTGTCATGTCAAGGCCCATTCTTGTTCTCAATTGTGTTGGAACTCATTATGTGCTAACACCTGGTGAAAGGGATCTGAGCCGTGCTGGCTTTCCTCATCAGGGTGTTAATCTCATTCAAAAGAGGGCCTGCCCCCATGACCTGATCACCTCCCTAAGACCTAGAATGGCATCACACTGAGGATTAGGAACTATGAGTTTAGGCAGCAGTACTCAGTCTGCCACAGAAGGGAATGACTAAACGGAGCAGCAATTTTAGAAGGCAGTCACAGGAACTCCAGGGCTCTGGTCTGGGCATGGCGAATTTGAGCTGCTGTCAGCTACCAAACAGGTACATGAAGAATGTTTTTATGTGTAAGAGTTTGGTGTTCAAGGGAATCCTATGGGCTGGAGATAGAAATGGATTCAAAACCCACCTCTCTGAGGCAAGTTCCTCAACTGCAAAACAGGATTCATAATACCCATCTCACAGGGTTGTTATCCGTTTCAAATAAGGAAACAAACTGCTTGGCAATATGTGTATGCATACTAAGAGTGGGAGGGCTGGCTGTGAAGAGTCAAATGGTGGTGACAGGCATTCAGGGAAATGGTGAAACCGGTCTCCTTCGTTGGGTAGCCCTCCACAGGTCTCATCCTTTCCCACATCTCTTGCACTGTGGCTACAGCAGTATCCCTTCCTTCTCCGTACCCCCTACCACAGGTGTCTACATCTGTACAACACTCTTCTGAAACACAGCACCTCACATCACAGGGTAGCGATGGATGGAAACATGAAGCATTATATGGGATCTTAAGGGACTCTGCATAATGTGAGGCTGAACAGTCTTAGCTTAAAGGAAGAGCGGGAGAAGGAAGAAAGGGGGGAGGGGAGCATGAGGAGGAAGAGGAGGAAGAATTAGGGGAGGAGGAAGAGGAGAGGGAAGATTAGGAATAGGAGAAAGAGGAAGAAGAGGAGGGGGAAGAGAGGAGGGTGAGGAAGAAGAAAAAGGAAGAGGAGGAAAGAAGTATTTTCTCAATTAGAAGAAAAATAATAGATTTTTGCTCATTTTAAGTGTTTCTTCTAAATGTCTCTTGAATCTTTCTCACATATCAATAGCAAGATTAAGACTTATTATATAAGTCTTAATATAGTATATTAAGGTATAGTAGCACACACCTTTAATTCCAGTGCTTGGAAGGTAGAGGTAGGCATATCTCTTGAGAGTTCAAGGCCAGCCTGGTCTACACAATGAGTTCCAAGGATAGGAAGAACTATATAGTGAGTCCTGGTCTCCAAAAAATCAATCAACCTACCAAATAGAAAGACATAGTATACTTGGGTATTTGATTCACACACATGTACACACAGGTACACAGATGTACATACACATACAAACACACGTAGAAAGGCACTGATGCAGATAAACAGTTTGTCCTCCACATCTGTTAGGTTCTCCACCAGCTAGTTGTAGATGAAAAACTATTTTTAATTTAATAAGCTTTATGTTATGTCCATGAACATTTTATCTGAACATTTATATGTGTAGCACATACATGCCTGGTGCCTAAGAAGAACAAAAGAGGGCATTGCATCCTCTGGAACTAGAGTTATAGATAGTGAGTCCCCATGTGGGTACTGGGAACTGAACACAGGTTCTCTGTAAGAACAAGTGTTTTTTAACCACTGAGCTATCTCCCCAGCCCCTAAAAAAAAACATTCTTTTTTTTTTTTTTTTTTTTTTTTTTTTTTTTTTTTTTTGGTTTTTCGAGACAGGGTTTCTCTGTGTAGCCCTGGCTGTCCTGGAACTCACTCTGTAGACCAGGCTGGCCTTGAACTCAGAAATCCGCCTGCCTCTGCCTCCCAAGTGCTGGGATTAAAGGCATGTGCCACCACTGCCCGGCTCTGAAAAACATTCTTAATTGAAAAAATATATAATTTCTTAGCTGTGAATTTTGGCTAAACCACTTTGTACTCCCAGAGGGTAGCGCTCCTAGCTACCTGCCAGAGCCCTCTGGATTCTCAAATAAAAGACACACACACACACACACACACACACAGAGAGAGAGAGAGAGAGAGAGAGAGAGAGAGAGAGACGCTCGCGCTCCAGTAATTTTTAAATGCTTTGACTAGCCCAAAAGTTGGACAGTTCTAAACCTCCACACGGCTAGCACACATTTCTGTCCTGAAATCCTGGCTTAACACCCTCTAATTCTGTATTTTATCTTTGTTGCCCTGGCTCCTTCTGACCGGCTCCCTAGTCTTTGCTGCCCAAGACACTTCTGGGCAGTCCTTCCAGGGACCGCATTCCCTCTTACCTACATTTTAGATGATTTTCCTTCTGCAGGTCTAAATCTGATCTGTCGCCTTCTGAATCATGGTGATATTTCCCTCCTTCATCTCTTCCAGTTCCTAACCTGCACAAATTTCAAGGTCCTGACTCAGTCTACCCGCCCAGCCATTGGCCGTTAACTCTTTATTGATCGATCAAAACCCAACTGAGGACAAGGACCTTCAGTGTTTGGACACGCAGTTTCCCGATTTGGGGGACTGGATTAATTCAAAGCATTAGAACCACCCCAACACATTTCCTCTAAGCTTTACACACACAGACTTTTCCCTTGCTGCCAGTCTTAAGCAATGAGATACAATGATTACTTTCCCAGCATTAGCTCTAGATATGCAGTAAAGAATCTGGGCGGATGTGTGTAGCTTTTTATTTAAGAGTACATTATATAGGGTATCATTTTATATAAGAGATGAACAAATTTAGTATCTACAGGTGACATCCTTAGATAACCATACCCTTAGATAGATAGTAAGAGACAACAATGTTATCTACTTTATTTATTTGATATAGAAATATATAACATCTAAATATATTGCATATATGTACACATATATATATTTAAATGCATTATATGTTACAGTTTTAATCTCAAATGTCCCCTATAAACTTGTTTGGAACATTGATCCCCAGCTGGTGTTACTCTTTGGGGAGGCTGTGGAACCTAGCTGGTGCATGTGCATCACTGGGTTAGGCATAGAGGAACACACGGCCTGGTTTATAGAGTTGAGAGTTTATGGTAGCAGCTGTTCCCACTACCCACAGCAAAACAGGAAGCAGAGAGCGAGGCCCTGGCAGTATGCGCCTCTATCCATCCCTACCACAGACAGACACCCCAGAAACCGTGAAACAAGATAAGCAGTTTCTTTTTTATACTGTTTCTGTCCAGTATTTTGAGTGCAGCTAGACACAAATAATTAATAGACCACACACGGTATATCTGTGTATTATACTTTTCATGTTACACGTGACTTGCGAGAGGAAAGGAGCTGTCGTTTATCAACATAATTAGGAAATCTAGAATTAAAGGAAGGAGATACTGATTGTGGAATTCCCAGCCTTGCGTTTGTACCAGGCAGAGAGATGCTGAGGCAACCAGCATTGTGAAATTCTGATGCCTATGCTGTGGCTTTCCCCTCTGGCATGATGCTCCACCAATGGTCATGGGAAGCACTAGTAAACTACTTAGCCTCTACTGGCACAATGTGAGAGTCAGACCAAGGACAGGATGTCAAGGGAGGTGAGAAATGAAATATCCATTATCACAAAAAGCTCTGTGAACAAGAGAGGTAGAGGTACCTGGCTCAGCCCCCTGAGAGGTCCGTAGAGACAGAGAAAACCCTGCTTAGCCTGAGTGTTAGCTTCAGTGAGCAGGATGGATTCCTTGTAATGTTCCTACCAAGCCCTGCAACTGTCAGTTAAAGAAGCTACTAGTTGGAAAGGAGGAGCCAACAGAAACAAAAGTCAACAATGACTGGTTATCAGTGGCTGTTAACCCTAATCCATTTATCGCCCTAGGTCAGATTATCATAATCCCCACACTGAGGCTGGGGCAATGGATCTCTGAGCTCTATTCTCTGTCTGTTCTTTGGATTAGCCTCCATCCTCCTCTGGGCTCCCATGTCACACCATGTTTTAGTAGCCCTCATTCCATGCTATGTCAAGAAGTGATACGCTGGAAGTGAAGAGCTCCAAACTCCGGAGACCCTTCCTCAAGTCTTAGGACATTTCGGCCACCCAAAAATCACAAGAAACCATACCTGGATGCAATCAGCAGAGGTTTATTAGGGGAGGAGCCGGCAGTCAAAACGTCAAGCTCTTTAGCTCCAAGAGCAGGGGTTTGGCCTCAGTGGTGGGTTAAAGGGTCTTTTATAGCATGGGGTGGGGGGAGGAAGGCATTTTCGAGCGCTTACACATGATTGGTTGTTTTACAAATTTTGAACATAACACTGGGAAGACCAAGGGAGGGGTAACCAAGAACAGTGGAACATTTCAGAGAATCTAGCCCAAATGATCTAGAGTCATGTGAGATCACTCTGCACACTCATTCTTCTCAAAAATGTGGTTTTCACCATGCTATTGTGTCCTATCCTGCCATTTCAGATTACTATCTTTACTTTTTCCAGCTATAGGCCTATAGCCCCACCTAGGTGGTAGCATCTTTATCTGTAGTCAGGAATGCCTTCCTGCCTTGGGCGAGGCTTGGGGAATGTAATCCAGCAAGTGTCCTTCACCTGGAATGTGAAGGCCTGAAATCTTATTTTCAGTTCCGAGTTCTGTAAGGCGAAAAATCTACACATATTTCATAAAATGGCCTTTATAATTTTTTACTCTACAGAAGCATATCCCAAATTCTGGTACCAGCACATCATGCCTGCTGGTACCAGGGAGCAAGAAGCTCTAGGAGGCAGTAACCAAGAGCTCAAACAGACAGACAGGCTAGCATGCAGAAAGCCCCATGGATGTGGGAGATGTCATCTCCTGGGGAACATGGTAAAAATTGAGTCAAGCCTGAGACATCAGACAACTTACTGAGATAGAAACTTAAGGTGAGTGTATTAGCAAACTGGACACCATAGATGAAAGAATAATGAACTTAAACAGAAAAGCGGGCATGATCCAAATAAACAGATACAACAGACAGGCCAGAACATCCAAGCAGTGAGGCAACATGAAATAGCCTAACATACATATAAGTATCAGACATATAAGTATCACACATATAAATATCATGCATATAAGTAAGAGCCCATTTAGGAAAAAAAAAGAGTATAGGTGTGGTGATTTGAATGAAAATGGCCCACATAGGCTCACAGGGAGTGGCACTATTAGGAGATGTGACCTTGTTGGGGTAGGCATGGCTTGTTGGAGGAGTGTGTCACTGGGGGCAGGCTTTGCGGTTTCAGAAGCTAAAAGCCAGGTCCAGTGTCACTCTCTCTTCCTGCTGCCTGCCATTCTGGATATAGAACTCTCAGCTGCTTCTCCAGCACCATGTCTGCCTCAATGCCACCATGCTTCCCGCCATGACAATAATGGACTAAACCTCTGAACCATGAAGCCAGCCTCACTTAGAAGCTCTCCTATATAAGAGCTGCCTGGGTCATGGTGTCTCTTCATAGAAATAGAAACTCCAACTAAAACAGTAAGTCAGAAGGAATGTTTGGAGAAATGATGACCAACAACTTCCCCAAAAGCACTGAAGACATCAAACCACAGAGCCACTAAGCTCAGAGAACTTGAATTGGGATTTATTTTTCTAATCATCCATGCATCATAACCAAACTTTTGAAAATGAAAGACTTCTAAAGCAACCAAGGAAAAAAAGAGAGCTAACCTTCCCCTCCCCAAAGCATTTCTACGTGCCCATGAAGGAGCTGTTCTCAGGGGACAGAGTTGGAGAGGTGTGAAGGGTGACCATGTATGAAACCAAACTTCCTCCAACATTCCTGTAGCTCTGTAAGTATTTAGACTGTTCCTCCTAGATGACATCAAGAGGTTCCTGTCACTTTGGCCTTGTGTAGTATTCATGTAGTATAGCTCAGCCATTGTCAGATAACATATTGGTCTTACAGGATCACATCCAAATAGGATAGCTAATTCTTTGGGTCTAAAATCTACATCATTCTACAAGATGTAATAAAAAATGATCTTGTTTTTGTGTGTGTGTGTACACCTGTGCATCTGTGTGTGTGGAAGCTAAAGAACAACCTGAGGTATCATTCCTTAGATGCCACCCACTTTGTCTTACTGGGGCCTGGAGCTTGCCAATTAGCTTTGGCTGGCTGGCCAGCAAGCCCTGGGGATCTGTCTGTCTCTACCTCCCCAGCACTGGGGAGGTCTGATTGGGTCCTCATGCTTGCACGGCAAGCACTTACCAATGGAGCCACCTTCCCAGTCTACTTGTAGTTTGTAACCACACTTGGAACCTTTCCTGTGGTTTCCTCTCAGGTCCCTTCCTTTGCCTCTTTCTTCAGGGCCTCATTTTCTGGTATACTTGGTTACCTGGAGATGTCCCACGTCCTACAGATGGTTTCTGTTGCTCTACCTCTTCTGAATAGCTTGCCTTCTGTCCCATCCCGTTAATTTCACTCTTCCTCATAGGCACTGAGACACATTGCTTAAAATTCTATGGGGGCACCTTTCGGAGATCCTTTCCATCTCTCCGGGGATGCCAAAGCAATCTTATATTCCCTTGGATATAGGGAATATGGCAATAATAACTTTTTGATGTGCTGGTGTGTGCTCTTTTCATCATCTGAACCATTTCTGGATCCATTCCCATTGAGTGAGTTTTGTCCTGGTTATGATGTGTAGTTTCCTGCGTCTTTGCATGCTTAGTAAGAATTTTTAGGTGCCAGACCCTGTGAATCTTTACTTTGTTAGGTGTGAAGTGTGATTGTAAACTTGTAAACGTGCCTCAGCTTTGTTCTAGCATGTTGCTGGGTTCATTAAAGCAGTTGAGTTTTTTTTTTTTTTTTTTTTTTTTTTTTTCTGGGCTTTGATATTTATGTGTTAGAAGGTGAGACCACAGCAACCATTTTTCCCCCTAGAGCTGTTGTGGTCCTGTTGCTACGTGTGTGTCCTTCTGCCTATGAATTAGGAGGCTTTTTACTGGGTCTGGTGGGAACACTACATTATCTACTTTTCCTGATGCTATGGTCAAATACCTAACAAGAAGCTGCTGAAAACAGGAAGGGTTACTTTTGGCTCACAGTTTGTGAAGGGATACAGTCCAACAGTGGTGGGGAAGGTGTGGTAAGAGCATGAAGGTGGCTGCTCACATTGTATCAGACCAACAGTCAGGAAGTAGAGGGAGGACAGGAAGTAGGGACAAGCTGTCAAACCTTCAGGTCCAGCCCCAGTGACCCACTTCTCAGGTTCAACCTCCTCAGGATTCTACAACCTTCCAAAGTGACTCCACCAGATGGGCACCAAGTGTCAAACAAGTAAGCCTTTGAGGGATATTCCACAGTCAAACCACAGTAAATATCAGCTAGTCTCGGTTCTTAAAATTGTTCTCTTTGTTTTGTGGGAGTGGGGTGGGGGAAGCACTTTATCTGCATTCAGATAGGACCCCATGTTCTGCTCAGTTCTTTGCTGAGGAGTTGGGGGAGCTGGGCATGCACCTTTAATCTCAGCATAGAGGAGGCAGAGGCAGGAGAATCTCTGTGAGCTCTAGGCCTGTCTGGTCTACATAGTGAACTCCAGGCCAGACAGAGATAAATAGGGAAACCCTCCCCTCTCCCCAAACAAAACAAATCAAATGTTCTGAGGATGTTCTGCTAATTCTGGAATTCCCTTTTTCTCTCATTGGTTTGTCCTCCCCCAAGGTTCACTCTTATGTGTGGTTTGAAATTCAGTCTTAAAAACACTGTTTCTCACGTTTTACTCTGGTTTTTCATGGTCTTGGGGAGTAAGGTAAATCTTATCTCTGATACTTATCCTGGTTGGAGTCTCAGATCCTGAAACCCAACCAAACAAATAAGCAGCAGCAACTCCCCCCCACCCCCCAACACACAATAGGAGGAGCTAACACTATCTCCCCACCCCGCAATAGGAGAGAAGCTAACACACACACACACACACACACACACACCCCCACACACCACAGTAGGAAAAGCTAGCACCCCCCCCCTTCACAATAGGAAGAGCTAGCACTAATACCGCCACCACCACCATCACCATCCCACAATAGGAAGAGTTGTTACCAGAACCCTCTTCAGGTTTCTAGTGCAGTGTTAGTTGGTGACACTTGCTTGCAGAAGACTGAAAACACGGTCTGCTGTTTTAAGCAGAAACTTGCTGCAGGAAACCAAGCACCCTCAAAACTGGGTGATGGGCTGTAGCTTGGGCCTCCAGAAAAACTCCACTAGGAGCAAAACCACCCGAACTGGCCTACCTAAGCTTGCTAAGTTTCCTGCTACAGTAAGAAATCTAGGGAGCTGAGAGGTCATGTCCACTTTACCAGCAAGCTACAAGCTATGTATAGTCCAGAGATTAGGGAGCCCAGGCCCAATGACCCTGGGATGCCTAGTCTTATATCAGCATGACACATAAACTACAAGTTCTGTAGTCTGGAGATCAGGGAGCCCAGGCCCAGTGACCTGGAAGCCGCTAAACCCCTGGGCTGTCTAGTCTTATATCAATGTGACTAAGTTATCTGAAAGGAAACCTTAGTTGAGAAAAGACCCCAAAAGATCCATCTGTAAAGCATTTCCTTAATTAGTGACTGATGGGGGAGGGTCCAGCCCATGGTGGGTGGTGCCACCCCTGGGCTGGTAGTTCTGGGTTCTATAAGAAAGTAGGCTAAGCAAGCCACCAGGAAGCAAGCCAGTAAACAGCATCCTTCCATGGCCTCTGCATCAAGTCCTGCCTAAAGGACCCTGCCCAGTTAGAGTTCCTGAACTGACTTCCTCTGATGATGAGCAGCAATGTGGAAGTACAAACAAAATTAACCCTTTCCCAACTTTCGGTGTTTTTGTAGCAGCAATAGAAATCCCAACTAAGACAATGCCCATGATGTGATGGACGAGACTTGACAACATGGAGTTTGGATGTCTCTCATGCCAGGACTCTCTCCCCATAACCATGAACTTGATGACAGCCCTGGATTGCTGTTGCTTAAACCCCATCAGTCATATGACTACTGTATATAGACCAGGAAGGAGGAGATAACCTTTGTCTCTCTTCTTCAAGAGTATGTTTCCATGGGGGAAATCGCCTTTACCTCTAGATCCAGCATCCTTAGGGCAGGATTTTTGTCTTTCCTACAGTCATCAGTTTTCTGGTTCTCGGCCCTCTCTGCCTGCAGAAAGCAGTAAGATCTAGCTGGGACTCTTCTTACTCCTTCCAAGAGGCTCTGTCTTACAGGTAACATCTGGTGGTACCCAACGCCTTGCTCAGAGGCTTCAATATTGCTTGGCTCAACCAAAAATAAATTGGAAAAGAAAATTGAACATTGCATCAATTTGGAGCAAGTTTATAAATTCTGCAGCTAAGCAATACCAATAGAAAATGATAGATCGCCACAGTGCAGGGCGTCCCTGCAGTGATGTATAGTCACATTAGCCGAAATACCGTATTACATGATTCTGCTTTATTACCCGTGCTGGTGGCAGACAGAAAAACAGATTACACTTGAGTTCAAATCGATAGGAACTTTATTTACTGGCCTTTTAAAAACATATTTCTGCACTTTATAAAAACATACGGTAGATGCTATTGATAGAGCTTGTCTACTTGTTAAAAAGCAATTTGCCCAGAACGAGGCTTTTAAGCTATAATTTACGGCATTACTTTTTGCCTCTTTCTTTCTTTTTCTTTTTTTTTTTTTTTTCAAGATTCTGTTCATCTGGCTGTGCTTTGATGACTTCCTTAGACTTACTTCTCTTGCCTTTAATTTTCTCTCCCACTTACCATCTCCCTAAACTCTGAGCTCTCTTGGGCCTTTGAGCAAAATGGAGAACCAGCAGCATCTTCTCTCCATGGGCCTGTCTCCCAGCGTCCGTCCACATGCCTCCCAGTCTTCAGCTCATTCTTTATGGCTCTGGGCATTGAGAGGACTCCAGTGGCTTTGGATAGCCCTGTAAGGACACTCTGACCCCTGAACCCTGATTTTGATGGTCCTGTGTGATGGGAGCACAGTCCTCCTTTTATATCTGTGTAGATGTTGACTCCAGAAAGTCAAACTTAGATCTTATGAGTCCAAATCAAATCGAGGTCTCATTGGGGGTTAAGATGTACCTGGCAGGTAACTCAGCACTGTGGCAGAATGCAGAAGATGGCTGACAAGTGTCTATCAGGTAGTACAGCACTCTGGCGATGCAGAAGTGGCTTAGCAAATGAGCTGGGCCACCTAGGGGACATACCTGATCCAGCTGGGGAGGCCAATTAGGTATACTATGGGAAGTCTGTGTCATCGCATAGTGACACTCCACATAATCATTTGAAAAGGAGCAGGTACAGGGGGTCACACGCCTGGGAGCCTCCGTGGGGAGAACTAGAGAACTGCTAGTGTTTAAATGTGTCTGCAAAATCCACTCGCTGGGGGGCTGGTGATGAGAGATAGCTGAGTTAATAAAGTACTTGTAAGCATGAGGACCTGAGTTTGATATCTAGGGCAAATACTAAAAAGAAGGGAAGAGAGGAAGGAAGGAAGGAAGGAAGGAAGGAAGGAAGGAAGGAAGGAAGGAAGGGAGGGAGGGAGGGAGGGAGGGAGGGAGGGAAGGAGGAAGGGAAGGAAGGAAAGGAGGGAGGGAAGTAAAGAAGGAAAGAAGGAAGGAAAGAACAAAGAAAGGAAGGGAAGGAAGTGAGGTGGCTCAGTGGGTAAGAGTATTTCCTGCCATACCTGATGGTCTTGGTGTAATTCCTGGAAACCACACAGTAGAAGGGGAGATGTGAATTGTCTTGTGATTTCCACTTGCACAGCGTGGTACGTGCACCACCCACACCCTCACCTCTCTCACACCCATACCAAAATATATGAAGCAAACATAAAAGAATTAGTATGGAAGGAATAGGAGGGCACCCATGGAACAACACTTGAGATTATCTGCCAACCTCCACACACATGTGCACGCGCACACGCACACCTGCCCGCATACAATCACACATGCACAAACACACACACAAGAGCAAGTTTACATGTTAGAAACTCAACTTCCAAATTTCTATGTTAAGGGGATTTAGAGGTGAGGTGTCTGGGAGGTCACTGGGGCTGGATAAGGTCATGAAGATGGATTCACTGAGGTGGCATTTAGTGGCTTTATATGAAAAGGAAGACATGCTTGAAATGGCACACCAAACCTGTCGTACCATGTGGTTCCCTATCCCATGTTGTAATGGAGCCTGAAAGCCTTCTCCAAATTCTTGTGCCGTGCTGTTAGGTGTTACAGACTTGAAATAGTGAGCCCCAAAGCCTCTGCTCTGTGTATCTAGTCTTGGGTATTTTATTACAGCAACAGAAAGTGAACTGATGCTCGTAGTTACCAGTTAGAGTATTTCTGCCCCTGCGTAAGAGCCCCTGCTGTCTGCATAATGTGTCTAGTATCGGGGCCTTACCTAGACAGGCCACACTGTTGTTTATCTCTGTCATTGTCTTTGTTGCTGCTGGGTGAGGGAACAGAGGTTTTGATGGCCCACTAGAGTGGGTCAATGCCTCACAGGTTGCCAAGGCTTGAACATGGTTCATGTGAGCATGCTGGGAATTAAAAGAACTTTAAAGAGGTGGTGGTGGGGTGTCCAGTGAAAATCTACTAAGTCATTTGAGGTGCTACCCTCAGGTAAAATTAAGGCAGTTCCTGTTCTTAGGACAGCAAGTAGTTTTCAAAAGAACGAGCCTGGTCCCTGAAATTGCTCAGGTTCTTGTTCATCATGTGATCTTGTCCCACTCACTCCTACCATCCTCCATGTTGTAAAGCAGCTGGGGGAGGAGGGGCTCACTAGATACTGGGCACCCTGAGCTTGGACTTCGAGTCTCCAAATGGAACTATATAATCTTCTTGTGTATATATGGTATGCCCCGTACATTTATACATCAACCAGCCATGTTAAAACAGCAGAAAACGAGTGCAGAGGATCACTGGAGAAACGGAGCGCCGTGACTCTCATAAAGTTCTCAGCACTCACATGCACTCAACAAGTAAAAGTTCCCTTTATTAATCAGCCGAGCAAGGATGGTGCGCACACCCCAGGGTCTGAGACCTGTGTTCAGTATGATGGCAACTCCACTAGCTGCAGAGTGGACCACTGTGTGTGAAGAGATATTACTTCATTGCTACTTCCAGCAGGCACATGCTCTGTGTGTGGAGAGAGGGAGGTGAGCTCTGTGTCTGAGGCAGCTGGACAGCTGTTACCCTGCGGAAAGCCACTGTGATTTGAGATGAAGGTGCATGCAAAGGTGGCGCTCCCCCGGAAGAGGTGAGCTGGGAGAGTCGGGAGGGACTTGAAAGAACAGAGGGAGATGAGAAAGAACTGTCAGCCAGGGCACACAGGACAGGAAAAGCTGAAGACCTCAGAGGCAAAAGCTCGCACTGGAGGAAGCAGAAAGAGTGAGGCAGGGACGTTTGGGAGAACATAGAGAAGGACCAGGATTGGGTCAGGTCCTGGGAAGGCTGGGGACAAATGGGAAAGGCAAGGAGAGAAAAAAGAAAAGCACCTTGGGTTGGGGGTGGGTGGGGTGGATCTAGCTGTGGAGGGACACTGGCATTTGACAGGTTTCCCCACCCCTCACAACCAAAATGGGGCACAAGCCAAGCAAGTCTTTCCCACAGGTTTCTCCTTGCTTTGCATCTCCTCCATCCTTGTGAGGTGCGCAGGCTCCTGCACGATAGCCGGAGCAGTCCACCATCCCATGTCTGCACAACATAATAGGCTCAGCATAGAAGGCAGAACTGTCATCGCGGTGGTGACAGCAGGCTCCAAGCCCTGCCAGGTAGCTTTAGCAACTTTCTAGTCTTCCTTGTCTTACTAATTAGGAGAATCTATCTCACTGACATGGGCTACAAATCTCAGGGAACAGCTCAACTTTTATAACTGCGTCTAGCTGGCTACTAGAACCAGGTCCATTTAATATCCATTTTAAAGAGGCCAAGTGCTTGCAGTCCATGTGGGAGCCCTCTCTGTACTACAGGGAGCAGCAGAAATGTCTATGGTGACAGAGAGTGACATCTAAGCGGTTCTTCAGTTGCCTCTAAACTTGCAGACTCTTTAGCCCACCCTCTCTTCTGGCTCCCTTCTGTGGTGATTCAAGGGCATGCGTCCAGGGTTCAGGAAGGTGGGGTTTTTTTTGTTTTTTTTTTTTTTTTTTTTTTTTTTTTTTTTTTTTTTTTTTTTTGCCTCGACATAAATATTTGTGAATGCTGGGGCTGACGGTAGAAGTCTCCTCCCGTTTCTTGCCGTTCTCCATAAATAGTATACAGTCATCGGAGTTTAAGCCGCCCCAAGATGAAATAATTGCTTAACAATCATATAAGACAAAATGATTCAACAAATGACAATGGCGGCCCTCGGTATAAGGAACAGGTGCACTCAGTGTACCGTGGTATAATGTGTTAATGCAGGATTGACAGCTCAATAATAGGAGTGAGGAGAGACTCAGCCTATAATTCCAAACCAAATTCGAGGCTGTCCACAGAACTCAAATCCTAGCAGGCTGTAAAATTAGAGGTAACACTGAGCAGGGTTCAAGACGCTTCATTAGCGGGTTGGCAGAGTGTTTCAGGAGCAAATTTGTCTGTTGAAGGAACTAATTTTGTGCCATCTTTGGTTTTTTTTGTTTTTTTTTTTTTTTTAAAAAAAAAACATTTTATTTTATTGAGTGTGCAGGTATAATCTTCCCTGGAGAGGAACATAGGAGTTTTAAGATCTGGTCGTTGTAGCCCCTGGGGCTTGGAAGGGACACAGGGTCCATGACTGGGTGGCCAGAATTGAGTAGTAGTCTGGGTGTGTCAAGGGATGAGACAAAAAGCAGAGGTGGTAGAGCTAATTTGTTTGTTTGCTTGCTTGTTTGTTGTGTGACAGGGGTTCACTCTGTAGCACTAGCTAGCCCAGAACTCACTTTGTGGCCCACGCTGGCCTTGAATTTACTGAGAATTGTCTGCTTCTGCCTCTCCAAGTGTTAGGATTAAGGGTACAGGTCACCATACCTGGTGATAGTGACGAATATTATTTCAGTCAGTCCTGTTGTCTTAAAGATTAATTACTCTATATGTATGAATGTTTTGCATAAAGTATGCATGTATGCCTGTCAGATCCCCTATAACTGCAGTTATAAATAGTTGTGAGCCACCATGTGGGTGTTAGGAATTGAATCTGGGTCCTCTGCAGGAGCAACAAGTGTTCTTAACTGCTGTCTCCCCAGACCCAGGCAGAGTTAGGTTTAACAGTTGGTCTTAACTCCAGTGCTGGTTCTTTATTGTCGCTTCCAAGTTGCCAGAAGGGGTTTGGTCGAGGATATAATTAAGGGTAATTGCAGCAGGGATCCTTCTAGGGTGGGCTTTCTGAACTTCTAAGCAAACATTATACATAATCCCTGCCTTGTACAGGCGTCCCTGTTATGTTGAGGGTACTTGAGATTGGTTTTAATCAGTTATGGTTAGAGACAATAAGGAGATGACAGACAGGAGGCCTGACAGACAGAGCCTTAGACAGTGGAAGCCTGTCGTGGTACTCAGGGGTACCACAGAGGCCAGTCAAGAATTGAGGACAAAGCATGCATAGGACTCTGGATTGCAGCTACAGGGGGGAGGGGGCAGGTGAGGCAAGGCAAGCAGGGCCAGGGCTGGCTAGTGTGAATAATTCAGCAGACTATGGGTGCCAGTGGTGTCCTTGTCAGAGGTACTGGAGTCCTCAAGGCAGGCAGCTAATGGCCTGCAGCTTTAGGGCCTGATAAAGGGTCGCTATGCACACGATATGGGGTTGGTTCATTTTCTCTGACAATTGGCTTTCCCTGAGGGGGACAGTCTCTCCAGGGTCAATGAGGCCCCAAGATAACAAAGTACTGAACATGCAGAGTGAAGGCAGCCATGAGTAGGCGCTCACAGCCTTGTGCTTACAGCTTCTGTCTGGAGTCATGGTCTGCTTTCTGATACTTTAAACCATGATTGAAAGAGGGCGTGCGAATAGCAAATATACACTAGACCACAGCCGTGGGCCACGCCCCTCACATCCCCAGTGCTGGTGGACATTCTCATACGTCACTATTGCTATACCTTGAGGGGTCAGGAAGCACGACTGTCACATTCCTTCATCAGTTAGACTCACCGCCAGTGAACAGTGCCAGTCATGTCACTGGTACTAACAATGTACAGGCATCCTAAGGGGACTCACAAAACTCTGCCCTCTGCCCTCTGCCCTCTGCCCTCTGCCCTCTGCCCTCTGCCCTCTGCCCTCTGCCCTCTGCCCTCTGCCCTCTGCCTAGAACCATTTGTAAGGCCTTGGCCAGGTTGCCTTGAGTTTCTAGGTTATTTTTCGAGGGGAAAGAGAGAGGGGGTGAGAGAGAGAAGGGGTGGAGGAGAGAGAAAGAGAGAAGATCCCAACTCCAACAACTTATTTGATGAAGGTGGATTGGACCTGCAGCCCACATGGACAGTTGATGACAGTCATGCTGGAAAAGCTACCAGGTCCCATCAGGTCTTCTTTACCAATCCTAATGGGCTGAGATGCTGAGCAGATGGCATTGGTCACAATAAGGCCACATAAGAGGAAGCCAGAACTCTCCATGTCTTATCTTGTTTAATGTTTATAATCCCAGGACAGTCAATGTCAGCATCATTTTATGGCTGGAGAAACTGAGGTTTAGAGATATGAAGCCAGGTACCCCCCACCTCTATGGTCACATAAGTTATAAGTTAACTGATCCTGGGTTTTGGTCCCACAGCCTCATCCCTAATTGCTACATTCCATTGTCTCACTCTATCTTCCAAGATGGCCTGGGCTTGGAAGCAGGAGAGCTTAAACTCCAGAGGGGAAGTCAAACTCCAAAGGAGAGTCATCAGCTCAGAAGGAGAAGGCACTGGATTGCTTTTCTTCCAACAAAGCTTGTGTGCCCACTACAAGTCTGGTGTGGCTTTAGGCTCTGGAGGCAACTCTGAATGGGACAAAGTCCCTGTATTCAGGAAGCATTTGGCCAGAGAGAGGGACAGATGAGAGAAAGATAGATGAAGAAGCCCAAAAGCCTTAGGATATTAGTTACTTATCCCCCTTCTGTCTGATAAACTTCCTGGTAGAAGAAACTTAAAGAAGGGTTTCTTTTGGCTTACAGTTCGAAAGGGGACAGTCCATCATAGTGGACAAGACAAGGAGGAGTTCATGGCAGTGCTACTGGGAGGTGGTTTACATATACACATACACATATACATGATATATATATACATGATATATATATACATGATATATATATACATGATATATATATACATGATATATATACATATACATATACATATACATATACATATACATATACATATATCAGCAGCCTGACTGGGCTGACATAGAGGAGTGCTGCTCTCTTCCTCCTCCTCTTCCTCCTCCCCCTCCTCCTCCTCTTCCTCCTCCCCCTCCTCCTCCTCTTCCTCCTCCTCCTCCTTCTTTTGTTACTCCTCTGTGAATAGGGGAGCCCATGAGAATGACATTGTCCACATCCAGAGCTGGTCCTCCACCTTGGTTAACCCTTCCTGAAACCATCCATCCCCACAGACTCACCCAGAAGTGTGCCTAACCATCCCTATTAGGTGATTCAAAATTGACCTAAGTTGACGATGACAACTAAGCAACACACCTTAGAAAGTGGGAACTGAGAAGGTCAGTGCCCTCTGTGTAGCAGGGCCTTGCCAGGTGGCCGTCTCTGATCACCAGAGCAGGCGTGAGCCCTTCTTCAGCGCTTGCCCTTGGTGTCTGGGTCAGCTGGGAATTTTCATCTTTGTCCAAATCTTCATTGAGTACTGAAAATGAAAGGGGTAATTATTCTGGGGTAGTTGTAAGGATTGCTTCTGGAGATGATGGGAAGTCTGAGGCATGAAGGGAGGATGAGAGGCCATCCCAAATTAGTAGCAACTGGAAGCAGTTAGCATCCTCAGGCCAGAGGGGCTGAGTGAGGATGAGGAGTTCTGGATTCCCTGAGCCCAGGTATCCCTGTGTGAGCCCTGACAGGGGCCAGCAGACACTGGCTGAGAACAGGATCATTATCTGGGACAACAGGCAGAAATGGAAACATCCTAGCTTTCTTCCTTTGCCCTTTAATTGTTATGCAACACCCTTGGATGGCAGACATAACCTAGACTAAATCCAGTTGCTACCGGAGGTTTTGGGAACGCATACTGTGAAACTTAGTCAGTCACCTTACCCTTACTGAGTATCAGGGCGGGAAGCGGGAGGGGTGGCTCTTCATGAGAGCTGAGGCTCCCTCATCTTACAGAAATGCCTCAAGGATAGCAAAGCCTCTGGTAGGTCAGGGGTTTTCATGAGTGAAAAGTCACCTTCCCTACATGAAAAAGAGTCCAGATGCCATAGGAGTGATCAGGACCTATTGGCCTTTAAGATTGCAGGGTGACCACCCACAGCCCGTATCTATTCCATTTGCTGTGATAATGCCTTTCATTTATAATGCCAGCGGAGTCTCCAAGTGACTTTGTATGCCACTTGACAAAGGAGCCCTGTGAGAGTCATGTGCCTGGACAGTAAATTAAGTGGCAATAACCATACCAGAGTCCCCTAGTAGACAGAGACCAGAGACCATTCAGGGCTTCTCTGCTTAGCAGAAACGTCTTGAAAGCCCATTACCCAGACTCCTCATTGTTAACCACCATCCCATTATCTGCTTTATTCTGGCCCACTTCTTAATGTTAGTTGTTTGTTTGTTTGAGACAAGATTTCCTGTAGCCCAGGCTGACCTTGAACACTCTATATAGCCTATGGCTTTGAACTGATTTTCCTTCCTCCATCCCCAAGTGTTGGGATTCCAGGCATGTCACCATTCCTGGCTGGGTGGAGCTATTCCGATTAGAAGCAAAACTCAAAAGGTGTGGCCACCTGCTTTTTAGAAAGAGCATTTTCAGCTACTTTCAAAACCAGTTGCAGCAGGGTGTGGTGGTGCACACCTTTAAAGTCAGCCCCCAGGAGGCAGAGGCAGTGGATCTCTGAGAGTTGGAGGCCAGCCTGATTTGCATAGTGAGTTCCAGGACAGCCCAGCTACATTGTGACCTTGTCTCAGAAAAAAGCAAAACCAAAAAGTAAAACAGTTGCCACCGCCTAGAAGTAGCATTTGACACATTGTATTTTGTGCGTTTGTTTCCTTCTTTCAGGGAGAGAGGCTAAGGGGATTTTTTGATGATTACAGCTCCCATCAGCCACCAGCGCTTGGGTCTCAGAGATAATTGCATTGCTGCTGCAGATGTGGGCTGAATCATGCAGCTCAGTTCTCCAGTGTATGTGCTTCTCCGTCCTCTCCCAACAGTGTGGGACGATGTAGTGAAGGATGTCTGGGGAACAGTCCTGTCCCTGTTTAAAATGGCCATGTGGGGTTTGGTAGATGGCCTCACCTTTTTAGCGTCCTGTAACCTGAGAAATGAGAACCTGATTGTCCCATCGTTGTTTCCTGCTTCTGTTTTTGCTTACGTCTTTTTATTTTCTTTAATTTAAAAAAAAAAAAAAAAACATTTACTCTTTGGTAATGTCATAATGTACAATGTCTATTCTGGTTATTAAAATACTACTAACTCGTCCATCTAGTCTCCCTCCTACCTCTATTACCCTCCTACAAGTCCCTCCCCGCACTCATGGCTTTGTTATTTTTGTCATTGTTGTTTGAAATCCATCGATTTTAACCAGGATCGTCTGTGTGACCACAGGTTTGAAACTAGAAATTCTCTGAAGCTTGGTGGGATCCTTAGTGGGTACACAGCCAATGACAAAGTCTACCTTCTGCCCAGAATCCCTCAGTAACCCGTAGTTCAGCTTAGAGGGATGGACCCGATAAGCTCCTCCCCGACGCATGATTGGCAGGCCTAGTCTTTGGTAAGCAGGCACCATAGCTGCTGTGGGTTCCAGACTGAGTTGACTGGGCTAGCCCAGAAGATAACATTTCACTGCTTCTGTGGTTCTTCTTGGAAGGTTAAATTTTGTCTCTGGTACTTAAAGAATCACTAGGGTACAACCTGCTTATTACCTGTCTCTTTTGTAGCAAGGCTAGGGCTTAGAAATATGAGTGGCTTAGGTGCTAGCCCTGCTTCCGGTGTGCTCCCAGGCTGGTGATATTTCAGATACATTGTGATTGGAGTTGTAGGGCAAAATCCCAGGCTCTGAGAGTCCCAGTGGACTAGGCTCAGTCATCTATCCCAGTGTTCCAGGGAGGCGAGCATCAGTGAGCCGTAGGCAAAGGAGCCTTGACCAAGATGCTTGAATTGCAAAGGACATGTAAAGGGTCTCCAGGAACATGGGCTCTGGGATTTCTTAGGAAAGTGGAGCAAAGGAACAGACTGGGGTATGCACAGTAGGTCTGCCTGCTACCTCAGCTCTGGTTCTGCCAAGGCTTTGTGGGGAGCTGTGATGTTTTCTTTTCTGCTTTAAGGAGCTGTCTGGTCCATCCTTTTGGCTTGCTGTTGCGTGGGGAGTACATTCAATACCTCGTCATAAAGATGTCTTTCTATCAGTCTAGTCGTTCCAGAGATCATGGTGGCCAAGTGAATCAGGAGCAAAGGAGTTATGTGGCTCGCTCAGTCCATGGCCTCGCATGTGTGAAGCCCTGGGTTCAACCCACAGCACCACATGAAAGACAGACAAGGCAAAACCAAAATGCTCAGGTATTGTGTACATGCCTCTAATCTCAGCACTCAGGAAGTAGAGACAGGAGGAACAGAACGTTCATGACCATCTTCAGCCACATAGCAAGGCTGGCTGGAGGCTACAGGAGACCCTGACTCAAAAAAAGGCAAAACTAGAGCCAGTGATGGTCGAACAGGGTTAGTTAGCTCCTATGCTGGGTACTTTCTTTCAACATCACAATAAATACATTGAAGATCCTTCCAGAGGGTACATGCTTTTACTTTGTGAACTTAGGTAAGTTCCTTGTATCTGCGTGTCTGGCTTTTCATCATTTGGAGGTATTTTCCTATCTGCCTGTCTTATGGTATCATTGGCTATGAGTAGAGTCTGAGACAGGAAGATTATGTCAAAGCTTGACTGGAAGCCGGTATTGTCTATGTGCAAAACCTGTCTCCTTCCTTCCTTTCTTCCTTCCTTCCTTCCTTCCTTCCTTCCTTTTTTCTCTTTTCTTTCTTTCTGTCTGTCTTTCTTTCTTCCTTCCTTCTTTTCTTTCTTTCTTTTTTTCCCACAAAAGAGGTGGAGGTATCTGAGCAGGTTCCCAGTGCTTGCCCCTCTCTCTCCATTGTTCTGTCATCAGGGACCAGGCTGGTGTTGTCCTATTTGCCCTCCAGCCTCTGGAGTCTGTCTGTCCATGGTATCTTCATTGTAATCATTGCAGTGAAAGAGCAAGGGTGCTTTGAAAAGGAGGGTCCTGTCACCAGTCAGGCCCATCTCCCCATCACTCTGAGCTCCAGCCTAAACTTTCTCTCCTTATCTTTGGTTCTTTGTTGAGTTCAGGAAATGTACACTCTGGTCAGCAGATCCTGGGTTCTACTCCAGGTTGGCCAGGAGTGAAGAACCCATGTGAGGAGCTTGGAAGAGACCAGGACCCAGGCCTAACAGAGAAGGCCTCTTCTCTCTCTGTACTTGGCAGTGATGCGTGATGTGTGAGCTTCTGAGCTGACTTGGCGCGTCAGGTAAACTGATGCAAAAAAGTGTAAAAAAGTGTGAGAGTGCAACCCAGACACGGGAGCCTCCTGCAGCCTCAGCACAGCTCCTTCTGGGAGTTCTGAGCATCCAGTGTCTCCCAACGAGTTCATACTGAGCTGATCTGCAGAACAACAAGTAGAGGCTCCCATGTGTCAGTTATCTGAAATCTGAGGGAATTCTGGCCCTCTTCAGATGTCACCCTCAGCCCCTCCCCCTGCACCCTCTCAAGCGCTACCGCACCTGTCTTCCATTTACCTGCAGACATCCAGCCTGAAGCAGCACGGGTCTCAAGCTGTCTGTGTCGGCCAGGTTAGTTTGGAGGATATAGTGGTGGTTGGATCTGCCAGCCTTCCTGCCTGCCAGCTTGGGCCTGGCCGTTTCAGCTGAGAAGGTAATAATCCTGTGTGTTGACTGATGTGATGTATGAGTGTTGAAGTCATCTAGTCTCCAGTGGGGCAGACCACTGATCTCTCGGCTGCTGTTGGGTCTCCAGGTGCCTTTCCCAGCATCCTCCCTCCGCTGCTGCTCTGACTCCTATTGTCAAACACTGCGGGTGTCCCGCAGGCAGTGTTTATGCAATCAGCAAGCTCTGCCGTGATACATCAAGCCGATGTTGTGTAGAAAGCCCTTGTTACCCTTGAGTGCAGTTGTCCTGGCAGGTTTTACAGATCAAGCCAGGGAGGTGAGTCACCCACAGGTGTACTAGGCTTGCACCAGGCTGACCTGTGAGCCTCCTGGCGGTGCTGCGCCTGCTCACAATACACATACACAAGGTCAAACCACCAACATCATCGCATCTTCTCCTCTATCCATCCCTCCCAGTGTATTTTCTAATATATTGGCTATAGGACTATACTATATACCTCCTTGGCTCTCATCTTCGGTACCCAGGAATGACACAGTAATTGGCTACATTCTCTGACTTAGGAGGACATCTAAGCTGTCCCCTTGTAAGCATTCAAGTCTCAGGAGCCTATTTACCCAGTTAGAGGACACAGAGGCTCTGGTCCTGATGGGGAAAAAAAAGGCAAGCGTGACCTAGAGATGGGAGCTTTCTGCAGTGACTCCAGCACAGCTCCTTCTCAGAGTTTTCCTAAGCACTGGTCTCTCCACATGGAGCTAAGTAGAGGGTTTGATCCGTAGTGATACAACAAGAACACCTTGGTTATGCACCAGCTTGGTTATGAAGTCAGCTGACTTCTTCCAGGAGGCCAAGGACAGGAAAGGATTAGTCAGTTCAGGTGAGTGGTCAGGGAAGTGCCTGCCTGCAGCCAAAGGGCTGAGTACTAGGGAGTCTCCTCAGTGTCTGGCTATTTAGGGGCTGTTTCTGCCTCACTAGGAAAGCTGGTTTGGAAGAGGTAGTGGACATGAAGTCCACTTGATGAGTTTATAGGGGCAGAATAGATCCCCGAGGTCCAGACCATAATTCTAATGGTGAACAGGTGTAGAGTGCATCTCTATTCCAGAAATCAGGCTGTGTGATTTGTGTTGAGATCCTCACCTGGTCTTAAGGAGACACTGTGGTTATTCTCATTTTATACACGACCATGTAAGGCCCAGGCATATCACTTAATTAGCTCAAGATGACACAGAGTCAAAGGGAAAAGTTCTGTCAAACCCTCGTCTTCACTTCCATAACTTCCAGATAAATTTGCTTACTTTCTTCTTTTTCTCACGAAATCTAATTTTGGTTTTGCTCAGAGAAGCTAATGGAATCTGTATTAGCCAGGGTTCTCTAGAGTAACAGAACCTATAGAATGAATATCTATCTATCTATCTATCTATCTATCTATCTATCTCTGTATATCTATATCTAGAGGGGATTTATTAGAATGACTTACACACTGTGGCCCAGCGAATCCAAAAATGGCCGCTAATGAATGGCGGGTCCAAGACTCCAGTAGTTGTTCAATCTTTGAAGCTGGATGGCTCAGCTGGTCTTTAGTATATGCTGGAATCCTGAGGAAGCAGGCTCTAATGCCAGTGAAGGAATGGACTTGCTAAAGAGGAGAAAGCAAGCAGGCAAAGAGCAAAGCTTCCTTCTTCCATGTTCTTTCTATAGATTGCTGGCAGAAGACCTGGCTTGGATTAAAGGTGGATCTTCCTACATGAAATCAAGCGAAACTCTCACAGGAATGCCCTTCCATTTGGGAGCTTTAGTTCATGTGTACTCAAGCTGGCAACCAAGAGCAGCCATCACAGGATCCATGTAACCCATCTGGAAAGTAGCTTTGACTGAGGGAAAAAAAAAATACCTCTTCCTCAATTCCCTTCCTTGTTATTGTCTGCTTCAAGGGTTGTTTGTCACACAAGCCAAGCACTGTAAACATACATCATCCAGAAGGAAGCCTGCTTGTGAGATGGAGCACAGTACCTCTGTCACAGTGGAGAAACCCCTTTCTTCAGGTTCTGGTTTCTCAAGTGTCCCCAGATACTCTCACGCCAGCCTTCCCCTGGAGTGGGGACCATCCTGAAGGATGAATAGCAGAGGGATAGAGAATGGTGGGTACCACTGATTCTCCATAGTTCATTCATCCAGTTCTTACTTCAATAGACACTGGGTATATTCGACACAACACTAAGAACCTATAATACAGAAAGTCCTAAGCCATGTTGTCTGCCCCATAGAAAGCTTGCCAGGACGGCCAGAAAGGTGTACGTGTGTAGATGGAACAAGGGCAGAACAAGTGGTATTGGAGCTGAACCTCTAAGACCTAGGGAGACCCAGGCTAGAGAGGCCAGAAGGAGCAGGCACATGGAGGAAAGAAATGATAAAAGCGAGAAGATCTAGTGAGGTTGGATGGATTCCAGAGCGTAGCCCCAAACTGCTGGATTTCAACACCATGTGACTGGAAACGCTGGGAGACAAACAGGAAGGATGGGCTGGGTTAACCTTCCAGAGCCTTGGGTGATGGAATCAGAGACTCCTCCTGTAACTCCCAGTGTCTGCCCTCAGAGACGACAGAGCCCGGTTCTGAGTATTTTATCACTGATAGTAACAGAGTGTGGGCCAGGAAGATGGCTCAATAGGCAAGAGCTTGCTGCACTCGTGAAGTCGTGGTTTGCATCTTAAGAACTTAGTGTGAAGCTGATGTCCCAGTGTGGACATCTACAAGCCCCTCATTCCTCCTGAAGGTGGACATGTGGATAGGAAAATCCCTAGAAGCCTGAGGGCCAGCTAGGCTGCTGCGTGTGGTGGGTGTAAGACTTTGTCTCAAACAAGGTAGAAGGTGAGGACTGACCCCTGAATCTGTCCCCTGACCTCTACACACGCGTCATGACATGAACGTGTGCTTTCAAGTGTGTGCCCACACACAGATGCCAACATTATAAACAATATCACCCTTTATCAAACAACAACAACAACAACAAAAAAAAAAAAACGGCTGGAGAGATGGCTCAGTGGTTAAGAGCACTGACTGCACTTCTAGAGGTCCTGAGTTCAAATCCCAGCAACTACATGGTGGCTCACAACCATCTGTATTGAGATCTGACGCCCTCTTCTGGTGTGTCTGAAGACAGCTACAGTGTATTCATATATAATAAACAAATAAATCTTAAAAAAAAAAATAAAATAAAACAAAAAAACAAACCAACCAACAAACAAACCCAGCTGCCTGCCAGGTGTGACAATGCGTGCCTATAATCCCAGCGCTCAGGAGTCTGAGACAAGAGAATTTCCACAAGTTCAAGACCCCCTGTCTCAAAAATAGACAAACAGAAAAACAACAACAACAAATTGGGTCATATGGAAGATCAGTACTTCTTGTAACTCACGACTCTAGAGAAAAAGGGGGAAATTCGGTCCCATGTCTGCTCACAGGAGAGTATCTCTCATCCGGCACTTGAAATCTCAAGAAACCCACTTTAGAAAAGGCTGCTTGAGGCAGACTCCAGGGACCATCTATCATTTCAACAATGATGCTGGCTCCCAAAGCGGTGGAAGGATTTTGGAAGCTCTGGCTAAAAGGCCCCGTATGGGGAAGCAGCCAGCCAGCCACCACCTTTATAAAGCACCAAGGTAGGTGGACCACCAGACCCTCGGCCTGAGGTTTACAGCCCTCAAGAACAGCTGGAAATGACTTGCCTCTGCCAAAATAAATTAATAAATAAATTCTGCATTATCATTTGAAAGGCTCCTCACATAAATACTAAAGAATCAGGAAAGCGGGTGCCTCGTGTTACTCCCGGAATCTAAGAAATGGTATCTTTCAGTTATCGGATTTTATTTCTTTGCAGCATTACGTTTTATACATATTTATTCATGCAGAACAGAAGCACAGAGTTATTGAGGCTGCCATGGGAGCGGAAGGAAAAGCTGTTATACATAAGAATGCACTGCATTTACGTCCTCACGCTTCCAACAATTGAACTATATGCAACTGCTTTTTTTTTTTAATAATAATATAAAAAAAAACCCTCTCTGGTTTGCATTTAATTTGCTGGGTTTTTTTTTTTCTTACACCTGAATTTTCATAGGATGACTTCTATACGATGGTAGAAAGCGTGAAAGGGCTGTAGGATCCAGATCCCTGAAGATACGGGGAGGGGGGCGTTGGGGGCGGCAAGAGGCCTTTGATGCAGAGGGATTGGGAATCCACAACCAGCTTAGTACTCTTTCTTCTCTAACAGCCACAGTCAACGGAACTGCAAGCTTTCTTCTTGCGATTTAATAACTCATTCCCGCTATGTGAAGACCCGGCATATTACAGCGCTGGATATTGCTTTTCAGGTTTTTGAGTGTCGATGATAAATTTCCATGTTCTAATAAAATACATTTTCATAATAATTGAAATAATAATTTCCCAAGTACTTAAAAAAAAGGGGGAGGGGGACTTTTGCCCTCTTCCCTCTGCACTCTCCCGACCTTCTTATTTGTATGTATGTATTGCCGAATGCTTTCCACTCCCCAGCTGCAGGCGGCACCGCGTGCTTCTCCACACTCCTTCCAGTTCACAACCACAGGATGGCTCCAAGCACACAGCTGGCTGAGGGGATGGAGAAAGCAAGGCCTGCAATTCTCGCCCAGTGTGGCTTTTTACCTTCATTTTCTTAGACCCACGTGGACAGTTGTGGTGACCAGACGCTGTGGAGAAGAGAAAGCTACAGAGGAACACTAAGGGGTGGAATCCTGGCTCTCACACTAGGCGAGCCCTTTGTCTCTCCCTGGGGCAGACCTTTCCACCCCACACATGCCTTCCGCAAGTATCACCATCCCCACAGACGAACATCATCAGGAGCTGCATCCATCTCCCACACACAAAAGCGAGGCCTGAGTGACGTGGGCCGCGACACTGCTAAGAGCAGTGTACTGAATCTGTGCTCCTGTGAGCTGGGTTACTTTAAATGCTGTCTTAGTGAACTTAACTTGAACTGAAAAAATGTAAAGTTGTCTCTCAAGACATCATTTTCTTCATGGCTGACAGTGAAGAGAAAGAAGGGGAAAAAAAGTCACTTAAGACTGATGGCTTTAAGGTGAACAATGGAAATACAGCCAGCTTCAGGAGATTGCTGGTTCTCTCTCTGTGTGCCCTCACCAGGAACAAGGGATTTTTAAGGGGGAACTTGCTCAGTTTAAGCTGCTGTTCACCTTTACCTGCAATAAGGCTTTCTTTTCTGTGTCCAATTTTCCCTAATCTAGAAACAAACACACAAAGTTGGAAGTCAGGAATTGAGGCTTAGAAACAATCTCAGGCAGGAAACCAAGGAGGTTGGAGAGGAAATTGCCAACAAAGGCAATGCTTTCGTAGTGTAGTCTTCTGTTTCTTGTGGCTAAAGCAAAATGCCCATGGCTGTTTAGGTTATAAAGAAAAGAGGTTTACTTAGCTCACAGTTCTGGAGGTTCAAGGGCATGGTACCAACTTCTGGTTAGTTGTGATGACAGCACTGCTGTGGTGGCCTCACAATGGCAAGGTGGTGCATGTTGGAATCACATAGGATAAGGAGCCACAGACCAGATGTGCTTGTGTGTGTATGTGTGTGTGCATGTCTGTGAGTGTGCATGTGTCTATCTAAGTGTGTGTGAGTGGGCATGTGTATGAATGTGCATATGTGTGTATGAGTATATGTGTGAAGTGAATGTACATGTGCCTGTGTGTACATATGTTTGTGTGTGTGTATGTGCATATGTGTATCTGTGTATGTGAGTGGGCATGTGCATGAATGTGCGTACGTGTGCTCACAAGCATGTGTGAGCATATGAATGAAGAAGTATATGTACATGTGCATGTATGTACACATATGTGTATGTGTGTATCTGTGTACAAGTGTGTGAGTGGGCATGTGTATGAATGTACATATATGTGCTCACAAGCATGTGTATGAGTATATGTGCATGTGCATGTGTGTGCACATATGTTTGTGTGTGTGTGTGTGCGTGTATTGAGGATGGGCATGTTATCTTCAGGTGTTGGTTTAAAATTGAGTCTTCCTGACTGCCTAATCAGGCTAGCTGACCTGAGCCTCTGGTGATTGATTCTCCACCTCCCATCTGTCAGTAGGGGTGCTCCAGGAATACAAATATTGAAGCTACATCAGCTTTTTTTGGGTAGGGGGGCAGGGGGCTCTCGGGACCCAAACTCGGGTCATCAGGTTTGCACAGAAAGCCTTTTCACCTACTGAACCATCTTCTTAGGCCCAGCCTTGCTCTTTTTACTAACAGCCCCCTCTCAGTGGCCAGCATTAATCGCCTCTGAGGGCAATGTCCCCAGTGACCTCCCCACCTCCCACTAAGCTCTGCCACCTTTCACATCAGCACCCTGAGAACACAGCCTCTAGCCCACAAGCCCTTGGAAGACTGACCACAGCTAAACTACGGCGTGCAGTAATGGGAATAATCATTTTTTCTTTCCTCATTTTTCCAGGCACAAAACAAAACAAAACCACCCAGAAGGCTTGTCTGTTTTCTTTTTCTTTTGTCTACCTCTGTGTCAATGGTATGTCCTTGGAGGTAGGCTTCTACACTCAGGCATGTTGGGGGCTGGGGGCTCAAATATGCTAGGTAGGTGCTCTTGAAGCGAATGATATCCCCATCAGGACCGGAGGACTGTCTTTTGGCCTAGTTTTTCCCTTGTGTGACTTGGCAAGGTAGCCAGGCATTGAATTTTATTTATTTACTTTACTGTTTTCTATTTATTTATGTTATATGTATATGTGCTTTGCCTGTGTGTATGTCTACGCATCATCTCATGCGTGCATGGTGCCCTCAGAGGCCAGAAGAGGGTATCAGGTAGACTGTGACTGAAGTTACAGATAGTTGTGAGCTTCCATCCGGATGTTAGGAAATCAAACCTGGATCCTCTGCAAAAGCAGGCAATGCTCCCAACACCAGCTATCTCTGCAGCTGCCCCAGACACTGGATTTCAGTTGTCCCTTTGCCTGGCAGCCTATACTGACAATACGTGGTCACTTTTGGCTTTAAGTAGCGGAGATCCAAACTTAATCTTGTACTTTTGTAATAAGATCATTGTATAGACTGAGATCATGTGCGTGACTCTTTCAGCACAATTCAAATCTCTGAAGCCACAGTGATTTTATATTCATTCATTCATTCTTGTCCTCATTGCTCATGGGTTTGAATACAAACTGCACTTCAAAGTATGACAGACATGGGGAGGGAGGGTGGTGGTGGTGACAAACTGTGCTGTGAAATGTCCTCAGGACAGAATTGCTGTGAGAGAGAAAAATCAGGGACCAGCTAGATCTTGACTTCCAGACCAAGGCCAGCTTCTCTGTTTCTCTCCACCCTACCCCAGGGCAATGGTGACATTTCAGTGACTCCAAGGATCCTGCTTTGCATGGCCATGGCTGGGGCTGAGGGCAGCAATAAGAAGTCTGTTGTGTCATCCTCCAATTGAACAGAAAAGGCACCTGCAGAGGATTCTCTCTGCTCCTAAATCTTGAGTCTTTTTGGATCCTGAGGATTTTGCGATGAAGATTGTTCTAGAAGAAACCCAATCCCAGACAGAGACCCAGGGGCTTCTTTAGTTGGAAACAAGGCAGATATTCAAACTTTAAGAGTTTAAGATCAGTGGCTAAGCTGCCCTTAACCAGAGTAAAGAATGGCTCCGCCCCCACGCTCACCCAAGCCGTCCTAGTTAAATGCACTGGTGCAGTAAAAGAAAAGGAGACTTAAGTAGGAAGGAAGGAAGACTCCTTGGGAAGAGGGAAGGTCTGGCAGGAGTGGTGGTGGTGGTGGTGGTGGTGGGGAATTAGAGGGAGATATGCAGAGATCAAATATGTGTATGAACTTGTGAAAAAACTAAACACAAAACTAAAAAGATCAACCGTCAGTACAACTTAAAACAAATACAGACTCTGCTTTAAGACAGTTTTGGATTTATAGCAAAATTAAGTAAAAAACACAGAAAGTTCTCACACAACACCTCCAGCCTCTCCCATCTCTCAACCCCACCACGCAGAGATCTCCACAGGTTCCACAAGATCCAGTAAACCTGTAGAAGAATCGCTGTCGGCCCAAATCTGTCATTTCTGTCCTGGAACTCACTCTGTAGACCAGGCTGGCCTCCAACTCAGAAATCCACCTGCCTCTGCCTCCCAAGTGCTGGGATTAAAGGCGTGCGCCACCACCGCCCGGCTAGGTCTCCATAATTTCATCTTACCCAGAATGCCACAGAGTTGGAAACAGACAGCAGCATACCTCCATTTCACGTAGTGACAGTGCGCTCAAGGTTCCTCCACATCGCTTTGTGGCTTCATCTATCGTTTAAGTGATGGAAAACATGCCATCAGATGAGCACACCGTACCGTGTTTGTCCATTCACCCACACCTTGGCTCCTTGTGAGTCTTAGCAATTCTGAATAAACATAGGTGGACATAAGGTTTCAAATCTCTCAGGTAAATATCAAGGGGCACGGTTGTTGACTACATAGTAAGAATGTTTTGTTTTATTAGAGACTGCCAAACTGCCTCTCAAAGTGCCTGTACTATTTTGCATCCCCACCAGCCATGGCTAGCATCCCTCTTGCTCCATGCATCATGAGCACTGGGTGTTGTAAGTATTCTGGATCTGGACCATTCTAAAAGATGTAGTGACCTTAGCTTGTAATGCTTTGATAGCATGCAATGGAGAACACCTTCCCTGTGTGTATTTAGCACCTGAATATAGTAGTGCCCCCTTATTCATGGCAAATACATTTCCAACCCCCACTGGATGCCTGAAACCACAGATGGTACCAAAGCCTATAGGTTTAATACCTGTTCTGTCTTCACCAAGCATTTATTAGGCATTGTGACTGTAACTTCTGCAGTCTGAAGTGCAGTAATGCAACTGTCTTAAATTCTTTTCTTCTTCACAATCTTGTGGATAGATCCATTCCTGCTGTATATCTTAGCCAGCTCCCAGTGCATGATTTTTTTTCTCTGAAGCCAAAAACTTACACCTTATCACCTAAATGACAAATTTATGGATGCTTGTTGGCATATCCAAGTTGCTGGTATTACTCTCCTTGTGCCTTGGGACCGTGCTGAAGTAAACAGAGGGTGACTCGCACACAAGCACTGTAGTAGCTGTACAGAAGGTGAAACCCACACTGGCTCACAAGCCAGGTAGCATGTACAAACCTTACACATGGGACAAAGGAGCAGGTCCTACCCAGCAGGGTGAAATAGAGGGCATTACAGTTCACATGGGACAAAGGAGCAGGTCCTACCCAGCAGGGTGAAATAGAGGGCATTACAGTTCGCCAGTCTGACTCCAGGTAGCATCGAACTTAAAACTTGTGAGCTGCTTACTTCTGGGAATTTCCCATTTGACATTGGTAGACTGTGGCTGATTTGGGATAACTGAAACTTTGAAAATTGCCAGTTTAGGAGAGAGAGTTAGTGACAGTCTTCTTTGGTGACAGCGTTCTCAAAGCTTTGGCCCTGCTTCTCTTCTGGTGCTGGAACTTGAACCCAAGGCATCTAAGCAAGCATTCTGGCACTGAGTTATCCTACCGTCCCTGGCTCATTCCTTTGTTTGCGCTGTTTGAGTGTCCTTTTATAGCATAGATCCCCAACTTTTATTAACCTCATCTTTTCCAGCCTGTTTCTTCCCTCTTGACTCCATCTGGCCGTGCCCAGTAGGCCTGCTGGATGAATGAAAAGAAGCCAGAGTAGTCGTTCAGGGTATGGATCTGTGGGGAGAGTGGGTGAGTGACCATCATGTGCCATAAACTACTCCTTAAACACTTCCAGTAGGCAAAGCACCAAGTCCTGGGGACACTCCTGAAAAAAAAAAAAAAAGCAAAAGTCCCTAACTTTTCACAGCACACTTTCTAGTAGGAGGCCATATATTAAGAGATCCATGTTTAAAATAGCTGTAGGTAAATGCTATGATATCAAGATGTGATCCCAACACAAGACTAGAACAAGCAAATTAGAGATGCTGACACAAGGGATGCTGAATCTTTGCAAAGCTCTGGGGACTTGACTGGACTGGGACATCAAGAAAATGAAGAACAGACCAACAGATGGTCACAAAAAAGCTGGGCTCTCTCATGGAGAAGCCACAGCATGGCAGCAGCTCAGCCTGTTAGAATATACAGTTGAACAGAGAGGTTGGGCTATTGCATACAGCTAAGCAAGAGGTTGGGGTTATTATGTACAAGGAGACAGGTTTTGCTAATCTTGGCAGGCACAGTCTCCAGAGGGGAGTACATTTCTACACATACTATCAGTATTTACCCACAGACCAGAGAAAGGCTTTTCCATTTCTTTAAGCCTCACCCTAAGGAGAAGTTTTGGGTGAGAATGGCCCCCATAGGCTCATATATTTGAATACTTTGTCCCCAGCTGCTAAACTGTTCAAAAAGGATTAAAAGATATGGCCTTAAGGGAGGTTTCAAAAACCCACACCAGACTCTTTGTCTCTCTGTCTCTGTCTCTCTTTCTTCTCGGTCTGCTACCTGTGGATCAGGATATAAGGCTCTCAGCTATGCTCTAGTAACAGGCCTGTCTTCTCCACTCCGTGATCATCACAGACTTATAAAACCCTGGGTAAGCCCTGAGTTAAATGCTTCCTTATAAGAGTTGCCTTGGTCATGGTGTTTCTTCAAAGCCATAGAACAGCAGCTGAGACAGGGTCCTTGTCACTCCCGTGCCCACATCAATAGTACACACTAAGTCAGGACTTCATTCAGAGCTTCCCCTAAGGAGTCTTTCCCAGTTTAACTATGATAGCCGGGTAGGCGTCATCACTAAAGAGGCATTTAATATAAGCAAAGAGGTTAAAGGAAACCCAAGGGCAGAGAAATGAGAGGGATAGTACCAGGAGAATGACTGGTGTGTTGGTGGTCTCAGGAGGCTGATATGATTACAGAAGGAGAAAGAGGGAGGGCGGCATGGTACAGGGGTCCTTGCTGGTCCTATAGGTTCCCCAGTCCTTGAATGTCTGTGGCTTTTTACTTGGAGAAAATAGGGGAGTCACAGGAGAGGATTTGAGCTGAGGAGTTACATAATTCCACTTAGCTTTTGACAACAATTCTCCCATGTTGAAGGCTGGCCTAGGTGGGAACAGGGAAGGCCAATAAAGCAAGCCAGGAAGGAAGTGACAGAGGAAGGAAGTAGTGTCAGTTAGATGCAACTGGATCCCCTCATGCTCAGTGGGATTTCAGCTGGGCTAGAGGAGCACTGAGATCAAGAAGAATCAGACACAGCACCAAGATGCTCCACCTGACCCCCAGGAGGATGACCTGTGTTGGGGAGATCGGAGGGACTGAGACAGGCACTACACAGATGAGAAGTCACCCTTGAGACCCGCTCTGCTCATGCTGTCAAGCCTTTCCTTGAGACGTCAGGTAGCTGGGCTTGGAGTCCAGGGTTGTCTGTACAAAATACAGCTGGTTGCTCTGGAGGATAAGAAGATTACAAATCCTGTTCCTCCTGGCCCAGCTTTTGAAGAGACTTCCAGGGGAGGTGTAGAGACTTTAGGAAATCAAACCATAAAGCAGCCACACCCAGCAGAGAGCAGCTCCTTCCAGACTCTCTTGAGGTTTAAGGCAGGCAAAGCCATCCAAGCTGCCAAAAACCACATTTAAGAGGATCAGATAGAGGACGGCTCCCCCCCCCCTTCGTCTCCTTCTCCCCGCCCCTTGCTCCAGCCATGACTGCTCAAAACTAAAAAGACAGAGGAGGAGGAAATACCGATGTGTTTCCTTTCCCTAGTGGCAAAGAAATAGACACTTTGGAGTTTTAGATCATCACAACCAGTCTGCTTACCTCTGTAGGCAGGTAAAGAAGTGGGGGAAGTCTGCGGGGTGGGGATTGTGGAGGCAGGGCTACCCACCCACCTCCTGGGCCAATCTGATGAATCCCTGCCCCTTAGGCCAGGCAATGCTGGCCCAGGCCCTGCTGCCTGCGGTCTATGAGTGCAGAAATGTAGCCGTGTAAAGAGAAGTGATCTAAGACTGTGGCTCCGCTATTCACGAGCCCAGTATTAGGTGAATTCCTAACTTCAGTAGCCCGGGTCCCTGGTCTAACATACCAGCTGTGTCCTCACCCTGGAATACAGCCAACTGCCCAAGCGAGAGTTTTCACATTAAACGTCCCTGACTCTCTTGCTAAGTGGCAGATGGTGGATTTCATGCAATGACGTGAGCAAAGGCCCCTCTATTTCCAGCCTGGAGCAGCGAGGCTGTTTTCCTTGCACTCCAAGCTGCATCTCTGGGGTGGGAGTGGGAGGAGCCAGGGAAGCTTCTTGGGGCTGGACCAGGAGGGGAAGAACAATGAGTTGGCCTTTGTCCTAGGCTCCTAGACAGGGAAAAGGGAACCAGGGCAGTTTGACAAGCCTGGGGTAGGTATAAGGGACAAGACCTGCCATCCACCACCTGAAAATCTAGTGCTTTAATAAGCCAAGGCTGATATTAGACCTGAGAGGACCTCAGAGAGATGGGCCAGAGTGGCCAAGTGGGGGTTATTGATGGAATGTCTCTGCAGACTCCGATCTGAGAGCGAGTAAAACTGAGTTATGAAATGGGACCAGATTAATGAAAATGCATCCAGAACAGCCCATTCCATCTGCCTTGATTTCCACCCAGCACTTGGCACCTTCTGACCCAAATATGTTGATGTCGGGCGGCTTCTAATGTCCTACACCCAGCTTTCCCACCTCCAAAGACAGAAAAAAAGATTTATCACGTAATAACCCTCAGGAATCTCAGCCCACTTCTGGACCACTCTCTCGGGTTCCCTAAGGGAATTCTAGGCAGGGCAGGATGCAGGGTAATATCAGGGGTTTGGAATCTGCTACCGGGGCTTCCTTAGAAATGTGACGGGAGGCCTCTACTCTCTCCACTTCCTTCCTTGCTTTTCTTCCACCCAGCAGGCCGACTTCCTGCCATTTCTTGTCCCACCCACAAAGGAGTGTACAAAGCTTTCTCTCTTCTGTACGACTTCTCCCAGCTCCCGCTCCATTCGCTCCTCTGCCCTCATGAAGACAAACTCAAATATCATCTTTGGAAAGCTTTGTGTTTAAACTGTACACTGATGGCATTGGTGTCCTCCTTAGAAGCTTCGTATTCCTTATGGAAAATATGTTGCTTATTTAAAAAAAAAAACTAAAAAAAATCACCCATTATTTGGACAAATATTCTCCTAGTCTTGTTCCCCTTCCTGTTTATGATGTGTATTTTAATTGAAAGTAGACTGTATTTATCCCTTTCTGGGGAGAGGGGAGGCTAGGGGGCTCACTTCAGGTTACATAAACACAAAAGAGGCTGGCTATCATAGTAGTTAGTTGTGGCTGAGTGCTGGAGTCTAGCTGAGTTTAAATGTACAATCCAGAAACCTGAACAGTGGTTTTAGGTATTTCTGTGTTTAGAATATGTGATTGTCACCAAGCCTTAATATAATTTTGTTGTTTTTTTTTTTTCTTTCTGGCTGTTCCTGTTCCTGCATTCAGTAATACCCACTATCATCTTTACCATCCTAAGCGTCTTCCTGGGTGCAGAAACAGCCATCCCCTAGGGCAGCATAATACCCCCAGAAACAATGCCCAGAGAGAGGAACCCAAGATTTATGGTAGGAGATACCTTATTCTCCCCTCTGCTTGGCGAGAGGGGGACAGTAATAGGTGTGCCGATGCTCCTCTTCCTTTGGTCACTGAGTGAGGACCTTGAGACAAGCAAGACTTCGCGGACTTGCTCAGGAAACAGCCTTTTCCAAGTGAACTTTTAGTGGCCTGATTTAGGGGACTCCGGGCAGGTACCCTATTCAGTGACAGTCATCACCATGGCTTAGACTCCCCAGGCATCCTAACTGGCCAGGTGCCTCTGCTGCTCCTGCATAGAGACGCTTTACTCCCAGCTAGGACCTCATGGTGGCCAGACTGCACTCCCACCGCGTGCTGGGTTTTCAGAGCACGGCCACATCTGTCCCTTTTGTCCTGCAGAGTGTGTCCTTTTGCCCACATAGTTGGTGGGGAGAGTTGCCTCTTCTGTCATCTCCGCTTGCCCTGCAGTCTGACAGCATCCCATCCTGGGCTTCTCCCAACATTGCACCGGTGGGAGGAGGGGCAGGGACCACACTCTAAATAAGCGGAGGAATCCCCTCTAGGTGGCTGGGGGGTGGGGTGGGGTGGGTAGAAGGGGCGGGGCTCGCCAGCTCCATCCTTTTAGTTTTCTCGGGAGGCTCCTTCCTCTCAGCTTAGTGGTGGGGGTGGAGTGCCCACCAATCTGTTATGAGGACAGCGCATCTCTTCTCCCTACCCTGCCCCTGACAGCGCGGGTGTGTGTGGAGAGCCCAGGATCCTGGGTCCCTTGGCAACCAGTCACCCCAGCCTTCCCTGTGAGTGGACCTGAGGTGATTCTCATCCCTGCCGACTGCGCCTCTTGCCTGGCTGCCCTAAGCAAGTTGCTTTGTCATTTTGCAAAAACACCTTCCACCCTCCCCACCCCGCCCCCTAGTCTGTTTCAGAAATGGCATTGAGTCAGACCTGAGTCACAGGAGAATGTGGGCCCTGGCCCTCTCCCGAGGTTCTGCCCCAGCTGCGGCCAGCTCTCCACCCACAGCCCTGCAGCCGGCTGGACTCACAAGCTCCCTCCTGGCTACCTAGCCTGGATGGATGGGCTACCCTCAACCACCTTTCCACTTCCCAGGGCCAGCTCTTCCTGACCTTCATGACATCCCACTCCTAGTGCTGTAAAAGCTGTGGAGTCTCTAAGTCCTGTGGGCCACAGTCTTTTTCTCTTTCCCTTGTCCCCCAGGCACAACAAGCTACCTGCCTCTGGCTTTTCCAAAGAAAAGGCAGGTGTCCGGGGTCAGTGCAGAATCCCAGTGCTCAGGAAAGGACACACAGTATCTCTGGGTAGATCACCAGTATGCATTGCCCCTCGGGGACTTGGGCCAGCCACTTCCTCCTCTGACTACCTTTCCTTCACCCCTTCTGCCCTTTCCCAGCTCGGTGTTAGAAGGTGCCACACGACTCTATTTTTAGTCCCAGCAGGCTGCCTGCTAGGAGCAGTCTCCATCTGCAGCTCAGAGCCCTTCACAAATGCTAATGAATGGGAGTGTTCCTCCCGGTGACAGAGCTGGAGGAGGTACTTCACCCTCCGAGACTATGTAGTAGTGGGGGAAACTGAGGCATGGGATTAGGGTTTGGAGATGTGATCCAGGTACTCCCCCAGAAAACCTCAAGTTGCCTACACCTTTGAGGGGTTCAGCCTTCCGCCTGTAGGTCCTGAGTTAAGTTCACAGGCCAGGCAGTACATATCCTCGGGAGACCAACCAAATTCCTAGGACAGATGAGCCCAGAAACTGATCATCTCCATCACACCGGTGGGGGCGGGGTTCAGAAATGTTTATGGCCTGCTTATAATCCCATTGGGCTTCCTGGAGAAAATGACACCAGACTTTCTTGAGAGAAAGTTTTAAGAACGAGGCAGAGGGCATGAGGTCAGTCCTTACACAAAAGGAGTCGCCGCTGCTGCTGCAAGTGTGCTTTGTGTGGAGATGGGGGCAAGGACAGCAGCCAGGGCGGGCTGCCGAAGGCTAGCGGAAGTGGGTCTGGTAAGCACGGTGGTGGCTGGAAGGAGGATGTTATTGGTAGGTTAGGAGGCTCTTGCAGTAGTGTAGGCAGAAGGTGATAAATGTGCAGGCCAGGCATCCTGGAGAGGAACCCTGGAGAAGACAAGTGTTTTGAGAAGCATCTGACAGTCACTTAGCTAGAGCTGGTGGTGGCACAGCCCCCTTTCCCCTGTGGCCTACTGTCAGACAGGCTTTCCCTACGACCTCAGGCAGGCCTCACACAGGTGGAAGGAATTGCCTTTCTTTTGAGCTGGATGCCTGGAGTTCCAGGGAGGTAGATGCCCTGCCTTCTGGCTCTGCCATGGCAACCAGAGAGGCAAGGCATATCTTGTGAGTTTCTGAATGCTTGTTGAATGAATGGTGGTTTGATCAGATGAGCATAAACAAAGGGTTGGGAATCCTGCCTGCACTGAGAGTGGGGTGCCAAGGGGGATGGTGGGATCCCGAGTGGGATGGTGGGGTGGATCACAAGTTTGGAAAGGAAGCTAGCAGGGTACCCTGGCCAGCCTTCATGGCCTTTTCTGTGGATCTGGAAATGCAGTGACCGGGAATAGCCTCACTAATTTCAGGGCCCCTACCTGCAACCCCCAAATTCAGAGCTGTTCTTCGAGTACTCAGCATAGATCCTGATTTGGAGAAGGCTGTGCAGATGGCAAACTTGGGTGACAGCTCCTTAAAATGCCCAGAGAGAACAACACAAGAACACACGGCATCTCCAAGTAACAGCAGTTCCATTTCTGGGTGTCAGGGGTGCTGGGTAATGACCCTCTTTGTCTTTCCATTCACAATGACAGCATCCGGCCTGGAGATTTCAGGCCTTCTTGCCCCGTGGATAGTTTCCCTGGTCATCTGTCCAGGATCAAATATTGCGAGAACTCTTAAACAATGTCTTCTCTCCTCCTCCAATGACAACCTAAACTTTAATTCTACCCCAGTTCACTCTGGGTTTCCTTACAGAGCGTGGGGGAGTGGGTATTTGCAGGAGCTTTGTTGACCCAAAGCAGCCACACTGTAAAGTCTTCACCAAGCATGAATGATGTCTTCTCCATAGTCACACAGAGAGAGCCCTCTTGAATTGACTTTCTCTAACTTAAATACTCTTGGACCTCTAAAACCAGAGCAGAGTGTAATTAGGGCAAAATTGCATACAGATGGCAAGGAAGATTGCTGGGACCTCAGAAATGGGTTCCCATACCCACCCAGCCGCTTTTAGGCAGGAGTAACCAATATGCCCCGATGATCTCCTGCAAGTGGACTCAGGTGATCTGATTGAGACTTGGATGTTTTGCTTGAAAGTTCTTCAGGGAAAGATGAGGTCAGGCAGGGTTCTGATCCAGGCTCAAACCCTGGTTTCCTCCCCCCTGTTGGCTGTGTGACCTTAGGGAAGGAAGTTAAGGGGATTTAGCCACCTTTGGAAACCTTGGTTTTTCCATCTGTATACTGGGTATATAGTAGAGTTCTTGGGGAGCATAAGGTGGCTGATACCTATTTAAGCACTTAGCTCATAGTAGGTCTTAGAATAAATGACCATGCTGTCTGTAAGCAATGGTACAGAGAAAACTTCCAAACTAGAAGACTCGTGGGCAGAAAGAAAAGACTTATTGGGGATCAAACATCTAAGGCCATCTCTGGGAGTTGAGGACAGGAGAGAGAAGAGTAAGAAAAAAAAAAAAAAAAAAAAAAAGACAGTGAGCAGAGAGGGCATCTGGACCGATAGCCTGTGGGATTGATCTGCCCTTGCCCGAGGTAGCTGATGTTTGGGAAAGGTTAAGGTAGGTTCCTGGAGGGTTAAAGTCAGTCCGTCCCTGGTAAACAGAAACTACTTTAAGAGATCTGCTTTTCTAGTCAACAGAAGCCTTCAGACTTGTTCACATGACAACAGTCCTTCTGTTTACCCTGCCAGACAATTCTGTTTAGGATGACATCACCAGCACTGACATTTTGGGGAAAAGGGAGCTTTGAACCTGACACTGTCGGAGTCATCGTGCTTGTGTGAGCGTGACCAGCACAATTGTCCCGAAGCCTTGCTTCCTCCTCTTTAAGGCCTGGAGACTTAAGAAAGAAACCACAGTCCTGTACACAGTCTTGTACTCTCTGAGGACAAGAGCATATACTTTTCCTTTAGGACAGCCATACTTTTGTCTTTGTTGTGGAGTCAGAGTCTTATAATGTAGCCCAGGCTAGCCAAGAACTCAGCTCAGGTCTTAGGCTCCCAGAAATCCTCCTGCCTCAGCTTCCCAACTGCTGGGATTAGTAGAGTGAGCCACCAAATCTTGTTGGAAGGCCTTTTTTCCCCCCTAAAGATTTGTCTTTAATCTTGTGCCTGTGCACATGAGTGCATAAGCCAGGGGAGGCCAGGGATGTCAGATTCCTTTAGAGCCGGAGGTTACTGGCAGATGTGAGTTGCCTGCTGTGTCCTCTGGAAAAAGAGTGTGTGCTGCTGACTGCCGAGCTGTCTCTGCAGCCCTGAAGGTGGAACTTTTGGAGGGGGATGAAATATTCCTGTAAAGAACTGGCAAGAATGTTTGTTGGTTTCGTTTGTTTGTTGCTGTTGAATGGGATCTCAAACTCCTGATCCAAACTGTCCTTCTGCTACCCAGGGTCCAACTCACCTGCATGACCAGTGGGAGCTGGAGCTGGGACCCAGGCCTTGACTCTTGTCCTTTTCTGAGCAACACTGCTCTGTCAGCTCAGGCTTTGACCCCAGCCCACATAGTTGGCCCACCTCAAGCCTTTCTTGCCATTTCTTTCTCTTCTCCTCATTTGTGTTAGGCAGCCTTCAGCCTCTAACAAAACACTTGACACAATATACTTACAAAGAAAAAAGGTTGAGTTTGGCTCTTATATTCCAGTACACTACCAGAGGGGCTCATAGCTGTGGGTCTCTGGTGAGGGCAGATGGGGAGCTTGTTGTGGACCAAAATGCTCACCATACCATCATGAAGCAAAGAGAAAGAGCAAGGGTGGGGTAGACAACCTGCTTTGAAGTCACATCCCCAGTACCCAAGGACCTCTTGGTAGGTCACACCTATAGACTCCACCTACCTTCTAGTCAGCTTTCACTGCACAGACCTATGGGAGCATCACCTACAGCACTGTAGTCAAACACCACCCACCCCCCCCCAAACACACACACCTGTTCCTAAACCTTCACCACTGCCTGTGTATCATCTGAGGGTAAGCCAGAGAAGCAGAGCCTCCAGGAAACCCATGAAGCCCTGGCTTTTATGGCTGTGGGGCTGGCAAGCCTCCAGTCCATGGAGTAGGCAGTGAGGAAGAGCAGGCTGGCAGCTCACTGGCAGGAACCGACCTTAGTTCAAAAGATTATAAACGGAACTTAGGCAGCTCTTCCTCCATAGAATGAAGCCTACCTGGTCATTAGATACTAATCGCATCTACAAACTATCCTCACCTCACAGCCATGCAAGCATTAGTGGTTGCTGTTTAATAGTGAAAACAAAAAGTACGTTTAGAATAAGACAGCCATGCTGTTTAGAGAACCCTGGTTTTCTTGGCCACTTGCCACCCCGGCAGCATCGTAAGGAGGAGCTGGTGGTCTGTGTACCTTCCTCCCTCCCATCAGGCAAGATGAGCCCTGGCCACGTTGATAGATAAAACTGACTACCACTGTTTCCTCTCACAGCTCAGGGCCATGCTGAATCCAAAACCCCTCTGTCTTGCCCTTACTCTTTAAATGATGGTCCATGGGTTATGGAAGAAAGCCTAGGGCTGTCGAGATGTGGCTCAAAAGATAAAAACTCAGACTGTTGGGCATGCTGCCATGTCCAACAGTCAGAGTTCCACCTCCAGGACCCACATGGGGGAAAGAAAAAACTAATTCTGACTTCTACCCATGTCACACACACACACACACACACACACACACACACACACATTATAATTAAATAAAAGGAATCATTATAAAAGTTTATAAAGTTTATAAAGTTTGCCTGCCTGGATCTTCATCCTGCCATATAATTTCCTTTGGAGATGTGGTCTCAAGTGTGTTTAACCTTCCTGCCCCAGCTTCATTGCTTGTGAAATAGGCATGGTACAAGCATTCATTTTACCTGTGACAAATACCCACATCTTGGGTTCACTGAGAGGACTTAGTGTGTTTACAGAAAGCCCTGGGAGTCCCAGCCTGTGGAAGAGCATGGTGCATCATGACAATTTTCGAAGCCCACTCTTGGACGAATTGAGCCTCCAGTTCTCCTTGTGCACATGGTTCCACCACTCTTGTAAGGTGTCCTCTCCCTTCCAACATGGGCAAAGGAGCCCAAGCTTATGCTCTGGACCTGTATTGGGGTCAGCTCTGGCACTGAGTTCCCACTCATTCAGTCAACTGGTAAATGGCTGAGAAGCCAGGAAGCCTTGCATTTCCAGGGCCCTGATTCGAATTCTAGTTAAGCAATGTTTATTTGTGTCTGCTGGGTCCAATACATTGTGCTGGTCAGGGATCTTGACAGGAGATGTGACTTAGGTCCAAAACTGCTTACAAGTTATCTTAGGGTTTTTATTGTTGTGAAGAGATACCACAACCATGACAAGTCTTGCAGAGGAAAACATCTAATTGGGGCTGGCTTGCAGTTTAGAGATTTAGTTGTATCAGCATGCCAGGAAGTGTGAGTGCTGGAGAGGTAGCTGAGACTTCCACACTTGGATCTGTAGACAGCAGGAGGATTGTGAGACACTGGGCCCAGTTTGAACATCTGAGACTGCAAAGCTCACCCCTAGTGACACACTTCCTCCAACAAGGCCACACCTCCTAGTACTGCCATGGGGGCCATTTTTATTCAAACCACCACACAGGTAGAACAGGTGATGTGGGAAAAGCCAAGTAGACGTCACAGCCACAGGTGTGTTGTCAGCATGGGCAGTCGGGCTGTAGTGGAGACCTCAAAGTGTGTCCAGAAAGCTGGACTTGGACAGAGCATGAAGAAGAGGCTGGTTTTTCAACCCTATGTCCCACCACCACATGACACAGATTAGGGGCTCCGAAGACCTTTGCACAGCAGTGACCTACTACAGCAAAGGACCTTGAGGACAATGTCTCGGGGAGCTGGAAGCTTTAAGCTCTGAAAAATATGCTCAGATGTAGAGAGGTCAAAGAAACACATGAGGGATGGATTTATCCACACAAGGGAAGCTTAGTCAGCCTTGAAAGGAGTGAGCGTTCTGATCCATGCAGCAGCACCTGAACCCTGAGGACATCAGTCTGACTGAAATAGGCTCACCACAGAAAACACAAACACTGTCCTATTCGACTTATATTAAGTTCTCAGAATAGTCAAATTCCTGGAGAGAAAGCAGAACTGTGGTTGCCAGGGCTCGAGGGGAGGGGGAGCGGGAAGTTTCTTAAATGAGTGCAGTGTTTGGTTTTGCAACGTGAATTTCAGAGATTGATTATATATCAGTGTGAGTATACTCAGACTAGGAAATTGTACACTTTGCTGCACGTGCATGTATATACATGATACCTACATACACATACATTATATATACACGCATATACCGAAAATACATATACATGCTGTGCTGGCTAGTTTTATGGCAATTTGACACAAGCTAGAGTTATCAGAATGGAGGGAGCCTCAACTGCAAAAATGCTTCCATAAGATGCAGCTGTAGGGCATTTTTCTTAATTAGTGATTGATAGGAGAGGGCCAGCTTATGGTGGGTTGTGCCATCTCCCTGGGTTGGTGGTCCTGGATTTTATAAGAAAGCAGGTTGACCAAGCCGTAAGGAGCAAGCCAGTAAGCAGCACCCCTGCATGGCCTCTCCATCAGTCCCTGCCTTCAGGTTCCTGTCCTGTGTAAGTTCCTGTCCTGTCTTCCTTTGACAATGAACTGTGATGTGGAAGTGTAAGCCAAATAAACCCTTTCCTGCCCAAATTGCTTTTGGTCATGGTGTTTCATCAGAGCAATAGAAACCCTAAAACACATGCATATTCATAACATGTATTATGTATGTATTATAAATGTGTGTTTGCAGTGATGGTGAACAGTGTACTTAACAAACTGTCAAGTTGGAGGCTGCAGAGATGGCTCAGTCAGTACAGTGACCCAAGACTGACGACCTAAGTTCAGTCTCCAGCACATACATAAAAAGCCAAGCACTGCCATGGTGCACACATTTGTAATCGCAACACTGGGAAGGCAGAGACGAGCCAGTGAGCTGAATCAGAGCCCAAGTGACAGACTCTGTCTAAGAAAGTAAGGTGGACAGTTCCTAAGAACCAGCACTAGGGAATGTGTGGCCTCACACACTCAAACGTGCATATACATTTAAACACACATAGTTAATTAAAATGGCAAATTGTATGTTATGTGGTGTTACAGCCTGGCTCTGAAATGTCGCTCACGGGCTCATGTGTTTGAACATTTTGGTCTCCTGCAGGTGGCACTGTTTAGAGAGGTTCTGAACGTTTTTTGGAGGTAGGGCCCGGCTAGAGGAGGGGAGTCACTAACAGGCAGGACTTTCTGAGTACAGGCTGGTCCTGGTTGCAGTCTAGCTCTCTCCGTTTCCGGTCCTCCAAGATTCGAATAAGCCATGCCATAGGTTCCTGCAGTCAGAGCCAGCCCAGCTCCTAGGCCATGCCCACTGTGATGTATCCACTGAAATCAGGAGGCCAAGCAAACGTCCCCTCCCAGACATTGTTCCTGTTACGAGTTTTGTCATAACAAGAAAAAAGCAACTTAGAAGTGTGCTAGAACGTACCGAAACCAAAAATAAAATAAGAGTGGTGGGTAAAGCGGAGAGACATGACAGCACCAGAGAAAGGTTAGTGATTGAAAGGGTTTGAACGTAGAGTACAGAGAGGGGCCAGATGAAGGACGAGGCCACATAGAAGCCTCGAATGCCAGACCAAAAACTGCAGAGGTTTAAGTTTTAACTCCAGATTTGTGTGTGCTTAGGGTTTTCAGAGTCCTCTCCGACCTTGGCGGCTGTAGAGTTGAGGGTACTCTGAGAGCAAGCATGTTGAGATATTCTACGCATGGCTTAGGTTCGATGGAGCCCCCCTCAGTGTTCCAGCCCCAGTGACTGATGGGAAGAAGTGAGGTTTGCTTGACTCACCTGGCTGTTTTCCAGCTGGGCATTCCCAAGTCACCTCAGTGCTGTGACCTCAACACAAGGCCTGTCCCTGGATCTGCTTCAGCTCCTTGGGCTTCTCTGGCTATCTGTAGGGACAAGCTCCCAGAGAAGTCTGATGTCCATGAGATGAGGCTTCCGGGCACATGGGTGCCACCTTGTCTTGGTTCACAAAGAACTGACCTTTGTTTAGCCTAAGAGCCTCTGGAGACTTGCCCGTTGACAGTAAGAAAGACTTGCCTGAGGACATTTGTGAATTCAATGTATATTATTATCATGTTTGGGTATACTGGGCACACCCATGCAAGGTTGACTCTCGATAAAACTGGAAGCCAGATGGCCACAAGACAGGGCTCTCTGTGTAGATCCATCATGTGTTTAGCACAAGAATTTCAGGCTTCTGTTCTCTTCTAAAAGTCTGTGGTGGGGTTTTTTTTTTTTTTTTTTCTGTAATGAGTGTGTCATTTATTCCTGACTTTCTAGGGATATTGAGATGATGAATGAATTAGAAACAGGACATATTTTGAACTCTGAATAACAAGATGAGATAATAATAATACCCACGCCCAACACTGGCAGTATTGTGGATGCCCCAGCTTGAAACAAAAGAAGGGAATTCTGGCCTGACCCATGGCTCAATCGGTAAAGTGCTTGCCCTGCAAGCATAAGTTCAATCTCCAGAACTGCACAAAAGAAACAGCAACAGACAACAACAAACGAGACCTGATGGCTTGCGTGCTTGTTATCCCAGCACTAGGGAGGGCAGAGAATGCTGGATTCCTGGGGCTTAGCCAGCCAGCCTAGCCTCTTCAGTGAGCTTCAAGCCAGGCAAAGACCCCATTTCAAAAAACAAGGTGAATGTCTTAGGGTTTCTATTGCTATGATGAAACACCATGACCGAAAGAAACTTGGGGAGGAAAGGGTTACACTTCCACATCACTGTCATTGAAAGAAGTCAGGGCAAGAACTCCAGAGGTGCAGGGACCTGGAGGCAGGGGCTGGAGCAGAGGCTGAAGAGGTTCTTCTTGCTGGCTTGTCCCTCAAGGCCTGCTCAGCCTGCTTTCTTATATGACCCAGGGTGGCACCACCCACAATGGGCTTTCCTTCCCACATCAATTACTAATTAAGAAAATGCCTTATAAGCCAGATCTTATGAAGCATTTTCTCAATTGAGGTTTGAGGTTCCCTTCTCTAAGACAACTCTAGCTTATGTTGACATTAAACTAGACAGCCCAGTGGATAAGGCCTGAGGAACAACACCTGAGACTGGCATCTACCCTTAGCACGTGGACATATATGAGAGAACACTGCACACATGTGTACACACACACACACACACACACACACACACACACACACACGCTCCTTTGTTTCTTTACTTGTTCCTGCCCTTTTGAGATAGGGTGATGTAGACCAGGCTGGTCTTAAACTCACAGAGATCCCACCTGTCTCTGCCTCCCCAGGTATTGAGATTAGAGTTACAAAGATACACTGCTTCCCCTGCTGGAAAAATTCTTGTTCTGAGATGGATGATGAACAGTCACTGAAGTGGCCATTCATAAAAAAAAAAAAAAAAAAAAAAAAAAAAAAAAAAAAAAATCAGCTCTTCTCTTCGTTTTGGCAGCATTTCTCAAAACAACGAAATTCCTGTGATGTCTTTATGGTTGTGCTGCCTGATACCCAAGGGGGGAAAACACCAACCCTGCCTATTCCTTGTCCCACTTCTGCCTCCCTCTCTGAGCCTTTGAACAGCTGAGTCTGTGGGTACAACTCCAGTTCCCTACCGTTCTCTCTGGGGTGAGGAAAGGACCCTGTCCTTAGTTACAATAGCAGTAAGGGAAAAAAATGCCTCCAAGTCCCCTCAAAGAATTCTACCATATGATCTCCATGTTGTACAGAAGGTAGAAGAGATGGTTGGCATGGCAACAAAGAGTTTGCTCCATTCGTGGTTCATTAAAAATAGCCTACTACCCTCTGCACTGGGAGACATCTGTAAGTCAGTCCATGGCTACCTCCCATATCAGGTAGTTCTCACCAGAAACTCTTCTCTTGTAACCTATCCATCATTTCCTGTTCATCTCTTTGGCTCACAGATTCCTGGCTCCATAAGTTGTCTTACATATATACAAAGTGGGACAGACCAGCAGAATGGTAAATCAGGAATACTTTATGATTTGGTGCTGTTTTCTGGCTTCCAGTTTACTGACTGTCTTGGTCACTGATCTATCGCTGTGAAGAGACTCTATGACTACGGCAACTCTTAGAAAAGAAAATATTTAACTGGGGCTTGCTTGCAGCTTCAAAGGGTTAATCCATTGTCATCATTGTGAGAAGCATGACAATATGCAGGCAGACATGATTCTGGAGAGGAGCTGACAGTTCTACATCTGGATCCTTAGGCAGCAGAAAGAGACACTAGTCCTGGCTTGGGCTCCTGAGAACTTAAAGGCCACCCCCTAGTGACACATTTCCTCTAACGAGGTCATACCTCCTAACAGTGACACTCCTTATGAGCCTATAGGAGCCATTCTTATTCAAACCACCACATTACTATGCTTCTACCTCCTCCACAGTCTGAACTCTGCATGTAGTAATAGCCAGCGCCATGAGGTGACACAACTTGGCATTGTCCTGAAAGATTCCTGTTTCAGTATTGGATTCAAGGAACTCATCAACCGAGTTAACTCTGGCTTGCTATATACTGTCTCCCAACTCTGCCTTTAAAATCCTGCTCACTACTTGGAAGCCAAAATAAAATCAACCATCTACCCTTGAACTTCTGGTGAGCCTTCAACAAACTGGGCTGGGGGGGGGGGGCTGGGGATACAGCTCAGTCAAGAGAGAGCTTGCCTAAAAAACAAGCAGCTCTGCCGATTTGCTCCCAAGCTCGGCATAAACTAGACATGTAATCTTATCACTTGGGTGGTGGAGGCTGCAGAATTAAAAGTTCATAGTCCTTTTCAACTATATAGTGAGTTACAGGCCAGACTGGGCGATGTGAGATTCTAGATGATGCCTCAAAGAGAGGGAAAGGAAAGAGAGAACATGGCTCTGGCCATGATGTTCCTGTAAAGCAAGATTAGAAACAAGAGACAGGAGTGGCCTTTGGTGGGCTTTCTCTACAAAATGTGAATTGTTTCTCAGTGCTTTAAGGCAGTAAACCGAAGTGTGTGTGTGTGTGTGTGTGTGTGTGTGTGTGTGTACATCACTTTAAAGAGGAACTTAAATGTAGACAAAAAGTAGTTTGGACAAACTAGGTATTTTTGTTTACTTATTTATCTTTATGTGTATGGGTGTCTCGCCCACGTGTATTTCTGTGCATCCTGTGCATTCCTGGTGTCCACAAATGCCACAAGAGGGAGTCAGATACACTGGGACTGGAATTACAGACTGTTGTGAACCACAATGTGCTGCTGAGAATTGATCCTGGGTCCTTTGGAAGAACTACAAGTGTTCTTAACCACAAAGCCATCTATCCAGACTTTTTTTTTTTTCTTGGTTGTTTCATTTTTCAAGACAGGGTTTCTCTGTGTAGCTCTGGCTGTCCTGGAGCTCACTCTGTAGACCAGGCTGGCCTTGAACTTAGAGATCCACTTCCTCTGCTTCCCAAGTGCTGGGATTAAATGCATATTCCACCAGGCCTGGCCTAACTAGACAGTTTTAAGAATAAAAGAAAGAAAATTAAATGCCCCTGCATCCACAACAATGACTAGATGTGATACCTGGGTACACATTCCTCTACAGACTGATTTATAGTTTCTGTACAGTTTTCATTTTCCCACATCATAGTTTATCAGTGCATGTTATCAAACACTCCTGTCATTTTTAATGTCTGACTAGTGTTCCAAGCGTGTGACCACTCTAACAGCACATTGTTTAACCAGTCCCTCTTCCTTGGGTATTGAGTTGCTCTCATGGAATTTTTTCCCCCTTCACTTAAAATATAATTGAAATCCAGGAGAACTTAGAATCTGATTCATTGACTATATTTTTTCATTCTTTAGGGTAAGATACTAGAAAGGAAATTAGTAAATCAAAAGATATCTTTTCAGGCTGCATATGTATATGTGTATGTGTATATGTGTATATGTGTGTATATATGTGTGTGTGTGAATATATATATAGAGAGAGACATATATATATTCATTCATTTATTGCTAAGTTGGTTTTTAAGGATTTAAACCCATTTCTTTACACCTCACCAATACTGTATAATTTATTAAAATAATTACCAGTGTGATAGGTGAAGCATGGTATCTTTCCTACTGACCATGCATTAGGCTAGTTTACTTCCTATGCTTTTTGGTCATTTGTATTTGGTTTCTGTTTTTTTCTAGTGTGTTGTTCATATTAACACTGATTCTCTAATAATGAATCCCAGGGTTTAACATCTCTGTCATATGTGTTACAAATGTCTCCTCAATCTTTTGCTCAGTTTGATTCATTATATATTTTTTTAATGTAGAGAAGTTATATGCATTCTTTTGAAGTCTACTACACAAATCTTGTCCCTTTGTGGTTTCTTATAACAATCTTTTTAGATTTATTTATTTAGTGTGTGTGTTTTGTAGCACATGTGTGTATGTGCACCTTGTACATGCCTGGCACCAATAGATGCCGAAAAAGGATGCTAGATCCCTTGAAACTGGAGTTACAAATAGTTGTGAGTCACCATGTGGGTTCTAGGATTTGAACCTGTGTTCTTTGCAAGAACAAGTGCTCTTAACCACTGAGCTATCTCCCCAGCTCCTCCCTTTATGTTGTCTATTTTGATATCATTATTTGGAAGGCCTTCCCATTCAGAGGACCTTTTCTTATAAGAGAATAATATTCCAGGCTGTTTGTCTCCAGAATTCTGTGTCTCAGTATCTTGGCCACTGTTCTATTGCTATAAAGAGACACCATGACCAATGTTTTCTTATGAAAGAAAACATTAATTGGGAGTTATCTTATGGTTTCAGAGAGTTAGTCCATTATCATCATGGTGGGAAGCATTGGTGGCATGCAGCAAGGCACTAGAGCCACTGCTGAGAGCTACATCCTGATCCATAGGCAGAGAGTGAACCTAGGCTTTTGAAATCTCGAAGCCCTATCCATCACCAGTGACACACTTCTTCCAATAAAGCCACAGTCACTCCAAGAAGGCCACACCTCCTAATCCTTCTCAAATAGTACCACTCCTTCATGACTAAGCATTTAAATATATGAAGGCCATTCTTATTCAAAACACCATACTCAGGGAAGCCATTCTCCAAAAGACCTGTGAGGTAAAAATGTAAAAATATGATAATGCAGGTCAAGGCACAGACCACCAAGGTTCATTAACCAACCCAATCTCTGCTTGGAGCCTGTGAGTCCTACCTGAGAGAACCGCCTTCTTGTTGAAATTTTTTTTGCAGAAATTTTAGGTTTTAGAATATTGCTGAATATTGTGCATCTCTTCTGAGAATTCTCAGGGTCACCAAAACGGATGGCCTGTGCACTGACAAGTGTATCCCTTGCAGGGCACAGGTTGCCCCCATACCCAGGCAATTACAAGTAGGAGGAGTGTAGGGGGAGAGAAGGGGCTGGTCCTGAGTCAAAAAATTATTATCACAGGCCACTTCCAGAGACAGAAAATGCCTTTCTTTCTTGGTGCATGTGCACGCATGCATGTGTGTGTGTGTGCATATATGTGTACACACATATATATCTGCTACATGCATACACAAATACATACAGAGAGAGAGAGAGAGAGAGAGAGAGAGAGAGAGTCTAACATCACTATTCAGGTAGTTATTTCCAACTAGAAGAAACTATCTCTAGAACTTGAAAAGGTGAGGGGAGCAAATAAAACCTTAGGTAGAACTAGAAAAAGAACTGAGCATGTGCAGAGTAATTTTTCTCCTGCATGCTTTATTAAAGAATTAGATGACATAATTACACGTTATAATGTCTTTACACATATTTATGGTAATTACATCAATGCACATTTGATGTTCTGTAATTACAGTAAATACACAACAATCCTGACAAATACTTGATCAAGAATTCAGATTCCCTAAGTGAAGTTGGGGCAAGACAAGGTTAACTCCACAGTGTCCTGATAGCCTAGACCACAGGTATCCTCGCTACCTCTTCTAGGCTGTCTGGGGATGTGGCATATGTCTTCAATGTCATCAACACACAGCTACAATTTTTCAGTAAGTTTGGCTGCTAGAGAACCCTACTTATTTTGGTCACTTCCTCTCTAAGGTTCTAAGTTTGCAGACAGGGTGAAAAGAAGGGACATCAGACTCAATGAGTGACCAAGATCCAAATAAGTGGTGAGTATATGCATCTGGAAGATTCCTGAGAAAGAGAGCCATCCTAGATAGTGGAGGGAAAACCAGCTGGGAAGTTCATGTCCTTAACCTGGAACGCCCTGAAGCATGTCTCTTAGTCACAGGCTGGTGCTGGTCACAAAGACACTTTGCAGCTAGGTCAGTTTCTAAAAGCAGGTCATCATCTACTGTCTAACCCCTGGGCACACACACTGGGGTTACTCCATGGCACTTTGATGTCACTGATGTGTGTGGCATTATATACAGTGGTTGTGTTGGATGCATTTCCTTTTATTTTTCTTTTTTAAAGATTTTGTTTATTTGATTTATGTATATGAGAGCACTGTCGCTGTCTTCAGACACCTCAGAAGAGGGCATCAGATCCCATTACAAATGGTTGTGAGTCACCATGTGGTTGCTGGGGATTGAATTCAGGGCCCCTGGAAGAGCAGTCAGTGCTCTCGACTGTTGTGCCATCTCTCCAGTCCCCATATATCCTTTTTTAAAATATGATCTCATGAACTCTGGATTCTGAAGTTGAGGGTTGCTGTTGTGGGGTGGTTTTTTTTGTTGTTGTTTTTTGTTTGGTTGGTTTTTTTTAATAAGCACTCCTGTTTGAGACAGGGTCTTAATATGTAGCTTGGGCTGAGTTTGAATTCACCATCCATCTGCCTCAAGCTTCTGAGTGCTACAATTATAGGCAACTGTTGTTCTTGCTATCTTATAGAATTCTTTGCCTATTTCTCAAAACCCATGCCAGGCCTGCTGGAGCCCACCTGTAATCCCTGCCCTCAGGAGGCTGAGGCAGGAGGATAGTGAGTTTGTGACTAGCCTGGGCTACATAATCCTACATAATCCCACATAACCCTATATTAAACAGTGCAATTTTTGTCCCAGTGGAGCTGCATCTCCTGAGGTTGTTGTCTGTGAGTCCCAGTTCATCCATTCTAAGACCAGGAAGTAGAAGCATGTATTTATCTTTACCCGGCAAATTCCTGATTAGAACTATCTAGTCACCCAGGCTTCCCCTCCCCCCGCCCCCCAAAGAAGGAGCTCTTGGACTCTGGGATGAGTCCAAGGTATTGGCTATGAATCCCCAAAGGGACATAGCAATGGTTCACCATACTGGATTTCTTCCAGGGGAAGAGTTGACTGTGAGTCAACTGGCAAATTGAAAGTATGCAGAACCAGAGGTGGGAAATCCCAGGTCTCTTTACGTGTCTTTATCCCAGGCCAGCAGCTTCGCAACCCTTTTATAAGGAGAAGGGTGCTTTCCCACCCACCTCACTGGTCCTCAACTGATAGACATTAAATAGTTGTTACATTAAAAGCGTCCAGTAAGTGTAAGGACTTGTCAATATACTCTCTCCATTGTGCACACTGACCTCCCTCCGTATGGAAGAGAGACAGGATGGACGGTCCCCTTTTGCATTCACAGACTCCATCCCACCTCTGTGACCTGTAGAAACCAATTATCCCTGGAACAGGTGGTCTCAAAGGACGATTTCTCTGGTTCCCCACAGACGGGGTGGGGGTGGGGAAGAAACTTACCACCCAGTTGAGTTCCTTGCAGGAAAGGACTAAAAAGGAGGGCTGGCTAATGACTCATAAAAGCAGCAAAGTTATTGACGAATACAATTCTTAGTCATGAATTCACCGTGTCCTATACATACCAAAATAAAAGCAATTACGGATTTAAATGAAGCCATGATTTTTAGCGCAGAAAACACTTGTTTTAGCCCAAGATGGGGCTCAGGGAGAGTGACCTCTAACTCCCCTGTAATGAAAACACCTTGCAGCCCGAAGCCTTCAGGATGGTAATTGCTCTGGGCAGAAAGAGAGAGATTGAAATGTGCTAATGATGTTCGGTTTCCTTTTGGAAGCAAGCAAGCCGCCCCCTATCCTCTGACCAACCTGACTGACAAGGATGAGGTGCAACTGAACCCCCGACTCAGCATCTCTGCTGCTCACTTTTACAGTCCCCACTGGCCTCTACTCTGCAGTTAGTTGCTCAGGACCTGGTGAATTTAGAACCAGGCCTCATGGATGTATTTAAACATGTGAGCAAGCATGAGAGAGAAACAGATGCAGCAGCCTTCTCTCTCTTCCTCATCTCCCCTTCCCTTTTCTATTCAGTGAGGACTTTACATAGCCAGGAACTATATACCTCGTATTTTCTTCACAGTCACAAAGACTTCTGGAACTGAACTCCTGTTCAGAAACACATTTTTTTTTTTTCTGGGTTCTTTCTGGTTGGGCACTGTGTTGTTCTAAACTGTTGTGCATTTCCCAGCTACTGCAAAAGGTGGGTTCAGAGAGACAGTAGACCAAGCCTTATGTCTTTTTCAATAAATTGCGACAAGAAATTGGGATGTTTGCATTCTAAGGAGTTGGGGGTGAGGGGAGACTCTACGATTTGTTTCTATATTCAGAGCAAGGCCATTTCGCCAAAGCAATCTCTAGCCTCAGTACAACAGGTAGGAAAAAAAAAAAAGAAAGATTAAAAAAAAAAAAAAAAAAAAAAAGCAACCCGACTCTTCTCATTTCCAGGGGTTCATGCTTTGGAGGTGGAGGGCAGGAGTCTGAAATTAAATATTCGAGAGAGAAATCAGCAAGAGGCCAACTCTTCAGGAAAGGAATGTCCATTAAGGTCTGGTGATGGGATTGCCAATATAGACTGATGCAACCGGCCTCTCCCTCACCTCTTCCCCATCTGCAAGGCTGCTTGGGAACTCGATAGCTCTCACGGAAGGATGCTCTGTTGTCCCTGTCTCTGCCTAGCCTTTAGCTGCAGGTCTACCAACTGCAGCCCCTGGGAATTGAAAATTAATTTCATTCCCTGCTCCACGCAGCTGATCACAGATGGCCACTGCCTCAGCTGAGCTCTGGGGTCAGATGCGTGAGACCACCAGGTACCTGGAGTAAATGATAGGGGCCTTGGGCCGAAAAGACGTCTACCAATTCAGAAATCACATTTTCTGCTCAACTCAATTTCAGTGTGTCCCTTTGTCTCTCCACAACAAGATTCCATTATCGGGGCAATGGGTGTTCTCTCTCTCTCTCTCTCTCTCTCTCTCTCTCTCTCTCTCTCTCTCTCTCGTACGCATGTCCCCTCCCTACCTTACTCACCTGTGCTCTCCAGTGGAATCTTCAGTTTCCTCTCTCCTCCCGGTAACTGTGGGTAATGGGATTTCTATAAGTAAGAAAGAGAGGGGATTTTTTTTTTTCTTCCCTCATTGTCAGGAATTGAGTAATTTCGATGGTGGTTGACACCATTGAAAAGTACCAGAATATCAGAAGATGCTGATTCTAGCTATGTGGTCATGGGCAAGGTACTCAGCCTTTCTGAGCCTCAATTCCCCTCCTCCCAACCCCCATCATTCAATAATAAGTTATAGCAGGGCTGGGATGATAGCTTAGTTGGTAACGTGCTTGTCACACAAACAGGAAAACCCTAGTTAAGTTCTCAAGAACTGTGGTGTGTGTGTGTGTGTGTGTGTGTGTAATGGTATGTGTTTATAATCCCAGCACTGTGGAGGCAGAGACAGGTAGACCCCCAGGCTTCACTGGAGCACCAGTCTTGATGAGCTCCAGGCTAATTAGAAACCCTGTCTCAAAACAAACAGGGTAGATGGTACCAAGAGATGACATCTGAGGGTATCCTCTGGCAGGTGCTACACACACACACACACACACACACACACACTTAGTTATAATAGATTACCTCTGAGTTCATCATCTAGTGAGGAAATCCTGAGGGACCAAAATCACTTCCTTGACAGAGTGCATTCATTCTAAATGTGCAGCTTCAAAGAAGCTTGAACACAAAGTCACAGCAAAGGTCATTCAGGGCCCCAGTGACAGGGATGGCTGTAACATACATCAGACATATTGACTTCTCTCCATGGTGGTGTGGACCCCCCTCATTAGGAATTTCCCATAAGGTCCTGCATCACAGAACCCTTTCAAGGAAGCTAGTACACTAGGTGTAGGTGGGAGGTGAGAACTAGAGAGAGAATATACCCAAGATCTATTTGGACATCAGCCCTTAGGGGTTGCCCTCTCAGGACCCCAACCCCCTGTCTCTCAATCTCTCTCAGTCTGTAAGGCTGTCACCAGGAGTTGATTCCAAGTGTTGCTGATTCAGTGGTGTTTGCCCAAATGCTGTTTCCTAAGAACTGTTGAATGCCCAAGATGCTCTAAGAGTCTGTTTGCTTTTTCTAACAAAGTCTTTTTTCCCCTTTCTTTCCTGGAAGTAGAATGTGGCATGAAGCCGGCTGAATCTGAACCCAAGTCTATTCCAACTTCCTTCTAAACTCAGCAAACACTGCAGCGACAGGCTTTTCTCCTACCCTTCCCAAAAGTCCTGAGGCTGTGGCTGCTTGTAGGCTCTGACTGTATGTGACAAATCAATTAGAGATGCCGGCCAGTGGTTTGGGTGCTCCATTCCCTCCTTTGTGTGTGGGGTGGCAGGTTATATGTGTTTGAGTGTGTATGCACATGTGCATTGCTTGTGAACACCAGGGTTGGCATTCTGTATCTTCCTCAGTCACTCTCAACCTTATTTTTTTTAAGACAGCCTCTCTCCCTGAACCTGAAGCTCCCTGTTGGTTAACCTAGCTATCCAGCAAACCCAAGAGATCCTTAGGGAGGAGTGGGTCCTCAAGAGTCCCCCTCATTCACGATAAAATATTGGCAGGCACAGCCTTCTTGAGCCATGGAATTTTATATTCTCAGTCTCTAAAGGGTCTGATGGCAGCCCCTTCCTCACTGAATTCTTGGAGGAAGCCAGAAAGTTCTCAGGGGTGGAGAATTGTAGGACCCAAGCCCCTCTGTGTCACTACCCCACCCCAGGCAACAATTTCTTTGATGCCACACACTGATCAAATGCCCAGTCCATGACATTCTCTCTTTAAATTATGCTGAAATCCTCTCTCCCAATCCATTTACCTACTGGTTGCATTCTAGGGCCATAGATAGCAGACTGAAACCATGGACCTGTTAGGAGAATCTGGCTTAGGCAAGAGTGTTCACTTAGCATGCACAAGGCCCTAAGTTTGATCCCCACAACTACACAAAACCAGACACATAAAACTGTGGATACCTGTCTGTCTTGGGTTGGCCTTAGTAAGAAGCACTGGATTTTAATATCTTCTGTCTCTGTCTCTCTGTCTCTGTCTCTCTCTCTCTGTCTCTCTCTCTCTCTCTCTCTCTCTCTCTCTCTCTCTCTCTCTCTCTCTCTCTCTCTCTCTCTCTCTCTCTCTCTCTCTCTCTCTCTCTCTCTCTGCCTTTTTGCATAAGAAGCAGATATAGAAGAGCAAGGAGTATAGTAACACCCCAGGCCAAGTAGCACATTCAAGACAGCATGGCAGGTGACATCCAGGATGTCAGAGAATGTGACAGTAGCACCGGGGACATGAATAGCATAACGCCACACATCACTGTTGCCGGCAGAACTAGGATAAGTTGGCAGTGGGCACAGAAACACGGTCCGGGTCAGGAGATCCAAGGCAAGCTGCTGTGTTATCATTTGCTCAAGCAACACACAGACACCGCCAAGGCTGCCAACACAAGGAGCCGCACCTCAGCAGTTTTCCTGCCCTCGCGCCGATCCCACTCATGGCTTTCCATTTTCCTGCCCATTCGTATCCTGGAGCACCTTGAAAGAATCAGACCTTAAGTGTCAGAAGCCCGGGTTGGAGGTCCATGCAACACAGCACCCACAGACTCAACAGCCTCCTCAGTGTTTTCATTCTGTACCCGGCTCTCTCCACTTGTAAGGGGAAGAGAAATGTTCATGTCTTTTAAGGCAAGAGTGAGGGAAAAAGTTAACATCCTTGGGGACTGGAAACAGTGAATGTTTACATTCACTGGACTGTCACCTTATCTGTCTCTTCCTGCTGAGACCCTTCTGGTCCCAGGAATGAGGGTACCTGCCACCCTCTGAGGTAGGCCCTACACTGTCACGAGAAGGAGTGGGGATCCCAGCTCATCTTGACATCTCCTGACCCAGAGGTGAAGTACTGGACTTATCACGGTTCCCCAGATGATGAAAACAACTTCACTGTCTTAGCAAGCCCACCTTTTTTGGCCAGAACTCCTTGTCCCTTGGTGACAGCGTTTTCTCCCGTCCCCGCTCTGAAGACACACTGGAGTCTGGAGTTTCTTACTTCCACAGCTACTGCTGTAAGGCAGCATCTTTACCTTGGGACCTGTCTTCTCGTTGCTACGTTACTCTTCCTCGGGTCATCAAGTGTCAACGTTGATTTCTTTTTTAAGGTTAAGGTGGGCCTCAGATTCATGGTAATACTCCAGCCATTTGCCTCCCAAATTCTAGGATTATAAAAATGTATTGCATAGCATCAGACTAATAACTGACTTAGTTTCTTTTTCTTTTTGATGTCTTGATATGGGATCTTGTACAGCCCAGGCTATCTTTGAACTCATTACATAGGCAAGGCTAGTCTTAAACTCTTGATTTTTCTGTCTACTCCTCCAAAGTGCTGAGATTACAGCCTGAGCCACCACCATCTAGCTCTAACATTGGCCCTTTCTTAGGGTTTCAAGTGCAGTTTGACTCTGCACAGAAATAGCCAGGATGGTGGCCTCAGACAACAGACGCAGGTCCCAAACACACATGCAGGAGGAGTGAGCACACAAACACACAAACACATATACATATATACACACATGCACACACTTCCCTCTCTCTGAGCCACCAGGCCTCTTTCTCCTTCGCTTCCTGTGGCTGATCCCACACCCGGTTTCTGACACTTAAGATCTGATTCTTTCAAGGTGCTCCTGGATACAGATGGGTAGGGTGATAGCTGGAGTATTACCATGAATCTGAAGCCTGCCCTAACCTTAAATAATAAATCAACATCGATTACTTGATGACCTGTCCTAGGTCCTGCTGCCACCTCTCAGTGGCCCTGTACCTCACTCCCTTGAGCAGAAAACCCCCATCACATCTCTAGCCTCCTGGTGCTGGGGTGGGGGCTGGAGGGGAGCGGGGAAGCTGCGGGGATAATGAGTTGAGAACTTCCAGCCTCCCGTCTCCTCCTGGCTGCTGACTGACACAAATGGAATTCATCTTTAATCATCTGTTAACTCGTTGTCTATTATAGCTCTTTAATAGCACCATAGATATTCTTAATGAAGCATGATTTAAGGTATTTACAGCCCAAGGACCGACAGACATCACTCACAGTGTGCAGGTAATGAGGCAGAAAGCTGCCTTTGAATTTCCCCCAAAAGAGAAAGCACACGGAGACAGAAAGAGCTTTAGCACAGGGGGAAAAAAAAAAAAAGGAGAGAGAAAAAGGATTAAAAGCCTCGTGTTGTACGGTTTGTTTTAAAAATGTTTAGGCATTTAAAGTCATTTTAGCTCTTTCGAGGTGTTCGGCTCACAGAGTTCAGCAATTACAGCTCAGAGGGCGCCAGGTTTTGGTTGTGAGTTCCCCAGGCAGCCACCTCAGGTCCTGCTGCTGTCACCCTACACTGAACTGAGGACTAGGGAGGGGCTGGTGGGACTGCTGCCGGAGTCACAGGCACTTGGGCCTCCCTCAGTTCCCTTGTCACTGTCTTCCCTTAGGGAAGTTAAGATGAGCAGCCCTGGGAAGGCAGCCCCACCCCCAGCAGACAGAGACGGGTTCTCAGCTTCCTACCCAGCACACATGCTGTCCCGGGCTGGCTCCTGCTCCTACCTCATAAAACCTCCATGTTTTCTGCTTGAAGTACAGCCTGTAACAAAAATGTTGGGAACTCAGCCTGGCATCCACTGAGGAGACCCAAGGTCACCAGCTCATTGGTGACAAAGCCAAGCCAGAGCAACGGCCTCTTTTCTCAAGGAATCCTCCTGCCTGCCCAAGTGTACAGAATCCCTCAGAACACTGGGAGTTGGGGGCTGGGGAGGCATTCTCTTAAGGCTAGGTTTTAAACACAGAGATCTCTAAGGCAAGAGGGACATGCTAAAGCTGTGTTCTCAACCTGTGGGGCTTGACCCCTTTGTGGGCCAAATGCTCCTGTTACAGGGGTCCCCTAAAACCATCAGAAAACAGACATTTACATTGTGATTCATAACAGTAGCATATATATATATACGTATATATATATATATACATATATATATATATATATCTCAATAACAGACATAATTTTATGGTTAAAGTTCACCACAACATGAGGAACAGTATTAAAGGGTCCAGCATTAGGAAGGTTGAGAAGCTCTGATCTAAAATAAAGGGTTGAGGCCTACCTTGTGACAGGAGAGAGACTACAGTTCGGATTCCAATTCTGACTCTTGGCTATTATGCCTTTGAACAGATTCCCCGACTTTCTGCATGCCCTCTCTTTACCTCAGAGGGTACCCTGTCCCTGCCATCTTTGTAGTCAAGGAGACATGAAGGGAAATGACTTGGAGGAAGGAGGCAGAAGTGACCGTCATTCACCCTGAGTGATATTACTTTCTCTTGTGGTCCAGCTCTCAAAGATCTCTCCCCATGCCACTGCTATGGTTTTCCCTGTCTCTCTGTGTCTGCTCAACCTCAACCTGAGGTGAGAACTGATGAGAGATTCCATGTCCCCGGTGACATCTCATCCGATCCTCTTTCTGCAGCTGTTCGAGATGGTCTTCCATAGGCCACCACAAATAGTGACAGAAAATGGGAGACCCAGGCTCAGTAGACCAATTTTCCAAGGGAACCATGTTGGGTTGTTTGAAATTAGTACTATACATTCTTGCCTGGCTCAGAGGATGTAGGCTTGGGCCCTCTGCCACTTGTGCCTTTTCCTCCCTGAGAGGAGAAAGGGCTGTGGGCACTAGAGTGGGCATGAGACATCTGGACGAGAAGGTAGATCGTTAGGCAGACTGGGAGAATCTCGGAAGGTTTCTTGGCATGGGGTGGTGAGCATACTTGCACTGCCTCAAACTCCCAGCCAGAGCTTTCTTCGCAAGCATCAGCCCTGTACTCTCAAGAATACCATTTCATTTTACCACCTCTGAAACACGGCACAGACAGGTTACAGAGCTGGCCTTGGTCACACAGGATCAAAATTCTGACTTGCAGCATTTCCCAAGCTCCCTAGCCTCTAGCTCTGTGTCAATCTGCTTCTGCTTGGCATGTGTTGCCTCCTCCCACGCCTACGGGAGCCAGACGTCCCAATCCACACATGGAAGTGTTCAGGCAGGGGGTGACATTCTGAGGACACAGTCAAGAGAATGGGGTCCTCTAGTGCCAAATCAAAGTAGGCTTTCGTTTGGAGCATACTGAGCCTCAGATGGAAAGACTCCACCCATCATTTTTATCCCATTCACTCCTCTAGTTGTTTCTAAGAGTCTAGCTTGGACTCTTAGAAAGTCTTGCAGTGTTAGTTCATCTGGAACTGGATATGTGGCTCAGGATGGCTTCAAACTTACAACAACCTCCCTGCCTCAGCCTCTCATTTGCTACTATTATAGGTGTATGTAGCCATACCTAACTCTTCGTTCCTTTTTCTCCTCTTCTCCCTCCCTCCCTCCCTCCCTCCCTCCCTTCCTTCCTTCCTTCCTTCCTTCCTTCCTATCACTGAGGATTAAACCTACAATTTTCTGTGTATCCTAAGCAAGCATTCTGTCACAGAGCCACATTCCCAGCCTCTCCTCTCCTTCCAGAAGTCCTCAGTCCCATCGTAGCCTCTGCCATCCAAGCTATATATATCTCAGACATGCCCAATCTAAACCAAAAGGGATGTAAAAGCAGAGACTGCGGGGGGGGGGGGGGCGCTACCTCAGGGCCTGGTGGATTTATTCATTTGTGGATTTTTTGCATCCTCTTCTACCTGCCCAAACTTTCTGTGAGTCCTAGAGATAACATGGAGCAGCCTGCCCAGAGAGAAGCCATGGACTAGTACAAGGATAGATTCGGAAAGAGAGAGAGAGAACGAGAGAGAGAGAGAGAGAGAGAGAGAGAGAGAGAGAGAGAGAGAGAATGCCTGCCAGTAATTTAAAGAGTTAAGGCATGCCTTACAGAGCCTGGGGGCAGAATATATCTGGGTGAATTAAATATGGCACAGGGTAAGTTTCTCAGCCTTGGGTGGTAAAGGCTTTTCCCAAAACAGTCCATGTAGCTGGGCACAGAGCACACCCACTGAAGGATGCCCCCAGTTTTGATGATCTCCCCATAGTGTGATGATGTGTTGATTTCCCTCCCCTCTTCAGTTTCCAGCAATCCATTGGATGCATGGTACAGAATCTCAGGAAGGTCTACCTCAGGCTGGTTGAAATCGCTCTCTCTTTACTTTTCATGGGGAAGCCTGTGTCTTCCCTTCCCTCCATCATCATCAAGGACCAGAGAGGAAATGAAAGGCTTACAGAGCTCAGAGGGCCCTTGGAAATGAAGTCTGTTTTCTGCCATGCTTACCCTGGGGTCTTTTAAGACTCCTCAGGAGTCTCGCCTGCACCATCAGCCTTTGGCTGATCTGGACCCTGATTTCTACTGTCTTTTCCTCACCTTGGTTCAAAGTGCTAAGGGCTATGATAGGACTGGTTCAACACCAGAGTGGCAGCCCCAGGCCAAATGCCAAAATAAAGGAAAGCAAAAAGGGAGACGGGGGTCATATCCCAACCATGCTGGCCTCCTGTCCAAAGTGAGGCAGTTCCTCTGCCTGCCTCTAGAGCCCCAGCAGAAAGCAAGTTCCTCTAAAGAGCCAGAGTCAATATGTCTCAGCAAAACCAGGCTTCTTGAGACAATACAGTTACGTGAAATAGAAAGAAGTCACATGGAATCCTTTTTTGAAATAGACTTGAAGTTGATCTTGTTTGGTTGATACTGGGGATTGAACCCAGGACTTCACATCTGCATCATCCTCATCATTGTCATGGTCTTCATCATCATTGTCATCCGTTTTCATTTCAATATAGCTCACAAAGTTGCTCAGTCTGGCCTTAAACTCACTCTATAGCCAACTATATCCTCCTGCCTCAGCTTCCCAAGTAACTAAGACAACAGACCTCTGCCACCAGGCCTGGCTCCTTGCCATTATCAAAGTAGTCAAAGCTTTGTGGTCCAGAGTTTCTTCCTGGTATGCCCTCATCGTGATTTACAGTAACTTCTTCCCTCAGTTGACAAATACCAGCCAGTAATGGCATAGGTGACTAGAGAAATGCCAAGTGAAGCCTCACCTTGGGTTTTCCTGTGCAGGTGTTCCCAGGCCCCCCCGGAGCTATCCGGTTAACTACTCCCATGGTACCCACCCCCTCCCTGCCCCTACCACCACCACTTTCCAATGGCATTTTGAGAACACTACCTCTGAAGATGGAACAGTCAGCCCCTCCCCAAAGCAAGTGATTTTTAACAAATATTGCTTCCAAGTGGTTCTGGGAGAGATGAGAGGATCTCTCTTGTTATGTCTCCTTTCACAGAGTCACTGTCACCTTTGTCTTAGTTGCTTCCCTCATACTCTGACTAAATACATGATCAAAGCAACTTGGGAGAGGGAAGACTTATTTTAGCTCAGGGGTTTCAGGGGATACAGTTTCTCACGGTGGGGAGGGCTTGATGGGGTTCCTGGCAAAGGGAAGGGACATGTAACAGGGACTCCTTACATTTTGTTTGAGATAGGGTCTCACTGTATTTACCCTTGGCTGACCTGGAACTCACGATGTAGGCTAGGGTAGCACACAGAGATCCACCTGCTCCTACTCTCCGGATGCTGGGATTAAAGGTGTGCCACACACATTTTGGTAGATCAAAGAGCAGAGCACTGGATGGGAACCAGAGTAGGGTAGAGATCTCAGGGCCGAACTCTTTATCACATACTTCCAAAAGGACCAGCCCCTCCACAACTTTCTGAAGACCAAGTATCAAGCCCACTAGCTGGTGGGGATGGGTAACGGGAGTTTCACATTCAAACCATGCCTGGCCTGTATAGCAGCTCTTCAAGCCTCCCAGCGACCTCAGGAGTGGCCCCTGTCATAAGCTCAGGCCACCACTTGGGGGCCTTTCTGAGAAGCATTCCGTGACTATCTGCAGAAAGGCTGCCACTCACAAGCCCTAAAACATCTACTTGAGATGGGGCGCAATGACCCACCCCCTTTCCTGTCTTTCTCTGTCCCTCTCTCTTCTAGATGGTTCCATACACAGGTTGGCCATACAGTCAGTACTTGAGCACCATCTCCATGTTCTTAGAGCTAGGTCTCTGTTTTATTCCCAGCTATTAGAAATTGTTTTTAGCAAAGCATGTGTGTGACACTTAGATGGAGCAACCCGTTACCTAGGAAACTGTCCCTCTATACATGCTTTGCTGCCTGGTATCATTTGGATCCAGCTGCCTCGATTGGCCTTTTTCCTTAGCCTTTCTCTGACCCCCCCCCCTTTCTCCCAATTATTGTGCCAGATGCGTAGCTCCCAACCTGGACTAGCTATGTAATTTGTGGGGTTCACTGTAAAATAGTCCCCCATTCAAAACCGATTGAGGTTTTCTAGATAACAGACCATTAAAACAAGTACTGGACTCTGTGCCTGTGTTTGGGGGGGTAGGGTGGGCGTGCTCTGCAAAGATGCACAGGCTGTGTGCGTGAGAGGCATGTCCTGCTTCTGAGGTGGTCAGAGTGGCCCCACACAGCTCTCATTTGTCTCTGTAGACTGACTGGGCTCCTGGCCTGGTGACAGAGGCATATGCCTTCCATTTTATCACAGTTATGTTTTAAATCTTTTTTTTTTTTTTTAAGGGCTTTCTCTAACAACACGTAAACGTGGGGCTTCTGAGTTTTTAAGGACCAGAGACTGCTTCGTATTAACATTATTTTATGCACTCAGGATATTTTCTGTCTCCAGTCTGACAAGAGCATCTGATTGGAACCCTAGGTCCCTGTCAGGCTTGGTCTGTCAAGTCTATGAGTGCTGCCTCTGGCTAACATGACCCAGAGACTATTTTATGGATACCATTCTTCTCTGTATGCAAATTCCTTGTAAACCTCCTCAAAAAAAAAGTCACCACCTAAACACATCCTGACTGAATCACCCACAGGTTCCCCCAAAACCTTTTGGAGGGATTTGTGTTTCCAACCTGTCTCACTTCTGAGGTTCACCAGTCAAAGAAACTGGCCCCCCATAGTGTATGTTAGCATTTTTTTTTTTTCATCTGTCAGCTAGCTGCTTCTTTTTAAGTCTTTCCATCTCCACCTCCCAGAGTCCCGGGGACCAAGACTGTGTCCTTTATCTTTTGGTAATGTGGGACACAGATACACCTCAACCTTCATTGCCTGGGTCTCTCTTCATCTTTGTATCATTCTGTAAGACCTTGGAGATGTCCCCCTCCATGGCCCAGAACCCCAAATGAGCACAGAGCCTTCAGATTCTGGTCTGAGACACACTGGTGACTTACCAGTGGATCTCAACCTTCCCTTGTCCTCCTGGGATGTAGAAGACCTTTGGGCACTGTTTCCTGGGAACCGTCTGTGGCCACTCCCACATGGCGTTGGCCTGACTTTAACCCACCCAACTTCTCTGACCCCTCCGTGAATCCAGACTAATACTCATACAAAAGGTGATATTTGCACAGGCCAAGGACTCCATAGCATCCGATTTCCTGGTGGCCCGACGTGAGGTTCCTTTCCTTACCATGCACACAGAGGGGAGTTGAACTCAGAGAAAGATGCAGAGGAGACTTGCTTGTTGGTATCTTTAAACTGCTCTCTGTCAGTGACAAAGTACTGAAAAGTCAGCGTGTGAAAAGCCTTCGTAAGACTGAAGACTGTGTCCCTTCCCACAGAACACAACAGGTTGAGAAAGTTGGTAGAGACCCTGCATCGCCCCCATCATGAGTTAGCAGAGGGGGGCCCCAGGTGTCCAGAGCCTTAGGCAGAGTGTGGCTGGCTTCCTACCTCTGCTTTGGGACCATGCACTCATAGACAAGCTATGCAGCCTCCTTCGGAGGCAGCACTCTTAGCTTTAAAACGGGCACGGTAGTGCTGAGCTGCACATGGTACCTGTTATATGTCTAAGAATCTTTTATGACTAATTGTGTCAACCTATAATGCCAGTGTTTGAACGTCTTTTTTTTTTGAGGGCAGGTGCTCTGCAGCCCAGGCTGGCTTTCACTTGGCGACCTTTCTTCCTCCCCTTCCCAATTGGCTGCTTAGAGTTGACTATCTATGGAAGAGTTTTTCCTTTTCGGTCAGCTTCTTGGCAGTGTGTACTATTTGTTCTATAGCTTCCATGTTTGATACCTGCATTCAGCCTTCATGCTTACTCTGCACCTTATGTGCATCAGGAACTATGTGGAAGTACCCATGTGTCACTTAATAACAGGGCCATGCTCTGAGGAATAGGTCTTTAGGCAGCCCCATCATGGTGTGACCATCCTAGAGTGTACTGCCACTAAACTACATTAGTATAAGCAAACACAGCCTGTGGCTTTTCCGCGAAATCAAGAGACAAGAGAAGGGCTGGGTGTGGTGTGAGCTCCTTTAATCCCAGCACTTGAGAGGCAAAGGCAGGTGGATCTTATTAAGTTTGGGGCCAGCCTGATCTACATAGCAAGCTCCAGGGCAGCCAGGGCTACACATGAGACCCTGATTCAAACAAACAAACAAACATGAGAAGGAAAACAGGAAGGAGCTGTCTGAGGCCACTGATGTCCTCACAGGGTGTGCTGTTTGCAATTGTATGTGTGGGGTGCATATGTGTGTGGGTGCACTCGTGAGTGAGGACGCACATGCACAAACATATGGACAGAGGTCAGAAGTCAACTTTAGGTGTCATTCCTCGGATGCTGTCTACCTCGTTCTTTGAGAAAGAGTGTCTTATTGATCTGGGGGTTGCCAAAGAGGCTAAGCTGGCTGGCCAACAACCCAAGAGATTTTTCTGTTGCCATCTTCTCAGTGCTGAAATTACAAGCATGGGCACCACATGGGCATTTACATGTGGGGCCTTGTCGGGCCTAACATGAGGTCTAATCTCCATTCCACCTTCACCCTTCAGTCATGTACACAGGTGGAGGGCGTGATCTAGGCCCTAGAGAGATTTACATATTAATAAGGTACCTGAAGGCCAGAGGGTGGAGCCGACTAAACATTCCTCCCAGCCCCTCCCCCCTCCTCCCCTCCCTATTTAACTCAGGTCCACCCTGGGTTTTATGTGGTGTGCATCCCTATCTATCCACCATCCGCCATGTCAATAAACCGGTTTTGGAAACCCAAGGACTTCCTCATGTGTTGGGGCCGCGCTGTGAGGAACCGTGAGGAACCGTGGGGAGGCCTTTAGTTAATGAGCAGCCGGGCCCAACTTCCAGCTGGAGGAACCCTGGGTTCGCCAGTCATATTTTTTCCTACAGGGCCTGGGGGTTGAACTCAGCCTCTCACGTTTATGTAACAAGCACTTCCCTGACTGAGCCACCTCCTTAGCTCCATTGAATTTTGGTTGTTGTTGTTGTCTGTGTTTGGTTTTTTTGTTTTATTTTGTTCTTTGGTAAGGAGGACTATACCTGAAAATAACAATGAACAGTACAATGGATATGCAAAGAAGAAACAGGATTCTTTAGTAGCGTTAGGGACAGTAGGCGGTTGTCTATACATTCTACACAGAAGTGATAACGCAGCGTCTTTGCTTGCACACTACCAAAGTGAGAGCACTGGTTACATGAGACACTTTTTTTCCCTTTGAAACAGGATCTTATTCTATAGCCAAGCTGACCTCAAACCTGATATCCCCCCACCTCAGCCTCCAAGTGCTAGATCACAGGCATGCACCACAGTGCAATAGCGCCGGTGGAGTTTTTCAGCCCCATTATAACATTAAGATATATGTCTATGAGCAGTCTGTTGATGGCAGAAATATCATACGTAGACATTGTCTCGAGGGACCAATTCTCTTTCTCCTCAGTCAGATCTGTGAAAAGAGCAGTCAGGCTTTCCTAAGACCCTGCCACTCTTGGCAAAGTGTCACCAGGCAGGAGATAGGTCCTCCACTTCCAACTCCTTACTCAGAGAAGCAGGTTGTTCTGGGACCCCACCACTTGATGGGGTCCAGGTTTCAACCATACCTCCAATAAAGTCCCTGTGGTCCCCAGAGCCTGTTATAAAGCCTAAGAGCAGTCTGGTCACATTTAACAGATGAGAAATAGACAGAATCTGTCTCAAGGTTTTGTGCAGTTTTTGGCAATGTGGTAAGCACCAGTAAGCCCGTCTCTTCTCTGACCTGTTCTCTGAACCCTTCCAGAACAGTTATTTAAACCATTTTTTAAGCTTTTTTTTTTTTTTTTTTTTTTTTTTTTTACTTATTATTGTTGCGTGGGAGGTGAATACAGGGCCACATGTGTCACCATGTGTGTGTAGGCCTCAGGGCCACTCTGGGGAGTCAGTTCCTGCTTTCTGTCTTTCCACCACAGGTTTGAAGAATCAAACTCAGGTTCCCAGGCCTGCACAGCACATGTGGTTGCCCGCTGGGCCATCTCATAGGCCCTGTTTGAATCTTTTGATAGATTTGAAGAGCAGAACAGTATGTCTTATCCCTGCCCCCTGCCCCCCAACACACACATACACGCACACGCACACGCACACACACACACACACACACACACACAGTGTCTTATTTACAATGGTCTCATCACACTCTGTGAGTTTCTTTGAATGGAAACACTCTCTTGACATTGGAAAGAGACTTAGAAAGCATACAGCTGGCTTCATCCATATGCTGCGTCCTCTATAAGAAGTCAGAGGTGCCTCCTCCTCCACCCTCCCAAGAGGGACTGGGGTCATGGATTCACTCTGTCTTTGGCCTCAGGAGAGGAGAGATAGCCCTACGAGTTGGGCCATTCACATTTAGGGGCTGGGGAGAGAAAGAGAAGGTGTCAGAACAAGTCCTAACTGGGAATCACAGTTAGACCTAATTTTACATTCCATGGGGAGAAAACCCCATACCAGGTTCACGCTCAAAGCATGTGGCACTGCCAAGATTTGCTATGTGTGTTTAATAAAGTCTGTGTTTCACACACTAGGTTCTTTGTGTTAGTTTCCCCTCACCCCTGGAAGAATCTGGGTATTTTGTAGTAACCTATCCATTGCCCTAATGTCTCTCTAAGGGTCCCCCTCATTGATTGTGTGTGGAGGAACAGATGCCCAGACAGAGCCAGCTCTGAAGCTCACAACCCCCTCCTGCCCTAGCCTGTCCTGGTTCTCCGTCATCCCCTCCTGGTTGTGTTACCTTCCAGAGCCACGAGCAGGCCAGCCAGTGTCTAATCAATGCCTTGCTTCTTGCTGAGGGTTCTGCCCTCCCTAGTGCTTCCTGCTGGGCACTCAGACCGAAGTGTCCCCACCTCAGTCTGTCCAATCATTCAGCAAATGACTGTGTCTCCAAAAGGCTGAGCCACCACCAGCCCAGCTACTCAACTCACCCCGTGGAGCTGGGCTTGGTCACCCCGATGAGTGTGAAAAACGCCGCCTTTGCAGGCCGGAATCCGACAGAAATTGGAAAGCTGCTGCTCTCTCTAGTCCCACTCTCTTCTCATGTTTGCTGTTATTTTTTAACACTTTTTTTTTCCTCCTCAGAGAAGCACTATCCTCTTCCCCAGAGCTTGCCTGTAGCGAAGGCATGGTCTGTACAACTGCAATTATTTCAGGAACAGATGGAGCGCAGAGCAGAAAGTCTGTTAATAGTAATAGAAACGCTACATGTTAACCTGGACAGCACACGATGACAGTCCCATGACTACCGTTCTGTTCCCACCAGCTGGGCACCCAAAGGAGGAATGAGATATTCACAAACAGACATCAGCCACGTAGCCACCTAAAGTTAGAACTCAAATTCCTTCACATTAGGGGCCCTGGCGACCGCAGCGGCTTAGGCCTGCCACAGAGGAGGCCATGCCACACAGCTCAGCGCAGGCCTCAAGGGATAGCCCAGGCTCGGGTTTAGGCAATCAAAGCATCCTGTGCTGACAGAGTCACCAGCATGGTTTTCAGTCAAATGCTTGGTGTGCCGGTGCTAGTAGGAGCCAAAGGGTCAGTGATTTCAATGGATACTTGGTGCACGGGACTCCCAAACTGCTCTTGACTTCCTGGGGACTAGGAGAAAGCATGGCACTGAAACTCCCCAGTGAATGGCCCAGTGCAGGGCCTCATCTAGTTCTGGATCCAGAAACATCTCTTCACCCTTACTAAAATGTGGTAAACAAAGTCTTACCCACAACAGGGGACATAGGCAAATTTATTTCAGAAACGTTTTTTAAACACCTACTGCATAGAAGAAAATCATCACCTATGAAGAGGGACTCTGACCATGAAACATCTCCCACAGGCGTCTGTGCATGAACATTTGGTCCCTAGCTGGTGGCACTATGATTTGGGCAGGCTGTGGAGCCTGCAGAGGGTGGAATCTCAATGGAGGAAGCGGGGTCTGGAGGTAGGTCTTGAGCCCGGCCCCACTTACTTTCTGCTCTCTGCCTCCTCTCTCCAGGGGCGATGAGACCAGCTGCCCTGCATTCACTCCAACATCCCTTCCCTGCCAGCATGGATTGTATCCCCTAAGATCAAAGTGAAAAAGCTCTACTTCCATGAGGAGCTTCTGGTCAGATATTTAGCCAGAATAAGTAACCCTGGGACAACGCTATGCCTATATAGGTACAAGTATAGCCCAAGATGTGGACACGCCCAGCAAACCGGCAAGCAGAATGCAATTGGGCTTCATTTCCCTGGATCAAGGGACACAGAAGACTCCACAGGGAGAAAGTGATATGAAGGATGTCAGAGACAGCTGGAGGAGCTGAACGAGGTCTCCTACTCCGGGGTGAGAGCTGTGCATAGTCTGAGGTCTGTGGCTTTCTAAGGGTATTCCCAGGCAGCCCTTGTCAGAGCCAATCCTGGACATCTTTTCAAGTCTAGTGGACCCTGGGTTGGCACCAGAGTGTGGATATCTACCCATGTAAATGAGCTATAGTGTAAATCGGGGTTGGTTTATTCATTTACTGTCTAGAATAACTTTACCAAGATCCCACTAGGCCACTCCCCTAGCCAGCAAGGGCCACTTGAGTGGGAAAAAGGGAAGATGGCCATCAGGAAGTGGCAGAGACATGAGCTTCCCGAAACCTCACAGATGTGTCAGAAGGAATGGAGAGGATCCAGGGTGAATTCCTGACCTTAGAAGTCTACAGAAGGAAGAATCCAAAGATTAGCACTTGGTGACTAATGGTGACATTGTTGTTCATAAGAAAAGGCAGAGGACAAAGAGGAATGAGCCAGGGTGGAGATACAAATGTGGCAGTGCAGCTGGACATGACCCGATTGCTGCTTCAATCCTAGAAGTGTCCTGCCCATCTCTGTCCTTAAGGACTCTCTTTTGCCTCCGCTTTCCTCTGCTCCTGCCTCCTGGGCAGTATGGATGCTTTCCCAATTTGTCCGTCAACATGTAGTTATTGTTGCAGTCTGCTCAGCTGCTAATGAAACATTGACATTTAAATAGATCACTTGGCTTTATTAACAGAAAAATTGCAGTGTCCCAGAGGGGTCTGAACACTCCGGCTGTAAAAAAAAAAAAAAAAAAAAAAAAAAAAAAAAGACAAGACAGTGAACTGATCAGGATTTGAACTCAACCACTAGGCATGCCAGCAGCCTTTGGGCATATAGCCACATGAGCCTAGAGGAAAAATCCCTTCCCTTAGACATCTTGAGTAGACAGATGCTTTAAGCAGAGACCAGTGTCTCCAGAGTATTGGGCAGCACAGCTGAAAAGTGGGGACTCCAGAACACATTACCAACAAGTATACCTCGGGGGGTTCATATTGTGAGTAGAAGTCAACTCTGATTGCTAGGGTGTGGCCTGAAGGCAGTGCACATGCCTATCATGGGTGAGGCCCTGGATTATAGCTCTGGTCCAAAAAAATAGATCCTCAAATCTGCCCATCTGTCCCTCTCTCCCTCTGCCCCTCCCTCCCCATGCTGTGTCTGTCTGTCCCTCTGTGTTACAGAAGAAGGTGAAATTTAGAGACCAGAGACCTGGTTTGGAACTCCAGAGAAGGTCATTTGGTCCTTGTGACTGGAATTTTCTTGGTCATGTGACCTGCACCAGGTCTATTCAAAGCCATTTGTTAGCTCATTTAATATACAGAATGACTAAAGAGAAAAGAATTATTATGACTCCCACCTGGTAGATAATAAACATGGTGCCCAGAGAGTTCAGGTAACTTGCCTGACTGACCTGACCCTGTGTTACCTGCCACCACCAACCCTTGATTTTTCCCCATACTACTTCTCAGGAAGTACCCAGAGAGAAAGAAAGAGAAAGACAGAGAGAGAGAGAGAGAGAGAGAGAGAGAGAGACAGAGAGAGAGAGAGAGAGAGAGAGAGAGAGAGAGAGAGAGAGAGACAGAGACAGAGAGAGTGAGAGAGACAGAGAGACAGAGAGAACCTTTTCATACGGGACTATAGCTCAGTCACAGAATGCTTGTCTAGTCTATGAATCCTTAGACTCTATCCTCAGCACTGCAAACACACACACACACCTTTTCTATGAAGATTCATACTTCCATTCCACCTTCTCCTGGGCACACACCCATTTATTTGCACCTTTTAAACTGGAATCTGGTGGGCCCTTCCTACTGTGGCTGATGACACATTGCTTCCTCTATGGCTTGAGAACCACTCAGGGCAGGTGTCTTAGTTAGGGTTTTATTGTTGTGGAGAGACATCATGACCACAGCAACTCTTATAAGGACAACATTTAATTGGGGCTGGCTTACAGGTTCAGAGGTTTAGCTCATTATCATCATGGCAGGAAGCATGGCAGCATCCAGGCAGACATGTTACTAGAGACAGAACCGAGAGAATTCTACATCTTGATCTGCAGGCAGCAAGGAGACTGTGTGCCATATTGGGTGTAGCTTGAGCATAGGAGACCTCAAAGCCTGCTCCCACCTTCCTCCAACAAAGCCCCCTAATAGTGCTGCTACTCCCTATGGGCCAAGCATTCAAACACATGAGTCTATGGGGGCCATACCTATTCAAAGCACCACAGCAAGTATCAGATAGACTACAAGGAGCCATCAAAGACACTAGGAACATGTGCTTGAACAGAAGGTAGTTGGAGGACATGTTGACTCTGAGAGTCTAAGGCTACTGCGTGTGAGAAGGATGAAGCTTATTCTACAATCATGCTTGAAGAATGTATATGTTTCCAGAAAGCTTTTATTGCCTCTGTGAGACATGGCAATTTCTAAGGACCTGAGAAGCGCCCAAGCAAAGTGACATTCTTAGGTCACTGAGGGACATTCCAAGGCCCAGAGGCTATGGGAGATGCTAGACAGTCCTTGTCAGGTTCCCCATGGAGACACACAGCCCTAGTCATTGTAGCACTCCAGGATACTATAATCCATCCATTCTGAGAACGCTTAGTCCTCCTAGGGATATGGAGAGAGAGGAAAGCAGAAGCTGTATGTGGGATATCACAACTCTGTGCTCACTAGTGTCCCCACACTTGGGCTTTGAGAACCAGACATTTAGAGAAAGTTACATCAAGACGACCAGTGTTCTGGGAACCTCTGAGATCAGGTACCCTGACACATGTTCATGAGAACCTAACCTGGCCCCCTACACATTGCTAAAAAAATATTTTATGCCTATAACTCACTCTACATCAAGAGTAATCATGTGGTGGGATACAGACACTATGATCAGTTTTCAACTTAGTAGAACACACCCCAGAAAGGGTAAATGGCCTTCATTTTGATGAAGAACCAGGGTTAGAAGCCAGGTCCTCTGGCATTGACTCAGGCAACCTCTGCACATCAGCATGGCTTTCGGACAAACAACTCCAGTCCCTACTTGCCTAAACAAGCATGGGAAAGTGACATATTTCACTAGGAATATGTAAATCCCTACAACCCAAGCTGAAGAGTTCATTTCTAAGAGTCTAGGACAACATTTCTCAACCTGTGGGTCGTGATCCCCTTTGGGGATTGAACGACACTTTCACATGGGCCACATACCAGATATCCTGCATGTAGAATATTTACGTTACTATTCATAACAGTAGCAAAATCACAGCTATGAAGCAGCAACAAGATAATTTTATGGTTGGGGGTCAACACAACATGAGGAACTGTCATTTAAAGGGTCCCAGCATTAAGGAGTTGGAGAACCACACTGCTCTAGGGGTTGGCCACCTTGAATAGATTCAAGCTCTTCATGGCTTCTTGCTTTTTATTGTCAGTACAAGGAACTTCATCTTTGTGTTTGTTCCCTCTTGGCTACAGGATGGTTGCCACACACACATATATCACATCTGCATCCCAGAAGGAAGGAGGATGGGTAAAGGAATGAGAGACACCAAGGATTTTCTCTTAGTCACTTTGCCTTTTATTTGGGGAAAGACCTCCTCCCCAGAGACTTTCTTCAGCATTTTAACCACACGATGCCTTACTAAATTATAACAGGTCCTAGGAAACCTAATAGTTCATCCCCCTGCCTCTGGAACAGCTGATCCAGAGTATGATGGTTTGGATCTGATATGGATCCCATAGGCTCATGCTTTCTGCATTTGTTCCTAGCGAGTAGCACTGTTGTTGGAGACTGAGAATGTATGTCTAGGTGGGCAGGGTCTAGTTGGCAGTCCGTAAGGGGCTCACCTTCACCTTTGAAGGTTAGAGCCTGGCCCTCTGTTCCAGCCCCATTTATCTGCCTCCAGCGAGGAGACTCTACTACAGGCTCCTGCTGCTGTGAATTTCACATGCCTTCATGGTGAATGTCACCTTGCCTCAGAAGCCACGAGCCAACATGAGTCTTTCCTCCCACCAGTTGTTTTTATCAGAGGTTTACCTGGTCGTGTTGACATAAAAGGTCACTGACACTCACAGCACCTCTTCCCAACATGTCAAAGCATGATGGTTACTATTCCTTACCAACTTGGTGGGATTTAGAATCACTATTGGGAACCCACTTCAGGGCTTATCTATGAGGATGTTCCCAGAAGGGTTTAACTGTGAAGGAGACCCACCTCGGACATGAGCAGCCCCATTCCACGGGCTGGGGTCCTGGACAGAATAAAAAGGAGCAAACAAACTGAGCAGTGGTATTCCTAGCTCTCCGCTTCTGCATCACTCTCCCCCACCATGTCTTCCCCATCACGATGGACTACATCCTCTCAGACGATGAGCTGTGCTAGACCTATTAACTTGCTTGTATTTGGTCACTGCCACAAGAGAAGCAATTAATCCACAAAGCATGATGGGAGTTCCAGATGCTGGGTGGAGTCTCTCCCAGCGACCCATCGTGGATACTCCTTCCTCAGCACTGTGCAAAGAAAGGGTCCAATGGTCCAGGAGCCAGTCCTGGTATGAAAGGTTTTGGGCTTCAGGGCAGGACCCAGCTGGTATCCTGTTAGGTTCACCCTCCCGGTGAGGATCAGCTGCTCACTGCAGCCTCCCAGGAAGGAGGTTCTTAACTAGATTTCCCATGCAGAACTCTGTGGGGGCGGCTCAAGCCTCTACCCACTGCAGGCTAAATTTATGTTCCACCCATCACCATCACGAGCCGTGGGAGCCCAGGGCGACTGTGTTTGTACTTCAGCTGTTCCATGGGTGCTCAAGTCCTTTCACAAGGACCACAGCTGAGTCCATGGAAGGCTCTCTTCCTTATGAAGAAGACACAAAACCCTTCCAACCGCACTCCGCCCTGCCCCAGGCCAAGTGCCCTGAACGTGAGGGAAGGAACCTGTGTGGTTATGACGGGAGGCTTGGTGAGGACTTTGAGGGAATTAGACTTTGGGGTGAAGGTTCTTGTCCCTATCTCTGCATGAGAACCCCCTTGGGAGGATGCCAACTCAGTGCCAATGCTTGGGTGTTTGTAAATCCAAACATCTGCCAGGGAAGTGGAGCCTAGCCCTGGTGCTCTGAAAATCACCATGGGAGATACTAAGGCGCAGGCAGGATTAAGCATCATCTTGGAGAACAGGGCTCTTTAGGGGCTGAGGACATGGTTCAGTGGGTAAAGCATCTGCCTAGCAAGCATAAGGACCTGAATTTCCATCCCCAGTGTCCACTGAAATGGCTAGTTGTGGCATCTATAATCCTGGTGCATCAAGGTGAAAACAGGATCCCTAGAGCTCACTAAAGAAACAGTCTAGCCCACTGGTGGGCTCCAGGATCAATGTGAGACCTTGTCTCAGAAAATAGACAGTGATTCATCACTGACCTCTGGATTCCATAGCTGTGTACATAAACAGACAGACAGACAGACAGACACAGAAAGACAGACAGACAGACACAGAAAGACAGACAGACAGACAGACAGACACACACACACACACACACACACACACACACATACACACACACACACACTAAGCTTGGCTGTGGACCCGACCTGGCCCTGTCAGCCCAGATTCCATTGAAGGAATGCTATAGGCAACAAGCCACACCCATGGTCCTTGGAAAATGGGATCACATGCCCCATGTCCCTGTAAGTCTCCAGTGGACTTCATAGACAGCTGGCAGGAGATGAGAGTCGAGAACCCTGCTCAAAAACGAACATGAGGTTTGTTTTACTTGAGAGTGGCAAGACAGACAAACAGAAAGGAGTGTGGTCAAGGAACAAGCTTTTATCTCAAGACACAGAGCACTGCATACCAGGAAGGGCCACACAAAGACTCGGGTGGCAGATCATGAAGCAGAGGGAACAAGGCAGAAGAAGCCTTGAGTCTTGGTGTACTTGCTGTCGCTATAACCAAACACCACAGTCTCAGTAGCTGTGAAGGGTAAAGATCTCTTTGGCTCGTGGTTCTGGAGGCTGAGAACACAGTAAGAGCATGTCACACCATGACACTATTTTTATAAAGCCATTAATGTCATCACACAGGCCCTTCCCTCACAGTCTCATCTAACCCTATTATATCCACAGGCCCCACCTCCAAACTCCATCAAGTTTCCACCACTCAAAATTTGAGAGAGCCCACTCCATTACTGTTTTCCAGATAGGGGAGGGCAAGACAAGTATGTGGACAGGGTTAAGACAACTGGTTAAACAGTTCTGGTAGATGCCGGCAAACCCACCCCTCTGCCATGCTTGTCGCAGTTTGTCTTTGTAAACTGGAAACAAACACAGACAACCTGGGAAGAGGGCATTTCAGTGGAGGAATCGCCTCCATCAGATTGGCATGTGAGCACCCGTGCAGGTATTTTCTTAGTTGGTAACTGATAACCCAGCCCACTGTAGGTGGTGTCCTGCCTCAGCAGGAGGAGCTGAGCTACAGAAGAAAGGCAGCTGAGCAAGGCAATAAGCGGCGTTCTTCCACGATTTTTCAGCTTCAAGAGTCTCTGCCTTAGCTCCCCTCAGTGATAGACAGTAACCTGTAAACCACATAAATCCTTTCCTCCCCAGGCTGGTTTTTATCATGGGAACTAAATGCGAACCAAAACAATGATTCCGTCGGGCAGAGTGGCTCGGCCTTCTAAGAGAGGTGGTTGAGGTTGCCAGCCCCAGCAAGGTCAGTTTGCCTTTGAAGAGCGCGCCGTGCTCTCTTTGAGAAATGGTCAGCTCTGGCAGAAGCTGTCTCTTTAGGCCATCCAAAGCACCAGAAAAAAATAAAAGACAGGGTTAATTCGGGCTTCGTCTTTTCAGTATTTCTAGGAATTGTGACTGTCCTAAGGGCTTCTGAACCGTGGTCATGATCTATCCTAAGATTATTTTTTCATCCCTTCTTCTCTCTGGGGAAAGGGACTGTATAAATGGCCAGGTGAAAGCAAGAGCTTTGGAGACTCTCACGTTCATATCCATTGGGACAGCATTGACTCAGTCTTGGCATCTGTCTTAGTCAACTTGGGCTGTATACTATCGTTTTGTGCCACTGTGACCAAAAGACCTGGTAGAAGTGACCCAAGGGAGGAAAGGGTTATGTTGGTTCACAGTTACAGTCCACCATGTTGGGGAGGGCAGAACGGAGAGGCTCCATTCATGGTGATGGCAGCATGTGGCAGAGGCTCTTTGCATTTTCGTAGATCGATAAACAGAGGCATTAAGTCAGAGCCAGGGTGGGATATAACCATCAAAGCCCCACCCTTCTGCTAGCCTGGACCCACTTCTCATAGGCTCAACAGCCTCCCAAAATATTGCCACAAGTTAGGGTCTAATTGTTCTACACATGAGTCTGACTAGGCTTCTAGAGCAATAATTCCATCATCTGGGTAGCATTTGGAGAAGGCCCACTTCCTGATTTATAGGGAGCTCTCTCTTGATAAAGAAGGAAGGTTGAAGAGTAAGCTTTTATGTGCCTCATATAAGGATAATAATCTCCCCCACCAGGACCCTACCTTACCCACTAACCACCTCATAAAAATTGATTACAGCCAAATACCAATCCATTGTGGATTAGGGCTTCAGGTATGAAGTCATCTTGATTCATCCATACCACACCCCAGGCAAGGACTATATTTCAACGTACAATTCCAGATTATAGTCCACCACTGTGGAAAAGTCAAGGAAGAAACTTCAAACAGCTAGTCACATCCCATTAGCAAGAGAAATGGATGCCTGAATGATCACTTGCTTACTTGCTTGCTTGTATTCAGCTTGGTTTCTCCTCTCTTATATACTCCAGAATCTTCTGCCTAGGGAATGGTGCTGCCCACAATGGGCTAGGTCTTGCCACATCAATCAACTTAAGACAATCAACCACAGACCACCTAGTGCAGACAGCCCCTCATTTAGAGTCTATTCCTGAGTGATTCTAGGTTGTGTCAAGTTTAGCAGAGACAACCATCACACCATCCTACACATAAATCCCTCTCTAGGCATATTCCCAAGAGAAATGAAGACAAACATGTCCACCAAGACATGCACAAGTGTTCATGTCGGCATTACTAATATAAACAAAACAACCCAAGTCTTCGTTAACCAGACAAGCACAATGTCTTCACATGAAGTAAGATGCTTTTTTAAGAGAGAGAGAGAGAGAGAGAGAGAGAGAGAGAGAGAGAGAGAGGAAAACTGACACATATTGATATGTGGTGCCATGTGAAAGAACTTCTGAGAATGATGCCAAGAAAAGAAGCTACGCACACAAGACCACATGTGACATGATCCCATTCATATGGAATGCTCATAAAAGGCAAAAGGAGATTGGGAATGCAGAAAACAGATTTGTGATTGCATAGATCTGGGGAAGGAAATAGGCACAAGGTCATCTGGGAGACAGAAATGTTTTCAGTGTGGCTTATAGATAGCTCTACAGACCTTGTTCTGTTATAAGAAACTTGCTGAAATATATGTTGAAAGAGGTGGGCTTGTGATGTGTCAGTTATAATGGATAGCTGTATTTTAAGAATTCCTCTGGGTGCTGGGGATGTGGCTCATTGGATAAAGGGTTTGCCTAGCATGCACGAAGCCCTGGCACTAATGCAGGGCTGGTCTCCAGCCACTGTACTAGCAGGGTATGGTAAGGCATGCCTGTAATCTCAGCTCTCAGAAGGCAAAGGCAGGAGGAACAGAAGTTCAAGGTTATCTCCAGCTGCATAGAAAGTGTGGGGTCAAGATAGGGTAAATGAGGCCCTGCATCGAAGCAAGAAAATCAATCAATTGATCGATCAATCAATCAATCAAACAGCAACAACAAAAAGCACATCTGGCCAAGTTCATGCTTAATTCTGCTTCTAAGTCATCAGCATGACCCCAGGCTTCATAAGCCCAGCCTCCAGTACCTTGTGCATGTTTTGTAACAAGATTTGACTCGAGTATTTTATCCTTTAAAAAAATGGAGTACAAGAGCTCTCCCTTTCTCAGGCTGCTGGGAAGACGGTGGACACTCAGACAGAGCATGCTCACCAAAAGCAGCTCCCAACTTTCAAAGCAAGGAGTGTGTTTTGCTGGGAGAAACTGGAAAGAAAAAACTTTCTTGTTACTAGATAAACGTTGGTCTAGGATTCAAGATGCCCAAGGAGGCCATCCAGGGCATCTTCATAGACAAGAAATGCCCCTTCACTGGTAACATCTTCATCTGACGTCAGATCCTGTCTGGTGTCATGACCAAGATGAAGATGCAAAGGACTATTGCCATCCACCGGGACTATCTCTGTATCAGATTGTACCTTACATTTGAAGGTACAGTAACTTTGAGTAGCATCACAAGAACATGTCTGTGCCCCTGTCCCCCTGTTTCAGAGATATATAGATTAGTGACAGACCGTTCATTTCTGTATGCTCAAGCCACCAATGAGCAGTTTCAAAAGTTCTGAGGGGACTCTGGCCAACTCCCTAGAACAAATAAAGTTTATTTTCCAATTCAAAAGAAACTTCTCAACCTCTCTGCCGTGAGGCCATCTCTTGAAAACTCTTTGCACAAGTGAGGAAAAGCCTGAAGGCCTGCCTCTCACTCCATCTTCCACCTTATGTCATAATTAAAGTCTGGTTTTAGTAGGGCCTGTGTTCATAGGGCTCAAAAAAGCCTCTCTGCCGCCCCCCCCCTCCCATCTACCCCGAGCACTCTCTCACCATCCACACCCCTGGTTGATCATTTCAAATACGTTCCTGCAGTGTGTAAATGAGAAATGTCCCCCACAGCCTAGGGCATTTGAACACCTGATCCCCAGGCGATGACATTACTTATGGAGCACAGCCTTGCTGGAGGAAGTATGTCACTAGGGCAGACTTTTGACTGCTCTTGCCCCCATGCCTGATGCCAGTTGCTCTGACTCCACAACCATGATGCTCCCTTATCCCTCTGGAACCACAAACCCAAATCAACTCTGCCTTCTATAAGTGGTCTTGATCATGGCATGTCATGACAACAGAAGAGTCACTGATAATTCGAACGCATGCAAGCACATTTGAAGAAATACTTTATCGTCTAACATGAAAGCCCCTCATCTTGCTTTTCTCACTTAATCTGTCCTGGAGACCTTCCCAAAGCACTCACAGGACATGGCACATGTGGGGTGCGTGGGCAGTGCACGGGTGCACATATGTGTGTGGTGCTCAGGGGCCCATGTTGAGCATCCTCATCAAGTGTTCTTCACGTTATGTCTTGAGACAGGTTTCCCACGAAAAACCGCGAAGTCACCAACTAGGCTAGTCAGGATAGCCAGCGAGCTCCAAGGATCCTCCTACCCGGGTCTGCCTCCCCAGTGCTGGGATTATAGGCACACACTGTTACAACTGACTCCTTTGAAGGTGTAGAAGCCGGAGATCCTGACTTAGGTCTTCAGGATAACACAGCGAGCTCACTACCAGCTGAGCCGTCTCCCCAACCCTCTTTGTATTCTATGTCACTGGGTAACTAATACCTTAGCCCCTTTGCAATGACTCACCCTCAACTCATGTTTAAGTTACAGCAAAAGTTTATTATGTTTATAGGCATCGATCAGCAATTACCCACAAGCCCTCCCTAGCAAGCAACCTCCGCTCTCTCCTCTGTGGCCCGTTTGTTTGTTTCTGTTACCACACACAGATGGAATCCTATATTGTTTGACATTTCGTGATGGTTTCTTTTATGAAAGATAACATCCTCAACGTTCACTCATGTAATATGCATATTACAGTCATTCCCTTTTAAAAACTGAGAGAGTCTGTCCTGTGTATAGATGGCCGGTGACTTACAAAGGCTTGATTGAGGACTTTTTTTTTTTTTTTGGCTTTACAGAGGTTTGAAAATAATACGTGTTGAATGGAAATCTGACTTTTTATCTCTCCCAGACTAGGAATAGCATCTCCAATCTATCTCGTGATCCCCAAATACAAGTGAATGTACATTTTCTGAACACATTTCACCTAAGCTATTTTGATTGGCAGGTTACATATGATGTTCAATTTTTAGCCTGATCTACTTGCCATGGTTGATTGTGATATAACCCTATTACAAGCTAAGGAACGTCTCCATATACTATTGTTTCTTTATGGACATTTGGATGACTCTGTATCTTGGCTACTGTGACCAGTGTTAGGGGGAACACGGGAGTATACTTATCTCTCAGAGACCTCAATTCCAGTTCCTTTGAACGAACCCCAGAAACAGGATCGCTGAAGTATATATAACCAGGCTCACCTTTCCAGTGCCTAGAAATCTTAGGATTCAAATGTTAGAATCCAAACAAAGATCATCTCCCTCCGCCTCTTTGTCTTTTTAGGAAGAAGCCAGAAAAAGAGGGCTGATCTTGGATCCAGGTCACTATGTAACAAGCATCTTACTAGGTCACTGTGATCCTGCCCCCCACCCCCCACCCCAACCCCCAAGTGGTTTCTAGCAGTCCCTGACTGGGCCAGGTCACATGTAGTGAGTTCAAATGGCTCTGAGGACAGCTCCATTCCTTATCAGTTTGTCACTGACGATTTTGGCTAGGAAGGGAATGGTGGCTTTCTGCAGCACTGAAGGTTGACCCCAGACCTGTCAGCACATCATACAAGGTTTCTGCCCCCTCCAAGGGACAGCTGCCTCTGACTGTTTCTAGTGTTGACTGTACATCCTTCTCCCTCCACTATGCTTACAGATTGAGTCTCCATTCTTGGAAGAGAGTTTCCTCTTCTAGAAGCCTGGCTGGCCTCTTTCTGTTACCACACCAGCCTGTACACTCCAGGAGCAGTCAGATCTCCCCCTGGTTGCCTGACCCAGCTATGGAATAGCTTGTTTCCTTATTTCTCTGTGAACAGCACACACACACACACACACACACACACACACACACACACACACACCTAATATTTGCCAGGAGCTTCTGTTGGTAGTCAGGGCTGTGGAAAGCACCATGACACATTGTGACTTAGGTCCCTTGAAAGAGCTCTGCAACCCCATTGCCACAGAGCCCTTCCCTTTCTGCCGAATTCTTAAAAAGGTCATCTCTGAGGTAGCAGGGAGGTGACAATGTTTGTCTAACAAAATATCCAAGGTTGGGCCAGTTTATAAAAAGGAGAGGATTATTTGGTTCAGCATTCTAGAGATTCAAGGGCATCACAAAAATTTATACTTGGTGCTGGTGAAGAGCCTTTAGTAGGTGAGGTGACATCACAATGTCAGAGAACATGCGAGGATCACGTGGTGTGTTGCCTAGGTTTATATCAACTTGATACAAGCTAGAATCATCTGTAAGGAAGGAACCTCGATTGAGAAAATGCCTTCATAAAGTCAGTCTGTAGGCCATTTTCTTAATTAGTGATTAATGGGGGAGGGCCCAGCCCATTGTAAGTGTTGTCATCCTTAGGCTGGTAGCTCTGGGTTCTATAAAAAGCAAGCAGAGCAAGCCAGGAAGCAGCACCCCTCCATGGCTTCTTAACCAGCTTCTGCCGTCCCTTCCCTGCCTGAGTTCCTGCCCTTCAGGTCTTTGATGATGAACGGTTTTGTGGACCTGTGAGTGAAATAAACCATTTCTCGGCCAAGTTGCTTTTTGTCATGGTGTCTCATCACAGCAATGGTATCCCTAAGTAAGACACATGGTAAGAAGGCAGCCAGAGAATAACTGGGAACTCACTGGGATCTCATGAGACTCACATTCATCTCTTCCCCCCCAAAATGAATGGCCCTTAGTTTTAATGAACCACAGTACTAACACAATGAGGACCAAAATGGAAACACAGGAAGTCTTGGGGGATGAATCACTCAAAGTGCAGTAGTTGTCTGGGGAGACCCCTAGCAGATGGGTACTTATCGAGAGGGCCACGCAACACAGACCCACCTAAAAAGACTCTTGGAGCAGTAAGCAGAGAGGCCAACAGTAGCATAGAAGAGCTGCAGAGGAACAGGAGGAGCTGCCAGGAGAGCCAGGGATGAGGACTGACGGGAACCCCGCTGTGGGCAAGAATGTTCCTGGATGCTGTCGGAATCAGATGGAAGATTCTGGGATTTTTTTACAGTGGCTTTATTCCCCCCTCCCTGCCCCCAGGCCTAATTATTTAAAGCACAAAAACATGTTTTTTTTTTCCTCAGAAACTCTAGAAAATATAGAAAAGCATAAAGATGAAAAAGACTCCCAATTATTCCACCCCTAAGAGAGCTGTCAATCAGTCACATACATATGTACTTCCTGGTTTCCTAGTCTTTCATGAATTGTGTGGTGGCTTGCATGTGAAATACCACTCATTATCTCACAAGTTTGAACACTTGGTGCCCAGCTGGTGGCGCTGTTTTGGAAGGCTGTGGAACCCTGAGGAGGAAGAGGGTCACCCTGAGGGCTCACAGCCTGGCCCAGCTTCTTGTGACTGACTCCTAGTAAGAAATGCTATGTGACCAGCTGCCTCCTGCTCCTGCTTGCCCCAGTGGACTGTATCCCCTCAAATTCTATCTCAAATAAGTCCTTCCTCCCTTAATTCTCATTCATTCTCTCTCTCTCTCTCTCTCTCTCTCTCTCTCTCTCTCTCTCTCTCTCTCTCTCTATCTCTCTCTCTCTTTTGTGAGGCATTTGTCACAGTGACAGGAAAGCAACACAGAGGGTAACGAAAGACACGGTGTGTGCGTTTGTGATAAATGGTTTGTGCCTTCCTTCCTCTTTAAGAAGACAACGAACTTGCGGGGTTCATTGGGTTTTCTAACTCATCCTTTAGTCCTACACATTTTAAAACTCTGGGGATAAAATATTAAAAATACATATTTATAGACAAAGCATTTGATTTTATATTTTTCTTGCATTTCCTTGTTAGTGAAAGTCAACAAATTGTTCCTACGGGTATGGATCACTTGTGTTTCTTATTTTGAAAGTTGACTTAGAAGAATTGCCTATTCTTCTACTGGATTACTAATCCTTTCTTTCTTTTCTTTCCCTTTTCTTTTCTTTTCTTTTCTTTTCTTTTTTCTTTTCTTTTCTTTTCTTTTTCTTCTTGAGACACAGTTTCTCTGCGTAACAACCTTGGCTGTCCTGGAACTCACTTTGTAGACTAGGCTGGCCTCAACTTCACAAACATCCACCTGCCTCTGCCACCTGTGTGCTTGAATTTAAAGGCATGCACCACCATACCTGCTACTAGTCCTTTTCTTATTGATTCAAAAATGTACTTTATATATTAAGTACTTTTTCATAGATTTTGTAACTATCCTCAATTTGTTGTCTTTGAATGTTATTTAACATTTTTTTCTGCCATATAAAAGACTTTAAAATATATCCAGTCAGATGATATCAATCTTTTCTTTCATGCCATTTACTGTTAACAGTTTGGTATGTATTTCTCCAGACATTTTTCTGTGCATATGGAGATATATCTATAAATATATATATATAGCTAGATATATAAAGTTTTCCGCACATTTAAGATGTCATGCACACTGCTCTGCAACTTGCTTATTTCACATTAGTGATATAAAGATCTCACTCCAATAGTGTGTTCTGTTCCACAGATTCAATGTTCTGTTATTAAACCAGCTTTTAGAGGTAGTCATTTTCACTTTCATATTTAAATATGACAGCTTTCTGGTGCCTGAAAGAAACAGAGACCTCAATTTATCTAGTCCATGTAACAAGCCAATTAACCCTGTGCTGGCTAATTTTAGCTGTCAACCTAACACAACATAGAACCACCCAAGAAGAGAGTTTCATTGTGGAATCACTGGTCTGTGGGCATGTCTGTGGGGGTTTGTCTTGATTGATAACTGAGGAGGAAGGACCCAGTCTGAGTGTGGGCGATGCCCTTCCATGACCTGGCCCTTCCATGACCTGGCCCTGAAGTGTGTAAGATAGTGAGAAGCTGTCTTGGCAGAGACCACAGGCAAGAGTGTCTGTGTTCTTCCTACATCCTTGACTGTAGGTATGATGTGTCAGAAGCTTGAGTCCCTTAGCTCTGAGTTCCCCAAAATGATGGACTGTCACCTGAGAGGCAAATAAATCCCTTTGTCCTTTATGTTGCTTTTGGTTGGGGTATTTTATCACAGCAACAGAAGCAAAGCTTTGACATTATCATAGTGTTTATATAAATTAATTTTTTTTCTGAGACAAAGTCTTGTTATATAGCCTTGGCCAAGACCAAGCTGGCCTTAAACTCATAGAGATCTGTTCTGATTGAAGGTGTGCACCACCACATCTGATTCCCTACAGCGTTAATGATTAACACCCACTCTTACCTTTCTGACTTAGCACATATATTAAATAGCAAATATTAAAGGCCACTATTGTATATTAAATATATATACATTGAAACTCCAGTTTCTCACTATGGGGTCTTCTGTGCCTATCTTGCAGTGCCATGCTGTTCTAATTATTTTAGCTTTGTAACATATTTTCATGTCTTCAAAGTCAATGCTATCCCTATTTCATCATTTTCACTGCTGCCTCTGATGATTTTTTCTTTTAATTGCTTGCTCCTTAAATTTAATTGTAAGTCTTAGAATCATGTGTGAAGTTTGCAAACTATTTACTTAAGATTTTAGTTAAAATTATGCTTACATTAATTAAATTAATTAAGGCTTTTTCTTGAAGTCTTTGTAAAATACTTATTTCAGCCTAAAAGCAGAATGTGTCTCTCCAGCTAGTCAATTTTGTGTTGTTTTTTTTTTTTTAAGTAAGTCTTACGTTTTTAATCATGTTTATTCTGAGACAGTTTAGATTTTTGTTACAACTGTAAATGGGGTTTAATGGGGTTTAAAAGTACATTTCATTAGTATTATTAGTATGTAGAAAAGTTCTATGTGTTTTTAGTATCAGCTCACTTTACTTTTCTATTGGCTTGGTTGTTTTCAGGGTTTCTGAATAGGGACTCTCACATAGACAGTCATGTCATTTGAAACTAAAAAGGAGAGCACGGAAGTTTTAGGGGCTTACTTTCTTCTTTCACTGTAGTCGTACCTTGTTTGTTATGGTTTGTCTGTCTGTCTATTTTCCTTACTGCTCAGCTAGAACCAATTCTAGGACGCAACAAACATGCAGGCTCCTCCTTCTGGAACTCCTCAGGGCTCACACATGGACCTGCATCACACATTCCCCCCTGTCATCGTTCCTTCCCGGGTCCTTGGAGACTTGTTTGAGCTTATCCTTGAATTCTCAGATGTAGGCTTCTATAGTGTCTAATATGTGGCTCACTGTTCCTTTTGGGTTTTAACACTCAGCAAACCATGTTTTTATCTCTTTCTTTAGAGAATAACGAGTAGCCCCCAAGGCCACCTCCATGGTCTCTGTGGATCCACATCTCCCCAGGGCCACCTTGGCCCATCTTCATCCTCCTGGAGTCCATGGCTCTGCAGCTCCCTAATTCTCAACTAACTCCCTTCTCTGCCATCTTGTCTCTATACTTGCTTGAGTTCCTGGGTTTTTCCTTTGATTCTCCAGAAGTTATCCCTAGATGGTCTTCAGGATCCCCAGATACATGATAATTTTTTGAGTCTTGGGAAATGCATGAAAAGGCCATTTCTGCCAGTCTTCCAACTTGCTGGTTCATTGTCTTCCAGCTCAGCTCAGCATTATCTTGCCCAGGAGAAAATTATGGATTCACTCTGGGCGTCTCCTTCTCCAAGCAGCCCCATGTCTTCACACGCTCCATTTGTGTTGCCTGAAAATAGATTTTTCTGACCCTTTACCTGCTTATCCTTTGAGGTGGAGCCCAATCCTCTATGCCTATGGTAGAAAACTTCAGGCTGCCATCCTCCACATTCTCTTAGAGCTTCATAAACGCTCCTCTGCTGGGATGCTTGGGACAATGTGGAACACTTATGTGTGTGTCCAGGTCAAGAAGAGGACCAAGATGTCTGTACCTGTCTCCCATCCTTACCTTGTTCCTCCTTTCTTCCAGGAGATCACCAGCCTAAGTCTCCATCTGAGTTAAGCCTAATTGCCACAGTTAACCAGCATGCTGATGGAGAATATAATCCTATTCTTCTTCCTATTCCCAAATTACCCATAATTCCTTCCTTCTAATAACCTTGCCTCTAATCACAAAAAACCATAGGCAATCAGAAGATAGTGTCAGGGTTTGTTAGTGTTGCATCTTCCACTTCTGCGTCTGTCCCTGCTCATAACAAAGACCCAGTTTCTGGTTTTGTTCTGGATCCTCCAACTCAGCAGAGACTTAGCTTTTACAATGATCCCCATTTTCCTCCCTGCCATCTGTACCCCCTTCCTATTAGATGATCCCAACTGGTTTATAAGCATTCCCGTGTATTATCCAACAAATAAATAAATAAATAAAATCTCTTGAGTCTCTCGTCCCTAGTGGAAGCCACTCTATGTCTCAGCTTTGCTCCACGCCATCTTTAACTGCATCTCCACTTCCAAACGACCCACCTCTTCTCAGCCCCTCCCACTCCTTCCAACCCCACCCAGACAGGTCTTACCAAGATCACAGTTATCTCCAAGTTGTCAGTTCATTTGCTCATTCCTGGGTCCACATCTTGCTCTTCTGGAACACAGTTGTTCTCAACCAGTGGGCCATGACCCCATTTGGAGTCTTTCATTGGAGTCTAATATCACTGGTCCTAAATATCGGATGTTTATGTTGTGATTCACAACAGTAGCAAAATTGTAGTTATGAAGTAGCAACAAAAATAATTTGATGGCTGGGGGTCACCACAACACAAGGAACTGTATTAAAGGGTCACAGCATTAGGAAGGCTGAGAACTGCTTGAATCTAGAAGCATTCAATGTGGGTTGGCCCCCATCCTCCTTCTTTACTTTTTGGTGACTTTATTTATTATTTAGTGTGTGTGTGTGTGTGTGTGTGTGTGTGTGTGTGTGTGTGTGTTTAGACAGGGTCTCTAGCTTCCTATGCAGCTGAGGATGCCCTTGAACTTCTGATCCCTCTGCCTTCACTTCTTGATTGGTTGGATGACAGACGTGTATACCATGCTCCCCTTTGTGCTGCTTGGGGTCATATCCAGGGCTTCCTGCATGCTTGGCAAGGACTCTACCAAACGCCCCACACTCTCTTTCTTGGGACACACCTGCTCTCCAGGTTTCACCTCCCTCACCTACCTCTGTCTCCTTTGCCAGGTTCTGCCCTCTTGGTGTTTGCGTGGTCCAAAGCTCAGTCATGAGCCCTCCTTTCTCCTGCATTAGCTCTTTTGTTAGGTCCCATGCTTACAGATTCCATATCTATGGCTTGAAGATGTACAGATACAGCTGGCCCAGTGATTACCCTTGAACGCCAGCTTCTGATATGCAGACTTGGGTTGTCTTCTAGCCCACCTTTCACACTTATCAGATCTGCAACAGAAAGCCAATGCTCTCCTCCTAACATTCTCCCCTCCTAATGGCTATGTTCATTGGCCCAGCTGCCAGACAAGCATGGCGGCCTACGCAGGTAATCCCACAACTCAGTGGCAAGAGCAGGAGAAATGTGAGTTCAAAGCTAGCTTGGGCTACACAGCATGACCCTGTCTCAAAGACAGAACAAAACAAACAGCCAGGCGCTCAAGCTGAAAATGAGAAGTCACTCCTGATTTTCTCTCTCCTCGCCCTCCTCTCTGTTCTACTATCCAGTCCATTAGCCAGCCCTGCTGAGTCTACCTGAAGTTGCTTCTCTAAGTCGCCTCTTGGTTTCTGGTTCTGCCTCTACCATTGTCATCCAACGTACCATCATTCTTTCCTAGCTCCTGCTGCCTCTTGTATCCCTTGCTTACCATTCCTCTACCTGGCGCCCACCTGATCTCCCAAAACACCTAAAACAAGGCATAGCACTATCCTGTGTGATCCACTCCTCACCTATGCCTAGAAAACCTTCTGTGGCTCCCAAGTACCACTTTCCAGTCAACATGTCTACTCCTCGCCTTATCTGCTCTTGGTCGGGCCACAGAGTTCTTTCCACAAATACACCAAGAAAAGCCGCCCCCCTTTTTCCCCCTCCCTCCCTCTTCCCTCTCTCCCCCTGCCTATTGCACTTTCAACAGAGCACTGGTCACAACTGGGTGTGTCCTTTCTTATGTATTTATTCTTATTACCTGTGTCTTGAAAGAAAAGTTTCCTGGTCATGTGGATTTTCCTATGCCATTTTCCTACACCTGGAGTAGTTCCCAGCACACAGGAAAAGCTAAATGCCTGTTGAAGGGATGAACGTGCCCGAGTGGCTCTAACACCGGAGCAAGCTCTCACTGGTTTGTTGGGTGAACAGTACCTGAGAGTGTACTGGAAGCTCCTGGAGGGCAGACACCCTGCCATAGGCTTCACGGTTTCCTCCCAGCTACTTATCGTGATACCATGGACTCTCACCACCCACAACCCCGACCCTAACCCCAGGTACTTAGTAAAATCTTGTTGAATTTATTTCTACAACAAGGCCAAGAGTCCTATCGACTATTTCATAGACTATAGACTTCATTTTTCTGAGAATAAGCATGTGCCATGAGGAAAATCCCATGAGCACAGGAACAAGGCGGGTAGGATGCAGTAGGCACTGGTTGCGTGCTCAGCTAGAAGCGGGGATTAAAGCCTTTTCCTTTGGTACTGTCCTATCAAGTGCCAGGCACGGTGTTACATTACTTCTTGATGCATGTGTTACAGGGTGCACAGTACCTGCTGGTGATGGTGGATCCAGATGCCCCCAGCAGGTCTAGCCCCAAGATGAAATACTGGAGACACTGGGTAGTGTCCAACATCACAGTAAGGAGGCCAAGGGGTATTTTCAATTCAAACTTGATTGGAACTGTTTGGAATTGTAGCTGGGAGGTCATTGCCCTGTATGGTTACTTAGTGCTCGTCCAAGAGAGCTGGAGATGAGGGTGAGTGCAGCCTTCTGGGTGAGAATCCCAAAGTTTCTAAGAACTTCAAAGACACATCTAAATGTGAACTGTGGTGGGCTGGGCGAGAGCAGCAGGAAACTCCAGTTTTCTGTGTGGTCACTGTTCTTTGTGATAGCGTGCCCCTCTTCGATGCCATTCTCAAAGTATCAGTGACTGAAGAACTGACCCACAAAACTTCTAGAAGTCCACAAGCACATCACTGTGGATTTGCCGGGGGCCGGGGGGGGGGTCTCTAGTGTTGTGGGGAGGATCATGTGGTGGGTGGGCCTTCCCACAAAGGACGAAAGGAGAGTTGCCTTCTTTATACAGAAATAAGCAGCTGCCTGTAAGTTTGTTTCATGATAGCTGGAGAGAAGCCTAGCGTGCCTTTTTCAGAGTATGTCTGAGGAGCAGACTATATCAACACCCGAGCGTTAGGTCTTCTGGTTTGAACTCATTTGGTCTCATGTCTCATCAAGTGGCCTTTTAAAGATATTGCTATCCAAATTGACATTACAGTCAGCTTTCAATGTCCTCAGGGAACCCCTGAAAGTCTCTTATATAAAATAGTGTTTGGATTGAGCCTATACACATCTTCTCACAGATTCTAAACCATCTCTAGATGATTGTCACATCTAACACAATGTAAATGCTACAGAAATAGCTTGTTGTACTGTATTGTTTGGGGAATTGATGGCAGGGAAACAATGCCTGCCCATGCTCACAGATATAATTCTCTATCATCTATCTATCTATCTATCTATCTATCTATCTATCTATCTATAGCGGCCTTTGGCTGAATCTGAGTATGTGGAACCCACAGATAAGAGGTCCAACTGTATATGATCTAAGTGTGTTTCACAATTGTGTTCAATTCTAGAATCTGGTGTTCATGAGTGACCCAGCAGTGTACTTTGGAGAAATCCATGCTAGCCCATAGGCTTCAGGCTCTGTGCCCAGACAACCTACTAGAGGGTTTTACAAAGACCGTAGAAAGACCTCTGCTCTATAAGATAATAGAAACTAGTGAAATGAAATTTGAATGTGAGTTAAGAGCTGTTGCCCAGCTCAGAGACCAGACATCTACTGTTGTTCTGCAATGTGTGAATTGTACTTTGACTTTCTGTGGCCATCCTGATGATCCCATGAAGAAAACTCTAGAAAATGTAGTGAAACCACAGTTGCAAAGGCTAGTGTCTTGACTGCTAGAACCCAGGGCAGAAGCAGGGACATCATTTTAAACTAGCTATTGACTCCTGACAATGGGAAGATTCTCATACCAGAGCAGGTGGGGAAGGGAGAATTACCCTGGCAACCAACCATATCCCAGCATCAGGACTCTTGGTAGGAATAAGGTTGGGGGTGGGGGGTGGGGGAAGGCAGCGCCAACTGAAGCCCTGATGGGGCTTCTTCAGCAGTGGAGCACTTTTCCTCGAGCAGACTGTGGGAGAATTTAGCAATTAACATAGAGGTATGGCTGAGAGAGGGTCCTGGTATGTGGCAGGGACAACAGCAGAGGACACCAAAAGCTGGGACACTTGTCAGGCCTGCCTCCCTCTGGAGCATTGTTGTTTTCTGGACTTGGGTAAAGTTCTTAGGGTGGAAGCTCAAGAGAGGATTTTTGCCAGAAGGTCACATTCATAGCCACCCCCACCCCTGCATACACTTATAACATTCTCTCTCTCTCTCTCTCTCTCTCTCTCTCTCTCTCTCTCTCTTCCCTGTGAGAGGGTTCCAGTAGGGATTCTCAGGCCAGAGGGAAAGCCACATGGGCAGAGCGGTTTCCCAGGTGAGGAGCCCTGGGTCTGCGACACATCCTCCATTCATGTCTGACACTTCCATCCCACCCACCCCGCCACCCTGATGCTCATCCAGAACATAGCCTTTACACCAGCTCTGTGCTGTGAACAAGGATTTAGCCCCAGATACCCTGCTTAGAGACACAGCAGGTGGCAGGTGACAGGTGGCAGCTGTCAGGCAAGGCTGCTAAACCACAGAGCTTAACCAAAGCCACCTGCCCCGGGCATGGCCCTCACTTCCCCTTCGCCCAGAGGAGGCTCAGGTTTCAGTCACATCACCACCCACTTTCCCTCTTCTGGGTGCCCAGCAGGAAGCTGCGGCTTTCCCTCATGGAGTTACTGCCACCTGCCCTCATGTGCTATAAGCCAGAAAGATGCCATCAGCCAAGTGGGTTCAGGTCTCAGGTCCCAGAGCTCTGTCAAAGGAAGAGTGGTCGAGAGTGGGGCTTCTGGCCAAGCCTAGGAGCCTGTTCTCCAATGGAGTTCACACAGAAGGGTAGGTTGATACCTTGGAGAAATGTACGTTCTTGGTCCCACAAAATCTATGATCTCCAAAGACTTCAGTAGGGAGGGGCCCATTACCTGGCAATGGGATGCTCAAGGGAACAGAGGCGGCCAGGCCTCTGCCGTGACAAAGTTGAAGTTCTTGGGCAAAGATCAAGTCAGCCACATGTGGTTCCCTGGCTGTGCTGTGGAAGAGCTTTGCAGACTCACAGATAACAGGGTCTCCACCTTGACCAAGTGGTCCAGAGTAATTCACAGGGTAGGGAAGCCTGCAGTGCCCCAGGCTGGAATGGCTGACTGACACCATCCATTTGTAGGGGCCATTTTCAAGTAAAAGCACTTTGGATACTGTTGAAAACCTCAACTGCTGTGTGCAATAGCATTGTCCCTTTAAAAAAAAAAAAAAAAAAAAAAAAAAAAAGCAGGGCTGGAGAGATTCAGTGACACCCTCCACTGGCAGCAGCAGTAGACTGTAGCTGCAGGTGTTGGATGTGTGCCCCAGACTCTATACCATTCATACCATGCTACACCATTGTGGGGTCCCATCATGTCCCTCAGTGCCACTGTGTCCGGGGACCACCATGTCCTCTCTGTAAGATGAAAACAATCTCTGTGCCTCATTTCCCACAATTCCAGCTCACTCTTGGATGGATAGAGGTTTCCAGGGCACTCTGCCCAGGGACTGCTGCTTTGGTATATAAAACACATCTGGCCTGGATTTTAACCTACATCCTACCAACACCTACCCAACGACACCCAAACACGCTCACCAGTAAGGCATGGGGTAAAGTCACTGCAAACAGAACAACAGTGGCCCTGTGGTTCCCAACGGACACAGAAAAAACTGGAGGAATTTAGGCTCGACTTGGTATCAGTTGGCCAGATATAACCATACATTGGGACCAGCGCATGGCCATGGAAGCCAGTCAGTGGAGATAACGTTTTGAAGGGCTACCCATACTAGAATAGTATAGAACTCAGTCCTTAGGAATATGGGGAACACCTGTAGCCCTCCTTCCCCCCACACACTCTAAAGATAGGCTCACAAGGTCTATATAGAGTGGGACAAGATTCTAGGCATGTGGACAGCTTAAACAAAGAGCTGGAGCAGAAAGATGTCCAGAAACAGAATTAGTCCTTGTGTAGTGGCTAAGAGCAATGACCCCAGAGTCAGTCTGCTCTAGTCCGAATCTGCACTCAACCATTTTTGGCTGTATGATTCTCTAGGTCTCAATGTACTCACCTGGAAAGTGGAAATATTTACAGTCTCTGCCTCACACTGTTGAAATGATATTTATATATGTTATTCCAGGTAAAATGCTTAAAGTAAAAACCCACAGCACGGAGCTAACTTTAAACAGTGGGGAGCTATGCTCTTACTGCCATAGCTCCAAGCCAACTACCTCTCGTGTCACAAACGGGAACGAAACCCAGGAAGGTGCTGTCCTGCACAAGGGAGGAATTATGAGGGTCCAGGGGCAGGCCTGGGTAGCAATTCCTTTACCTGTCAGTTCCCATCAGCTCAGCAACAGAACTAGGTGGAAGCCCCCCAACCTGGTCATGCCAAGGAATTCAGGAATGCAGACATCACACACCGAGTGCTCCTTGGTTCCTCCCTGAAACTCTCACATTGAGTAAAAGGGATTTCTAATTGTAGCCACACTCAATGGCACACACCTGTGATCCCAGCACTCCGGAAGCTGAAGCAGGAAGACCTGGACAGAGTTCTAGGCTAGCGTGGCCTGAGTACTGAGATGCTTTCTTAAAACACAAACAAAAGAATGCTGGTCCCAGCAGCACACAGTGGGATGGCATCTTCCTCCCGGTGGCATGTCCTCAGGTTTCTCTACAGATGTTTTTCAGTTCTGCTGAAGCCCAATTGAGACATCAATTAGCCTGCATCGCTCACTAAAGGAGAAGAATTTATTGGCTCCTTGTCTTATTTGTCTCAGAAATTAGCACTCGGGGCTTTTCATGCAGATATTTTCATTAGACTTTCTTTTTTGTTGTTAATGGGAATATTAAACACGGGAAGATGGTACTCGAATGCTTTTCCACAAAGACTATCATGATTGGTGACAAAGAATATGAAGAATAATTAAGGAGACAAGAGTACCCTTTTTTTTTTTTCCACTTCCAAAAAAGAAAATCTTCCTAGAAACAGTCAATGATTCTAAAATTTGTCCTGAATGTCTTTTTTGTTTTAAGAAAGAAAAGGAGCCGCCGAGTTCATGCTTCCCCTTTCATTCCATGCCCTCAACCTTTGGCAGCCATAAAATGGCAACCAATTCTGACTTGAATCAAAGGGAGCTCTAAGGGGTCATTATTCTGTCTACTTTTCTATAGGGTTGAATTTTTTCTGTAATAAGAGGTTTTGTGTGTGTGTGTGTGTGTGTGTGTGTGTGTGTGTGTGTTTAAAGGACCTCTAAGTATGTTTGATGAATAGGGTGAGTATAAAACCCAACAAACAGAGCCAGGATTAGCACCGTTCCCTGATTTTGACTCTCTGTGGTCACCATGTGTTTGAGTGAGCCACACTGGGGCTGGCGAGATAGCTCAGTTGATAAAGTATTTGCCTTAGAAACATGAGGGCATGAGTTCAATTCCCAGGACCCATGTTTGAAAAAATAAACAGATTTAAGAAAAACCTGGACATATACTTGTGAACCCAGCACTGGGGAAGCAGAGACAGAAAGATCCCTGGGGCTCTTCTAGCCTACTTGGTTAAATTCCAGGCCAATGAGAAACCTTTTTCAAAGAGAGCATCTGAGAGTGACAGCCAGGCTTGTCCTTTGTCCTCCACATGCATGTCTGCACATATCAGATAAATAAAATTTTAAAAATGTATATTTCTGTGTGCTTGTGAATGATCTCAGACATTTCTGAGAATCTGGCTTCTCCACTGGAAAATGGACACAGGGCATTCTTCCCCAGGACAGGAGTGAGGAATAAGGAGACTGAATGTAAAGAGAAGCCTTCCTAGAAAGAGCCCCACAGAAAGTAGCATTTTGTTCCCGTTCCTAATACACCAAGCAGCAGACCCTGCAGACATTTACATATGTACCTATAAATAATTATGGAGTGTGTTTTGTTTTGTTTTTTATAACCAGAGCCTAGCTAACAATAAAAAGCAGAATAAATTATCTTTATCAGGACCACCAATCGAGATGATGAGCGAAAATTGAAGAGATGGGATTGATAAGTAGTTCCTTTTTGTTGTTTGTTTATTAATGTTTTGTGGGTTGTTTTATTATTACTGTGTGTGTGTGTGCCATGTGCATGTGCGCGTACACATGTCTGTGTGTGTGTGTGTGCCATGTGCATGTGTGCATACACATGTCTCTGTGTGTGTGTATATGTATGAGAGGCAGAGAGAGAGAGAGAGAGAGAGAGAGAGAGAGAGAGAGAGAGAGAGAGAGATTCTTTCTGTAGTCCAGGCTACCCTCAAACTTGCAATTGCAGTTTTCCTACCTCTGCCTCCAGAGTGTTAGGGTACTGTATGTGCCACCATGCATGTGTGGGAGCAGGCAGTCCTACAACACAGCTGGCCATTGCCATCTGAACTCTGGACCTGAGGAGGCCTCTCCCACCCCCAGCATTAGGGCAAAGTTCAGGCTTCCTAGTCAGGCTTCCTAGGCTTACTGTTCTTTGGCCAGGCTGCCTGGCCCTTCCTCCTCAACACTTTCCACTTCTGTTTTTAACCCTTCGCCCGGTTCTTATCACTCACAGTCCCCCACTCAGCTGTCATTGTCCTACCCCAGAGATGCCTTCAGTCCCATTCAAAATAATTTAAATAAAATGTTGCTACAAAGTGGAATATTATCTTTTGATGAATGTTTTTAAAGCCCTTTAGGTTTTCACGGTAATTTGCGGTGTAAAATTATTTGGAGATAAGAGCCAAATTAGCTCTCCTATGCTGAGGTCGCTGTGTCCTGCTATCCATGTGAGCAGTGTTTAAATATAATCAGCCCTTAGACTAATGCAGCATAATTGTTCATTTGAAATAGCTTTTTTTACTCCATTCAATGAGTCATTAAAATATTCAAGGGATAATGCAATGAATTGAAAATGAATTTATCATATTATCCCATACATACTGCAGTGCTTCAGGTAACTAAGGAGAAGGAGGGAGAGAGGGAAGAAGGAAGAGAGGGAGTGAGAGAGAGAGGGAGGGAGAGAGAGAGAGAGAGAGAGAGAGAGCAAGGCACATAGGGAGAATGGGGGGCTTGTGCCTAGGAATATGAGAAAGGTTTTCAGTGGGTTTATGGTAAGTAGGAGAGGGAGGGGGGGACAAAACGCTGTTCTTTAGTTCTTCAAGGATCTCTCTCTCTCTCTCTCTCTCTCTCTCTCTCTCTCTCTCTCTCTCCATTCCGAGAATCTGCTCTACCACAGCTCCACTGTTAACTTATTTTTATCAAATATGTTTATATCAGAAAGTCGTTATGGAAACCAATTCTGCCATCCAGGAGAATTCCTGGAGCAGGCAGAAAACATTCTCTCTCTCTCTCTCTCTCTCTCTCTCTCTCTCTCTCTCTCTCACACACACACACACACACACACACACACACACACACACACACACACAGCATAGCACAGTCTTGCTCTTCTCCAGCTCCAGTGGTTCCGAAGGGCTGGGGCTCAGCTCTGCTTCTTGGACAGAGCTATGTACGCAGTGGACCCAACTATTTACCCACGGTCCCAATCTATTTCTGTGCTAATGTAAGGGGCTTGTGCTTGTCCCTGTCCCCTGGGCTTCAGTCACCGAGCCTATGTGTTCTAGTTTCTTTTCAATTGCTGTAATAAAGACCATGACCAAAAGCCACTTGTGAAGAAAGGAAAGGGTCTACTCAACTTACAGTCCCATCATCAAGGGAGTTCAGGGCAGAGTAGAGACCATGAATGAGTGCAGCTTATTGGCTTGCTCACCAGAGCCAGCTCAGCCTGCTTTCTTATACCACCCAGCACCACCGGCCCAGAGATGATACCACTTACAGGGGGCCTGGCCCTCCTCCATCAATCATTAAGCAAGAAGATGCTCCTGTGTAAGAGGGAGGAGCCAGTGACTTAGAAGATGAACACAGTTCCAAGATGCACAGTAGCAGGAGGTTAGGTTGTGAGACAGGGGCAGGCACTAAAACTTTCTAAAAAATCTAAACTTGACCAGACTACTCTCCTGCTAAAAGCCCTGTTCTACCCTCTCCCCAGGCCCGGGCCTGCTCCCAAAGACTATACAGCCTCCTGCTGATCTGTCCATGGTGTCCCCAAGCCTTTCTGTGGTCACAGCCTCTGTGAACCATCACTTGCTTTGTCCCTTCATCCTATAAGCTCTTCTGCGATCTACAAACACAAGGTGCTTTAAGTTCATCAGGACTTCCAGACAGATTACACCTTTCGGGTCCAGGAAGAGCTAAGATGTGTGATCATGAGACCTTCTCCAGGAACGGGAGAGGACGGCACGGTCTCCTGCACTCAAGTTGCCGTTACAGCAATCTTCCTGGAAATTTTTAAAACATCTCTATTTACTTCATTTTACATATATGTGTGTTCCTGAGGATATGTGCCTCATGAAGGCACATGAGCCCAGGTGCCTTGAGAGGACCAAAAGAAGGGTGAAGCTTTGTGAACTGGAATTATAGGTGGTTGTGAGCTGCCTGGTATGGGTGTTAAGAACGGAACTCAGCTTCCTCTAGGAAAACAGTAAGTGCTTTTTCTTACCCACTGAGACGTCCGTCACTCTAGCAAATCCTCATCAAAATCCAAAAAGTATTTAACAAGCAAACAGTCGGAGAAACTCAACAAGAGGAATGCACATAGGTTTGCTAAAAACCAGTCACTCCAGATAACTCGGATGTCTTCACTGCCCCATGGACAGAAGGGAGCCATAAGCAAGAATAACACATCTTGACTGTAGAAGGCTTAAACCATACCAATCTTTGGAGCCTGTGGGAAAGGAGCTGAGACTTAGCTTCAATGGCTGTGGCATGATGTGGGTTTGTGGCTCACTGACAAACCTGTTCTGAAAGGCATTGGCTGTGAAATTGGTCTCCGGTGTAAGCCATACAGTCTCGGTATGAGCCTTGTCTTGTTCTGTGTTTTGTTAGGGATGCCACTGTATTTGTAGGTGCACAAAGTTTCAAGAAGTAGTTAATATGGTGAGTGACATAAAACGGTTGATTTTTGACAAATAGGAAGTAGGGGCCCTCATTGCAAAAAAAAAAAAAAAAAAAAAAAAAAAAAAAAAAAAAAGGATTTAATTGAGATTGCTGTAAAGTTCTATATTTAAATTCAAATCAGTTTTGCTCGTTCAGAATGGGGAAGATCTGGCATGTCAGAGGTTCACGAAGAGAGCGATCAAGAAGAGTTGTTGTTAATTCCTAAGCTAATTTAAATCTGAATTTTCAGATAATAATAGAACATCAAGCCATAATGCAGGCATTAAGACAGTTAAAATAATCTTAGGCCGCATCATAAGAAGAAAAGTCTTTAGATCATTGAAGAGGCTTATGACTGGTCTTTCTCTGAACTGGTCAAACTATGTCTGTTCATTCATTCATTCATTCATTCATTCAGCATGTGCTCAGCACATCCTGGGCGATGGGTTCCATTCAGTCATCTGAAAGCTAATGCAGGCGGAGCCCTTCTTTTTAAAGAACTTCATGTCTGGCGACAGAGACCACAGAAGAAAAACAATGACTGGTGTGGAGTGGGAAGTGTTGGGGTGGAGTCTTGAGAACCCTGAGGAATGAGAAAAGAGAGCTGGGAGCAGACTCCCCAGAGGTTTGGACCTGTGAGCCAAGCAGACGCTCACCAGATCACCAGGTAAAGAGAATACTATCCAGGTAGAAGAGGAAGAATGTTACTGTGGCTGGAGCTCATGGTCCAGGGCAAGTGCTTAGGAGACAGAGTCAGTGAGCTGATGAGAGAAGCCATGAACAACAGAGGTTCTAATATCCCTTATCACTTGTTAGAACCCCCCTGGAAACCACACCCAAACCAATTACATCACAATCTTGGAGCTGGGGGTGGGGGAGAGTAGAGCTTAGATATCCACTTATTTTTAAGACTCTCCAGGTGAGGTAAATGTACATGAGAGGTGATGGGTGGGTGGGGGAAGTATTGTCATAGAACAGCCCTCGAGTATGAGTTATGCAAGATGATTAAGTTCCAATACCTAGTTAACAATGCTGTATTCAACACTCAGAACTCAAGAGGCTAGACTCATATAAAGTGTTCTTACCACAATAAAGGGAAAGGAATTAAAAAAAAAAATAAATGCACCAGAATTGAGAAACATCAATGCAGGGCCTTGTCCAAGACTGGGCAAGAATTTTAGCACATGGACTACAGATCTTTGACCAGAGATTAGAATCTCCCCCAAGGGGGCTGGAGGGAAGTTCTCCATGCTTAAGAGAACTTGTTGTTCTTATAGAGGACCTGAGTTCAATTCCTGGCACCCACATGACAGCTCACAAATGGTCCCTAACACCAATTACAGGGGATCAGACATTCTCTTCTGAGCTCCTTGGGCACCAGGCACACTCGTGGTACACAGATAAATATTCCAGCAAAACAGTCATACACATAAATAAAAATATAATTAGAAAGAAAGAAACTGCCTGGGAGCTAGGTGCAAAGACAGACATCTGCAGTTCTCTCTAAAAGAGTCAGGAAGATCATTTAAGGCCAGAGTTTGAGACCAGCCAAGGCAGCATAGCGAGACCTTTAGTCAATCGATCAATCACTAAATAAATAAATATCATAAAAATCCCGGCTTGTATGTCTAAAAGTTTTCTATGTCTGCTATGCCAGCAGGAGACAATTTTGTTCTTTCAGGAGAGATGACAGTGGTCTTCCCTGAGTAGATGAGTTGGAGGGGACAGCTTCAGGACCTTCCATGAGGTCAGGAGCCATCAGGACCTGCTGGTGGATAGGGAAATGAGGATGAAGGATAGCCCAGGGGAAGCGCCTAGATTTGGATGCAATTTACTAAGATGGAGACACTCAGACAAGCTCTGCTGAAAGGCCTTTTGGATCTCCTTACGGAGATGTCAATTAGGAGATTCATAGAAATCTGAGGTCCCATGAGAGCATGACAAGAGCCTAGAACAGCAAGGCATGCAGGGTGCTTGCAGCCAGGTCTGCTGCCTGGAGAGAGGAAGTGAGTTATCCTTGCAGATGTCCAAGGAGAAGCTACCTTGAAGGGCTTGGGGAGGAGGTTGGGTTTGATTGACAGTCAAGTGTGAACTCAGCAGGAACTTATATTAATGGAACTGAGTTCATTCAGAGAAGAGATGAAACAGGCAGAGAGGCTGGGGTATGCAGGGCCTTGGAAGCCATGACAAGTCAGCTCTGTCTTGATGGGTACTGGGTGGTACTTCAGAGTTTGGGAAGCAGTGTTCAGAAGGCTTCTCTGTCAGGCCACTTGCCAGTTGGGTGACATTACTGTAGACTCTGCTCTTGGGTGGATCTCCTATGCCCCCCTCACAAACTGAGACAGGCAGGTGGACTTTGGTGCTGGTACCAAGCTCTCATAATAAAGATCCCTGGACCTGATCCTCTACAAAGCAGCCCATAATCTTTCTGCACGTACGCATAGCCTGCTCTCCTGGGTCTCAAACACACAAAGCAAGCTGTAAGTTCCAAGCAATTCCCACATGCTTGCTCTCCCCACTGCAGAGTATTTTCAAATACCAGGGACAGTGGCATTGTTAGATGGAGAACATGGAAGCCACTCTCACATACTGTAAAAGGTGAGCCACTCCTCAGTGGAACATTATGATTAGTCACACCTGTCTGCCTGAGAACCTACTTCCCCAGTGATCCCCAACTGGTGATTGGTCCTACTGGCAGCCAGTGCAGCAAACCTCAACTGGTAACCAGCAGACCAGGGTGGACCACAGAGAAGGGTGGGGCCTGAACATCTCTCATCTGGGAGAAGTAGGGGAGGTTGTGGTGGGCCAGCAGCATCCTGGCTACTTCGGGGATGGATAAGGTCCCAGCCAGGAGATACATTCTGGAGGCAGCTACAGGAATCTACAGTTGCTAAGGTGAGAGGCTTACATTGTGACAATGACGCTGAGGAGAGAGACCCAGGATCATGCTAAAACTCACCAGTTACATGCCCCTCACCTCCCCACCAAAAAACAAAACAAAACCCAATGGAGCCAGGATGGAGGTCAAAGAATAAAGAACAAGTGGCCCTGACTTCAGTGCCCTCATTCACTGGGGTTTTTGTTTCTCAGAGAGGAGGGGGGGTGGGAGGAAGGAAGAAGAGGAAGAAGAGGAAGAAGAGGAAGAAGAGGAGGAGGGGGAGAAAGAGGATGACAGGGAGGAAGAGGGGAAGAAGATGAAGAAGAGAAGGAGGAGGCCAGTCCAGAGCTCCTCAGTATTCCTGGGGAGGAATCAGCAGATCTTTGGAGTGGTGGGGAGGGGCTCGCGATGGACGCTCCCCTCCAGGGGTGGAAGGACAGATGCACAGAGCTCTATGGGCTGCTGGCCTATCATGCCTTTCAGTAACAACCAGCTCTTCCCTTTCAAAGAGGGTGGAAGTCACTGTTGTCTTGTCTCCGTTGATGAACAGATTCTGGGTGGCAGGAGTCACCATAGAAACAGGTGCTATCTTAAGCAAATGAGGCTTATTAACCTTAAGAGTGGTGGAGTTTTCACAAGATTGCACATATAGGGTAGGAGGGAGACGGGGTTTGGTAGGGGGAGGGTCGAGGTGGCTGGGAAGCCATGTCGCTCTGGGTGGGGAGGCATGTGTTGTGTATGTGTGCTTGTGTGTGCACCTCGAATGTGGGTGCCCATCTAGATGTGTTGTGCAAAACTGCTTCTGGGAGGAGGTAAGCTCAGGTCTTGCCCCACCCCCTTTCCCTAAGAAATAAGCATCCTCCCCAGTCCCCTCCCTCTACCAAGAAACCTTTTTCTCTTAGAAAGTGGCCTTAAGGCTACAGGTGCCCAGAGCTCCAGCCACAGACCCTCTTCCTTCTCAACTGCTTTTGTGTAGACCTTGCTCGTGTCCCCTGGCCTGTGGCCATCAGAAACAGGTGCTTCTGGAGAGAAGAGCCAGGAAGAAGGGCCCTTTTTTTGCCTTAGGGGGCAGCTTAGTTCAATAGCACAAGTGAGAATACAGGCATCTAGTAGACTTGGGTCCATAGTAACTGGTCCATGACTAACTGCTTATGTCCCTCAGTGAGCCCCCATCTGTAAAGGGCAGATTCACCAGGCACCTCGTAGGGCTGAAGCCAGGATCCCAAGAGATCACCTAAGTTCACATGGAATGTGTATCCTTAGCATTCCCCATTGTGACCTGCCTCCTTTCTGGGGAGAAAAGGGGGGCCTTTCTCACATTAATATTTCCTCAGTACAGTTTCATCAGTCAACACACTTGCCTGGGATGTCTGCCCCATTCTGTGTTTTGGAAGCAGAAGTGGGAGGGGGTGTGGCTAGAGGAAAGGTCAGGACAGAGAGCCTGGCCCTCAGAGAAGCTGTGGTAGACAGGTAGGCCTAGAAGAGGTAAGTTTGGGTAGGGCTTTGAAAAGAGGTAGAGTTGAGATGGGCAGAGAGAAAGGGGCCATACATTCCACTCTTAGTGTTAAGAAATAGGCTTTCTCCCTCAGGATCCCTGAGCTGCTTGGTTCCAAGACACACATCTGCTGCCCTCTGCAGCCCCTCCTTGGGCAGGACACTCCACTACTTCAGCTAGCATGCCACCTGCCCCAGTCTGGCTCCCCTCCCTAGTATAAATCCAACTGTTGCCTCAGGGACTCTGACACAACGTTGTACATCCTCTGTAGTCCACGGTTTTGTTTATCAGGGAGATAGGTTAGCAGAGACCGCATGATCTGCAAGGACTCTGGGAAGTCGGGAAATCTTTTCCTTCCTTGCTGCAAAGGGTCAAGGGCCCCAGGGTTGGGGATATGTATAGCTCAGTGGATCAAGTGTTTGTGGCACAACCTGAGTTGAATCCCCAGCACAAGGAGGCAGGCTAACAAACTGGCTCATTGGTAAGTCCCAGGTTCAGTGAGAAACCGTCTCGAAAGATGAGGTAGAGAGTAGAGGAAGACACCCTACACTAACCTCTACACACACACACACACACACACACACACACACACGCACTCACGCACAAAGAGCTCTAACACATGCCTTGAAACTGAAACAAAGTTATCACCACAGATTGGCTCTTCCCTGCCTCATGGTTTTCTAGAACTCCAGAGCTACTGGATGCCTCAGGCTCATTTGGTCATACCCAAGAAGATACTGATACCCAAGGTCACACAATCTGTAAGTGTAGTGTGGACCACAATGAAGGGTCCTAGCGTTTAGTCTCTAGTGACCCAACATTGCTGAAATGAGAGAAGCCATCCTCCAGCTCATGTTCGGTGAGCCACCATAGGCTAGTGGGTAGTTAGCTAGGTCACCAGGGGTGCCAAGGGACCCATCATTTGGGTCTGACTAATGGAGAAGAAAAGGGAGATTCACTCCAGGCAGCTCAGCTCCCACCTCCTCTCCATTAAGAAATCAAAACATGGCACTTAGGAGTTTCACTTGGCCCCAGGCAAGAGATGCAACTTTAAGGATATATATATATATATATATATATATATATATATATATATATATCCTTTCCCAATCCACTCATCTATAGCTCCGGAATATTCTTCCCCATTGGCTTTAGAGCTGCTTAGTAACATGAAAACAACGCATTTGAAGGCTTGGCTGCAAGGGCCACTCACAGAGAGAATCTATGAGCTAACTCGAGTCCCAGACTCAACTTGGCAATAGACAAAATGGGAATATTCCATGAGCTACTTAGAGAAGAGCAAATCTGGAGGCCCTGGCCACAAAGCAAAGAGCAGAATTTCACCCTAGTATATCTCCCAGCAAAATCTTCTCCTTCCTCTATAACCGTGGCCTCTAGAAGTAATGGTAGCTTCCCTCCTTCCCCCCTTCCTCCCTTCCTTCCCTCCTTCCTCCCTTCCTTCCCTCCTTCCCTCCTTCCTTCCCTCCCTTCCTTCCTTCCTTCCTTCCTTCCTTCCTTCCTTCCTTCCTTCTTTCCTTCCTTTCTTCCAAGTGCATCCAGGTCATAATTTATAGGCATGGAATAAAGAGATCAATGCCATTGAGAGAAGTTTTTATTACTCAGTTTCAAGAGAAGGACACCTGCCAAGCTGTGCCACACAAGGTCACATGGGGAAGTCCCGGGGTGTGTCAGGAAGCAGAGGCGGCAGAGGAGAGTGTAGCCTGGAGCCTTCGCTGTGGTTTCTGCAGGAAAAGAGCAGAGTGAGGGCAAGCAAGCCCTAGCAAGCTTAGCCCTGATGAGCTGGCATAATATTAGTGGGCTCTGGGGTGATCGGGGTATGTCCCAGCTGCCTGGTACCTGCCTTAGGGTGGCGTGGGACATAGAATGTTGGCTAGGTATGAGAGGATGAGGGAAAGGAAGTGATGGAAGAGATGGGCTTGGGGCTGGTTAGTGTGTACGTGACAGGTGTGCTTGCAGGCAGTCTCTAGGAAGTAGGCAGCCTTGGCAGGGACATCTTTCCAGAACAAGCGCCCCTCAGGTTATCGATACATCAATACAAAATACAGAAGATAAAAAGCATGAGCAATCCATCCTGCACCCTGTCTCTCTGAACACTGCATTTTGAAATCATTCAAAATCCTCTTGTTCAGGTGCCTTCTTTGGGACTCTAAGACCTGCCCCACCCACTGCCTCCCACTTAGCGCAAGCTGTGCCGCACAATTTAGCACCCAATTCCACGCTATCTTGTTCCCTAGCCATTCCAGGGTGCTTGCCCCAGTTTCCCAGCCCCCCTGGGAAGGCTCTGCTCGCCTCCTTCCTGCACTGGTGCATGTCCAACCTTGTACCCTGAGCTCTACCGTGTGCATTGGCATCAATGCTTATCCTGTCTAGAGTACCACTTCTGATCATTGCCTTTGACACATTTAGAATGGGTAGCCAGGCTGACATCATGACCTGCATTGTCCCTCTGACTACTCTCTTCCCTAGGTCCTTCTGCTTGCACAGGCCTAGCAGAGGTCTTCTCACAGCTTCCTCCAATAACCACACACCCTCCAGCTCTGACCACAGACCACTACTCACCATCCACAAAGCCCCTCCCCCACCTCCAAACATCCTCCACTGCCTTCCCCTACATCAAACGGCCTCTCCCTTCTTCTCTCCCACAGCAAAGTGCTCTGTGGTTTTCAAACTGACACAGGCCACAAGATGTCTTCCAGAGAGAGCATGAATTTGCCTGCCATGAGTTTATTGACCTTTGTTGAGACTGCTCATCTTCCTGGCCTCAGTATCCTGCCAGCTTGGATGAAGAGTTGGCTATATGACCACCAAGACCCCTTTGGGCATCACCATCTGGAGTACAATTACTATATAGCTCTTTCCTGGCCTAGACAAGAATGTCTCCTTAGATAGCACAGGGGCAGATATAGGAACTGTGATTGCTGATATACCCTCTCCCAAAAGCCAGCACCATATGCTGGGTAAAGACTTCTTTCCATTCCGTACCATTGACCATGCCGTTGATAGTTTCAGTAGTAAAAGATAACCCATCCCACCCAAGCCTGGCCAGGCAGACACCTCTATCCCCTACCCCTTCCTTTCTCATCTCTCTGCTAGGCATTGTAGGAAGCTGTAGAAGGCTAGTGCTAAATATCCTCAGGAAACTCAAAACCCCATGGAGAAATGAAATAAACATAGACACGCATATATACACAAACACAGCATATCATCTGAGAATTGCTGAGGAAACTAGATGATGCCGTAGCCCAATGGCCTGGTACTCTCACCAGTCTAGGATGCTGCTTGTAATCCCTCCTCTGGATCTGCTGACATCTGACTCTCGGTCTCTGGCAACACACCATATGAAGCCATAGATGGGAACCCAGTATCCACCACCAGGAAAGAACTGTGCTATAAACATTGGACTGGGTGGGATATGTCTGATGCTGTTGTCATTGTAAACATTCCGTATCATGGTCCTCTTAACCACAGAACAGCTCTGAAATCACTGCATCTCCAGATCTAAGACGCACGTATGTCCTTGACACTTAGAAACACAAAAACCATCATGTTTGTACTGATACTTGCTCCAGAAAATATGGTAGATTCACTTATATATTATACTAGTAAAAGGTTATGAAACAGCAATGAAGTAATATATAATTAATATGAAGATTTTTATGAAGTGTTTCAGAAAATAAATAAAAGTCTTGAAGGAATAGATAGACGTTAGATACATGATTATGTAAGTGGGTAGATAGATATGCACACACACACACACACACACACATACACACACACACATATATATATATATATATATATATATATATATATATGTAGATACAGATATGCAAATAGATAGAGTTGATAATCTCTAAATTCATTTGTTTGATATACATTGATTTTATTGGAATACAATATAAATTTTTATAGACGGGAGAGAAAGTTCAGTAGTTAAGAGTATTAGCTGTTCTTCCGGAGGACCCAGGTTTAATTCCCAGTACCCACCTAGTGGCTAACAGTCATCTGTAACTCCAGTTCAAAGGAGCCTATCACTCTTTTCTGGCCTCTATAGACACCACATACTCATGGTGCACAGACATATGTGTAGGCAAAACACCTGCATACATACAATAAAAATAAATTAAAATGTTTTTTATTGGAGCTTAAGGTATTCAGTATTATGAAGGAGAAGGAGGAAGAAGAGGAAGAGGAGGAGGAGGAGGAGGAGGAGGAGGAGGAGGAGGAGGAGGAGGAGGAGGAGGAAGAAGAAGAAGAAGAAGAAGAAGAAGAAGAAGAAGAAGAAGAAGAAGAAGAAGAAAATTAAGGAGGAAGAGGAGGGAGGGGGAGGAGGAAGAAGAGGAGGAGGAGAAGGAAAAGGCTCATAAGGACTATTCAAAAACAATTTGTAAAAGAGGACTCATGGAGCTGGGCGTCAGATGGAGCCATGGCTGATACTGATGCATACTGGAAACTACAGTATGTAGTGTCGCTGTGGTGGAAGAACCACAGATGCCCTTGAGATGGAACAGGAAGATCCAGAGCCAGCTAGAATACTCATCCCAGCATGAAGAGGGACTTACAGGTTCCCCTACCCAGCCACTCAGAAAGCTGAATCAGGAAAATGACATATTCAAGTCTAGCCTGGGCTACATCATGAGCTTCAGGCCATTCTGGACAACTTACTGGGACTGTTTCAAAACAAAGCATTTAGGAGGAGCCATGTCTGTGGCTTGGTGGTGGAGCACTGGCCCAGCGTATGGAAGGCCCTGGGTTCACGTCCCAGGGCAGCAACAAGGGTATTAAAGTTCTTTCTCAAACTGGAATCACAATAAATTCAAAATTAACTATGTGAAAGTAGATATGTAGATATTAATTTTTAATGTTAAATCATAAAAGAATAAAATGTACTGACACTTGTTACACAGCTGTATAAAACCTTGAAACGGTAAATATAAAAAAAACCTTCAAGGGCCGATTAAAAAAAAAAATGCACTTTGGAAAAACGCAATGTACCGATGACAAAATGTCACTGTCATGGACACACACAGCCATCACAGTGGGTTAATAACACACAGACCTAGCAGAGCTGTGGGAAGGTGGAGGACGAGCAGCAGGGTAAGTGCTCAGGACAGTGTCTGGCACAGTAGGCACTCAATACATTTTAGCAGTTATCAATCTACGTTAGCGCTTAATAGAAAAATATGTGATTTAAAAATCAGCAAAGGCCACAAATAGGACAGCTTGGGTGGGGATGGGGATAGAACTCAGAGCCTTATGAATATTTCACAGGCACCCTGATGCCGAACTACACCTATAATCCAGCCGTTTCTGTTTAAAGAAAAGCTTCATAAAGCTATGAGAAATAAACATCTCTATACAGACAGTGAGAAACGCAGGCCAAACAAGAGATCACCTGCCTTCACAGCCCACAGTGACGATAGCCGCTGAACTGGCAGAGCTTGAATGGGGCTCTGTATTACAATTAATACCCAGGATCCTCTCATTCGTCGCCAGTGGGAATGGAGGATGAATTGCCAAGAACTGTCTTGCAGGGTAATGCTGTCAGGTGCAGCAAATGCCAAATGCCTTTACAGTGTATACAGGCTTTGACCCAAGGCTCCTTTTGGAAACCTGTACAAAAATTATATTTAAAAAAAAAATGTGATATCTATCAAAATAAAATCAGACATGTTAAGTACAGTAAATTATAGAAGATGTGAATGGCATGTATCACCCCAGTACAGTTCACTGCCAGGTGGCTTATACTGGTTACAAAGTAGAATGTCCCAATACCACAAAAAAAAAAGTTAAAAACTAGCCATGACCTATTTACTCAATGAGAGGACTGGCAGCTAAGCGTGGCTTGTGGAATAGTATGCAGCTACTAAAATAAACAATATAAAGAGGACCTCGCCAAAGCATTTATGTCACATTTCTATGTGAAATGAAAAAGCAGATTAGAAGTTGTTAAGCTTTGGGGGCTGGGGTACAGCTCAGACGGTAGAGCTCTTTAGGAAGACACAGAGTCCTGGTTTCTGTTTCCAGTGCGACCTAAGCTTGATGTGGTAGTGTGTGCCTCTGGTCTCCATGCTGGGAAGAGGGAGACAGGGATCAGACTCCAGGGTCATAATCAGCTGCGTAGCAAGTTAGACGCCAGTCAGGGATGTTCAGGTCTGACCTTCAGAACAAAACCAATATAAGTTACTAGACAGATGCTGGACATAGTTGTGCGTATCTGTAATCCCAGCATGTGGGAAGCTGAGACAGGGGGATTCTAAACTCAAGTCTAGCTTGTGCTACATAGCTAAACACCATCGGAAGAAAGAAAGAAAAAAAGGAAGGAAGGCAGGAAGGCAGGAAGGCAGGAAGGCAGGAAGGAAGGCAGGAAGGAAGGCAGGAAGGAAGGCAGGAAGGAAGGCAGGAAGGAAGGCAGGCAGGCAGGCAGGCAGGCAGGCAGGCAGGCAGGCAGGAAGGAAGGAAGGAAGGAAGAAACAAACTATAATTAATCAAAGGGCACTCAGGGAATGCCTACAGGTACATTTATAAAGGACACTATTTCTGCCCCACAGGGTGACTTCAGCTCAGTAAAAATAATTAGATGGAACCTACCCCATTTGGGTACATGGGAAAATATGTACAAGAGAAGAAACTGGAAGGTATACCCACCAACATGTTCCTAAGAGTCAAATCCAGGCAGCAGCTGTAGAATTGGAAGTGGTTTTTATGTTCTTCTTTGGGCTTAGATGTTTTTCCAAATATTATATAATATGTATTTTTATCACCATATTTTAAGTGCTGTCTAAAAAAAATTAAACTGCAGAGCAGAGCATATGACCATCACAGCTACAGGGGTGATGGGGAGAACTAGGAAAGGTCCCCGAGGCTGCCTTTAGGAGGCACGGAGGCCCTGGGAGCACCCTGCCCCCACCTCCCTGCCCCCACCTCTCTCCCTGTGCATGCCTCTGCCCTCTAACAGGACTCCATTTGCAATTACAGGTGGAGGTGGCAAGTCTGCCCTAGGATTGGAAGGTGGGGTGGGCTAAGAGTGCCCTACAGGCAGAGCCAGAATCCTGAAATCCTGTCTGCTCTTTGAAAGGGTTACTGATACTTAAATAAGGCGAGGCATGTCAGGTAGTGGATGAATCACACAGACATGGAGCGTCTAAGTCAGAAATGTTGGTTCTAACTGGTAAGAGCAAGGAAGGCTTTACAGAGCAGGAAGCCTGACAGCATGGGTGGGCTAGAACCTAAGTCACAATCCAGTATCATTGTCGGGCTAAAAAAATGAAAGGTCCCCAAGGGATCTGGGGGAGACGGCTCAGTCAGTAAAGCCCTTGTTTTACAAGCGTGAGGAACCGAGTTTAACCCAGAATCCATGTTTAAAAGGCTATGCGTGACAGCACGCGTTCATAATTGTAGTGCAGATCCCTGGGGCTTGTGGCCAGGCAGTCTAGCTTAACAGTTTCAGGCCAGTGAGGGGACTGTCTGAGAAGCAGTACCCAAGATTGTCTCCTGGTCTATACACACGCACATGCACACACACACAAAAGCATGTATATATATTTACATACATACATACATACACACACACACACACACACACACACACACACACATACATACATACATACACACAAAAATGCATGCACAAAACACAGGTCACCATAGAAATATCCCACCAACCCTGCTCCCAGCTCTTTCATCAAAACTGGACCAAGCCCTAGCTAGCATCTTTGCAAGGCCGTCGATGGCAAGGAACCCTAACACTGCTGTTGTACTCAGAAGGGCCAGTCTGTATATAGGGACCACTGGACTGTGATGTCACCCACAGCCAGCTCACTCAATGACCTTAATGCGAATTTCCTTACATTTGTTGCCAATCATTTATTAAGAATCCCATAAAATTAAACATCAGCTCTCCAAGACTGAGGTTTTTGTTTTTTTTTTTTTTCCTGACTCGCTCACTGCTTTATGCCTAGGGCCTAGGATGGTGTTTAATGAACTGTAAGTACTTATTAAATGTGTGTTATATAAATTAAATAGAGCTGAAATATTGGCTTACAGGAGTCCACACCGTATTGCATGTATATGTGATGAATACATATGTATGTATACACAGTTCTGTAGCAGCCTTGTGAATATGCATTATGTGTTTGTACATAATATATGCAGAGAATCCAAAAGTGGATGTGCATACATGTGTACGTATACACACACACACACACACACACACACACACACACACACGTGTGCCATTTGGGAAAATATCAAAAGGAGAAGCCCACAGCTTTCTCAGGAGTCAACTGCATCCTTTGAGAATAGAATTCCAATAAAATAGATTTTGGATGGTGTCACAAATAAATTTGCCTTTCTAAAAGCTCCCAAATTAAAATTTGAGAGGCCTGAACATGAGGACGGGTGGCAATGAATAGATATGAATTTGCTTTATTTGTGCAGCATGAAAATCTCACTGTACCATTTCAGGGAGAGGAAAGAAAAGCCGAGGTGAGGCAAGTGAGCCCCCGGAAGCTCGCCTGCTCAGGCTGCCTCCTGTCGCAACCTACATTCGTGGATCTGTCCAGAAGCCCAGTGGACATTATAGCCCATTGCACTAGCCCAACCCAGAAGCCCGCACAATTCAGCTTCTCTTTGGGCATGCATGGGCTGGGGTGGGAAGCAGAAATCTGCAGGAACCCAGTGCCTGAGGCTAAGGGTGCCTGTGAATTACCAGCTTAACTGATTTAACTCTTTTGGGCCTCTGGCCAACCAAAGGGTGCTGGCTGTCTCTATGTCCTCCCCCAACCACAGCAAAAGAAAGTGATTTCTGTCACAGTGATCCAGCATCTCAAAGCCCTGGGGGATCGTTGCATGTCCCAGGCACTTGCAGATCTAAGTGTCTCATGCTAAAGACTGTATTTAAGGGTAATAGAAAACAGTTTGATCTTTAAAGAACCCTGGATGCATAATATCTATACATAGTTCTTGAATTTTTATCCTAAAAACAATTAGCCAAAAAGCCCTTTTTATATGATATTTGCAACTACACTGACAGTAACAGCAATTAAACCCCGTCTGTTTGCTGAGAGGAGCCAACTCCCCCTTTCTCCAGAAGCCTGTAAAATGTACAAAGTGGGGACTGTACCAGCAAGCCTGCAGAGATAGCTCGAGACCCTCCAAAGACAGGCTCCAGCTCAGCTATGTCCTCTATAACCCCAAGTACCCCAAAATCTCAAACAGCATAGCAACCCAAGAATATTCTTTGTATTTCCTTTTATATCTCCTCCCGACATATGATATCTTCTGGTCTACCTCTTCCCTTATCCTCTCCCCTGACTTCCTGTACTTTCTGCCTCTCAGAAGGGCCTTCCACTTGCTATGGTCATGGTCAGCCTCAAAGGCTTCTGTGCTCTATTGACCTGGGGTCTTTTCAGGGAGAAACTGTGTCTAGGTCTGGCCAGCGGCTATGACGAATAAATGCAGGAGAAGGTGAGTGGGTGAATTAGTCAGCACTTACCATAATGGAGAGTAACAAAAGAAGCCTTTGAGGTGTATGCAACAAAGACTGGGGTTCTAGGGCTGAGAGAGAGAGATGGGAGCTGAACTTGTACCTATCTTCCTATTGTCACAATTACCCATGAACACTGAACATGACCTAAGCCCTCTCCAAATACTCTCCTGATTGGGAAAGGTTCCCAAGCTCTTAATTTTTATCTTTTTTTTTTTTTGTATCATTAAACATATTTTTTTTTGAATAGCTGCTCTTATACAGAGAGCTCCTGGAAGTAATGCCACAAAGTAGCAAGTTTCAGGATTAGTGACAGACCCTGTCTCAAGGGAGTAAGGTGACAGGACAGATAGTCCTCACCTGGCCCCTCTGTGCACTCATGAGCACACACATGCATACATCACACACACACACACACACACACACACACACACACACACACACACACACAGAGCAATCCAGCCTGGTCTAGTGGCACAGGCCTGTAATTCCAGTTAGTCAGAAAGCTGAGACAGGAAGAGGCCTATGTGGCCTCCAGACCGAGTTCAAGGCCAACCCAGACAACCTAATTAGACCCTGTTTCAAAATAAGAAGTACAGAGAGCTGAAGACAAAGCTCAGTAGCAGAATGTTTGACTGACATGCACAAGACTCCAGGCCCAATTCCCAATACCATGACCAAAATTAAAAGTAAAAAGCAATGCAAACTATGGGGGATCACCAGGTATTCTGTACTGGGGAACAGGGCTGCAGAGTGAGGTGAGATCTACAGTGTGTGCAAGGGAGCACTTCTCTGAGAAGGCGATGTTGGAGCAAAAATGTAGAAGAGGTGAGGGAGGAGGCTTACAGAAATCTGGGAGGACTCTGAGGAGAACCAACCAACGCAAAGGGCTTAAGGCAAGAATATCCCTGGGTGTCCAATGTGGAGCTAGGAGGCTGTGACTTCAGGCTCAGACCAGGGTAAGGGGATATGAGATGAGAGAGTTGAGATTGCAGGTAGGCCTCTGTTCTTCCCGTGAGTCTGTCAGGAGCTACTGGGGCAGGAAGCAGATGTAGGATACACTTACAGAGGTTCTAGCAGGATTCCTCTGACTGCTTTAGGCCTCAATGTAGAAGCAAGATGTCAGGAACCACTGTAATAGTCCAGGTGACTGAGAAAGAAAGCCACAAGTCACTAGGCTAACAAGAGCCAAAGCCAGCTACAGTTGTACCTTGTCTCGAAGCTAAGCTCAGCAGACGTGCTGTGTTACCTTGAGTTGGGAAGTTTAGCCAGCTGGGGACAGGAGAGGAAACACATTTTAAGGAAGGAGAATCACTTCAAACAAGTGCCTGACAAACTGAAGGCATGTTCTTTGGGAAAACAGAGACGCCCAGCTCAGGAACACCCGGACACTGGTCTCCCCCTGGGGTGTAAGATTGGCTCCAGAGGACTCAGTATTCTTAGAGAAGTCGCCCCAAAACTGGCCTATGGTCTCAGGCACCACCCTGCCACCTTCTGACCTGCACAGATGTCCAGTGGTAGGGATAAAGAAAGCACAGTCTTATTTCAGGAAGCTTAGACACAGGGTCCTCCATAAATATCAGCACAGTCTTGGGGAGGGAGGGCAACATATTGGCATAAACTGGAAGCTGAGTGACTATAGTCTTACCATGGCATCTGCCTTCATTCTAACGAGCTGCCCTGAAGATCTAGGCAAGCCTAGCATAGTTTGCAAAGTGAAGGGTTTGAGTCCCCTGAACTCGGGGTGGCTTCCACGTCTGAAGCCCCACTGTTTCTCAGCTTCTCCACATTTTTGACTTGCCAACAGCCTATTCTCCATCCCAGCGATTTTCAGAATCCACGTGACACACTTAGTGTGGGACTCTGTCTCTCTGTTTCATTTTCCTGGTTACATTATTCCAGATAATACTCCTCTTGCTTGCCAAGAGAAGAAGAAAAAAAAATGACATTAATTAAAGATTTGGTCTGTGTCCTAATCAAAAATTTTGAAAATGAATGTATCATACTGTACGTTCCGTAATGTAGTCGGCTTTTTTACTTAGCAATATATCATTAACATTTTCCTATGTCAACACATAATCTTCGGAACCATGATTTTTACTGCAGAAGTAGTTTACCATATGGGTGTACTATAATTTCCTCAGCCAATCCTTTACTGTTGGACATTAGGCTGTGTCTCTTTTTTCCCTCAAATATATATAATTATCACCAAGGCTACAACAAACACGTGAGCAGATAAGATAACTCTTCCTTCACCTCTGTGGTAACTTTCCTAGGATGAACCTCAGAGTTCAGAAGCTTCGTGTGTTCAAGGGTCGATGGTACATGTCTCCAAAATACTCTCCAGTATTTTGAATTTTTAATCTATTTAGAATTCTGCCAACCATATTTGAGGGCTGAAGGGAAATAAAGCAAGACTATGGGTCTAACCCCCTCACCCCTATTCTACACATGGGTAAACTGAGGCCAGGTGGAGATATGGTCAAGTAATTGTCCTGGGCGCCCCTCACAAGTGTGTGAGACAACACAGCTAGAAAGCAACAGACTGTTTGTGTTACCCACCTGCCCAGCCTGCCCATCTCAGATGTTACTGCCATAACTCAGGCTTCTGGAATCTTCCTCTGCCTCTGAGACCTACTGGCCCAAAAAGGTCTCTTTCACCACTTCTCACATACCCCCACCCCCACCCCACCCCATCCCCACTCCCAGTAAACTGTTCCTCCTTCGACCCTCTCAGTGCCTCAATAAGAATGGGTTCTTATCCCATCTCCAGGGACATCTCCAGGATGTTGAGGAGATGTTTCCTGTTGAAAAGCTGTCTCCATGAGCTGCCAGGGCTTTCCTCCCACCCCTGGCCTCTTCATTATCCTTCCCAGGTACCTCCCACTGCCCCCTCTTAATTGTCTTCCCAGCGTGCCCTCCCCACGGTGCATCCTGCAGAAATGGCTCTACTCCCAAAGGCCTCAGCCACACACCCCTCACCTCTGTCCAGGGTTCCTTGGCTAGGCCTGTGACCTATTTCTCCCTGTACACCCTGCAAGGGCTTTCACAGTGCATGAGACAGAATATTAGTTCAGTGTTGCCTGACTCAGCCCACACCTCCCCCACTCACCTGCCTAGAGCATCCTTGAAGGTTGAATACAAACACCTCATCTTCTAAGGCAGTCCTGGGATCTGTTCCGTTTAGGACGTCAGGCACCTCACAGAATGTATGCAGTCCTCCAGCCTAAACACCCTTAGAACACATTCAGAGGTCACAGCAGTTTATTTCTCTGACTCTCCACCTAGACTCAAGCCTAGAACTTGGAGAACTTAACTTCTCTGCGTGTGTTTGAGTGTGTTTGAGGACTGAAGAGCAAATGTTATCCTGACCTATTAAATCCTCTTCCCTCTGCCATTGCCAACCAACTGGAATCTAGACCAAGAATTGTTTCTGACTTCAGTGAGAGGGTACGGGTACCACGGAAACCAAGCTTATCTGGCAGAGTGCTGGTACCCTCACCTGCTTCCTCTACTTCTATCACTTCCCAGGCGTGAACAATAGCATCCATTAGGAAAGGCCGTTTAAAATTTAAGACCTGCTCTGATTCTTGTCTCCTGCCCACCTCTCCAGTGTAAACTACAAGACAGCCTGACTGCCATGTCTAGAGCAGACCCTCAGCTCTCAACGCTTCTCACTATATCTCATCACTCTTCTAAAGTACCATTCCTTCACCCCGAATGTGACTCTCATCACCCTCCAAGAGAGGCAGCTTGAGGGTGTTCTCGGAGGGGACCACTAGTGAAGATTTTGCTCTTAAGTATCAGGATCCCATCCAAAGGGACTCCTTTCTTCCCTTTGTACACCCCAACTTCTTTCTAGGGGAAACATGCACAGGATACAAGAATGTCTTTGGGGGCTCCCATCCTGGGAGCACTAATCCAGAACCCTCAGAATGGAAGGTTAGCGCTTCTCTTGCTAGGGAACAAAAAAAGATCAATGTGCCAGGGGGCGTGGCAGGGAGAGAGGGTGGGTTTCATTTCTACTCTGTACTGGACACGTCCTAAAACACCTATTGTTTAAGACCATCATAAGCTCCACTTGCACACAGGAAAACGATGGTTTGGAGAAGTCACTTCCTTAATCCAGAGTCTTACGGCTGGTAAGATCTGGGGCAGAGATTTAAACCCAGCTTCTCTTGAGTCCAGTGTCCGCCCTCTTTCTGGTGCAGCCGTTGCCTCCAGACTCCAGCCATCCACAAAGCCCCAGGAACAGTTCTCCAATCTCTATTGGTCCCATCTCCTCCTTCTCCTCTGTTAGCACTCACTGATAACATCCTCCATGCCAAACTCCCAGGACCCTGCCTGCTACCTAGTGTCTTTATTTTCAAGAAGGAAGCTGGCAACCTGGGTTTCTCGGGTCATACTTCTACCAAGGGACTGAGTTCAGATCATCGGAGTCAGCTCCACTTCTGATCATCTTGTCCCCACTTCCTAGCATTCCTCTCGGCTCTCCTCCCCTAAAGAACAGGATCTGTGGCCAGACAGACATGTTCCAAAATATCTCACCCCTTCAACCTTCCCCTGGAGCTATCATCTTCAGTCTGGAATTTTGATAAGATCTGAGCTTTGACCCCAGCTTTGGACAGGGGACAGGGAAGGCCTGGGCCAGATTCCCAAAGTTGTCTCACAGGGACAAGGAATCCCCAGTCCTCTTCTTTAAGAACTGGTATCCTTGATTAGAGACCACTGAAAGCCAATGACTTCCCCCCAACCCCCGCCTCAACAAACAAGAGTAGCCTTAAATTTGATGACCTTTGCTCACGCACTCCCATCACTTAAAAAAAGAAAATACAGAGACATTCCTAGGTGAGGTTACCTGAGGCCAGGCCCTGGGCTTTATGCTCAGCTGCTCTGCAATCCCACTGCAACTTGTAGATCTAGGGCAAGCAGAGTCAAACTAAGTAGCAAAGGTGGAGACACCATGGTATGGAGGAATGGGCATAATGGCAGCCACATGCTCAAGGAGCATCTGCAGGCATTATGTGGATGGGGCCCGAAGCATCTCTGATGGTCCCCTCCACAGCGCCCATGCTCTTCCTCCTGGTGTCCTCACTGTTGACAGAGGGTTATGTAACCCAGAGTGAAGGCCTGGAGTTCTCCCCAAAGCAGCAGAGTGAATCAGTTTTTTTTTTTTTTTTTGCCACCGCCGGCATTTTCTCCGCAGGAATCTGCTTTATGCATATTGGATTTAGGGGTTTTTCCTGGATGCTTCTGTTTCATTTAACATGCAAGGGCTAATAACTTGTCACAATTCAATAAGGCGGTGGTTACAAACACCCAGGCAGCTGCTTATTTAAATGCAGGTTTGTTAATTAGCTTCTCTTAACAAGGCTTGTGCTAAATCAAGCTCCCGGCTGGCAGCACCCAATCCTGGCACTGCTCCCAGGATGGGAGGTCGGGACGTTGGCAATAGGGTCAAAATTCAAACCGAGGAGAGCTGTTCTGGCCACTCTTCTGCCTCAGTTTCCCTAAAATCAAGGTGCCTGTTCCATGTTTTTTTTTTTTTTTTAAACAGCCACAAGAGACCTAAACTGCCTCCCCCTGCTTATTTTCTAGTGCGTTCTCCGACTCTGGCTTCTGAGCCCATCCTCCTACCCAAGGTTGTAGTTTGTGCTTAGTATGGTGGTTCTTTTTCTGCATCTCCTCATCCCCCACTAAGCTGTCCTATGTTCCCTCATCCCTCTCTGGCATCACTCTCCCTTGAACATCACTATGTGTTCAGTTCTGGGGACACAGGTGCCAGCAACACAAGAGAACTAACCAACACAGGGTACTGCTGCATGACAGAGACTATCTCTGTAACCCTCATGACAGCCTAGAACTGATGCTGTCCTCAACCTGCTACAAATGTAGGGACTGAGACCTGGAGAGGTTACACGGGGCCAGGGAGAGTCACTCTGGGCTTTCCCTACAACCCTGATTCCAAGAGGCACTTGGAAACCATCACTTGTTATATGGACATTATTAGTTTGTTAACCCAATGCTTGCCATGCTGAGAGCCTGCTTAAAGAACATGAGCCTGGCTGAATGAAGTGTGAATCATAGATTCTGGTTCCTTTTGGAAGTTGGAGGCCTCTCACTGAACACCTGACCACCAGCCCCAATAATGCTGCTGAGGGCCTCTGAGGAAATCTAAGAAGCTGTTGTTGGGGGCCCTGGCCTTTGTGAGGGTTAACAGAGTAACACTAAGTGTCAGTACGTGGGGAGGAAGTGCAGACAGAAGCCATAAGCCAGGAAGAACTGACCACGTGGAAATCAAAGGAAGTTTGTGCCATAGATACCTTCCAACCTGACAGGGTAGCCACACCCACCTTTCCTCAGAGGGACAGCAACATGAAAGAAATAACAAGAAACGACAAGAAAATAGCTGTATGTGCCGTCTTATTCTCAAGAAAGGACTGGGAAACAACAAACTATAAAAAGGAAAGGAAGTGAGGTTTGGACCTGAGATTCTGGCTGCCCAAACGTAATTCCAGAGCAGTGGGAGCCCAGCTCACTTGGCCTTCCAATGGTGTGTGGGGCCCTTTTCAGTGGAGAAGCCAGGTGTGCCCCTACATGAAGCTGTGCCTGCCACGACCTCCTGACAGAGGCTGGACCTGAGAAAGCTGACATCTCCTGGGACTCTCACTGCCACAGGCCCTTCCCGTGATCTTGGCAGAGGTCTGGAAGGCTAGCTACTAAGCTGTCACTGTGGATGCTAAGCTCCAGATGTGTGCAGATGTACATTTCCCTCCTATGGTACCCTGAAGCATTGCTGCTTCTGAAACTAGGGCCAGCCTCTAGAGAACCTTCTATAAAGTTAGCATTCCCAGTTGGAAACAGGTGTGGCTTCTTAGAGCAGTGGTTCTCAACCTGTGGGTCACGCCCCCTTTGGGGATCAAATGACCCTTTCACAGGGGTCAGCTAAGACCATCAGAAAACACAGATATTTACACCACAATTCATAATAGTAGCAAAATTACGGTTATGAAGAAGCAAAAAAATGATTTATGGTTTGGGGGTCACCACAACATGAGAAACTGTATTTAAGGGGTGTAACGTTACAAAGGTTGAGAACCACTGCCCTAGAGAAACACACATTCAAACATCCTCAAAGGTGTAGAATTTTCTAATTCCTACTCATCTGCCAACCTTTTGAAATCTGTTCACGGTTCCTACACATTCTCAAGACCTTTCCCCTAATTACCATCCCTCTGAGAGTGTGCGAGACTTTCCCCATGTGGTTCACAGGCTCTGTGTGAACACTGCTGTTCTCGAACACTCTCCGATGGATAACTTGGCCAGTTTCACATTTCTTGAGGGTGAGGTCTAGATCTCACTGTTGTTAAGGACGTGGACAACACTTAGCACAGAGTAGGTATTCCACAAATGTGTGTTGAATGGGGAGGCAAAAGGGTTCTGTGACGCTGCACTACTGTGTTGTATAGTTGGCACAACGGCCCTTAATTCACAACACCAAGTGCTTTGTGCCATTACAGTCAGCATTAAAGGGTCTGTGAGATGGCTCAGTGGGCAAAGGTGCTTGCCAGTAAGCCCAGCGAAGATTGGGACCCAGGTGACAGGAGATAACCAATTCCCACAGCTGCGCTCTGACCTCCACATACGCACCGTTACATGCATGAGCCTGCAGTTGGACACACACACACACACACAGAGAGAGAGAGAGAGAAAGAGAGAGAGAGAGAGAGAGAGAGAGAACAAGAGACAGCAGCAGAGACAGAGAGATACTTTAAAAACAAAAACAAATCACAAAAAAAGACTAGCCTTTTATAAGGAAGTGGGGAGGCACACAAGTTCAAGCCTTCTGAATTCTCTGTCCTCAAGAATTTTTTTTTTTACCTCCAGAGAGACCTACTGCCACCTGGGGTACCTCAAATCTAATTTTCCCAAGCCACTGGGCACTGCTGTGTAATCAAGGCTGCCATGAGCAGTTTCAAGAGAACCATAGAGAAGGAAAGAAGTAGATTACACTACACATCCTCTCCCTCCCTACACTGACAGGAAAGAAACCAAGATGCCAGGCCCTTCACCTGAGGTATAGCAGCAGAATGGCCTCTACAGTCCTCAAGTTCCCTGGGCCTTGTTGAGAGAGTCCCAGCTTTGTCACTTCACTGGGATTCTTGGCCTGCTTTCTCTCCCCAAGAGAAGAAGGATGAGAGCCAAGCAAACCCAAAAGCCCATATGGGCATCTCCAGACATGGGTTGGGGGCTGTGGGCCTAAGCCAGAGGGTCCAGAATGAGGTCCGAGGTCGGGTACAAGAGTTTGGTCTCCCCAGATGTCTCTGGCAGCTGGGCCACCTGACATGACAACTGAGGCAGGAGTGGCTGTGTGGGAGGCCTGGGTACAGGGGGAGGGAACTCCTACCCCCGCCCAGGCCTTGGAGCATTTGAAAGGCAAATGTGCTGGGTTGCCTAGGGAACAGGAGAAAAGGGACTTCCCTAGCACCGGTGACTAGTAAGGGATGGAGACGAGGAGCTGTGATGCTGAGAAAATTGTTTCCAAAAAAAAAGTAAAAAGCAGTGACTAAGCAGGCCTGGTTATGTAAAGCGATCCCTGAGGAAGTGTGGGGAAAAGCCTGGGACCCACCCCCGTGTCCCTCCTCCCCACTCCCAGCCCCGTGCCTGGGAGTTTCCACCAGCCCCAGCCCCCTCCTATTCTCCCGGAACTCCCAACTCCTCCACAGAACTGACAAGGGAGGCCGCCTACCTGCGGAGGGTAACACAACGCGGTGGGCTAGGCAAAGAACGGAAGAGGGATTGTCACACCCGTCCCTCTGTCTCCCCCACCCCCAAGTGATGGTTCTGAGAACACCAGTCCTCACAGCACCCAAGGTTAGCTCAACAGGGGCAAGGGGTTATTTATTTACCATTCCGGGGTCAAGGGCATCCACTCAGAAGAGAAATAGATTTGAACCCCAGCAAACATGTTTGCTAACTGTGAGACTTTGCGTGGGCAGGGGGAGGGGTGTGTGGCTAGTTCTCAGAGATGGTAGGTTCCTTTACCTGGGGGTATAGGTAGATGTCTACCCAATAGGGTAGCTCACTAAGAAGACTTAAGGGCAGCATAACATGAGAGGGGCGCTTGTTCCATGCCAGTGGAAGAGTCACAGGAAATGTGACTCTTGCTTGGAACCCGTGTTTCTCTAGCTGAAGGTTCCCAACCACCCAGTAGACATACAGCAGGGTAGACCTGTGCCTTTCAGGATCAATAATTCCCAACCTGGGGAGCTGCCTCACTTCCCAAAGGGATCCTCTCAACAGCATCTAAGGAGAATTGTGAGACTTTAAAAGGCTGCTGAAATGTTATGTAGGCCCCCCCAAAACTCTCACCTGGGGCTCAGGCAGGATCGAAAGTGCCCCTGTTCCCCATTCTATATATTTTGTCATCTTATGGAGGCAGACTCCTCTGGACAAGTAGATTTTTGCTTAAAATTTATTTTATTTTTGATCATGTGTATGTGGGGTTAGAGGAAGGGGTATGTTTCTATGGATGCAGATGTTCCAGGACACTGAAGCTATCAGACCCCTTAGGCCTAGAGTTACAGCCAGTTTGTAAACTGCCTGATGTGGGTGCTGGAAATCAATCGCTGGTTCTTCTAGAAGAGCATGGAGCCATCTTTCTAGTCTTGGACAAATGGATTTTGAGGCATGAGTTACCCTTCGCTTCACAAAGCTACAGGAAAAGTCTGGAAAACAAAGGTTTCTGCCCCAGTGAACCTGACCACAAGGAAGGCGACTATAATCTATTTCTTACTTTCAGGTTAAAAAAAAGAGAGAGAGAGACAAGTTTGTGACTCTGGGACCTAGGGATCCAATAACTCTCGCATCAGGGGACATCTGCCCCAGAGCAGTGTCCAGCAGAGTTGTTTAAGGGCTCATCGTGTACCTGTCACCTGTGGGCTCCTTTAAGCCTTGCTCCCTCTCATTTGCCCTCCTTAGGGAAGGGAAGCAGCTAGCAACTTTCCATTTCAAACCACAGATGCAGAACGGAAATTATCAGGAAGGTCTGGAGAGCCACCACCTCCCATTTCCTGAGTTCTCTGCTGCGCTTTAAAGTTCTCACCCCTGCACTTCTCTTGGGTCCTCTCTTCACAGGGTGCCCTGGGATGAAGGCCTGAGCTCTCAACAGAGACCAAGGGAGAAGGGCTGAGTTGGTTTTACAGAGCCTCAGTCCAGCTGGCTTCCCTGACATTGTGTCTTCCCCTAAGGACAGATCTCTCTTTACTCTGCTCCAGATGAGGGTTCAAATCCAGCCTCTCCCAGGCCTGGTTCGACAATTCAGTTTTCTTTTGGGCCCCTCAGTACCTCTTAGATTTGCACTGAGCTTCAAGTACAGGGTGGATCTCTTTTCTTGAGAATCTGGCTTTCCTGGCCCTCTCTGGTGTGAAGCCCAGGCCTGGGAATGTAGCCTACTCCATCCACAGATGTTTAAGTAAAATAAGTAAACATTCCAGTAGAGACACTGCCCACAATCCCATGAACTCTACCTCATCAGAGGGCAAGCAGAATCTGGAGGGGATCTAGGGGCCCACCCTAGCTAGCTCTCTCCTGAGTATCTAGTCTCTCTGTAGAATGAGGGACAAGAGGCCTTCTAAGGTCTTCTCTTGAGACCCTCAGAACTCCTGTCTTGCAGCTGCTGTGACACCATGAAACCCACTGGCCTCAGAGTCACATATTCATCCACCCTAGTCACCTCTTAGCTAAGGGACTTTTGATCTGTCTCTTCTCTATAGCTCAGATTTATTTATTTATTTATTTTTATTCATTTGGTAAATTGAGGCCACCTTGGAGTTGCAAGAAGGAGGAGCACCTGCTCCTCAGCAAGTACTAAGTGAATTCAAACTTGAGGTGCCTTGGACCCCACCACAGTGTATGGTTCTTTCTCTGAGGTGACTGAGTCCCTGTGGCTCTGATTTCTGAGGACTGCACACCTCTCCTCTGGCCACCATCAGAGGCACCCTTCGCCCAGCAGCAGCTAAGTGGGTGAGGAAATCCCCTCCTCCCACCTCCACGCCTCCCCCACCCCCCTCACCTTCCCACACCTCCTCCCTAGGGGCTCATAATTGGCGTTGTGAGGATTAGTCACCTCACCAGCGCAAGGAGCCTCCCCCACAACTCAGGCCCCCACACAGGCAGACTGGCTGAATGCTTAATTGGAGTTCCTCACACCTCTAAGGACAGCCTGTAATGAAGCAGCAGAGGAATCGGTGGCACCTGGGCAGTGGCAGGCTCTGACTGGGGGTGGGGGTGGGGGTACCACTGGGTTGCTAAGGTTGACCAAGAAGCTCTCCTTCCCTAAAAGTGTTCCCTTCGAATGGGCATAGCAGGGCTGGAAGGGAAGGGTAAAACATCAAGAGATTTGAAAATGGCCTGGGTACTCAGCATACAACCAAAGGATACTTCCAGAACCTTCTACCCAGGGGGCCAGAGGGTAGGAGGGAGGGCCATTCCCAGTCAGGCCCATCCATCTCAGTAGAAAGGGTAGCTCTAGGCCCACCTTCACCGGCAACAGCCTCATCCCCTCCTAGGATGCTTAAATGGGGTGGGGAGCAGCAGGTGAAGGCTTGAGAAGGTCAGGGGCCTGTTCAGGGTCTGACAGGGTCACAGTAAGCCACTGTCCACAAATCTGCTTAGGTGTCCACCCATAGATGTCCCCTGATGAGGATAACTTGGACGCCTTGGAGGCAGGGAGACCTAGGCTCAGAGAGTACCTCACCTAGGCTCAGCGGTTACCTCATTTGGCTGCTAGGAACAGTTGGGTATGAAGGCTCTAGAAGGAGCGAGATCACTTGTCACTATTTGTGCCACGGCCCAGTCGAGCAGGATGAACTGGGTGCTTGCTGTAGTGTTCAGATATGCTCAGGAGAACTGGAGAAGGGAAGGGTGGGTACCCAACTCTCAGGGGATCAGGAAGCAGCACCCTACCCAAATTTAGAGGCAGCTAAAGAGAAAGGGAACAGTGGTGGCCGCTCCACTGAGTCTGAGGTGCTGCTGACTCAAGGCTTCCCTTGTGGGGACTGCCCTACTCCAAGTTAGATGGGGTGGTGGTCAGAGCACAGTGAGGAAAATGGAACATGAGGGAAGCCATGACAGAGCCAAGCTGTCACATTCCACCCAAGACCAGCCAGAAAGCGAGAAGCAAGCTTTGCCCACTCACCACACAGCACCCAGCCTCGCATGTCTAATTGGATTCTCTCTTCCTCCTACGAGGTTATCCCTAGCTCGTGGAAAATACCTCACAGTCGGTGGGTCGGGTTCTCTCCTCTTGCTCAAGAGGGAGGCTATGGGCTCCAAGTAGCTCTGACATTCATATTTCCTCTGTGCCTAGCCAACCCTGGCTCTAGGGTGGGTGACAGGCATGTTGTAGCAGCAGTGTAGAAGGAACCTGGGGGCAGGCAGCATGGCTGGACACAGTGGAGCCAAAGGATGAGCTTCCCAGTTGTCTTCAGGCTGTTACAGGGAGACCCTGTCCGATGGAGACTCAGCAGATGCCTGCCCATCTTCCTCAAGATGTGATCCTCCCTGAGGGTCTTGGGGCTGTACAGTCAGCCAGCCTCCTCCCTGTCCATCCTGGACTCTAGGAATCCTCATAATCGCCACCCACCAATTCCCCAGTCCAGCACAAACCCTACCTGTGCTTAAGGGACCCACTCCCACCCAGGATTGCAGTCCTTCCTGAAATCATTCAGCGATGTAACACCAGCCCAGCTAGTCTCCGACCTCCCTGACTAGAGAGGGCTTTCCCTCTGAAAAGTGCTCCTGAGAGGCAGGACCATCTCCTGCCGCCTCACTTCTATCATGCTTGAGGCTGGGCTTAGAGAAAATCTCAATCGTGGAAGGCTCATCTGTTCTAGTTCTGAGGGTCGGGGGGGGTATTATGGATCACAAGCTCCTGTTTGAACACTTGTTTGGGGTGGGGGTTGTGGAACCTTTAGGGTAGGAGATGTGGGCGGCCCCTGGGTACAGATTGTTTTAGGCCAGAGTTCTCTGCTTCCTGATCCACCAAGATGTGAAAAACCTACCCCACTGACTCCTACCACTGGCAGGCCTTCCCTGCCATGATGGGGCTGTACCTTCTTAAGTATGAGCCAAAAATAAATTCTTCCTCCCTTAAAACAAGGGCATGGACCATATTCCGCTCATGCCTGGGCAGCAGAAGGTGATGAGTAGGTATGTGTCCCTCCCAGAGATGCTTTCCTTCATCGGTAAGTTCCCAGAGGGGGTGCTGATGTCATCTGTGAAATCCATATAACACATAACATCACATGTCACAGGTGCTCTGGAAAAGAAGAGTAGGAAGTGTCACAGCACTGTCCCTCCACCTCACAGCCCACAGAGTGTTCCTCAGATGAGGACCACAGATGAGGACTCCAGCTGAGTTCTGAGGGTCCTTGGCCTGTGTCTGGATACAACCCAGTGTTGTCTCCCCAGCATATCCCATAAACATCGGATCTGAAGGAAGGGTTGTCTCTCTTCTTAAAGATCATTTCATATAACCCGATGTTACCAATTTAATATTCCCAAAGTAGACCTGTCTCACCCTCTCCAAATTCTCTGTTCTTGGCCTCCTCTGGTCCCATCCATCTCTACTTGCTCTCCTGCCTCTACTTTAGCCCTCTCCTCTAAGCCACTACCCACACTTCACCTTCCTATCAAGTGAGGGGCAAGGGACAAAGAGGATGCAGTGCCTCGTTATAGGTCCTCCTCCTCCTCTGTGTGACCCAGGCTCCTTATTTTGGGGAGCATTGAACTCAGGACCCTGGCAGAACATCTACAGAGATGGTCTTGTCTTCTCTGCCCCAGGAGGCTCCTCTCAGGCAGTCATACACCTCTGTTTCTACCTTATAAATGTGGTCCGGGATGCTATAGATTGGGGTATGGAGAGAATGGTGGGGTAAAGGAAGAATGCAGCAGGGATGAAATAGAAAGAAGGGAACAAACAGAGACGGTAGGGCAGAGGCTGTCATTTGTATTCCTCCTTGGATGACTAGAACCAGACTTCCTTCCCAGATACCCACTGGTGCCTCTGGCCCAGCCCACTAATCTGCACAATGGCTTCCTCTGTAAGCCTTCTTATTCTAGACCAGACTTCAATGGTGCCATTCCCCATTCTGCCCAACATTCATCCCATCGCTCTACCAGGCTTGCTTCGATGGTACCCGTTACAGCTATCCCAGTTGTGCCCACGTGCCACCCTTCAGGCAGGCATGAAGCCACATGCCAACCCCCTCCATATTCAGCAGGCTTCACACTGGGACTGCTCGGAAGAGGAGGCGCTTGCTAGCACGGGATGACTCAACCAACATCTTGGGTGCCTTGATCAGAAAAATACCCATCTGACAATCTCCTTTCCCCCCACACCCCCCTTTCTGTATCAGCCCAGTTACTTGGCCAGGGGTTGTGTTTTCATCCTCGAGCAGAGTGAATTTGAGGTGATGGTGGTGGAGCAAATAGGGAGAGAAGCAACCTTATTGGGAGAAGTACAGGGGACTGACCAATGGAGAAATGGGTAGATGGATATAAAGAGGTGGGGTAGCAGTCTGAATAGAAGACCAGTGTTTTGCTAGCTAAGAGTAAGCAGACAATGGTCAGGTTGGCCAACCATCCCTGTGGCTATGCTCACTGACCATCAAATGTCTCACATGTGGGCCCTCATTCAAACTTCCTCAGAGCCACATGATCTTACTATCAAAAGACAGGCTCTATCTGAGTCAACACAGATTGGTCATTGTTGCTCCATTTCATCTATGATAAGAGGATCGAGGGACAGGAAAAAGGCTCGCAACAGTTTCTGGGGACCTGTGTAACCCCAAAGTGCCTCTCCATGACCCTCAAAAACAGCACCTTAGGGTTTTTTCTTTTTTTACAGAGACATCACTGCCCCAACTGAGGCTCCCCACATGCTTCTGTAGAATAGAAAGGTAGGAGGAGGTAGGTTGTCTAGACTAGAAGTGGCTGCCATGTCTGCAGACTCTCCTCCACGTATATCAGAGACCCTCCCAGGAGTGAGCACAGACCCCCCTGGCCATCCTAGTGGGGGACAGATGCCCCAGTGGAACTCACTGCCAGCATCCGGAAAACCCCCCCTAAGAGCCAAGGAATCAGGCAATCCTTCCTGCCCACTCAGAAATTCCGGAAGCCCTTCCAGCCGGGAACCCGCCTCCCCAACCTCTCTCTAGCTTCCTCTGTCTGTCTCCTTCTTGCGACTCCTGCGAGTGCACAGGAGGGTTGAGGGAAGCCCCGTGTGCCTGTGATGAACGGAGCTAATTTCTGGTTTGCTGGTATGCCGCAGAGACGCTGCCTCCATCCCCCTCCCTCCAGCAAACCCTCTCCCACACACAGACAAATAGGCTGCATATTTAATTGGAATTCCTCACACCTACAGGGTAAAGCCTTGTCAGTAGAAATAGAGCCCACAGCCAGCTGGCTTCCCCCATTCCACCCACCTTGTCTCTTAAAAAGAAATCCCCCCCCCATACGTGAACACCACCCACAGGCCCTTGCAAGTCCCTCCCAGCATGGTTGTAAAGGAGGGATTGGTTGGCAAAGCTGCTTCTTGCCTGGGCTGCTACAGCCGGGCCCACCCAACAGAGACCACCCAGGAGCTTCTCTCCAATAGACAGACCCCAGCGGCCTTCTGACTACCAACCTTAGGACCCCCTTAACCAAAGCTCTTAAGGCCCCAGAGTCACTGACGGATGCTGCCCAGATATTCAGGCTGCTTGGTATACAAGACCAGGTGGGAGGAGGACAAACGTGGAGAGCTTCCAAAGCTAGAAAATTCCCTCTGCATAGCCAGCCCTTGGAGGCAGTCTCTCATGGTACAGGTGGGAAACTGAGGCTGAGGAGACAAAACAAAGTGTATTGCATGGCTAACAATACAGAACTGGACTGAAACTTGACCACCACCCCAGGGTGCTGCTACAGGGTGCTTGCCTTGTGAAGTCTCTCCCAGAGTGCAGGAGGGAAGTGGCACATAGAGACAGAAAGAGTCATGGGGGTCGAAGAGGAGTGGGGAATCATGAAGGAAAGCAAAGAAAAGATGAGACGTCTCAGAAGGACAAGAGCCCCTAGCAGACCTGTAGAGGGAAGTCATAGTGGTCAGTTTCCATGGGACAAGGCAGGAGGTCTAGAGGCCCAAAGCAAGCCACCAGAAGATATAAGATGACAGACTTGAGATAGGGTAAACTCCTCAGGACAGCCTTAGGGACATCCAGCCCAGAAACACAACTGAACATCTTAGCAGGAACAAACAGATGAGGGATGCTCCTCCCTGCTAGCAGCTCCAGAACGGGACCCTGCCACCACCAAGCCTCATGGGACCTCACCATTCAGACCAACAGTCTCCGCTGGCTTTGCAGCCTAGATGCCTGCAGAGGGTTTCCTATTTTGCCGCTTGTCCTCATGGGCCTCTTTCTTCCCTCCCTGGCTCAGACTCAGCCTGGCACAGGCCCGCGCGCCAAACCAGTGTGTGTCAGCGAGTAGACAGCTGCCTAGGGGGCTCTGAAGAGCACTGTGACATCCTCGCTCCCCCACAAAATATCATCTCGGTTTGCCTGAAAGTTCACCATTAGTGACTCATTTCTTTGGGTTAAACATAGCCCTCCCTTCTCCAATGCAGCTGCTTCGGGAAAGGAGAACTCATTGAGATCTCGGCATCCCGGTGTGAATGGGGAGACTAGAGATCTGGGAGACAGCCCAGAGGAAGGGAGGAAGTGGAAGCTTCAGAAAAGACGAAGAGGAAGGAAGTTCATTGAAAAGGAAGAGAAGGCCAAAGAGAGAAGAAATGGGTCCAGCCCGAGCCATGGCTGTCTTACAGTGAATGTAGAAACCCAACCTCATTGATGCTCAGATTCACCGCGTGCTCAGACTCACAGGTACACATCTGTCCTCATCTGATCCTACCAGGCTGGGGAGACTGTGTACCTCATTTAAGAAATGAAGAAACTACTGAAGCTTGTGGAGGTTGGAGGGCTTGTCAATCTAGCCAAGGAGCTGGAAAGCCAGGACCACACTTGACACACATCTGTAGAGCCACCAGCACGCATTCAGAGAGCAGCCTCCCTCCATCTCTCTCAGCACCCATCTCCCGTCAGAGAAGAGAAGGTCCCTGGTAGAGAAACAAGAGGGACAGTAAGAAACTGTGTGGGAGGCTTGAAACAGGCAAAGGAGATACAGTGAGGCCCAGGCTATGGTCCTGATGCAGTCAACAAAGACCCAGTCAAGAAGAAGACGGTGTGGGTGAAGGCAAAGACTCACTTATTGGCTGGTACCAAGTCTGGCACTAACATGGAGACCACACTACCACATCCCCCTATGACATCCTTCAGATGGTGCTTCAAGAGACTCTGCTAGAGGGTCTTGGCTGACTGGCAGCAGCAGCAGGCCCAAGCTCCTATACCCTGGCACCCTTGACTCCCCCTCCACCTTCTCTGCTTGCCTTTCCTTCCCTCCAGCCATAGCCCTGCAGGAAGTGGCCTGTCGGCCATATTGAAATTGTCTGCTCCTCTCCCTCTTAACGAGCCAGGTTAAATACGCTGTAATCAGAGTAATCATACACCTGGGCTGGTTCTCGAGAGAACTGCCTTTTGTACTGCGATAGGACATTAATAGCAATTATTCTGCTTTGTAATTGGAGCTTTAAATACTAATTCAAACAGCCAGAGGAAAACCAATTAGTGCTAATTTATCTCTATGTGTTTTCCAGAGCTGGTGTCTGTCACACTGTGAAGAAATAGGTTGGTAATTAGTACAGTTGGGTGGTAGATAGAAGTAATTATCAGATTCTTTCATTTTTCTTTGGGGGAGAAAATGGGTAGGGGGCAGGGAAGGCCAAGATAGGTACTGTAAGTCTTTGTTGTCTTGAAGTTTACCCGGAGGGCCTATGAGTGCCCAGCCTTGGGCATCCCAAGACAGCAAGGTTTTCCTGAGCCAGGTGGGTTCAGGTGGAAGAGGCATTAAAGGCCTTAACAGACCTTCCCACTAACTGGCCTACAGAGAACTATCAACAGTGTTATGGTAAGCTTTCTTTTCATGTGTCTAGAAAAAGGCTTGGGAGCCCCACCCCCGATAGAGCTAAATGGACAGTAAGGCCTGGGCCCCAAGTCAGCCTCTTATTGCTAGCTGTGTGGCCTGGCAGAGGCACTGGGTCTCTGTGGTTGCTCTTTCCTCCCATGTAAAATGAACAAGAGTGCTCAGATAGTGTTAACTGTCAACCTGATGATGTAAAAAATGCTTAGGAAATGGGCCTTTGGGCATACCTGTCTGTGGGCGATTATCTTGACTGAGCTAACTGAGGTAAAAAGACCTCTCCACGATGGGTGATGCCATTTCCTGGCTGGATTGTATCTAAGTAGCAAGAAGGTGATGAGCAGCCTCAAGCATGCGTTACTCCCTCTGTGCTTCCTGATTCCGAATGTGAGGTGGTCAACTTTTGCCTTGACTTCTCCATCATGATGCTCTGTGCCTTGAGCTGTCCTTTCTCCCTTATGTTTCCTTTGCCAAGGCATTTGATCACAGCAACAGAAGAGAAAGAAAGAAAGAAAGAAAGACAGACAGACAGACAGACAGACAGACAGAAAGAAAGAAAGAAAGAAAGAAAGAAAGAAAGAAAGAAAGAAAGAAAGAAACTAGGACAAATACTTTCCTCACAGGGTTATTCTAAGGACTGATTTAAATTAAAGCCAGACCTCCCTAGGCCTGGTACCAAACAGCAATGTGTATGTGTTACTACATGCCCGCAGTTTGCCTGAGGCTCTTCTGGGTGCCTTTGTAAGTGTGATATCTGGTGGTTTAAATCTTGTGGCTCATCATGTCCTGGACTTCCGCACTCCCCATGGCGGACCGCTCACCAGCCACATGGCACAATTTCTCATCTCCACAGGAAGGGTAACGATGGTACCTTTCTTGAGGACTTACTATGAAGATTATACGAAGCAGCGATCGAAAGGCTCTTAGCCAGGGGTCAAGCATGCACTAGGAGCTCTGTCAGGGCTACTTGTCACTGCCAATGTGGTTATGTTGTTATTTCACTGTGCCTGGCCATGTTGGAGTCTATGTAAATCCTCCGTCGAAGGAGGTAGACGTACTGCTATGAACACATTCTATCAACACATATATGTGATCAAAAGCCTAGTCCACCCTCAGGACTGTGTGGGGGCCCCAGCCACTACCTCTCAGAAACATGAGACAAGCACACCTCGAACAAAGGAAGACGGGAGGCTGACAGCACTTCCCAGAGTGCCACAGGGTTTGCGCTTTCACTTACAGGATTCTCTTAAGCACAAGTGAATGGGTGGAGAGTTGCTTTAATCCCCATTTCACAGGTCAGGAAGTGAGGGTTGAAGAGTATAAGTGACCTACTCCAGAAAGTTCTGGGATCAGAAGCCAAATCCAAGGGCTGTGAGATCTGCAAAGGACACTCAATGTGTCCTTGTCAAGTGGATGAATAGACAGGAATGTTCACCGTTGCCTCAGGCAGCCTGGCCTGCCAAGGTGGGTATGGTTCTTCTTGAGCAGTGGAGTTATCCACAAAGAGATGTTGCAGAAGGCTAGAACTCTTTATAGAAGAATTAAGTTGATAGAGGGCTGGATCACTTCATTCTACCTGTACCAGGCCTTTAAAGGGTTGGATAACAGTCTCAAGTTAACAAAGGTTCAACTTGTAATTTTCAACATTAATCGGATGTGAACATAATTGTACATTTAGTAGAAACCATACATGGGTTTGATGGGTTTGTTTTGTTTTGAGATGTAATCTTATAATGTGCCTAGGTTGGCCAGAAACTCACCACATAGCTAAGACTGGCGTTAAAGTCCTGGAGATCCTCCTACCTGATCCTCCCAAATGCAGGGATTACAGCTCTGGCCATCACCCCCACCCAGACTTGGAATTTTGATCTCCCCCCAGGCTAGCAATAGACACACTATGAAACCTGTAGTTTTGGGAAGGGCCTCAACTTCCAGTCAGTCCCACAAGCACAAGAGGAGACAACTAACTCTTTAGGTGTGATGTGTTTTAATATGTGGCATATCTCAAGTTAGGTGGGTAAAATGCATCGACAGCCATTTGTTGAGTCTGGGTTATGCCCAGTCATAACTGAGAAGCATCTCTAGCCAGCAACACTGAGGAGTTATGAGGTTGTTTTTATAGGAGAAAGAGAGATCTGGTAGGCCCAGGTCCTCACGACAGAGCCCCATCCTTCCTATCCACTGATGCATTCAGGGAAACTGGACTCTGTAGGCATTTGAGGGCTGGCCCTGAATCAGAAGTGAGTACAGAAGAGTAATGAGAAGGAGGATGCTAGAGAAGAGTTGAGCTGCAGCAGGAGCCTGGGGAAGGCAGAACACACGTTTTTTGAGAAGCAGCATATAGCCCAGCTCAAGTATGGATGATAAGTGCCGGGAAGCCTTTGCCAACCACATGGCAGAGGACATTTGACCAGGGCCACTTCCTAGAGCTGTTCACTGCTCCCATGAGGAAGTTTGTTCTCCACCTACCAGGTCACGCACCCTTGGTGTCTACTGCTACAACAGAGTAGCTAAGAAATGGGTGATTTACAAAGAACAGGGGCTTAGGACTAAAGAGATGGTTCAGTCAGTCAAGTGGATGCTATGTAAGCATAAGCACCGGAGATCAATCCCCAGAATACACAGTTTAAAAACGTCCAGGTGCCTAATGCTCACGTGCAATCCTAGCACTGGAGAAATAGAGACAAGAGGATCTTTGGGTCTTGGTGGCCAATCTGCCTAGCCTATTTAGTGAATCCCAGGTCCAGTGAGAATCCCTAGCTCAAAGAGTAGATGACATTCCTGAGGAACAACCACCCAAGGTGTCCTCTGACCTCTCTGCACATGTGTGCCTAGCACACACACACACACTCACCTCCACATGAACATGCATACACATATACGAAAAAAAGTGGGGAACAATAACAGAGATGTGGGCAGCCATAGCTCTGAAGGCAGAGAAGCCTAAGAGCATGGCCCTGGCATCCGGCCAGTGTGTGAGCCGCCGCGCACGGTGGGAAGCAGGGCAAGTATACATACCTGAGTCTCTCTTCATCTTCTCACCATTAACATCATCTGGCCACGGCCTCGTCCAAGCCAAATACCATCAGCACATCAATGTGGGGATAAAGTCTTTATGGATTTGGGAGGATACATTCAAACATAGCATGACCTTCCACCCCAGGTAAGGCAAGCAAGCCTCTTTCTAATTCCCTCGAAGGAACTGGCCATAGGCTTGACAAGCTGTCTCCTCGGGGCAGGGAACTTGCTTCCTGTGGACTCTCAGCTTCTCTGATTTCAATGGTTTTGAAGACGTGTTTGAGGAGCTTAGACTGGCCAGAGCAGAGGAGGGTCAGATGGCCAGAGCAGAAGAGAGTAGGAGGGATAAGTGGGAGAGCTTGAGACCTTGAGGGGAGGGTGGGAGTAGGGATGGGTAACAGTGGGAGGAAAGACAAGGTTGGAGGGTATGGATGCATTAGCAGGGACAGGAAACTTGGCATATAGCCAAACAATAGGCGTAGTTAGCCATCATAGCAAGAGCTGTTGGTGATTTTCTTCTTTTTTTTTTCCCCCTTTCTTATTTATTTATTATTTATCATCTTCTTTGGTTACGGGTACTGTATTTTCTAAACATTTCACACTGAACATATTTCTCCTTTATACAAAGAAAAACAATAAAATTTATTTTTAAGGAAGGAAGGGACATATGCTAGAGACATTTTGAAGGAAGAACTGACGGAATTTGATAAGCGACTAGATAAGGGTGGTAAAGGAGACAGATGAATCAAAAATAACTCATAGGTTTTGAGACTGAGTGATGGGGGGGGGGGGAAACCGCAGCATTCAGGCCAGCAGGGAGTGGATGAGGGGGCTCTGTAGCGGGGACAAGATTGACACAATGTCAAGGTGTGATTTTTCCAGCTGTTGGCAAGACCACAGAAGGAGAGGATCTTGGAAAAGAGGTTTCAGGTACCCTGTGAGGCTTCTTTGTCAGCCCACCAGGTGGAGGAACAGCCTAGGGCTAAGGACAGAATTCAGAATGTCCTTACACAAGCCAGAGCTGTAAGAAAGACCCAAACATAATGATGTGCCGGATACCTGTCTCAGAACAAGACCCCTGAGGATCAGGCCATTTTCCCAGCCTGAGTTGTTAGAATACAAAACGAAGGGTGGCCCTAGAGGAAGGGGATTCAGGACGGTGTACAAAGAGGCCCAGGGTAGGGAGACAAACACTGCTGCGAGGTCCAAGGATCCTGGTACCTATGCAGGTGATGAGGCAAGGTGCAGGTGATGAGGCAAGGTGATGATGCAGGTGGGAAGGCAAGAAGTTCCTCTCGGAGATACAGAGAACGCTTTTCACAGAGAAGGGTCTGCCTGAGTTAAGTACTAGCTCAGGCCCCCTCCCAACCTGTCCATGACAAGAAATCCTGTTCTCCCTGGCTCCTGACTGTGCTGTAGTCTGCAGAGGCTTTAGACCTGGGAAAGCCTCATAAATACCAAGGCAGGACGAACTGTTCCCACTGCCCTATATTTGCCTTGTATCTGCTGGTGGCAGGCTGAAGGATACGTCTCTAGAGACTGTGTGGGGCTGGGATCTGCAGGCAGCTGAACAGCCCACCACCGACACCCCTCATCTCAGAATGCTCCAATTCTTCTTAGTACCAACACCTGCCCCAGGCCCACCTCCCTGAATGTGGCCTCAGAAGACTCTATTGACCGGCTCAGGCCCCTCCCTGGGATGCATCACTGTTTCCTTGGCAACTGAGGGGGTGGGTTGAAAAGTAACACACAAAGCAAATAAAATGAGCTCCAAAATGGGTGGCCTGCAAACAGGCACCTCAGCATCCTGGAGCCTCAGATATGACGGAGGCTGTCTGTCCAGCCCCTTTTATCGAGATTGGTCAGGGAAACCCCAGGTAAAGAACCCTTCCCAACATGCTGTGGGCCTCACTGAGCCCGAAGAGCTGTCACCAGAAATTAGATCTCTGATGAAGATCCGTCTGTATAAGCACTGGTGTTAATGAGGCAAGGAGGGCCAGTCTTCTCCCCGGGGGTAGGTAGCTCAGAGCAGACACCAAGCTACTAAATGGAGCAGGTAGATGGGGTGTAAACACAGCCCATGGGCAGAACCTACAGGGGAATGGGCCTGCTGGAGACCCAAAGGCTCCCAGAACCCCCAAGGTAATGTGATCATTCCACTGTCCCCCTACCAAGACCTTACTTAGAGCATTTAGGGAGCTCCCAGCAGGTGTTCTAGGAAAGCCTCTTGCAGGTGTGTGACTAAGACTCCATGGAGATGTGCAAACATTTTCCTGTGAAGGTACAAACACATAAGACAAGGACACGGATCTTTTATTGAGGGAGGGGATGTTGTAGTCCTGGCTGTCCTACAACTCACTGTGCAGACCAAGCTGGCCTCAAACTCAGAGATCTGTTTTCTTCTGTCTCCCAAGTGCTGGGATTGAAGGCATGCACGTCAGACCCATCGCAAGGATGCAGACCTTAAGGAAGCACCTTTGGGGCGTTTGTTTTAGCTGTGAGTCTGCCAGCATACCCAAACCATAGACTCTCTTTAGCACTCTGAGAGGCCCGCCACATTGCCTCTCTGTCATTCACTTTCCCCAGCTTTTGGAGACTCTGTGCTGTCACCACCAACCTGCATATATTTAAGCATTGTTGATTGGCATCGTGCGGCAGGTGCTGGTGGCTTGTGTCACCTGTGCAGATGCAGACAGCAGGTGTTTGTTTCCTTGTCTGTGTGGCATATACTTAGTGTGTCTCTGTTTCTCGAAGATTTTCACGTCTGAGCGTCTCAGTCTCCCAGGCTGAGTGGGGCTCGAGCCCATGACATCCAGGGCATTCCTGATGCAGTGACCAAGTATACACATCCCTGTAAAGCCAGGCCCAATTCCCAGGTGCTCCCTCTTCATATGGGCATGAGGTTGGGTCTGATGACAAGAGAGAGATAACCTTGAATTCCCTCTAATTTACACAAAAGAAAAAAACAGGGGGAAATTATTCGAAAACTGCAACACTTTATTATTAGTAACGTATTTGTCTGCGATACATCTCACAACTGCTGGTCCCCACACCAGCGTGTCACAGCTTTGAGGCTGAGAACTGCTAGTCTAAGTGGTGTGATTTCAGAAGTTAAAGGAAGGCCACTTCCTGCCCCCAAAATATCTCCTGTCTCCACCCTACTGCTTTCCCCTGAAGTCTTGCCCCAGTCGATCTATTGCACTGTGTTAAACAGCCCAGCATCCTCTTCTTAAGTGTGAGGACTCCTGAGGGGAGAGAATCCATTAAGACCACGGTATCCTTTAGTGAGACTTACAGAGGACCCAGAAGCCCATGTGCTAGGCCCTCGTACTCATGTGTCACTCTCTCCATCCCTCCACAAGATAAGCAGGATAGTACTGTTGTCCGCACTTCTCACAAGAGGAAACCGAGGTATGAGGCATGGACACGGACACAACTATCAGCCTGTAGACAATCATCTCAACCCAGTTTGGTTTCTTCCAAAGTTTGTATTTTGATATGCCATGAGTGGAACAGACGATCCTGGGCATCTGTGAGCCAGAACAAAGAAGCCTGCATCCAGGAGGGAAATGATACCTTTAGGACATAAGGAGAGTGTTTTCTTCAGGGTTTGGGGCAGGGGTGAAGCGTCTTCATGCCTCGTAGCACATTAGCAAGGCAAGCTTCTTTTACACCAGAAGCATAGACATCCTCCATGTTTGCTAACACCTGTCCCATTCTTGGTTGCCATCAAGGCCAGGGACAGGGATCTATCAAGATATCAAGTTACATCCTTAAAGATATGTGCACAGGTGCCCCTGTCCCAGAAGAGCCCGCTTCTGCCTACACTCCCGGGGTAGAGAGGAATGAAAACCTTACGGAGTATTTACTCTCATCAAATCTCTCCAATATAGTAACCCTGTGGAACAGGCCTCCTGGGCTCCTTCTGTAACTGAGAAAGTCTGTACTCAGACAGCTAAATAAGTTCCTGAAGGCGAAGCTAGTGACCGATTTGACAGTCACCTGACCACCAGCCTCTCTCTACTTCATTACAGAGACTTGTCGAAGTGCTCATCGACTGTGTGGGCTTCACAGCCCAAAGTCACGTGAACCCATATAACCAGGTGTGTCAGACCCTGAAGAGAGCATCCTTGCCACCAGGTTCCCATCACCAGAAGGCCTCACTGTAATAGAACTGCCCAGAGATGCAATATGAGAGAGAGGAAGCAGCCACGAGCTTTTTAGAGAAGCAGGGTCCATCCAAGTAGGTCAGAGAGCTGGCACCAGATCTGCCAGCACCCTCACCACCCCTGATTCTACCAAGGTGTATTTATTCCTTAGGGGTCCAACATGTAAAGAATTATGGTTGAATGATTTACAAAATTTGTATCCAAGATGCACTCAATGCCAGAATTTAGTTAGGCTGGGAGATGACAAACACAGTTATATCTTTTAGTTCTATAAACAAAAGTAAAATTCAAAAAACAAAAAAAGGAAGGAAGGAAGGAGGGAAGGAAGGAAGGAAGGAAGGAAGAAAGAAAGAAAGAAAGAAAGAAAGAAAGAAAGAAAGAAAGAAAGAGGTAATCCAATCCAGCTGGGTCGTGATAACACACTTAATCCCAGCACGCAAGAGGCAGAGACAGGCAGATCTTTGTGAGTTTGAAGCCATCCTGGTCTACAGAATGAGTTTCAAGATGGGTAGGACTACACAGAGAAACCCTGTCTCAAAAAAAAAAATCAAAATCAAAACAAACAAACAAAAACAAAACATGGCAATCAGTGGGCTGTGGAGGGAACCCACCCAGCATGTATCGTGATACATAAGGCGATAGACATGTGTGTCCTTCCATGTGTCCGTGTGCCAAAGAGTTCGTATGCTATCCTAGATCCAACAGAGAACATGGTAGAAAGGGCTTTAGCTGGAGAGTAACCAAAAGAAACCCATCTTCTCCAGATGCCGGCTTTGCAGATTCAGCCATGGGAGATGAGAAAGCAGAAACTGAGGGCTGCACACAGGTGATCCCAGCAGTCCTGAACTGGGCTCCTGTGGAGCTGGACTGAAAGGAACAAGTCCTAAGAACTGAGAACTTGATGGGACTACTGGAAGGGACTGGAATGCAGAGGGAGGCTCCAGCTAGAACCCTGGAAGTTGTGATGACATGACTGTAGAACTTGACACATCAAGGAAGTTGGGCCTGCCTTCAGTGGAAATAGGCAGGCCTCTCTTCCCATTGACCTGACTTTTCCCACTGCCAGGGCAAACCCTGAGGATTGCAGCATCCATGCCATGAGTTGGTTGGTATCCAGATTAGGGGTAAGGAAGAGGTACCAAATGCTGCCTGGCAGGGTCCAAGATGACCACTTTTTGTCCCAACCCAATACACATTAGAAGGTGTCCCTGATCTCCACTCTGCACCTTCCTCAGGGACCTACTGAAATCAGTCATAGGAGTGGGTGAATGCACACTTCAGCCAGGGAGACTCCAAACCCCCAGCATGTGCTGTCCCATCGGTCTTCATGCACAACCCAGTTTCAAAAATGAAGTCATTAGGAACACAAAGACATGGACAGCAGAGAGTTCCGTCCTTTTAAGGTCAAGGGCCTACACTGGTCATATTCACAGGAAGACGTCCTGGTGCCAGGTTTTGGGATCTGTCTAGCTCAGCGCTTTTAGAAGATTCACCCATCATCATCAGCTAGTTTCTAGCATACCCAATGACAGCTCATCACAAGGTTTGAGACAGAAAATATATATATGTTCCCAGAGAACTGGCAGATAGAAAGTCACCCTCTTCAGTTTAGCTGATGTGTGAGAGAGTGACAGAGAAAGACAGACAGACAGACAGACAGACAGACGACTCTGGCCCTCTAGCTAAGCAACACCCTGTGTCCAAGAGTGTCAAGTACTTGGCAGTTTGGGGAAGAAAAGCTCAAATTTGCTGCTGCTTTTCTTCGTTCTTGATCTATTTCTATTTCCTTGAGGTCTCCCTCCAGGAAAAAAGGGTAGGACAGCTATGACATCATGGCAAGAGAGCAGCAGGCCAGAGCTCTGACGAGCCCTTCTGAGAAAGACGGGCTCTGAGCTTGAGGTCTTTGAAAGCAGAGATCAGGTGTCTCTTTCTGTCAGGGGTCACCTGGTTAAAGCTATGCTTGTGAGTTAATGAAATATTTAAAGGCAGCTCCATTGGAGGAAGGTTGATCTCAGTTCGTGGGGCCAAAAGTAGAATCAACCAAGTAGTCCTTGGAAAGATACAGATTTTGGTTTTGTTGGTGTGTGTGTGTGTGTGTGTGTGTGTGTGTGTGTGTGTGTGTGTGTGTGTGTAGGAATGGCACAGTGTGTGAGGTCACAGGATAACCTCTTATGTCAAAATTTACCTTCCTTGCTTTATTGTTGTTGTTGTTGTTGTTGATGATGATGATGATTAAAATTTTATTGTAAAGAACTGTCAAAAAAACCACACACACACACAGCAGAATTAGTCAGATCCAAGTCTATCCTTCTCCATGAACTTCTATGCAGTTAGAATGGCCAACCTGAAGCTGTGGTGCTTCACAGTGGACCTTACACCTTCGCTCAACTGTATTTTCATGCGCTTATTTCACCAGGAACAAAAACAAAACAAAAAAAAACAACAACAAAAATCGAAAAAATCAATGGCAGAGCTAAAACTGGAAAACCACTTCATTACATTTCCTCCTTTACGACTCGAGTCCTTTACCTGCATTTCTTCCTTGTCACCGAACATTTAGCCTTTCCCGTTCTCCTTTCTATATGTTGTAGCGTATTCCTACGTACCTTCTTCACACACATACACATCCGTACACACATGGGGCCTGGGATCCCCATATGAGGGAGGACGTGAGGGTTTCTTTTTTCATTCTGAGATGACATGACCTTGCTTAATATTATCTTTTCCAAATCTATTTTCTTGCAAGTTTTGTGATTTCATTTTTCTTTAGAGCTAAATAGTATTCCAATTAGTGTTGGTACCAGATTTCACTGTAGCTTCATCTGCTTACACAACTACATTGGTTCCAGTTCCTTGCTATAGTAAATAAAACAGCAATAAAGCTCCCTTGGGGATCAGATATCTCTCAGGTAGAATGTGGAATTCTTTGGATATCTGCCCAGAAGTAAAATAGGTAGCAGTTTTATTTTTAGATTTTTTTTTTGGCGGGGGGGGGGGGGGGAGCAGGGAAATCTCCAAGCTGATTTTCATAATGGCTGTATTAATTTGTGTCCCCACCAAAACTACGTTTTCAAGCATGGTCCCTTGTGTTTGCTATTGTGTCATGTACTATACGTAGCTGGCCCTTGAGCTTTCCAGGAGATTTTCCTGTGTCTGCCCACCATCTTGTCATAGGAGCACTAGATTTACAACGGCTGCAACAAAGTTTTAGATTATGAGATGGGGTCGGAAATGGGGATCAGACTTGAACACACTCTGTAGCCCAGGCAGGACCTGAACTTCCAATCTCCCTGCATCAGCCTCCCAAGGAGCTGGGATTAACAGGCCCACACCACCAGGCCCATGGAGTTCTTTCGAGTCATTGTTCACAGTGACAGTGCTCAGCTGAGCTTTCTAATACTAATAGTGAACTTGAGTTAGCCCAGCAGACTGGAAGTAACATGTATGATCTTCCTCTTCACAAAACCCTGCAAGGCAGGCACTCCAATCACCAGTGTACAGGCAAGGCGGAACGAAGCAAAAAAAAAAAAAAAAAAAGGAAACACTGTTACTTACCCAAGAGCTACTGTGTCGAAGGTGGCCGTGCAAGATTTGAAAGCAGGAATGGCAGCTCTAGCTGTCACTGCCCCTGAACACCTTCCAGGCAGCAGAGCTATACAGCATTGAGCTGGGCACCATAAGGGAAGACCCAGAGCCAAGAATGCATTTGTAGGTGGGGATACTGGAGAGATGGTCCATCGGCATCAAGAGAGGTGGGGTCAATGACTTCTAGCTCTCAGAAAAATAGCTGCCACTTCATTCCTTTGCCCTTGGCCAAGCTTGTTGAAACCAGTTGCTTGGAACTACTCTTTCTGAAGTGGATTATTCCGGGTCCAGCTGCAACAAACTGTGTGGCCGTGTGCTAGTGAATGACATGCCCTGTGCCATTCCACCAAGGTCATCCAGATGTAAAACAAAGAGCAAAGGCAGTTCTAAACCTTTTTAGCTGGATGCAAGGTTCAGGGTGCAGCACAAATGGACAGCCAGAGAAATATAGTCTGAGAGTTTTCTTTGTTGATGTCGTTTGAGGCCTGACCTAGGCTGGTTTCATGTTCCCCATAGAACCAAATAGAACCTTGAACTCCTGGTCTTCCTGCCTCTACCTCCCAAGTTCTGGGTTTACAAGCATTTTGGGGTTTAGCAACTCAATGGTTGAGTAAATCTACCTCCTATACACACAGTCTCTTTTAGTTGTAGTACCATTAGCCACTGGAGGTCTGGTCAAGAAGAGGCAACATCAGGCCATCCATCTTGGTGGGACTTGGTCTTTTCCTCCCTTCGAGACTTCTGAGACCCCAGGTCACCTTAGCCTCGCCTCTGCTTCTCCCTAACTATGAACAAGGGAATAAAGCTTCCAGGAGCAGGGTGCTGGCAGCATCTGTGCACAGGGGTTTCTAAAGGAATGGCCTGCCCCACAACCCTACCACCATGGCTTTCCACCTCTGTGTTGCTCTGCAGACACACACACACACACACACACACACACACACACACAAATATCTTTTCCCCTGAGGGACAATGAAACCCAGCCAAGTGGGAATTCAACATGATCTGGTAAGATTTGTTGCAAAGGAATTTTACTGGGGTGGGGAGAGAAATTGTATATTCAGGACACCACCTGGTTAATAAACCAAACACATAGCTCCCAGAACACACGAGATTTCCTTTCTTTATTTTCTTTAAGTTAACCAGGGCTGTATTGTTATCTGCCACGTACACCCCTCCTTTGCCAATTTAAATTGTGGAGATTTTTTTTTTTCCTCCTTTGAGACAATAAGTAAATTAACAGTAGGGGTTAAATAATTTGTTAAGGAGTGGTAGATAGAGTAGAGTTGGGGGTTTTGAGGGAGGGGGTAGGGGACTAAAATCTGCCAGTAGCGGCAATAAATACAGAGTTGTGCCTCCGGCATAATATATCAAAGAAAATATAATGCATCCAGCATAAAACTAATGATTGCCATATAATTAGATGAGAAGCATTGTGCTATAAATGTGTATTCTTTAGCGTGCTGTGATTTTACTGTAAAAAAAGGAGAGAGAGAGAGAGAGAGAGAGAGAGAGAGAGAGAGAGAGAGAGGAGACAGAAAAACACAGAGCCCAGCAACATACTATAAAAAGACCCCTCTGTTGACTTCTCGGCTGTTTAGTATTCCTTGGCTGTTCTCCCTTGGGAGTGTGTAATTAGTGCTTTATGAAGAGTACATTTAAAGCAATTTAATATTCACCTCATTCAGTCTGAAACAATGTGATCCATGCTTAGACAAATCAGTGCTCCTTGCTGACATAATCTGTCAGAACATTACCTCTGAAAAGACCTTTCAAGAGGTTCTGCTGTTAATTAGTTGTCTATCATGTATAAACAGAGCAGTGAGCAGAAGGGCCCCGACAGGCCAGAGGGATACGTTGGGAAATGCATTTTGTATGAACGCGGGTTGCAGGGGGGTGTCTTCTCACTCGCCAGCCTCCCTCCTCCCCCATAGCCTTGCCTTGCCACGCCTGCAACCACACACGCCTTGGGCCTCTTCCAGGCAAGCAAAGTGCTTTCCAGTTGACTTCAGGGGGCACTGCCAGTCACCACACTGAAGTGTTCACACACACACACACACACACCACCTCCCTAAACAGACCCACCTGCAAGATAAGACAGCTGCTTTTACAGCCCAGGGTGCATGACCACCTCACAGGCCATCTCACCATGCTAGGAGGCTCTATAAGCTTTGAATGGGATAGGCCCCACCCTTCATGGGCAAGGGCCAGACAGAAAATAAAGGTCTCATATGCATCTTTCTGCTCTACTCTAAATGAGAGAGAATAATACACATGGGCATTTACACACAGGAACCTCCTTGGCTGCCATGAACACAAAGAATGACAGCCATGTTCAGAGCCTTGTTTAAGGTCACATGATCTAGGCCTTACCTTCAGTGGGGGCTTTTGCCCAAGTCCATCCTCCAAAGGTGAGTGCTGGCTCTTTCTGTGTGTGTTGTCTAAGGATTCGAATAGTTCTTCTTTATTCTGGATTTAGAGCACCTCTGTGCATGCATCCTAGATCTTGACAGGGATGTTTGCCAAGTAGTGGTCAAGACACAGTTCTGCAGCCTTCGTAGGTTGGCAATTGCAAGAGTGTATAATGTGAACTCCCCAAGCACCTCCTTCCCCTGCAGGGATCCAGAAGGCCAGGACTGTATTCATATGTCTGCCTCTCGTGCTTGTTCAAGACTTGTCACCTTCCTCAATGGCCTCAGCCCTACAGTTTCAACATTCACTCCATAAACATCCACTAGGCACCTACTGTGTGCATTATTCTATGGACTACATTCTAGGGCAGCTGAAACACGTAAGTCGCAGTCTCTGCTCATGAGATGCTTACAGACCCATAAATGTCTAATTACTGTTTGGGGCAATTATAAGTAATGAAGAGAGGCAATATAATTTTATAACTAGGAGGAAGGGCACTGGAACTGAACTGCCTGGACTCAGACTTTAGACAACTTACCAGTTAAGTGACTCTGGGCAAGGTATTTGGCTGCCCTTTAGCCTCTGTAATGGGAATGAGAACATATGCCTCATAGGTTTATAAGGATTTACTGAGATAGTACAATAAAGTGCCTGGGGAGGGGGAAAGCAGGCCCAAGGGCGAGGGGGTGCAGAAATGAGCATGATTTTTGGACACTAGTGAGTGACATCCTGGGAGGTGTGTTCCAGCTAAACCCTGCAGAAGGAGCCATGAGATGTCACAGGCTGAGTAATGCTGAGGTGTCCTGACGACTAGAGAGGCAGCCATTTCTTCCTATATTTCTGACAGAAGGTGGGGAAGAGAGGGAAGGAAGAGAGTGGAGGGGATAGGGAGGCGCGAGAGAGGGCGAGGGAGCGGGAGAGAGCGAGAGCGACAGAGAGACAGAGAGACCGAGAGAGCATATAAGATTTAAAATCTCAAAAATTCCCAGAGCCTCAAGCTTTCCCCTGACCCCAGGCAATGCAGCAGAAACTTTCCCCTGCTCTGTCAGCTCCCAAAGGCACGAATTGGGGGTCCCGGTCCATCAGTGCGGTACAGGCGGGTTAGGAGGAAGGATGCCCAAGTAAGCCCAGCCCTCACACAGCACATGGTGCCCGAAAGGTGCTCAGTACAAGTTCCACTTGGACATTAGTGCAAAGCATGGAGTGGGGTCGGCACCATTACGTCTCAAAGAGGTTAAACAGAGTCTCCTCTTCCCGGTTTCCCACCTACCTTTTCTCCAGTTAAACTGCAGCCCGTAGGACACATCAGCCTGCTGTCACAAAGCCTGGGAGCTAATTGCTTTGGTGTTTTTAAGGGGTGATAAGCAAAGGCACAGACACAGAAAAGATGTGAGCAGCACCATGTGTAGCCCACCAAGGCTTAGGCATACTCTACCTAGGCCTTTCTAGACAGTTTGCCATTTGGGAGGCTGCCCCAGGATGCTCACACACTGAGAATCAGGCACTGAGTACAATATACACACACAGTACAAAGGGCACAGAGGAAAAGCCAGACATGGGACCTGAGGCATCAACTTGAGTAGTAGCCCACTCACTTCAAAGTCATTTACACACACACACACACACACACACACACACACACACACACACACACAGTGTCCAGCAGAGGAAATGGGACCTGGGGGAGGGGGGGACAGCAGCTGTGTCCCTCTGTGCGGGCTTTGTGATTAAGGATGAAACAGTTCACACAGTCTTCTTTGTGAGTTAACATTCCCACTCTGTGTGAAAAAGCAGGAACAAAATGAGTAACTGAGAGATCATCCTACCAGGATTTGATGACCCAAAGACCCGCTTCTGTCCATCACACCAGGCTACTCTGACCCCCAGGGCTCCAGCGAGGGAAGCTGGAGCATGGGCCGACAGACAGACAGGTGACCTGCCTAAGGTCCCAAGGCCACCCTTGCTTTCCATTAATACTTGAATTTTTGTGCATCTCAGATTTACCTTTCCAACACCACTCCAACTCTCCTGGAGTTGTTTCAGCCTCTGAATCATTCCCCCCCCCCACCCCTGACACCAGGAGGAACATCCCCCCCCCCCATATTCAAGATCTTGAGGGTGATTTTGATTCCTATCTATCTAGCTAAGTGGCTGTCCTAAAGGACAGGAAAGACCAACTTCAGTCCTGACTAGCTGTGTGACTGAGGGCGGGTCTCTGTGCCTCTCTGTTTCTGCCTTTGATTCTCTGGGAATCAGAAGTCAGAATCTCCACCACTCCCAGGTCTTAAGGGATCTGAGAGAACGAATGAGGTCATGTCTATGAGCCGCCTGACGGAAGGAAGTTGAAGGACTAGCACAAGGCTGCATTATCTTCTGGAGTTGGCAGGGCAATCGCTGTGTAGTTGCTGGGATGGGGAATGTCTCACGGGCCTCAGAACCAGTCCTGGGAATGCCACAGAGAAGTAGTGTGTCGTGCCAGATGCAGCTTTCCCGGGCTCCGAGATGTAAGATCAAATCCCAGCTCAGTCGCTTAACAGCTTTGGGAAACCACATTCTCTTTCAGGCTCAGCTTCCTCACCTATAAAATGAGAATAACCCAAGCCCCAGATGGTTCTTTGGTAAAGGAGTAAATTAAATGGTACAGAGGGCAAACCGTGGGAAGTACCCTGGGACACAGTATGTCTCTCTGTGAGCTGTCTCCACATATATGCCCGCTGTTTTCTGAAGGACAGCCTTCTGCAGTAGAAAGGGGCCAAGTGTTCCATACACCTGCTTTGGATCAAGAAAGAGCTAAGGTGGTGAGCATAAGTCCAGGAAGCCTGTAGCCTACACAGCCAGAAGTCCAAGGTCAGAAGTCTTGGGGTGCCTGTTCCACCCTAAGTCATGGTGAGACTGGACACTGAGTTCTGAACCCAAAACTCTCAACCTTTGCAAGCCAAAGCTCTCAGCCTGGGCACCTGCTTTTCTTGGTCACTGTCACTCAAGAACAGACGACAGACCTAAGTGAGCTTGTAGGCAAGTGGGTCTCCAGACAGATAGGCGACCTCTCTTTCTGTGGCCTCCTTTATAGAATGCAGGAAAACACACACAAGTGGGAGTGGGGCTGGATGCAGAGAGGAAAGGCCTGCCTCCCTAACTACCTAGATCTAGGTAACTTCCAGACAGCATTTACATTTGGGGAGCTGAGACCAGTGGAGAGGATATCCAGCAGAGGGTGTGAGGACCTGTCACAGACTGGCTGAGCCCTCTGAAGCTAACAACAAGGCTGCAGAGCCAATCTGGCAGAGACTGTCTGAATTAGTCACCAGTTTTGATGAGGAGGTAAACCGATTACATAACAGCTTCTTTCTCTCTCTCTCTCTCTCTCTCTCTCTCTCTCTCTCTCTCTCTCTCTCTCCAAAAGGCTCTCCAGAGCCAGGGCTCTACTCTCTCCCTCTGGCCAAAATGGGACTCAGGGCCAGGGAGGGTCACATACCAGAGCCCAGGGGCTAAGGCTCAGGCAGGAACCCTCCCCAGGCCTGCTCCAGCCCCGCAGGGCCAGAAGGAGGCGCCCGCAGTTCACCTCCTGTCTGCAGCTTGCCACCCTGCCTCCAAAGCAATCCCACGCTAGTCTTGCAACCTGCAGCTCTCAGGCTCTAAGTGTTAGCCTGGAAGATGCCCCAAACAAAGAGGTAGAGATTTCTCAGTTGCCAGAAGCTCCCAGGCCCCTGGGTTATTCCAGGCCCCCTTCCCCTGCCAAATGTATCATGATTCATCATTTCAAAAATTAATACCAATCGGTGCTGAGCCAGCACTGTTTGCTGTACCCTGGTGGAGAGACTGCAGAGGTAGGGGGGCACTGGAAGGCACACCTGTGCAGCAACAGCAACAGCAACAGCATGGACTCTGGATGCTTATTTTCTCCAGAAGAACAAATCTAGCAGGCACAAGAGCTCAAGCCTCTGGCTCCATGTGCTGTCAGAAGTGAGATTTGGCCTCTCGGTAGAGGTCAAGTTCACTGGTTTCCAAGAGATGCCTAGGATGGGGCCGGTGTGTGTGACTGGATCTCCTTGTGGATTTACTCATCCCCTGCACAGGGCTGCATAAAGAACAATAAATGTTGAACAATATTAATAATGGGTGATGATGAAGGTGATGACTATGGTGATATTAGAACAGGGTATGAGTGTCCTGTTTAGCTCCAAGCCCTGGGGGCTTCAGCTCTTCCTGACTGCCTATTGGTGCTTCTGTTGCACTTGCTAGACAACCAAGAACCCGAAGCAAGAGTCTGAGAAACTGTAGGAATCATACTGACCTGCTGACCCCACACAGGCCTAGGCTCCATCAGTCTAGAAAGAGGAGTCACTGTTGCACAAGTGGATGAGTCGAGCACTCGGCAAGTGATGTCAGCTCCTCTTGTGTCTTCCTCCTTTTTCTCAAGCCTGAGTGAAGGCAAAGTGCCCAGCCCAAACACACAGGAGACAGTAACAACCTTTAAAGGCCTCATTCCCACCAACCACCCTACCAGATTCCAAGATGGAAGAGTTTGGAGGGGCCGAGGAGGGTCCACTGGTCCAGCCTCCCATTGTACAGATGAGAATGCTGAGGCTTAAAGAAACGTGAGTGCCCAGCAGGAGTGGCCCCAGCATGGCTGGGAGCAAGCTCCCATCTCGTTTCATTCACACAGTACAAACCAGAGGAGGTGGCAGAAGATAGATAGATGCAGGGTAATCTATCGGCTACCAAGACCGATGAGGTCTGTGTGACACCTTGCCTCTCCAGCTTCAAACCTGACAGGCGACAGTTTTGACCAGAAGAACGGACAACTACCCCACAGAGGCCACACAGATGGCCATGATGACAAGCCACTAGGTACAGTTTCTAGAACAATGAGCCTTTCCTCCCTGCCCTGCTCCTGAGAACATAGCACTTTTTGCTAACTTACCCCCTAAGCCTGAGGGTAAATTCCCCAGGAGAAGTCTGATCCTGCTTCTATCTCTCAAAGATCTCTCCCAGGTGTCTGTTTGGGATAAGCTTCCTGGCAGTATTTGAAGCTAATTAGAGAAAATTTCATGCTAGTTTAGGCCACAAAACCATTTATTCATTCAACGAACTTCTGCTTTGCCTCTTGTCTCTTCTCTCTCCTCATTGCTCAGCAACGTTCTTAGTTTCCATCTGAAGACACACACACACACACACACACACACACACACACACACACACACACACCAGCTTCCAGCCTCTCTCTTGGCCTTTTTCTCTCCCATCATTTTCCCCATCTGGGACCCAAACCCAGCCCACACTCAGCAGAGGCTGTGGGAGGGGCCCTGCCAAACTTACTCCCAGACAGATGTGCTCTGTTCCCTTCACAGCTGTCCAGGCCTGTCCATCTGTGCTCACTTCCTGCCTCCCTGCTCCAGCCCCTCACACTTCCCACGCCAGGGTGGGAAAGTCTAGTCCAGATTTCCTTCTTCCCAATCCAAAAGCCGTCAAGTGGCCACTAGCACAGTGTAGCCGAGAGCCTTGGTTCCTGCCCTCCCCGGGCCTCCAGGAGGAGCGATGTCCTAGGAGACCCCAGCAAGTCTACATCTTCCCTGAACTTCAACTTCAACTTCAAAGCCAGACAGAGGCTCAGGACCTACCTGGCTCTAAAGTCCTCCCTCCCGGCATTCTTTGTTCACATGAAACACACCAATATTGATACTAATAGGCTTTCATTGTTTTCTCAAGCCTAAGAAGTCTGCTTCTGGCAGGCACCTAAGAGGGGTAAACATTACTTTCCCAAAAAGCTTAAGGACTGGGGAGGTGGGTCCATTGGCAAAGTGCTTATTTTACAAGCGTGAAGACCTGCCTTTGACTCCCCAGCCCTTACATACAATCTGAATGTCATGGAATATCCCTGTAGTCCCTGCATGGGAGTGGAGGGTGGGTGCCAGTGACAGGCAGATCCCTGGGGCTCTCTTGTCAACTAGCTTACTCTAACCAGTAAGCTCCAGGTCCTAGTGAAAGACCCTGCCTCAGAACACAAAATAGAAACTGGGGAGAAGGCTCGGCTGGTAAAGTGTGAGGACTGGAGTTTGGATCCCCAGAACCCAGGTAAAAGCAGGCAGGCCTAGTGGCTGCTTGCAGTTACAGTACTGGAGGCAGGGATCCCCTGATCCCTGGGGCAAGCTGACTAGCCATCCTCACCAGAATTGGTGAGCTCTGGGTTCAAGGAGAGATTCTGTCTCTATAAATAAGAGATCTCAAGGTAGAAGAGAAATGTCAACTTCCACACATGCAGGTGCGCACACATGGACATACATCTACACACGCATGTGAACACACAGAGAGAGACACAGACTGCATGCACATTCACACTCTAAAAGAAACTAAAATGGAATGACACCCAAGGTTGCCCTCTACCTCCACATACATGCACACTATTGAATACACATGTGTGGCTGGTGCACAAAAACACCCATCACAGTCATGACTCCTGCAGGAACCCATGTGGTACCTTCTACCCTTGCTACTGTGAGGTAGGGTCTGCTTGGCTAAAAGGAAGTGGCATCTCTGGAACCCAGCTTGTTTCTAGGGTTTCCACAGCTCCCTGCTGGCTCCTGAGCATGGAAAGCCATTCGTTCCCTGGACTTCAGAATGGTTTGGGAGGCTCTGTAGTGTCCATATGATAACCTCTCCTTAAGACCAGGGCCTGGAGACCTATGACTGTATACCCTGCGACAGCCAGCCTTGACTCTAGATGTAGAAGGTGCTTGCTTAGTAAGAACCAAGCTGAACTGGGATGCCAGCCCACTTCTCTGGCACCCATCAGAATCAAAAGGCAAATGGGGAATCTGATTAACCCCTTACGATTTGCCTTTGGTAAACCCAGATTAGGCAATCAGGAGGAGAGGCACAAGCATAGTCTCCATGGTGGATAAGGCATGGGGGATGACTGAGATTAACTGTGCCCCCTACGAAGACACAGCCTTTTCTTTGATGCCATGGCCTAATGTTCCAAGAGTGACCAGAAAGATGAGTAGTCATTTCCTTTTTCTAGAAGTATATTAGGAGTCTGGGGTTGGGGGTGGGAGGACCAGAATCCTACAGTTTCTGGAGAAAGGACATAACCTGCATGAGATTTGGCTTCTCCAGGCAGGAATGACCCCCAGATCAAGCGTGGATGTCTAGGAGCAAAGCAAAGAGCTAATTTAGACTTTGCAGTTAGAAGGCAGGGCTCACCTCTTAAGCTACTCTCTGTAAATAAGGCACAAGTTCAATTCACCCCACTCTCCCAGCTTACAGAGGTGCACGTGACTTTAGGTGAAGGCAGTTGCTGATCTTTCTGCCAGGTGCCACAAAAAACATGAATCACAGGACTCAGTTTGGGTTTTTAAATGGTGCCATTGATATGAACTGCCTCTCAACAACCAGCCAACTGGAGACATATGTAGTGGTGGGTTTTGTTTTGTTTTAAACCATTTTCTTAAGTATATCAGAAAGAGAAGTTCTTGGGGGCTGGGGTGTGACGACTCAGTTAATAGAATGTGTGCATGCCATACACAAATGCCCTTGGTTCAATTCCCAGCATCACATAAACCAGCTGTGGTGGCAGGGACATGCCAGTAATCCCAACATGCATGCGGTAGAGGAGAGTTAGAAGTTCAAAGCCATCCTCACCTACACAAATAATTTAAGCATTCTAACCATAGAAGACCCTGTCTTGTGAAAGAAGGAGACGGAAGGGGAAAGGAGGGTAGAGGAAGAGAGAGAAGGAGGGACAACGGAAGGGGGAGAGAGGAGAAAAAGGAAAGTTCTTTATCAAGGGGTGTTCTTGTCACCTTTTCCCTACTTTACAAATTTGGCCACTATCATTGTGATGGAATCCCTTGGCTCTCAGGTCTCAGCCTGAAAAGTTTAATCTGATAAGTTGGAGTCTCCTGTCACAGAAAGAGTGATCACAGATGACAGAAGGGCCAGATGACAGACAAGCAGGAAGGTAGCTGACAGGCGCTAAGTAGGCCCAGGCTCATCCTCACCTACAGCCTTGGAAGTAGGCTGCCTGGCAATTTTGAGGGATCAGATGACTTATGGTCCTCCTATGGCTTCAACTAAGATCAACCAGTGTTTGTTACACACACACACACACACACACACACACACACACACACACACCCCTCTTCCAAGGCAAGTTCTATTCTGCCAGCCCACCAATAGTTGATGGCCTCTCTCTCTGCTCTATATTTCATAGAAAAGGAAAATCTATAGGCACACATCCACCTGGATTGTTCTAATAATTCTTCAAGATAGGGAAGTTCTAGGGTCTCAAGAATGTCCCTGTGTGTCAGACTCATGCATTTCAAGGCAACTGGGACTGGGAAGGCAGGGACAGGGCTTCAGTTCTGGCCACCACCACCACCACCACCACCACCACCACCACCACCACCCCGGAACAGAGTCAAGCAGGTACAGTGACATCCCTAGGCTTCTGAGTCAAGTTTCTCCACCTCTATTATCTTATTCATAGGATCTCAGTCCAGGATGGCCACCTTGACCCACCTGGGCACAGGGAACTTGGCCTCAGAGCCCCCACAGCATGGATTCCCTGGGACTAATTTCACAACTCAGCACCGAGTTTACCACACGTTTCAGATGAAGGTGTGTCGGAGCCGAGAGCATGCTTCTGCCCGATGCGTGGGCGTTAAGTTCAATGCCTTCTTGTCAACACTTGAATGTGTTGAACATCACTCACAAGGGCATTCTTTAAGAAACCTATTAAGTTAATTACCCAGGCATTTTTCCCTCTCTTCCCCATATCCATGCATCTCACATAAGGCAGACACACACACACACACACACACACACATTGGCTTTCTTCCCTTCTGAGATGCTTTTGATGTAACTCCTCTCTTCTTGGCACAATAGCATCTTGGTTTTTCCTCCAACAGTTAGTCAGGGTGGCTATGCTACGCAGACCCACTCCTTCGCTCAGAGGTTCTCAGGACCAAGTGCAGCTAAGACAGGGTTTGTGACCCAAGAGATAGAGGAGTGGTTTGCCTGCTGTCCTCATTTCTAGCCAACTAACCTCAAGAGTGGCAGAAACGAGGATGAGAACAGCCACGATGACACTGGAGTCCCCCAAGAGATGCAAGTCCATTGGCAAGCATTTACTGAACATCAACCCCTGTGCCCAGTGGCTTTGGAAGAAGACAACATTCCACTTAAAGTATTGTCTTATTAAAGATTAACAAACAAGTGGGGGAGATTAAGAGATCTGGATTCTAGAATCTTTCTGCTATGGGTCCCTGGTCTTTAGATGCCTGGGTCATGAATATGTCCCTTTGTTAAATACAGGGGTGGTCCTAGATCATCAGTTATGGCCCTAGAACATCGTAGGCCTGTTGTTCACTGCTCCTCTATGCCTGCGCAACTGCCTACAGCAAACTTCCTAGATGGAGGGGGCTACTCAAGGGGAGGGGAGGGGAGGCAGTGTTCAGACAGACTATAAATAGAAACCACCTGGAAAAGTTGATCTACACACCATGGTAGATGAATGTCTGTAACCCTGGGTGATGACACTTCTGGGCAGGGAGACAGGTAGAGTTAAGGCCCGTGGCAGACAAGCTCTCCAGTTCAAACAAGTACCTGTAATATTTGTGCCACCGTGACACAGATGGGAACTTCTTGAATTTGGGTAGAAAACAGAAAGCGCAAAAGAGGGGGTTATAGAGACCTAGAAGGAGGTACTATCCAGCCAGACCTCAACATCGCTGTATCAGATGATATCAAGACTGCTAGCTTTGAAAAAAGAGCCACACCCCATAGCTTTCTCATAAATACCCTACATAACCCCAAACCTTTCCTGTGCCTTTCTACTTAGAAGGAAGAAAAAAAAAAAAAAAAAACATGGGGCAAATAAAGACCCTGTAAGAGGATTCTGAGAGATGCACTTACCCATCTTGGTCTCCTGACCACAGCCTGTTATTCCCCTAGTCACAAGAAACCATCTCAACTCTCAGTCAGAAGGTCTGAATCCACAGGGCAAAGAAGCATTGATACCGTGAGGCCAATGCATAGAATCAGAAAGTTCAAGGAGGCGGAGGGACCTACCCTCCTTTCCCTACCCCCAAGCAACCCTCCTCCCAAACCACTCAAGCTTTTGGTGACCTGTCCTGTTCTGGGGTGTGTGGGAATGGCCTGTATATCTGGGCACATCAGGAACCTTGGACCTTCCAGAAGGCCTTAGTGACCTTAGGATGCTCTTGTTCCTAGGGAACCACAAGACTATCTACCGCCACTCCCACCCTTCCCCCCTGCCTCCCCTCTGATTCAGGGCTGATGAAAGCCTGGTCACTTCTGACTCACACCCCAACTCTCCACATGGCCCTAGAGACCACTTCCATCTAAGTAAGATCTAGGGGAGTATCGTTGGGAGTTCAGAGAAGAACTGGCTGAGGCCAAGGGCTTAACCCTGAGCACCTCCAAGTTGGAAAATTGGGCTCATAAGCCCTCACTGCCTTCCCCCCTGAGGCATCCTAGCATAGTTTCACTCTGATGCAACACTCTGACAGGCAGGTTCTATGACACAGGGAACCGGAGGGCTAAACACCATTTCTGGGTGGAAGAGAGAAGCCTCTGTTGCTGTCCAGACTTTGGCCCTGCTCCGTCTAATACTGATTTCTGGACCTTTCTCCCCTAACGTGGGGCCCTCCCCTCAATGGCTCATCAGACCTCAGCCCCAGACTGGGAACATGCCCCACACCCAAGCAGCCCGACCGCAGCTCTCTGTCAGGGACCACCATCCTTCTTCTGGATCTGGGAGAACCAATGGGCAGAGGCTTTGTATAGCAAAGGATAATCTCCCTTCCCTGTACCTCTACATAAAGTGCATGCCTATCTGTAGGCTCTCCTGTATGCTTGTTCTCCGTTGTTCAAATTGAATTGGGACTTAAGTATTTCATAAAGCCAGGGCCCCAGATATCAGAACCATTCACCCAAACTAGGATGTGTGTGTGCGCACACACACACACACACACACACACACACACACACCCTTAGTGCTAGGCCATGGCTCTTTGGGATGGCATGCTCAATGACTGTGTGCACACACTCACACATTCCCTGAGAAAGCCCCTGAGGCCTCTGTGGGAAGGCTTTCCGGGAGACATTTATGGTTAGAGAGGAAGTCTGAGCACTGTGAAGCAAACGGCCCAGGCCAGGGAACCTGCAGATGCCTGCCAGGAGCCGAGTCAGGTCACAACCCTCTCATTGGCTCTGTAGACTTCAGTCCATTTCCTAGATTCATGCTGCTTGGTGAGACAGGCCTGGGTAGAAAACCACATGTAAACACACAGATCAAGTGACTCAGGCAAGGTCATCCCTTATCAAGGCTAGCACCTAGACTTCTGTGCCCTCTCATGCGTCCTGGGTTTGGAGGGAGAGCTGGACAAAGTCACTGGAGCAGGGTATAGCCTGGACAGTGCAGAAGGCCCTCCCAGAATGTCTCTGGAGTCTAATGCTTGGTACCAGGACACACACACACACACACACACACACACACACACACACCCCAAGCTCTGATGCCTAATGTAGTAACCACTGGCTCCAAGTGACTCCTTCCATTTAGATGAAGTAAAATGAAGTCATCGTTGCTCTAAGTCCCTTCCTGGGTAGCACTAGCTCCCTATATAGCGCTGGATGAGAACACGGGGCCACGGCTGCTCTGTAGGAGGGCACAAAGGAACACATTTTCACCATGGTAGGTAGAACCCTACAAAGGGCAAGGCCAACCTGGAGGGAGGTGAGTGGGAAACCTAGTTGCCTCGAGGATCTGTTCTAGGCTGTGGGCAATGACACTGACGGGCTCTGGGCTCCATAAAAGAAGGACAAGAGGATGGGGCAGAAGAGAGGGGAAGAAAGGGAAGACCAAGAGAAGTAGACGGTGGCAGAGTAGGGGGAAATGAGAGAGGAGACAGACCAGGAAGAGCTGAGGAGACCACTCTGAAGAGCTGCCTTCCAGGACTGCACCAACTGGCCCTGGCCCCAGAGTGGCTCACACTGTCTCCCACCGACTACAGAATGTATGTGTTTGCGTGAAGCCTTTAAACTTTTTTTTTTTTTTTTTTAACAAAAAAACTGCATCTTCCGCTACAAAGTAACTACTCTTCCCAGAGCAGAGGGCACCGTGGCTCCATCACAGGGACATGCCAGCAGCTCATTTTGTCACTTCTTTTGGTATCTGTCTAAGCAAACATTTGAAAGACACCACTAGGCTGGACAAAGCATCACCCATGTGATCAGAAATGCCTAGCCTCACTCAGTTTCCTACCTAATGACCTGGACAGGCCCTGTCCTCTCCGGCCTTACCCTCCCTCACTAGTAAGTAGGGCTGTGATGATTATGAATGGCTCCGATGGAGGCCCTCAGGGCCACGTGTTCCACGAGAGGTGGAAGATGGACAACAGGGTGATGCCCTGGCAGGTCTTCCATAGAAGAAAGGCAGAAGAAGGGACAGCCGGGTCTGTCAGTAGAGACCAACACAGAGGGTGAAGGAGGGTAAAGAGAGTTTAGGAAGGGCTTCCTAGAGGAAGCTGTATGGAATGGAAAGAGAAAGGACACTCAAGCCAGAGAACCCACACACCAAGCCGAACAGTAACTCATTAGCTGTTCCTGGTCAAGTCAAAGGGTGCTCACTCAGGCTTGTGTGGAGAAACCTCTGCCACTGAACCCTACCCCATTCCCTCACCAAGTCTGACCCATAGCTCCACAGGACTCTGTCTCCAGTCAAATTACAAGGGTAGAGAGCAGCTGATTCAGTATATCCCTGCCCCCTCTCAGCCCATGGCACCAGAGAGAGGCCCCTAAGTTAAACAAGCATTGGGGAAAAAAAAAAAGTGACCATTCTCTGTCTGGAAACCCTTTCTGTCCCTGGGCCTGGCATGATGCAGGAGAGGTGTAGGAAGCTCTGACCCAACCACCTTTCCTCCCAGGGTTGCCAGAGAGATTCCAGTAAAGAAAGGAGAAACCAGGCCTCCTCTCAGAACTGGTTCTCTTAATAAAGACCCTCCCAATGGCAGAGGAGGGGGAGGGTCCAAGACAGAAGCTGAAGCACCTTGGGCTGTGACTCAGGAGGCAAACATAAGCAGGATACTTCGATCCCACTCCTAGCTCCACTGCCCACTGGGACTGTGAGCCAGCTGCGAATTGCGGTCAATAGCTTTCTGAAGGGGAACATATGGCAGAGTTGGCACACAGGGACTGGAATCCTTGGGTAGAGGGCCTCTGTGCCCTGCAGAGACCGAGTGAGACCTACAGGTGCTTTGTCAGTCCCACTTTAGAAGAAAGAAGGCATAGAAAGGGAAGGTTGGCTTAGGGCACAGGAAACTTGAGTTCCTGGGATCCTCTGCCCTCTGCTGACTCCATTTGTCTGCAGGTCACCTGGAAGCAGGGCTAGGCCAGCGCCTGCAGGGTCACATTGAGACTGCTGACCAAGTCAGAAATGACCCTTATTACTTGCTGTGGACTCTGCCATGGTGGCCTGTAGACATTTTCCAGACTGTGACCAGAAGAGCTCGGTTAGGCAGTCCCAGAATCTTCTTTCCGTCCTCAGAGGCTATGGTGGCTTTGATGATGTCTATCCTATCTCCTGCAGGGGCTATGGCTTACCAGATCCCCTGTGCAGCCCTAGGTATTTATCTCTTGTAAGTGGGTGGGATGGCTTTCCATTTCATGGTACATTCTGGGAGATTTTATGTTCAATGACCAATTTCTACTACCTAATGGAGGCATCGACTCACAGATCAGTCTCTCTCTCTCTCTCTCTCTCTCTCTCTCTCTCTCTCTCTCTCTCTCTCTCTCTCTCTGTGTGTGTGTGTGTGTGTGTGTGTATGTGTGTGTATCTGTCTTTCTCTGTCTTTCTCTCTGTGTGTGTGTATGTGTGTATCTGTCTCTCTGTCTCTCTGTCTTTCTCTCCCTCTCTGTCTCTGTGTGTGTGTGTATCTGTCTCTCTCTGTTTCTCTCTGTGAGTCTCTCTCTGTGTGTCTCTCTGTGTCTTTCTCTCTCTCCCGCCCCCGCACCCGTCTCGCTCTCCCCTCTCTCTCTCTCTCTCTCTCTCTCTCTCTCTCTCTCTCTCTCTCTCTCTCTCTCTCTCTTTCTCTCTCTCTCTCTCATTGAACTAGTCCTGGGAACACAGAGGCAAGTATCTCTTTAAAAATCCTCCCTGCAGAGCAGGTCACACTGGCCTGGAGCCATAACACCCTAGGCTGTGATCTCACCAAACTCCAGGAAGCCAAACAGGGTCAGGCTTGGCTGGTCTAGGAGAAGGAGACCTCCCAAGCAAAACACAGGTGTTGCTGGTGATTCAGCAGGGCAGCCCCTCCCTCCTGGAGTCTAGCTCTTCTCAGGTGTTGGACGGAGACTGGCATGATTCAGTGAACCCCTATCAGTACCCAGCCAGAGGAAGGGGTGTGGTGCCGCCTCTGGGCACTCATGTGCTTTCTGGATCTCTGTTGGGTCCATGGGTTCTGTTCTTAGGAATCAGGGTGTAAGTTCTGTCCTCCTTTCATAATCCCTGCCCAGTTCCTCAGGCTGAACATTCTCAGCCATCGACCCAAATTCCTCAGGCTGTTTGTACCAGGTAAGGGATGGAGGAGGGACAGGCAACCTCCCAGACCAACAGTCCTCCTCAGCCCCCAACTCTATCTTTGGTCTGTGGCTGCCATCAGGCTCAGGGCCTCTCAGCACCCCCCACCCCAGATAGTCCCTTCTAGTTTGGGAACAGTGAGGATAAAAGGGGTCCACGAAATGAGGGCCGTCATTAGCCTGTTTTATGAGAACAGAAATATTCATTACACCCCAACCCCATCATTAGAAGCCGCAGCGAGAGCTCTGGCCCATTCTTTATGGCAGTAGAAACTGAGGGGGGTTTCTCCCCCAAAGGGAGTACCGCTTCTCCCTCTGAGGAAGATGTCCAGCCAAGGGGAAGGGAGGGCTATAAACCTCAGTCTCAGGCCTGCCTCTTAATGCCCCTCCAACTTGACAACATCCAGTCACTCTGCAGCCCAAGACAAGGAGCATGTAGAGGGCATCAGAAGGACCTGTGGCTGCTTGTAGTGGGGTCCTGTTGAGGGCTGAGAAGTGACAGCTACAGTCTGACACAAGAGAGCATTGCCGGTCCAGTGTACAATCCTGTCCATCTTCATGTACCAGGCACCACGAGCTGTCCTACATGGCTTCCTCCCCCAGAAAGCTTCCTTATTCCCACCAGGTTCTCTCTACGTCCCCTTCTTAGCTCTGGGCACAGTTACATCTCTGTATCCTCAAGTCCCTATTACCCTGTGAGCTATTTCCAACCAGACACTAGCAGTACTTTAGAGTTGGCTAGTCATGAACCAGGAGCCAAGACAGAGCATGTGGGCCTAGCCAGAAAGAGGATACTGTCCTAACCCCAATTCCTCTTGCTGCCTTTTGTCACAAGAAAGGTCTAGTGGCCTGACTGCCTTTTCAAGGCCTTAGGTAGCAGGTGGCTGAAAGCAAGCTGCCTGACCAACCTAGGAGGTGCCCTGCTCACCTGCTAAATTTAACCCCTTTCTGTAAGTCCCGTTGAGTGGGTAGTTGGCCTTCCCTTTGCAACTGAACCCAGAAACTTTGCACCAGAACCCATACCCCTGTAAGGGAACACCCGATAAGGAAATCTGGTGAAGACCCACTTTCTAGAGACCATAGCACCTCTGTTCTAAGGGACTGGAAGAGATGGTAAGCCAGTACAGCAAGCTGAAGCCCACCCCACTGGCACAAGTCATCTAAGCTGGATGGAACATGGCCACAGCCCACAGAGAAGAGCCCAGCAGATTAATCGGTTGTCATTTGCATTCATTAAAGACCCCTCTGCCTTTGTGCACAGCAGCCTTAGACAATGTGACAGTCACTGCGGAGGTTTTTGTTTCACTTCCATGTGGCCTAGGTACCCAAACTCTCAGGCTGTTCTGCAGAGGTGGAACATGCCCTGGACTAATTACAATGGACTTTGATTGGCAGGAGGTAGGTTAAGGAGCCAGCAGATGTCCCTTGACCCCCTTTGGAGTTCTCTGCTGTCACCTGGTCCCCTTTCCTCCCATCTCCTTATGCCCCTAGGCACCATCACCTGGGAAGGCCAGGCCCTCCTCAAAGTTGTGCAAAGATTCATTTCAACACATTGAGACTGAAGATGCTCCACACAGGGGCTGGTTGCCAAACTCCACAAGCCGCCCTGCCCCCTACTCTTCGGCCTGCCAAGAAGCAGCCAGGGACCTCTTCATATGAACCTTCCCAGGGACCACTGACACTGAGTGGCCCTTAAGAAGTGTCCCCCTAGGTTCTCACAGGACTGCCCCTCTCCCTGAGGTCATGTCAGTCCCCAACCATTCCAGAGACCTACAGGACCAACCGTGAGGTCAGGGTGGAGTTTGCTACCTTAGCCTGGGTTGTTTTTCTCATTGTAATTGCCAAGCTCCTGAGGTTGGCATTTGCCTGCTGGGCACTGTTAAGAGATGACACAATGGAGTGAGAGCAAGCCCAGGGCCTGACGGGAGACTGCATGGCCCCAGCCCCTGGCTGGGCTCTGGTGGGCCCCATTCATAATCCCCTGGGTCTAACAAACATCTGGTTTGTCACAGGCAGGCAGAGACTTGAAGGCCCACCACACAGGTCCCAGCACAGCCAGGGAATGGGAGGGTACTGTGGTATCTGGTCAGGGATGGCTCCTTGGACATCTGGAAGGAGTGAGAACTGAGCAAGGAAGGGGGCAACAGTCCTCCTATTGCTACCAGAGCCCAAAGAGGATTATGGTTCTCAAGGCCAAGCACTTCCCTGAACCCCTGCACCTACAGCTCCTCCAGTCTATAGATCCCCACTTTCCAATGGCTTCCCTCCCACATTGGTCTCTGAGGTTCCTACCCACTTGGAGGACAGAAACACCCCACATCCATCACATAGAGTTGTAGAGAGTACAATCTGGGGAAGGATTATCCAGGGGGATCAAAAGCCCACAGATACCTTCATGTACCTACCAAATGGGGTGACCACCTCACCCTCAAGGCTTTAAAGACCCAAAAGCTCAGTGTTTCTTTTTTTTATTTATTTATTAATTTTTATGTATATGAGTACACTGTTGCTGTCTTCAGACACACCAGAAGAAGGCATTGGGTCCCATTACAGATGGTTATGAGCCACCATGTGGTTGCTGGGAATTGAACTCAGGACCTCTGAAAGAGCAGTCAGTGCTCTTAACCACTGAGCCACCTCTCCAGCCCAAGCTCAGTGTTTCTAAGTGAGGTGACTGACCCTCTACTGGTTCTCCCACCCTGTTTAAACCACCTTTCTTGAAAGCCAGGCACCTTAAGACCTGAATGCCTGCCAGGGCCTATCAAGGAAAGGCTTTCAGGGGGCCAGAGCCCGGGAAAGACAGGAAAGTGGAACCCATCCAGGACAAGAACATAGAGGGTCCCCATTGCTGCCCCCAGATGCCTGCTGAAGAATCAGCCCCCTCTCCCTGCATCCAGGGACACTGTGGAATCAGGACTCTGTGGCAGGTAAAACCCAGGCCCACATGTATATGAGAATTAACTCAGGTTGTTGAGGGATGGAGAATTGTCTGTTGCTTTTGACCACAGTGGAAATTGAGCCTAAGGTCTTGCCTGTACCAGGCAAGCATTCTATCACTGAGCCACATACACCCATAGCAACCCACCCCACTTTTTCCACTTTTCAAATCTTTTGAAACAAGTCACTCTAAGTTGTTCAGCCTGGCTCTGAACTCAGTCTAATCTTCAACTTGTGATCCTCCTAACATCAGCCAGTGGCGTTTACAAGCCTGTGACACTGGGACCAGCTCTCACCTCGGGTTCTTATTCAGAGAAGCTCTGGGATTTACTAGGCCTAGAGTGGAACCCTAGATGCTGCATTTTCTAAAGAGCTCTCAATTCCAAGTAGGCTGCTAGAGATGGCTCACTGTCAGTCTTTGGGAATGAGTAGAGCTGAGACTTGAATGGGACTTAGACTGTCTCTGCTTACTGTCACACTTTCTCGTGAATATCCCTTTTTCAGAGCCTCCATCCAACTCTTGTCTACATTTTCTTTTTAAAAAAGCTCTTGATCTTTCATCCTGGAGCTCCTCTTCTCCTACCTTCTTTCCTTCCTTCCTTCCTTCCTTCCTTCCTTCCTTCCTTCCTTCCTCCCTCCCTCCCTCCCTCCCTTCCTTCCTTTCTTCCTTCCTTCCTTCTTTCCTTCCTTTTCTGTTCACAGAGCATGACCCAGGCCTGGCTCCATTGACAGGAAGAGACTCAAAAGACCAGATACACTTTCTCTTCCCACCAGAGTTACAGAGCAGTACTTGGTCCTGTGTGTCCTGCTTCTGGTCCTTTTGTCACCTGGTCCTCTACCCTCGCGTATTTGCTGTCTATTAGGAAACAGATGCTGAGCACGGCTCATCAAATGGGCCAAAGAAGGCAGACAAAGCAGAGACCGGAACCCAAGAGTCTGGTTTCTACTACTCTGGTTCCCCCATCCCTAATCCTTGAAGCCACAGTTGACGGCTCTTGACTGTAAGGCTTCTCACCCAGCTCTATACCCTAGCCCAGCCTGATGTGACCCAACTTCAAGCAGGCCCCTCAGCTCTTAGATGAGAAAGGGGAGGGCACAGTAGCCCAGTTTCTGGCTGGCATCTGAAAGGGAATGGCTGGATTGGGATGAGGAACGGAGAAAGCCTCAGCCAAGTGAGGGAGGACAGAAGATGAGCGGGATGCAGACAGAGGGAGACTATGGGGTCAGAAGCTCCGCAGATGTAAGCTCCCAGGAAGCAGTCACAATGGCTGCAGGAGCCTCCCAAGTTGGGGCCTGGCATTCTAGACATCAAACCAGCTAGGTTATCACTCTCTAGGGGTCTGCTATGAAATAGGAAGCAAAAGTCTGGTAGAGTCACCTCCTCCCAAGGTATGAGTGCCCTCTTAGCTCATCTCTCTACACAGTTCAGGGCAGGGAAGGGGTGTCAGGTATGAGGTGCAGTCAGCAGCCAGAAAGACAGGGTTCTACAGGTGAGAGATGAGGCCTGATAAGAGTCAGGGCTGAAGAGTGAGTCCTGCAGCTCCCTCCTTCTGGCTGCCATTTCTCAAGCCCTGTTTGGTTTAGGGATTAACTGCACTCCTTTCCTAATTACTGCAGGAACCAGTATCCCTGCAGCCTCCTGCAAGCATCCAAGTAGGAAGGCCAATGAGGACTAGACTTATGGGCCCATCTCCCAGCAAACCACTCCCCCCCAACACACACACACACACACACACACACACACACACACATACACACACTGCACCTCCCAACTGAGGCTTACCAGCCCTTAGACCCCAGAGCAACAGGCCATCTCTGGGGCTACCCACAGACCTCTGTATCAGTGAGTTCTCTGTTTGTTCACACCTCCTGCCACTTTCCTTATTCCCACCATCCATGCTGTAGCCTAGACGCCTGCCCAGCCCCTTCCATGATGCTAAAACTCTTACTGTACCACCAATAATAACAGGCTACCTGGGAGAGGAGTGTATGTGAGTGAAGGTCGCATATCTGTGTACTAGTAAGAATGGAAGCATAGGGGTCTGAGTATGAGCATGCTAGTGTATGGAGCGTGTGTGTATGTGTGAGTGTGTTTGCACATAGGTATGTGGCTGTCCATGTGTCTACATGTATGTAAATTTAGAGACAAGTGTATGAAAGATTGTGTGTCATGATCGTGTGTGAACATATTGTGGATGTGTGAACATAGTATACATGTGAGCATATTGTATTTGCTGTGTTCAAGTCTATAAACATGTATATATGTATATATATATGCATATATATATATGTGCACCTCACTAATATGTGTGAAATGAGCATGTTAAGAACGCATGTTTCTGAATATTATATTTGTGAGTATGTAGGAGGTGAGCATCAGTGGATAAGTGTGATTATTTGTCTCTCTATATATGTGTATGTGTGTCTATGTGTGTGTGTGTGTGTAAGAATATGTATAGTCAGTGCAAACATGTAACTACATATGAGTGTTATATGCATGTTAAATATGTTAGGAAGTTGTAAGTGGGCCTGCTGGGTAAGTATTTGTGTGTGTATGTGTGTGTGTGTGTGTAAAAGTGAGTGCATATGTGAACATGGAGTTCACATATGTGTGTATGTGTGAGCACATATGCATATGTGTATGAGCACACTGTGTGTCTATACAGTATATGTGGATATATGGGTGTGTGTAAGTGCATATGAGCACATAGTGAGTGTATTGAGTATGAGAACACATTGTGACTGAGTGCATATGTGTGACATAGGTATATGCTGAGCGTGGGAATTGTGAGCATCTTATCTCTCTCGGACCTAGTCCCCTCAGCCCTACCCCCACCCACCTCACCCTCAGCAGCTCCCTTAAAGGAAGCCCACTCTCTGTGGCCTCTACTATCCCACAGCCATACCCATTTCTCCTGGCTCTTTTAAAAGTCTTGTCACTGTTCCACTTCCCTTCAGTCACTGAGCCATTACTGGCCAAATTTCTGCCACTTTGCCTACTGGGACCCTCCCTCTAATCCCTGAAGCTGGACCTCCCCCAACAACAAAGCCCTCTCTTCCTCAGACAATGGCTCCTGCCTTGTCCCTCTGGCATGAGCCTCCTCCAGACCTGCAGCCCTGTGGAATGGGGGTTGGGCATGGGCCAAAGGATCAAGGAGTAAGAGAAGAGGAGAGACCAGGCTCAGATGGTGTCATTAAGAGATACTAATGCCCCTCATCAAGACCTATTAATAAACAGCATATGCTGCTTGCTCCATAAGCCTGGGGGAAGCGCGGGCCCAGCGGGACAGGCCACAGTCACAGTTGGGTAACCTCTGAGCCCTAGGCACAGCCATTAGCTTGTGAGCCTGACCTGGCCCAGACACTTCTTGGGCCTGTCACAATCGAGGAGCGCGCAGGCAGCCACAGCGTCCCCCTCCCTCCACTAGCCTTTCATGAAGCTTCAGCAGAGAGCAAGCTTGGTAATGACCCTTACACTTGGGCCGCACTGTGGGGCTTCGGGGCTTCATTTCCTAATTACAGCTACACAGCAACTCCGTGAGAAGCCCCAGCTGTACATTACCATCACTACTTAGAGGCACAGAGACTGAGACCTTTGAAAAATTGAGTGGCTCCTCAAAAGTCATGTAGCTAATTGGTAATGACATTGGGCAGAAGTCTGGCTGGCCCTGTCATCATGTTGGATGCCTGAGTCACCTGTCGACTGGATGTCTCCATTTTCTCCGTCTTGTGACTTCCAGAAGCCAGAGCAGAAAACATAGCTCCATAAGCTGGGTGGGTGGCAGGTCTTTACCCTCCAAGAGGGCGCTCTCCCAGCCTCATTGCACTTCAGGGAGATGTTCCTGCAAAGTGGGAGCTGAAGTGAACTAACTTATGCAAAAGTCCTGATGAGGAGTCTGCCCCTGTGAGGCTGACCCGTGGCCTCCATGCATACACATACACATAGCCAACCAAGCATATGTGCACGCGCTCACATACACACACGAGCGACCACACACACGCGCGCACACACATGCACGCGCATGCACACATACACACATGCACACATGTGTGCGCACACACATATGCACAAAGTTAAAATAAAATAAATGCTGAGTACCTTTGTAGCCTTCAACAACAACAAAAAATTTCCTGTATGTAGAAGACAGGTGTTTGGGGTCCCAGGTCCCAAGCTCACATGCTGGGGGGCAGGGAGAGCCACTGATAATGGAATCCAGCTGCTTCCCTTTTGACCTTTGGCAAGACAGGAAACCAAAACCCAGCCTAACCCAGATCCCCTCTTAACCTGAGAGGCAGCTCAGCCAGCTAGCTCCGATAACCCTCCTGAGATGGCAGCTGAGTCTCTGGAACACAGAAAGGCTTTGCCTAGGACCTGTGAACTCAAGGTTCAGCACGCTGATGCCTTTGACCTTCTGCAACCTGACGTACTTCCTGCCATCAGAGCCTGGCCTCTCCCTTGCGTGTCCCGTCTCCTCTTGAGTCTCTTTCAAGCCTGTATACTAGTGGCTGGCTCCAACCAGTGGCCCAGTCTAAATCCACCTTCCCTGTCCCTTCCATGCTCCCACACCGTTCAAGTAGTTTGTTACTAACTTCCCATCTCTCTCACAGAAACAACATGAGGGAAGGATTTGTCTTAGCTGGTGGTTTCAGAGGGAGTAGTCCGCCGTGGTAGGGAGGCATGGTGGTTAGGGAACCTCCAAATGAGGCTACAGATCCTCAGATTTTGGTGACTTAAGAAGCAAAGAAAACAGACAAGAAGTGAAGCACATAGAAATTTCAAGGCATGGCCCATGGGCACTAACTAGGTACCATGTCCCAAAGGCTCCACAAACTCCTAAAGGAACACCACCCTCCAGGGACCATATGTTCAAGCACACAGCCTGTGGGGGACACTGCAGATTTGAAAGATAGCAGGCAGATTTCTCAACGTGAGCTGTCCTTTCCTCCCTTGTTTTGGCCACTGACAAAACACTACCACGAAGCCTTCAGTGCCCAAAGACTAGTCTCCTCACCATAGCTTTCCCGGATCATGCTCTCCCCTACCATTTGTATCTTCTATCATCTGAGCACTGCCCCAGGCCTCAACCACCACGGTCGTTTCTTTGTTAATTTGTCTATCTGCTCCTCTGGACCACAGGCTCCAGAATACCAGGGTCTGTGTCTTGTACCCAACACAGAACATCTCGTCAATCCATTCATTTTTTTTTCCCCCATCTTCCCAGCCATCATCCCACAAGCCCAACTCTGTGCACAGTCAGTGTCAAGTGAGCAGGTCTTGCTGAGACAGCACTTACACCTCCCATGGCCTGGAACACAGTGCTGGGGCTACCTATCTTTTCAAGCCACAGACAACCTTGATCTTGGCCTTGGAAATTTTGCACATTAACCCAGTGTGATAAAGAGTACTTACGCTTTGGGTGATGTTCCCTTATCCTTGGCTACTACTTCCTAGAAGAGGTAAACCATTCCCCTTCAGCTACACCCCACCCAGCCTACCATAGTATCTGAAGACCTAGATCTAAAACCTAGCTAGCTCAGAGCCAAAACCCAGGGGTCCTATTGTCAATTGGTGTCAAGGTACCAGGATCTGCTGTCCGTCCATTGGTCTGCTCTAAATACAGTATTCGCCATTCCTGTCTCTACTGCCTATGAGGGCAGGGGGGAAAGACCTGACAAGTCTTTGATCTTGACGTATGTTGAAGGAAACAGGTGTGCAAAATAATTGGCCATCTTACACCCTGGGGTCTAGAAGCACTCAGTTGACAGGAGGCCTCAGATCTGTGTGCCTGCCTGCTACCATTTCCCATGGGCTTCATTCCACCTGCCCCAGTGACCAAGCCCCAGGGCAAGAGCAGGCCATGGGGTTAATTGACTAGAAGGCTTTCCCTTAGAGTAGGCACCATCTCTAGAGCTGGGTCTCCTCCAGGCTGCCATTTGGTGGCCTGGCAGCCACAGCCCCCGGGGATCTCAGAGCCTGGGAGCTGTCAATGCCTTCCACTCACTTAGCCCTTGTTAATTGCAGAATACACAGATTGCTGGGTAGCACTTTCCAGTGTTGTGCCTTTTCCTGGCTCCTTTGCCACTTGGCAGCTTGCAGGCAGCTGTGCAAAACAGCAAGGAGCTTTCTCATTCCGTGCCAGTGTCAGGGAGTCTGGACTCTGTTTCTAGTTTCCCTTTTTCTGGTGTTTTGTTGTGTTTTTTTGTTTGGTTGGGTTTTTTTTTTTTTTTTTTGGTGTTTTTTTGTTTGTTTGTTTGTTTTGGATCTGTTTGTGTGTTTGTTTTGTTTTTTGTGGGTTTGTTTTTGTTTTGTTTATTTGTTTGGAGGGTTTGTCTTTCTTCACTTTCTACACAAGTATTCCGTTTCTCCTACTACACTTCTTTATCTCTCTGTGCCTTCGATTTCAAATTTAGGCCTCTTTTGATGCCCTTCACTCGCCCTGAAATGGAAAAAACAAAACAAACAAACAAAAAAAAACAAAACAAAAAAAAAACCCAAAAACCTTCTCTCTCTGCCAGAGAGAATCCTAGTGAGGCAGAAGTGATTGAATCCTCCTTGTAAATGGGAATAGGTGGGTGAAGAGATTAAACCATCTCCTGAGCGCTAGAGGAAATGTGTGTGACCCTTTCCCTGGAGGTCAGGTAGCCTGAGGACCTGGAGCTCTGAAAGGGGTCCTGAGTGGGTGGCTAGTTGCCTGTAGGTAATTGCAGCAGAATGAGGCCAGCAGGACAGCAAGCCTGCTGGGAACTGCAACAGCCAGGCCCCCTTCCACACCCACCCATTCAAGAACCAAATCAAATCGAGAGCCTGAGCCTTTATCTGGTAGACTTTCTGAGTGGGGTAAAGTGGCAGGTTTCAGAGAGGATAGCACACATGTGTCGCCATAAAGAGAGGAAATAGAGGGTGTGGATGAGAAGTAGACCTGACTAGGGTAGCAAAGGGCAGAGGAGCAACATCCCTGCCCACCTACTGTGTGCAAGATATCACGGGGGGGCGGGGGGGGGCATCTGAAGCTGAAGCAGGAGATAGTCCCTGCTCTGGAGGCTAGAGATAGACAGACAGACAGATGCTTCCAGCACCATGCTCTTTAACCTGAGACAAATCATCCAGAAGAAGCATTTTAAGATGTTTTAAGTCTTCTTGGTTCCCGTGGCTCTCAGCCAAGCCCCAACTTTCTCTAAATATCTCCAAGTTCTAAGCTAGCTCAACAGGGGAACAGTGGATACAGAGAGGGGAGCCAGTGAAAGGAAACGTCATATCTACAGATACAGAGAGACCCAGGTGCTCCCTTCTCTGTAATCAGAATCATTTGTGCTAGGGCCAAAGTGTTGCCCAGTTGTAGAGTGCTTGGAATTCCTATGTGTGTACCCAGCATCCTATGGCATACACATGTATGCATTTACATAAGCATGTGCACATGTATACACACAAGAGCAACCACTGCTCTTACATCCTGCACACATAGGGTCTGCCCTACAGAGACGTTTGCCACAGCTCCTCACACCTTGGATACCCACAGAGAATAGATTTCCTTTCCTAGGAAGGAAGATACTGATTCTTGAAAAAAGAAGTTGCTTCCTTGCACCATCTGTTCTTGACACTTGGGTGACCTCCCGAATGTCCCCCAAGTATATGACATACACTCACCTAAAGGGACCCTAGTCCTGCCACTCTGAAAAGCCCATCTTGGCTTCTGACCCTTGTTTCTGAGGGCCAGAAATCCACCCGCTTCTATGATTTTTGTAATTTCTATAATTTTTTTTAACTAAGCACTTAGAAAAGTTCGTGTAAAACAATTCAATCTGTCTTCAGGTACAAAAAGGGAAAGGAAGCTAGGCTGGGTTTGCTGGGTCTCAAATAAGACCAAGAACACCTGGGGGCTACCACAGCAGGTGGAGCCAGCAGGTTGGGGCCATCAGAAAGAGGATAAAGATGCTGGTGGCTCTCAGTGGTCCCTGGCCTCTTGCAGGTCCTTCTTCAATATTGCAAGTGTAGTGTCTGTGCCACCCCCACCAGGGTCCCTTCTTGGCCCAGCCTCTAGGGCAGAGCTGGCCTTTCTCAGCATCCCACTCATATTCTCCTACTAAGTCTGGACCATCCTCCAACATTCCAGCTTTCCAGGATGGATATGATTTTCTACCATGATATTTTAGGAAAGCTGGGCTGGGCTGAGCTGGGCTGGGCTGGGCTGGGCTGGGCTGGGCTGGGCTGGGCTGGGCTGGGCTGGGCTGGGCTGGGCTGGGAGACATTTCCATTGTAGCCCCAGGCCTCCAGATACTTTTGGTTCCCTTTGGTTATAGGTTAGTATTTAGCCCAACTCCCCACACATGCTAAGCACCCTATTCTATTGGGCTACACCCTCATCCAATGACTGTGTGTCTAATAATGGCTGACTGGAAAACAGTGCTTACCAGTGGGGCAATGGGATTGCCGAGAAATCATGAAAAGGCACAAGGCAGTAATATGGGCTAAAAGGAGTGAGCCCTTGATTAGTCAGCCTTGGGAGTCCCAGGGTCCCTTAGTCCCCGATCACACTGGCGTTCTCCCACCCATTACTCAGATGACTTGGGACTGTTAGTTTAGCCTCTCTGGGCTCCAATTTTCTTAAGTGTTTGGAGTTTAGCTTCCCCTACTGGTATTGACCCCAAGGTAGGAATGTCAGCCCCTTCAGGACTAACCTGAGGAGAGATTATAGCCTAAGGATGCTTAACCATGCTCACCCAACTCAAGTAAGTCACTCTCTCCACTCACTGAATATGGGTTCTCCACTATCATGTTCTACCCTTCCTGACGGCAAGAGTGGCTTCTGTCTGCAGGACCAACTTAGGCTAAATGTCCTTAACACCCAGAGCAACACAGGCACAGAGAGGCAACAAGGGAGGAAGGCAAGAAGGGTGGAAGGCATGATTCTGTAAGCCCAACCCAAGGGTTTGCATCCAGTTTTTACAAAGAAAGTCTAGCTAGTGAGAAGATACTCCCAGGGTCTGAGCAAGGCTTCAAGTCAGACTTTCCACTTGGGCTCAGCTCTGATTCCACAACAGCAGCTTCCTGGCCCATAAGGCTCAGCCCCCACCCTCACTGCCTCTTTGCCCTCTCCGAGGAGCGAAGCCTGTTTATTGCTCTGGGTGGGTCCCAAGCCCATAGGGAATTGAAAAGAAACGGGCCTGGCCTAGGTTGCTATTGTTTGGTTTAAACAAACTACTAGCTGGGCTGCCTTGAAGCAGAATGAGGGGGAGGCCAGAGAAAAGAGAGCAGGCTGCAAGGCTGGGCTTCCCTGCCTCCTCCCCACCTTGTTATGGGTAGTCAAGAGAGCTATTTTAGGAGGGTGCTTCTAGGCGTCTGTTGGGTTCTGACCTCCCCTTCTGGAAGGGCCAGGCATTGAAGAGAAAAGCCTCCAGGCTCCAAACCTCCTACCTTCACCCTCTCCCACCTCAACCTCAGCCTCTCAGCTTCTGGTCACATCTGGGTCTGATGCCAACCCAAAGTGGAGGAACTAAGAGATTGCACTGAGAGAAGCACCCAGGCAGGCTGCCATGGGCACCAATGCAAGGCTACCCATGGGCATCAGAATCTGCAGGAATAAGGGAGGGAGAGAAGGAAGGAAAGAGGGAGGGAGGAGAAGAAGGAAGATGAAGTGGGACGTATGGTGGAGGATTCTGTCCTTCTAGCCTGCTGCCCCTTCTCCCAACTAAAGATGGCCTAGACCCTTATAGTCGAGCCTAAGGAAGGGGCATGGGCAAGGAGACCCACAGTGAACAGTGGACAAATACAGCCTAAAGCAGAAGACATTAAGTCTCTTCCCACCCCACCTCCATCAGTGTCCCTTCTTGGTCCTAGAATGGATACTCAGTTAACCAGGGTACAACCCTCCCCTCCCCAACCACCCCTCCACCCTGCCTCCACTTTCAGGGAATGAGAGGCATAGACTGCCCCAGGAACGACTGGGTGGAAAGGGGGCCAGGGCACAGTTAGGTGTTGGCAGAATCAATTAAGAACCACACTAATCACCATCATTAAGGCTATAAAACCCCACACCTAGGGGCCCGCGGGGCTCCCTGGCATGGCCTGGGGCCCCGAGCTGTGGCACAGACCCAGGGGCCTGGCTCCAGTCTCTTTCATCTAAGCATCCACCAGTCCTGCAAAAACAATAATTAGTTACCCGCCTCCGGGAGCAACTCATTATCCCACAGACACAGAGTGGAAGGAAGGAGGGCAGAGGGAAGCAGAGAGAAACTGAGGCTAGAAAGGCTGCCCAAAGCTGTGGCTGGGTCCAGTTAAAGCAGTCCACTCTCTCCCCACCCCCACCCCGACCTCCCTTTGCTTCCTTGCCTCATAGGCTTAAAAGGTCCAGAGGGAGCACAATCCTCCCTCCTACAAAACCCAGTTAACTAGCCAGCTGCTAAGGACAGCCAGGCCAAGCGCCCCACCCACAGTTACATCCTGCACCCAATCTCAGGTGCAGCTGGTGGTCCTGAGGCAGGATCCCTCAGAGATCAGGTATCTGTTCTTTGCCTCCAGGACACCTCCCACCCCTTGACACTCTACATCCAGTCTCCTCTCCCCCTGGCTCCCTGAAGCACCATTTTCCACCTCCAAAGTCTTCTCCTAGAGGCAGCCACACCCCTCTTCCATCCTGCTCCCAAAGAAAGGTCAGCGGCTAAGGACCCAGAGGGCTTGCTGAAGCAAGAGTCAGCCTTTACCATCATTGCCCAGAAAGTAAGCCACGGTCTTTCCTGTCTCTCCTTTTAGGGTGCTGACATGAAAAGTGGGAATATTCGTGGCAATACAATAACAGGTGAGTGGGTTCCTCCAGCTCCCCTTCTCTAGACAGGACATTAATAACAGATGTAAGAAAGAGTAACTATAACACTGATTCACAGTGTGTACAAATACCAGCTATAGAGGTCCCCTGTAGCTTCTGATGTCATAGCAATTTTTTGCATTCAGTGTCTCATGTATTCCAAGCTGGCCTCCAATTTGACATAGTTCAAGAATAATCCTGAACTTCTGATCCTCCTGTTTCTGTCTTCTAAGTTCTGGGGTTGCAAGCATGCACCATCATGCTTGGTTTATGCCAATCAGGTGATGGAACCCAGGGCTTCAAGCATGCTAGGCAAGTGCTCTACCAACTGAACCATACCTCCAGCCCCAGGGTCTAATTCTAAAGAAGCTGAAGTGTGGGTTAGGGGTGGAGGGAGGGCTTCCCCTTATCATGTAACTGAGAAAACAAGAGTCCAGCCAAGGGTCTAGCTCACTAGACCCTTGGGTAGTACACTCATGGGTAGGGCACTTATGACCAAATTCCCCAGACCCCCCAGACCCCAGTCCTCTTCCCTCTGAGGTCCCCATCCCCAAGGTGTGCCCTGGATGCTCAGGTGATGAGTTGGCCACAGACAAAAGACTGAAAACAAATGGCCCCACACAGTCTGGGAAGCAGCATGGGCTGGTGTCATGCAGGCCCATCCCAATTCCACTTCCTATAGGCCCAGTCTCACTTTTCAATTTCAGCTTTGTCACCATAAAAATGGACCTGGGTGGAAGGAAGTTGTCCTTCCTAGCCAACATGTGGGGTACCCAATCCCTACTCCCAAATCTTTATTTCTGGAGGGTTTGAATGGGAGGTATTTTGGAAAGTCCCTAGCAAGAGGAGGTAAATTCCTCTTCTCCCCTGGAATTAAATCCTTAATTTCAGTCTTGTCCACTGAGAATTCTGGACACCTGTCTTTAGCCATGAGGAATATACCCCAAACCCTCAAGCCTGGCCAGAAGCCACCAGATTCATCTGCCTTCCACACACCCATTTATAAGAAGGGACAATCTTTTTACACCCATGCTCAGAAGTCTTTCTTAGCCCTATAAGTGTTTGTGAGGAATCCCTAAGTTACCAAAATTCAGAAGCTCCAAAATAACCTCAGAATATTGGCATGCTGTCACCTGTTCCCTTGTAGACCCCAAGCCACACAAATGCACATGACTCTTGGCACACCCTTTTTCTTTCCCTCAGTGTACACACACACACACACACACACACAATCTGATCTGTGATGGGAAAGATGAACAGTCAGGAAATCCCCTGGCTCTCGGTATGCTGGTGGCCCAGTGGCTGGAAGCACTCTATGAGAATTACTTCCAACAGTGCCAAACGGTCATTCCCTCTTTTGTTTCACGGGTTAAGAGAGGAAAAGAGAAGGAGGGTCATGATCAGCCAGCATTCCCAGCCACTAGCATCCTCCTTGCAACTATTGATTCCCTTCCATCCCCTGCCCACCACCACCCTCAACCCAGGAAGACTTTGGCTCCAGCTTGTGTAACCTCCTTGAGAAGGGAAATGGAGAAAGAACAGTGGGAAGGGGCAAAGCAACACTGAAAGAAGTTCCAGCCTAGAAGACCTAGGCCAGGACACCCAAGTCTCCAGTTGCTGCATGGGCATGGGGCAAAGAAGATGGCTATCTTCACCCTATGACTTTACCCTCCAAAGCAGTCAGCCTCCAAGAGGGAGAGTGAAAGGGAGGGAGTCTTCTCCTCAGTGCCCTGAGATTCCCAGCTTCTACAGTGCCTATGATCAAACCTTTTGAACCCAGTCCCACCCACCCTGGTAACCACTTCCAGATCCTCCCAAACCAGCCAAGAAACTGGCCTCTTTAGGGATTGACTTCATAAGGAAATGCTGAAAAGATAGTAAAACCCACTGCCAAACACACTCATAGGGGAAAATGGGTTTTCTCTTGAGGCAGAGACTCCATCTGGATAGATTAAAACAAAAACAGAACACCACCAACACCCATCTACTGGCCCAGAAAGGCCTGGGAGCCTCAACCTTTTATGCCAAACTGAAGCCCCACTCCCAACAATAACACCCCTACTTATCCCAAACATACACCTTAAATAAAACACCAAAAGTGAGATCCCAGCAAGCATACATCCTAATGGGGGAGGGAGTGGAGCAGTGGGTGTGACTTCATTTGGATGACCCTAGGAAGGTCAGTCACCAGGGATGGAAAAACAAAGGTGATTGTTTTAAAGAGCTGCCAGGAGATGCTGCAAGCATGGTGGTGAACCCACCCATGTCTCTTGTCTTTTTTCCTACAGCGTACAACCCTCCTACCCCACCGCCAACCACTGGTCTACACCGCTATCAGTTCTTCGTCTACCTTCAGGGAGACAGAGACATTTTTATCCCAGACGGAGAAAGTCAAGACCGAGGTGAGGCCTTCCAGACCTTCACACTGAAGCTAGGGTAGATTCTGGGGCTGGACCAAAGTTGTGTGTCTTCACCGGAAAAAATCAGAACTTTGACTTCCACACAGGAGCCTTCAAGGCTGAGGCCAAAGGGCAGTATTTCTTGTGAGTGATTGGGATGAATGTTCTAAAGGAGGTTTTGGCTTCAGATGTGGTCTCCCAGAAGTAAACACATCAGCCAAGGAGCACCCCCAAAACTTTGCATGGCATGTACAGGCAACTACCCTACAACACCTCAGCAAGTAATTGTGCCCTATAATTGAGGCCAATCTGGGCAAGAGTACCCTGGAATGCCACCCTGCTGGTCTGTCTTCATTGGTGGTTAATTGCTTGGTCTGCCTTGCCATCTCAGTGATGGAGCAAAAGATGTCCCCAGCCACGCCCCTCCCCCAGCTTCTCTGAGCACTCCTCCTCAGACACTGGAGAGAACACATTTCCACAGCCTTCTCATGGCTAACCTAGCTTGCTTGGCCTCAGTCATCACACCAGCAGGGCTGGGGTGCCAGATGAGACTGACTCCCAGACAGGCTGCAGGTAACTCACTGTGTGAGCCTTAGATTTCTCTTCGAAAAAATGGGAACACAGCGGTCCTTATGCACTCTGTCACCTCTCAGGTTTGGAAAGGGAAGGTCCCACAGAAGTCACAGGTGTCAGTGTAAGGGTACATAAACACATATGCCCCAGGCTGTGCAAAGGTGAGTGGCAAGACAAATATGAGCAGCCATTTTCTCTCCCCCAGTGACCCCAACTAACTTCCACCCACTGGGAAGCCAACACAGGTATTGTCACATCCCCTGTGCCTGAGGCTCCAGAGGTAAGGAGCTGAAGCCCAGAAAAGGCTTGGCATGCCAGTGGTGTCCTTTAGATGTGTGCCAAGCAAAGGTGGGGGTCGGGGTGGGGATGTATCCGTCACAAAAGACTCAGCCCCTGGAGCCAAGACAATGCCACCTTTCCACCCATGAGCCCTCCCAGGTGCCTTCAGCACTTTGCCAACATACAAGTCTGTTTAGACAGCTCTGCCAAGGACACACTTTTAAATCTGGACATCAAGTGTGAAGAAAGGGAAAAAGAATGCACCTTGACCAGATCAAAACAAGAGTTCTGTTTCCCTAGCTTCCTGGGTACCAATCTCATCAAAATGACAGCAAGTTGCCGAGGCTCAATAGCTGCCAGGTAACAGGAGCTGAAGCCTTCTGCGTTGTTCCCATCCATTCTAGGAGATGCTGGTAGACTAAGGCACCCTAGTTCAGACCCCTGGATCCTAACACCAGTGCCTTGAGTAGGGAAATGCTCCAAATGGGCTCATGCTAAGAAGCTGGCTCTCTTACGACAGGATAGAAGTGAAAGAGAGCATCAGAGAATGCCAGGAAGAACAGCAACCAGGCAGGAGAGGAAGGGGGCAGCGTATGCTCAAGACATCACCTTTCTCTGCTGAGACAGGGTCCCTGATACAGGACCATAGCCTCCCAGTCAGGAAGCACACTGACTGGCTCAAGCACTCAACCAAGGCTGCCTCCCCTCCTAGGACAGATGGCAAGGCAAGAAAACTGCAGAACCATGGGGCCTGGAACCATTGTTAATCAATTTGGATCTTCACCAGAACTATCATTCCTTACACACTCACTCGTGCACCTTGCGTGCATCCGCGCAGAGGAAGACTCCTGTAGCTTTCTCTGCTGCCAAAGGTTCTGGCCATACCGGGTTGAACTTCCATGTGCTCAGCCTTGTGCTAAGAGGAGACAGGTCCCAGAGTCCATGGGATTTTCCCTACCCTCAAGGAGCTGACAGTCTAGTTTAGAACTGATTAAATAACAGTGAAGACCAGCTTATAATTAAGTCCTTAATTGTGTTGTACTGATTGCAAGAACACAATAGAACCAAGTGGACAGGGGATATATCTCTTAATTTCCTGGGGTCTCTTTCTCTCCAGGTCAGTACCCCGTCTTCATCCAAGTAGAGAACAAAAATGTCTTTCTGAGGGTTAGAAAATCTTGCTTCCACTTTCTATCTGGTGATAATTCTCTTGGGGGGGTGGGGATCAGTGCTCAGTTTCCTCTCCAGAAAGATGAGGTTTGGCAGCTAACCTACAGGCATAGGGGCTTCATGGAGGAGTGGAGTATAGATTAGGCCCTACAGAAGACAATCCGAATGCCTGAATGAGTGGGCTCTTGGCTCTGGAAACTAGAGATGCAAAGTTTGTTTGTTTGTTTGTTTGTTTTCAAGTAAGAAAATAGAAAGCAAGCTGGGTAGTGGGAGTGCACACCTTTAATCCCAGGACTCAGGAGGCAGAGGCAGGCAGACTCCTGTGAATTCAAGGCTAGTCTGGTCTACAGGGCAAATGTCAGGACAGCCAGGGCTGCACAGAGAAATCCTATGGGGGGAGGAGGGGGGAAGGAAAAGGAAGGAAAGAAAGGAAAGAAAAAGGAGAAAAGGGAGAAAAAGGAAGGAAGGGAGAGAGAGAGAGAGAGAGAGAGAGAGAGAAAGAAAGGAAAGGGAATAAGCAGAAGAGAAAGCTTATCGGCATTCTCAAAGGCCCATCAGAAGCGTGGCATTAGTGGGTAAACCATAATAAGGAGCCAGTAGAGATTGTTTGTAGGAGAGGCAGCCCATGAAAGCAGCTTCTTAGAGACAAGCAATCTGAATAATCATTCAGAGAGCGGGGCAGAAGGCCGCCAGAGGTGTGATGGTGTGAGGCGGTGAGAGGCCAGCAGAGACTGACCCAGGGCAATTGCAAAAGCAGAAACTTCCACAGCCCTTGCATAACTTCAGAGTGTTGCGAGCTTTGGTACACTGTGCTTGGGAACTCACAGAGCCCTAGGCCAAACCATCACTCAGTCAGGGCACAGGTCCCTGCCAATGAACACAAGCCCCAGGACTTGCGGTGATCTAGTTTTCTGTCCACAGGATTAGAGCCATGAGAGATGCAGGTAATGCTAGCACCAGTGCTGGATTCCCCCAGGGTGAACAGGCAAGGACAGCTTCCAGAGGCTGAAGGGGAAAGGTGAAGCTCCAGGAGTTAGGCAAAGGGACATCTAAAGAGACAACTGGCTGAGCCAATGAGCTAAACAATTATAAGAAATGTTTGCAAGGCAGTTTTGAAACTGAAGTAATCTAAAGGTCTCCAGTGTGACACAGGGTACAGTCCGTTTAAAATAATAATAATAATGTAGAACCAATTGTGTCCAATTGCACCTCCTATCCAGGGCCTTATCCTCCTTGGGACTCGTGTGTATGTAACAGGCTGAATTGCCATTGAAGCTGCCACGACTGATAATGAGTGTCAGGTGGCATTGTTCAAAGCCAAGAGGGTGAAACCCTCCTCGGGATTCTGCTCTGTCCCGTGACTCGGGATAAATACACGTACTCAGAGAATAAGCGCATCTTGACATTCACACTCTCAATCACTGTGTGACCTTGGACAAGCCACCTCACAACCAGGCACCTTGACTTCTATCTCATCAAAATGGAATGAGTTATTCTACAGTGGGATGCCCTGCTGGAGTGACACGCTCCTAAATTCACTTCCTTCACTCTTCCTTCCTGATTTCCTCCATGCGAATGAGCAGTGACAGGGCTTGCCTGAAGGGGCCAACCCTGGATATTTCTAAGTGGGAGTTTCCACAGGGAGGACCAAAAGGGATTCAAGCTACCCTGATCTAGTTGGGAAGTCCTGTGGTACCATGAAGCCACTCCTGTGCCACAGCCCCTTCCTCTCTTATAACATCTCTAATGTACTCTGCACCCCCTGAGACAATGCTACCTGCTAAGTTGTGCTCAACACCACGACCAGTGCTGACGGGACAAAAGAGAACTGCCAGTCTCTGTTCCCTTGGATGTGTGTGTCATCCTGCTGGAGCCTGAGAAGTAGAACACGCAGATTACTTTGGAGAAGATATCCAAATGTACAAAGTGTCCCGAGGACCCCTGACGCCATTCCCTCTGACAAGGGCCAGTCATAGTTTATAGACATCATCCCAAAGGCCATGTTTTGCCCAGACTTGGAGCTACAGGCGATTCTGGCCTAAGATGTACTGGACTTTTACTCTCTGCTTCCCAATAGACTGCTCCTGTCCTAGCTACACATACACACAAACACACACAAGTGCACACACATGCACCTGAAGTCTGAGACATAGCCTCAGCTAATCTGTGATTCTCCATGGTTTTTCTATACCTTTTTCCTAGCAGCAGCCTTGATCTTGACATTTCCACTTCTATATTCTAGAGGAAACAGCTGACCCCATAGAAGCCCCACCCTACGCCACACGCGCGCGCGCGCGCGCGCGCACGCACACACACACACACACACACAGAGAGAGAGAGAGAGAGAGAGAGAGAGAGAGAGAGAGAACAACTGATTTACCCATCCCTGTCTGACAATCTAGAGGGGCCAACTGTTCCCTTCCCCCAGTCTGGACTGTTCCCAAGTGTGCCTCACAGTCATCCAGGCTGTCCCCCCTCAGCTCAGCCTTGCCCCCACATGCTCCCGTTAGTGTCCCCACCACTGTCCCAGCTCTCTTAATGTTCTGTTGTGCTCAGGCATCTGCCTGGGTCTCTCCAGTGTTCATATATACTGCTCCATTCACATCCACCCTGCTTCTAATCATGAGACCATGAGAGAAGAGGTCCTTCCTCTGAGTATCTGTCACTGTGCCCAGACTACTGTGGCCTGTCAGTCACCAAGTGTGTATATACGTGATACACCCACAAACACACATTTGCAAACCATTCACACACAGATCTGCAAGTTCTCACACCCCCAGGTTCCCATACCTACCATGTCAACATCCTTCATCACTTGAAGAGACAGCCACCTTTATGATTACTTACATCCTCAAATGACAATCTCTATGTCCACATTGTCCCTGTCCAACCCCAAGCCAGCAGGGCTCCCTCTCTGCCAGCTGCCCTGTACCCAATGGTATTTTCCTTTGCCCCACCATGTCAGGAGGCAGGACAGTGACTAATATCCCTTGCATGACTGAAGGAAACAGAAGACCATGATAAAACAGAGACCCACAGGTAACAGCAGACCAACCTCCTGGCAAAGCGCTCTTGATGCTGGAACCAACACTCTTGACACTTCTCCTTCAGACCACCAGGTTTCAGGGTTCTGGTGTAGGGACAGGCAAGAAGCCACTGTATCTTGTCTTATGCAATACCTCCTTCTTGTCTTTGTCTAAGCCTCAAGCTCCTAGACAGCTATAGTCTGCACTATGCTGCATCTAAGCCATTGGCCGTCACTTGCCACAAGCCAGTCTCATACTCCTCTTGTGTGGGGGGACAGAAGAGAGTAGGAGGAAGGATTTGGCTGTTATTTGGTAGTAGCGATGGCTGCTGGGATTTGTGGAATATCTGTGAGTTCTCCGTGATCTATGTCCTATGAGATGACAGATGGTGACATGCCACCAGTTGCTCCAGAAACCACTCAAAGGCCACAAGTCCAGGATTGGGCCATTGTGACAGTCACCACCTCCTTCAGTGGGAAAGTTTACTTGTTGCAAAACAGGATGAAAATAGCAAGGAGGAGGGATGGTGAGGGTTTGAAGCTAGACCACTGTAGAGCGTTCCCCAGCACACAGATATCTGGATTCCAGGGTCAGAGAGGAGGAACAGGCATGGGCCTGCCATACAATGGCTTCTAAGTTTTGCTTATGGGTCTGAACACCTGCAGGGCTCACTGGGTGATTGGGGCAGGGACGTTGTGGGGCCACAGGCATGAAAGCAACAGAGCCCAAAAGCAAAAACTGTGGTGTGATTCAGGAACAAGGCTGGGAGGGACGCCATAGGCCTGTGGGCAAAAGCTAAATCTCAGAGAAAGTTGGGGAGTGTACAGGGAAGCGGCTCAAAAAGAAAGGAGGTCCTATCTGAAGAACAGCCCCACCCTCCAACTATCACCCTCCAGCACATACACACAGACAGACACAAACACACACAGGGCCCTCTGTAAAACAGCTCAACCCAACCCCCCATGACCTCCCACAGTGGTTCATCTGGCCTGGTCCCAGAATCCCCCAGGGCCTAGCCCCTGATCACATCCCACTGTAGGCTCCTGTGGCAGAGAGCTTTCTTTTGCCTCCACAGAGCCCCACCCGCCTGGCAGAACTTGGTACCACTGGGTTCCTGGCAGGCAGCTAGGGAGTTCCTAGGCAGCACACAGTCAGGCACCCTGTCCAGGAAGTACCTGAAATGTCTGTAGGTTGATGGTAGGTCTCTTGGAGAAGTGTGCCTCAGCCAGGTTAAACATGGACCATTCCCCACATATAACTCCCAAGTTCCAGCCAGCCACTGCTACTACCAAATACAGGAACAGGAGAGGGCTTCTCCATCACTGTTCTCAGTTACAAGATGGAAGGAGGCCCCGGTGACCCCAGGCTGAACTAGAAATCCCCTCTTGTTCTCCACCTCTCCTGGGTCCTCATCACTATGGGCCTGTCTCCCACCCTGTCCATTTGGGCCAAAGTCCCAGGTCCCGGTGGCCCCTCTGTCCCAAAGCCTCTCAAGCCAGCAGGATCAGCCACTCAGCAAATACTCTCCAGAAGTAATTGGATGTGATGGAACGAGGGCTTTTCAGCTCCTGAGTGAAAGTCTCTGGATGTCATTTAATGGAACAAAAAATAAAAGGCTCAGGCCTCCCGCCTACCACTGCCAGGACATCATTAATCTCTGTGGAGAGGCATCAGCGTTTCTATCACCTCATCCAGCCCTGGTGAGCCAAACAAATTACAGACCTGAGCTGGGCTCTCCATGGGGTGGTTATTAGGTTGGACTTGAATTTGTGTTGTTTTCTTCAGAGCCACCAACCCCTGCTCTCCCAAAAGGCCAAGGCTAGGGAAGAGGCTGGATACCTTGCTTAGATACAAGTAAGTCCCTTGCCTTGAGGCTCAGGCAGCTAAGAGCCAGGTGCCTAGGTCCCTGCACAGACCGCCTCAGACAGGAGGCCAAAGTCAATAGCCAAGAACTTTCCATCTTATCTGAATGGCACTTGTCTCCCGACCCCACATCCCTACGCCAAGGACCAAATGGAAAGTCTCATGAAAACTGCCTTTCACCAGAGCAGGGCTAGGCAGCACCAAACTATGTTGTCTGGAAATCTGGAAGTGAGCTCGCTGAAGGGTCTGTGAGCGTCAGTCAGGAGCCAGCAACAAAGCTGTGTTACTGGACAAGGCTCCCCATGACCAACACTAGTGGATTTTTCTTCCAGTGTAAGTTGGGTAATATAAGAAACTCACTGAGGTCAGAAAGGAAGCTTACCACCAGTTGTGCCTACGAGAGGCCCAGGGAAGCCCTGTCAGGGTCACATAAAAGGCACGAGCACAGAGATCCATTCAAGCTCAGGGTGCACACATTCTAGGAGAGGAACTGTCCATCTCGCCCCGTCTGAGGCCTGCAAATGATATGCATGCATACAACGGCCACTTCCAAATTGCAAAAGCCCACCCGTGAACTCGGGGCCCAGAATGGAAAAAGTGAGCATCAGCAGCCACCACCAAGGCCATTCCAAACCTGCTGGCCACAACACTAGCAGGGAGTGAAACTCAAGAGAGGTAGTCCCTCTTCTGGATGCTAAAGAGGGGATCCTTCATCTTTCACAGCCCTGGTGCCTAACGTGGGGTTGGGCACACAGTGTGGTTCAATTTCCTCCAGGCTTTTAGGTAGTGTTCCTCATGTGCCCCTCAAGTCCTTCCACACCTGGATTGACATCAGCACTTTGGCCAACCTCTTCCCCATCAGCTCTCAGAAACTGTGGTCTCTTGGCAAAGCTGCCTCAGCTGCTTCTGTGGGATGAAAAGAGTGTCCCTAGGTTGTGTGGAGACCAGACTGCATGTGATCTGTGTGGCCCTGCTGCAGGAGCACCAGCCTCTGTGTTGCTCCCTCCGGGGAGTTCAAGGTATAAAAACCAGAGTATAAATACCTCCTTCCATCCTGATGGCTACCAGAATCATGGTCCCGCCCTCTTCCTGCAGTGCAGGGACAGAGCAGGGCCATACAGGAAGGGACTTTCCTCCTAGCAGCGACCACAGATGCCACAGCTCTCCATTTCTCCCCACATGGCCCTGAGGGCCTGACTCACTCCTCTTCCTTCTAGAGCTTGCTCTGGGTCAGTTCCTCCTGCCCTCTGTGGCAGGAAACAAGTGGGGGTGTGTAAGGAGTCCCTGCTGAGCCAAAGGAAGAGGTAGCAGGAGACTAGCCAACCCAGGTCCTGGCTTTGTGGAGCTGCTGCCCAAGTTGCTGAAACCATGGGGTTTTTAGAAATGTAGCCAGAAGGAGCCTAAGTACCTCAGGACACTTTGAGCTCACACAAAGGAGTTGGGGGTGGCCAGCCAGCCCTGCGTAAGGGGAGGCAGGCCTCTCTCGGGACATAGGGGATTTTTTTTTCCACCAGCTTGCTCTGATCTCGTGATGGGTTTCAATTCCTTCATTGATACCAAAGTTCCTTCCTGTCATACTCAGTGAGGAAAGGAGAAAGTCACTTTGTCTCTTCATACCTGCCATATACTACTTCACCCAAGATCCTGTCTCGGACACACATGCACGTGCACACACACACACACACACGTACACAACACACAGGCAGGCACATACTCATTCACACACACATATATACACGTGCACACACACACTGGTGGGGGTAAGGGCATGTATGCACACACATACAGAGGACACATATGCATATGCTTTCCAAGGGTTGGATTACCAACATTTCTTTTCAGCCAGCCTGGACCCCTGGGTCCCAGGGGTTCTAGCTAAGCACGATGTCCACAAAAGGACAGTGACACAAAGCTGCACCATGGACTTGCCTAGTGTAGTCAGCACCCATCTATGGGCCAAGTGGTCAGTATCTCAGCAGCCTTCCCAAGACAGTCCCATAAGTTCTAACTCAACAGCCCTTGAGACTAGGTGAGGCATGCGGTTACTGGGTCAGATGAGGTTGAAGAGATGCCTTGTATCCCCAGCTGGGTACCGCATCCCACCCCTGACCCTGTCCCACAAATTCTCTACATTAGAAGTGACATGAAGTAATGTACACAACTCCCTTGTGACCACCGCTGGCTGCTAGGAAGTGTTACAGGGGTGTACCTTCGCTGTTCCACATCATGCTTATAGCTTTTGGAAGCTGGTATTAAAAAAAAATTGTCTGATCCTTGAGAAAATCACTGAAACATAAGCCTTATGTGGTGAGGAGGGGAGGTAAGTTGAAAAAGAAATGTGGGTGGGTAGACTTCATTTCATCCTCATTATAAAAGCAGTTGTGGCTATAACTGGGGGCAGCCGTGGCCTATGACTCTAAGGGAAGGCTCTGCTGAGACTTCCAGGCTGCCAGCCTCATGTTGGCATTCTTCCATCTGGCTCCCAGTGATGACTGGTCTCCACAAACCATAGCACATTGACCACTGCTTCTCTGTGCTCTGGGCAAGGCCTTCCCCGGGTGTTCTCCCACCCAAGGAAGATTGCTAGAGTTAGCCACCCCTAAAAGGATAAAACACCGCAGGACACATGTGAATTACAGTTATTCAAATAAACAGGAAAAGAAAAGAATTAGTATAAGTATACTCCATAAAGTAGGTGGGGAAGGTATACAGCAAATTATTTGTTATCTGAAATCCAGACCTACCAGTTCTTCCTGAATTTTCCTGACAACCTTCTACCCAGGGTGCTCAAAGCTTGGGATTTCGGAAAGGGACATGGGAATGTACCTCCAACCGCTTCCTTCAACTTTCTCCAGTGCCTAGGACCATATACATTTAATTCCCTGTCACAAGACCCATTCATTCTGATCACAGAAGGTACACCTTGTTGGGTTGTTTCTCCCTAAGAAGAGACCCCTCTGGCCTAGGCACTGACTAGGATTCTCCAACACTAGACAGGGGAAATGTCTCTCAAATTTGATCCCAATCAAGAATCTAAATGCAACCCTTCTCCCTTCTCTCAAGGAGAACTCATGTTTCATGAGGTGCTTGGGGCCCTGCGGGGGGGGGGGGGGTACTGTAAGAACAGCAATAGGCTCCCACCAATGTCAGCCCCAACAGCTAAGGTAAGCAGGTGTGAGGAGAGGAAGTATCCAAGCCTCTATCATGTCAGAAGTCTGAAGACCTTCAAGAAGAGGATATGGGAAGAGTCAGCATCCATCTGATGACGCTTCCCACATGGGTGAGAAGGCAATAATGTATATTGACTAAAAGATGCTGGGGAAAGAAGCCCAAGGTGTCTTTAACTCACTGAGCCACGTCCCACCATCCTCTAGCAAGCAGCCACCTAACTTTGTCATGTGTTGGGGCTCTCCAAGCATCCAGACCTTCATAAAGCTAGGATCCAGAAGATTCCCCATGCCAGATATACTGCCTAGCCTGATGATCAAGGATAACTCCACCCACTCAGAGATGAGCTCTCCCTGTTAGGGCATCTCATGTCAATGGTTATCTCTTACTGTTTCTCTGTGGTCTGTCTGATTTCTAGGTGCTTGGAATCTGGAAAGATTTCTGCAGCAGTTCGGGCTGAAAGATCCTGACACAAGCACCCAGTTCATGACTCAGTATGATGGGGAAATTCCACCAGAATATGGTAGAATTAACGACTACCAAGAGCAATTTGATCAAAAATAACTGTCCACTGAGCTGAAACTTTTACCTTCCAGGTGTGTGCTCATGTCATGTAATCCACTACAGATAGTCTGGGGATGAAGTCTCCTCTTGGCATCTTCCAAATAAAAAAAAATAAAAATAAATAAATACATAAATAAATAAAACAAAACAATAAAAACAAAAAACAAAAAACCACTCACCTAGGGCTTAGTACTAACCTGTATATTACTTTGAAAGACAGCAAGGGACGGGCTGAGGAGATGGCTCCGTCAATAGAGAGCTTGCCTTGCAAGCATTAGGAACTGAGTTAGGACATCCAGAACCCATGTAAAAAGCCCAGTTGTGGGAAAAGGAACATCAGAGGCAAGCAGATCTCCAAAGCCCATTAGCCAATGGTCTAGGCTACCTCAACAACTGGGCCAATAAGAAACTCTGTCTTAGCCAGGCAATGGCAGTGCACACCTTTAATCCCAGCACTTAAGAGGCAGAGGCAGGCAGAACTCTGAGTTCAAGGCCAGTCTGGTGTAGAGTGAGTTCCAGGACAGCCACAACTACACAGGAAAAAAAAAAAAAAAAAAAAAAAAAAAAAAAAAAAAAAAAAAAAAAAAAAAAAACTGTCTCAAAAAATGAAAGAGAAAGGAGGGCGGGGAGACATATACTCTGCCTTAAACAACATGTTGAATGTGCCTGAAAATAGCAATGATTAAGGGTTTCCTCTGATCTCAGTCTCCATGTGCAAACACGTGTGTATGCAAACACACTCACATGAACATGCACACACAGAACGAAGAGAAAGAAAGAGGAGGAGAAGAGAGAAGAGAAAAGCAATAAAAAAGAATGGACCAGATTTGAGGTCTAGACCTAGAATTGAGGATGTCTTACAAATGCAAGCAAGTCAGCCTGGGAGCTGAATGGACAGGCAGGAGACCAGGGCCCAGGGCCAGGGCTGCCAAATCATTCCTCCCAAAGCCCCACTCCCCAGCCATGGCAGTGAAGGAAGGAAGGGATGGTAGTGGAAATTGGGTTTTTGACCATGGATCTTTACAGCTCCAACAAACAACCTTCCTTCAGTGAGTTCGGCTGGCACCTGTTCCACACCAGACCCAGGGCAAACAGAGAGGGGTGCTACTCCAGTGGACCTTAACAGTCTGTGGTGGGGGTGTTCATCATCAGAGAGGCACAATCAAGCTTTAACAAACTGTCATGCATGTTCTGAAGCTGTAAAGGGACCCTGGTTTCTGGCAGGAGTGTAACAGGCAAGGCCTCTTGGAAGAAGCGGTATTTAAAGTTGAGGCTGGAATGTGAGGTAGAGATTAGTGACTAGCAACAGAGGCAGAGCCTTCCTTAGAGCTTCCTTAGAGCTGCTGGCAGGAACAAATGTAGCATCTTCCTGAAAATGAAAGGCCAATAAAGGGGCTGGAATGAGGCATGAATACTGGCTGGATAGGTAGGCCAAGGCCAGGCCAGCCCTCATAACTAACCACGCTATAATTTTTAATAGAATCTATACAAAAAAAAAAAAAAACCAACTAATGGAATGAGGAATTGGAGAAAGAATAGAGTTGGAGATTGGAGAAAGACTGGTATCATAATCAGAGGTGTGCTTTTAAAAATTTATGAGAAGGCTCCTTGGTGTACGTGGGGAAAGGGTTTTCATATCTAAGGTCCTTGGGTTTCCTTGTATGCTTCTTGCTTTGCTGCCCAAGGACCCCCTGAAAATGCATCTCTGCTGCTCTCGTGTGCAGTATAAACCAGAGCTCCTCAGATGCTTTGCCTCCACCCTAGTCCTTTCTACTCCTCTCAAGAGCCCCTAGATCAGTTTCCCTCCACAATTTAAAAAGACATGGAGACTGTGGCGGAGACACAGCCGCACTGGTGACTCACCTACATCGTGCTTTGAGATCTCCAGATGAAAGGGGCAGGATGAAGCTAGGGATGAGGTTATTACCTTCTTAGAAGCATGTCCCGTGATGGCCACAGGCATAGGGGCCCCAGTTGACCCTTCACCCTGTGAAACTTACTCAACTCATTAGTTAATTTTCACAACTAGATCTAAAGAATGCAGCGATGCCGGGTACTGAGTCTGTGACGTGGGGAGGGGAGTGTTGGATGCTGCCCCCTTCCATTGCTAGGTTCAGATCCCTACCCAAAAGAACAGGAACAAATGCTTACATTCTAGTAGCACATCTGATGCCAGCCCAGAGCAAAAGGAAGCTCCTGCTCCCTCTGCCCCACCAGGCAAGCCTGTGAGCAGAGCTAAAATAAGAAACAAAAGGAAGTTTCCATTTGCAGTGTCATGGAAGACAGCCACAAGAAGGGACTTTCTGGGTTCCATGTTCCCTGGAACAGTCTCTCCAAAAACCCTTACCATGCCAGGGGCAGAGTGTAATTGGCAGCTCCAGTTGGTGCCCAGGACTAGGATAAATAGAAGGTCAGCTTACTAGAACAACCCCCAAATTGAGACATCCTCCCTCTTCTGCTTTTAATTCCTTGTGGCTAGCATGTTTATTTTGGGGTAAGGAAAAAAAATCGGATGTTTACCCTTCGAGGAAATTATCAGCTTGCTGTCTTTCCCTTTTTTTTTTTCCACCCCTCCTTTCTTTTGCCCTAGTGTTTTATAGGCTTTGAGTTCAGCCCTGTGAGAGACCTCCATTCTCCAAGTCCTAAAAGGTGAAAAAGAAAGAGGCTGGCCCAGGCCCTAGGCTACAGCCAGGCCTTCCATAACCACAATGAAAAGTCTGGGGTAGAGAGGAAGCCTGAAGTCCAAAAAAGCCAGCAGTGGGGCACCCACCCTTGACTCAGGTTTTTTCCTGCAGAACTCTGTGGGCCTCACACCCCATTTCATTAGCTCCTCCTGGAGAAAACAAGGGCATGTAAATGACCAAGAACTGTATAAGGGACTGCAATGTGATCCTTTACACACTGAAGAAGACTGACTTTTTTTTTTTTTTAAATCATTGTGGTAGCCTTTGTCATCAGATGTCACTTACTGGACACTTTCTGCAAACCATGCGCTACACCAAACGCTTCACATATAGTATTTCCTTTGCCATGTTTCCGCCCTGATTCACAGCCTACTTGGGCTTCATGTGTGTCCTCTCATTTACACAATCTAATGACGCAGGTCATAGCGGACTCATCCTATGGACAGGAAAACGGAGTCCCAACTCTGATTTGTGAAAAAGCAATTGCAGAAGTTGCTATTAAGTTAAAGCCTCTCACCACACTATTTGGAGGGAAATGATGCTCTAATTTTACTCGATGGACAAAAAAAAAAAAAAAAAAAAGTCACTTGAGCTGGACAGGGCTGAAGGAGAAAGGCTGCTTGTACCACAGTACTTTAAAGTTTCAGCCATCCAAGATCTTTGTGGAGAAGGCTAGGGCCTCAGAGTATTCAAAGTAAGCAGGCTAGCCCAGAAAAAGACCATCATCCCTGATCTCTCCCTAGCAAAGATGACTATTCCACTACTTCAGTTAATTGAATCTCACTTCTGTTTTCCTACACACGCCTGTGTGATAGCTACTCCTAGAAAAGATGAAAGGTGGAAAATGTGGGAAAGCTATTGAGGGAGGACTCAAAAATAGTGGTACTCGTGGTGATGGTGGTGCTGCTGCTGCTGCTGCTGATGGTGATGGTGATGGTGATGGTGATGGTGATGGTGATGGTGATGGTGATGGTGATGGTGATGGTGATGGTGATGTATCTGGGTATTAGGGCTAAGTGACCATGGAATAGAAAGAAAGCTCAGTCTGTGCCCTGCCTCCAAAAACCTAAATTCACATAGATTTCTGCTACTTGACAACCTAGTGATCTTGAACAACATGTTTCAGACCTCCGTTTCAAATGCAGTAAAGAGTATAAGGTGACTTCCTTCCAGGGTAGGTTGCAACAGTTAAATGCTAGCAGAGCAGATACCCAAGCCTGGTGTCTGTCTGGCATGTAGGCTGTTCAACAAACACACGATTTCCTCTTCTTCCCTGCCTCCACCTGTCCTACTCAGCTCAGCTGAAATAAGTAATGAGGAGGCTCAGGTCAAGAAGCCACCACCTCCAGGAGCCAGCCACCTTCCTCCCAGACCCATAAGAGCCTCAGCAGCCCAAGAAGAGGGCCAACTAGCTAGGATGCCTTGAGCTCCAGCCCAGAATCCTCCTCCCAAACTGAGCCAACAATGGGAGGCTTGGATCAGGAAAGACACCCAGTTCCTTAGCAACTAGCAAGCATTTTTCTGTAAAGACAAAGACCCATCACTCAGAATACTACCCCCAGCCTCCCCAGGTGTCTGATCGGCTTTGCAGGAATGGAGCAGAGACATCCACCTCCAGGACCTTACCCCACTGTCTTAGCCAGTCTAATAGTAACGATTCCAGAATACAGTTCCTCCTCCTGGTAGTTAACCTTGCCTCTGTGCTCCTTCCTACCCCATAACATGAGATGTGTATGTGTACACGCATGCACACATACACACATGCACACACACACACACACACACACACACACACACACGCACGCACGCACCCTCAGCTTCTGAGGCCTGCAAAGAATTAGGAATAAAAGGACATAGAAAAAGGCACAGCCGTATGTTCTGTTGTAAAATAAATAAAGCTGTTGATGGTCAGTTCATCTCTGCCATTCACTGCCCTCTTTGCCTAGGCAAGTCAGCCACCCCCTCAGCTTCAGTTTCTTCATAAATCAAGTACTTTTTTTTTTTCCCATAAGGTCCCCTTCACCTCCATAGTCTACAGTTCCGTACAGTTCTTTTGGAAAGTAGTAAAGAAAGCCCCACAACAGTGTAGAATGAGTGTTTTCATGATTACGAATGAAAAGGAGCCAAGCGCATTTCTCTACAGAAGCTGGAAAATTCTAGCAGGCTGCTCAGGTTAAAGATGAGTTTTGAAGCAAAAAGGAAAGGGGGGCATGGGACAGGGGTTTTCTAGGGAGGGGAAATGGGGAAAGGGGATGGCATCTTAAATGTAAATAAAATATAAAATAAAATTTTAAAAAAAAAGATGAGTTTTGAGATGTAGGGAGCTAAGGACCCCAGGAGCTCTCACAGGCAACATCTATTTCAGAATCAAGTCGGACAAAACTCAAGCAGAGAGACCCTCATTATTCACGTCAGGGACACAGGACAACACATAGAAACATGAACTAGAATCCTGAGTCAGGAGTAATGAGCTAAAAGGAAAGAGACAGAGTCTGTCAGAAAGGGACACAGCTGCCCTGGGTTCCCACTTTCATGTCCAGTCTCATGGTGAAAGCAGGTAAGAATACTTCCTGTAGGGTCTGAGCAGCAGCCAACAAGCTCCCTGCTTCCCAAGACCTCCTCCCACCACAGACACAGAGGCAGTTTTGTATGTGCATCCAAGCCCATGACTGAGAGGTGCCAAAGTCACTGCCCCAGTCCACTTGTGTGACTGTGAAGCCTATCAGAGTTGAGCCTCAGAAGAAAGAAGCTGAAAGACAGGCTCACAAGAGAGATACATGCACTCTGGCTGGTAGGGGATGCTGTAGTCTGTAGGGATGGAAAGGAGACAGAGAGAGGGTGGAGATCAAGGCACCTAGGAGCACCAATAGCAGCCCATCCCTGGCTGGTACTACAAGCAGGCTTACCTGAGACATAGCTACAATTTGTCAACTTGCCCTCAAGCCCTGATCCACACAAAAACATCTATAGCAGTGGTCCTCAACCTTCCTAATGCTTCAATCCTTTAATACAGCACCTCATGTTGTGGTGACTCCCTCCCTAACCTATACAATTATTTTCGTAACTGTAATTTTGCTACCGTTATGAATAGTAATGTAAATATCTGAAAAGAAGAATGGTTGATAGGTGACCCTTGTGAAGCAACCCACAGATTGAGAACCACTGCTCTACAACCTAAGCTTTGCCCACGTGGACACTGGCCACAGCTGTCAGGAACACCAAGCTTCTTACCAGTCATGCCCCTGCCCATCCACACATAAACAAGCAAACGAGCATTCACATCAATTCACACACACACACACACACACACACACACACACACACACACCCCTCCTGTATGCAACCTGCACATGCATACTGTCAACACAGCATCCCACGCAAAATCACATGGTGTACGCAGCCGATAGACACTAAGGGGTATCAGCTCTGCCAACCTCTTTCTAGACATGCTAGACAAGTTGTATTTGTGATTACCTTGTTGAACCTCAGCACACTCTCACTCACAGCCTGATCACACACCAGCCTACCACTAACGCAGAAAAACACTACTCTTTGTATAAGACAGAGGATCAGACTTGACCTAACCACAAATCTCACTTTGCAATCACCTGCCACTGCAAGTGGAGCTTTGATGACACAGTGGAGGTTTCTTGTGTGTGATTGGGGGAGGAAGAGGGGAAGGGAGGTGCTAGCAGAAGGGAACCAGGCCTTCCCCCGAAGTTCATGAGGAAGGCCTCCAAACACATACCCATCCTTCTAGCAGCCCCACATCTGGCCCCTTGCCTGTGTAGTGCCCAGCCAGGGAAAGGAGAAGCCAAAATTGGCCAGACTGAGTTGCTAAATTGAACCTTGGCAGTGAAGGGGAAACGCGTCAGTTCCCTGGGGAAGTGGCCTAGCCCAGAGCGGCCACAGGCCCCTGGGCTTCTACTCCGATGGAACAAAAGTTGCTCAAATAGATCTGATGCTTTTTGTTTTTGAGCCTAAAATACCCTGTGGTGGCAGCCGGAAGTGTGACCACGGGAGGGAAGTAGGGTGATGGGGAAGAATTTGTTTGAGTTTCCATCATGAGTACTTTTTCTTTCATTTGGGGTCCAAAAGAAGCTTCCCCACCTTCTCCCTCCCCCTGCATCCCCCAAAAGCCCAACAGATCCCAAGATTTGGGGCTGGGGCACCCAAACCCACCATCACCAGTGATCTGCTGCCCTGTTATATTCCCCCCTGTCTCCCCTCCCCCACCAACCTAAGAAGGGCTAGGACCATGAAAATGACCCTCCCACAACACTGTCAGATTTTTTTCCCTCAGGCTATCTGGTAGGAGAGCAAGAAGCTAATCCAGAAGAAGAGAGGTTGATTCCTGGGACAGGGAACAAGTGGCAATTGCTTTCAGAGTCTGACTGTCCCTAATGTGCTTCTGTGTGATTCATGTGTGTGGTGTGTGTGTGTGTGTGTGTGTGTGTGTGTGTGTGTATGTATGCACAGATGTGTATATTTGTGTATGTGTGTGCGTGCATGGATAGACATGTGGTGTGGTACTAGCATGTAGCCAGAGGACAACTTTCAGTGTCAGTTCACTTGGATCAAACTTACGTTGTGGGTTTAGCAGCATCCCGGCCTGACTAGCCATCTCACTAGCCCCCAATGAGATTTAAACAAAACAAAGCAAAAATCCTGTTCATATGGAAATTTTCAGAGCATCTAGTGAGCCAGGACATAACTGGACTAAAACTCTGACCCATATTCTGGAATTCAGTACTTCAATAGGCAAACCAGCAGGCCAAGCCATATCTCCAAATGCAAGGAGTTGGGGAGTAGCTGCCAAGATAGCCCACACCACTCTTGCCCTCCTCCCTAATTCATTTTTACCCATACTCCTTACCACCGAATCACCTATATTTGTTTACTCACCCTGAAACCTCATGGGACCTTCATTTCCCCCACTGCAAAGACCTGAGCTACTTTCATCAATGGGCTAAGTCCCAGTGTGCGACCCCTGCAGTGGGTATACAATTAATACCCTCCAGATGCTGGGTAGGGAAGGAATGGTGGGACAAGAGGTCATTAAACAGTTCTCTTACTCCCTGAAGACTTCATAATTCAAAAAAAAGCAGAGGCCTACTAGACGCCAGGTGTGGTGCCAAGTGGATGGGGATCATGTGGGGGCCAGGAAGATTAGGGGTGCAATGCTAATATATACAAAATCAAAGTTACACTTCTGCACTTGTTGAAGGGGCACATTTATCAAAGGATTGTACAAGTGTGGGGGGGGGGTTAAGAAACCGGGTGGGCAAGGCATCTCTACAACATTCCCGCCAAGAAGGATGCTGATTGAGGTGTAAAGCTGTGAAGGCCCGCCCTGTCCTTTAGAGAGTGATATACAGAACCTGGCTGTATGCCCTGCTGGTGAACACTTGGCCTATGGAGTGGCCCGCGCGGGGAGGGGAGGGGAGGGGGAAGGGAGGGGAGGGGGAGGGGAGGAGAACGTGGTGGTGGTGGTGGTGGTGGTGGTGGTGGTGGTGGTGGTGGTGGTGGTGGTGGTGGTGGTGGGGAATACCAGGACTACAATGGGACACAAGTCCCTGAGACCGCATAAAGCCTAAGGGTTTTGCCCCTGGTACCCAGGACATTTGGGTTTGAACAGGAGAGATGGAATTGGTGCCGGTGGCCCACAGCTGGGGACCTATGAACTCCGGATTGCAGTTCAGAAGCAGCTCCCGGCCTCGGTCCCTGGGTGAGATTTACCAGCTTTTAACAACAGCAGGATAATCACACTAATGAAAAACTCCCTCCGGGCTTGGGGCAGCCAGACTGAGATGAAGAAACCAGGAGGCATTTCGGAGTCGCCCGATGAGTCACTCTGAATGTGCAGAGAGTCCGCCTGCCTCTGGGCGCGAAGGACTTCTCTCTCTGCACTCAAAAGAGATGGCAGCATGCAGGAGGAGGCTGCAAATCCACCCCTGGAGCGTCCTAGGCCCTGCTATGGGAAACTAGGCACAGTCTGAGCAGGATCTCCTGAGGTTGGGCTACCAGCAAACCCAGTTACCCTGCTACCACCTGCGGCGAGGCCTGTATAGGTTCTCTCATGCTCCTCCAAGAGATCTTGGCTTCTCTGTAACTCGCAATCGTCAGGCTGTCAGGTTTTAGAGAGGGCAATGCTCTGATGTGTTCCAAGCTCCCCAAAGATGCCAGCTGTACTGGGCTCCAATCCTTTTTTTCTAAAGACTGTCTGCCAGTGCCTCAGTTTCCCTGAGTAGCAGTAATTCAAGGTTCTCTACACTCCACCCTGCCCCCGGGTGGTGGGAGCATTAATTACAGTTTGTTCCTGGCTTTGAAGGTGAAAATGCCAAGGATCATTACCTCCCAATTAACGGGGGTTATTACCGCTTGAGATTGTGTTGGATGACTCCTGCCGCGCCCCTGCCCCCAACCTGGGATCATAAAGTGATTCCCTGATGTACTGTTTCTGGGTCCCCCATTCTCATACTCCTCCTCTCCTGGTTTCACACTGGTAATTAGCACCCCTCCTTCAAAATTAGAACCGGTAGAGTATTTAGCATACTCCATCTTGAACAAGGATTTATGGAGTCTCTGAGGAGGTGGTTGGTGTGGGTAAAAAGATCCATGGAGCTACAGGCAGTTGTGAGCTCACACTTGTAACCATAGTACTCAGCAGGCTGAGGCAGGAGAATTAAGAGTTCAAGCCCAATTTAGGCTACCCAGTGAGACCCTGTCTCCAGCCCTCTACTCCCCAAAGATTTACTTCTGCCAGCCCTACATAGGCAGAGAGCTGTCCACCGGTAGAACACTAATGCAGAGAGCCAGAGTTCAGTACTCTGGGGTCATTAACAGCTTCCCTGAATCCAGTTTGACTAGACGCACCACACAGCAGGAAAAAAAAAAAAAAAAAAAAAAGTCCAAGCAAGGCATGTTTCTCGATCCTCTCTAGGGTGGATGAGACAAAGGGGCTAATAGTTTGGGACTGAGGCAAGGGTTCAAAGCCCACAATCCTCTCTAAAACCTAGAGTGTTTCTTATGAGGGTGAAGGAATGGAGTCAGCACCTGCCTTTATGAATAAAGCCTGTTCCGAAAAAGCAGGCACACAGCAAACCACGGAGATCAGAACTTACCCACGGTCCCTCCCACTTTCTTTTCTAGCTCATTCTTCTCCCTAACTGCCTTCTCCACGGCCCCTCCCCCCACACTCACACCTTTTCTGCTTCATTTCTAATCATGAAGTTCCTCTTTCCAAAAAGCACCATCCCCTGAGAGTCCTCTCTGTAGATACCATCCCTCTAGAGAAGGGGTTACCCCACAGTGGGTCCCAGGGGAGTGGCAGGCCCTTAGAGCACATGACTGCATTTACCTTTTATGAGGCCCTGAGCTAAGACAGCAAAGTTCCCATTACAAGCCTGACCCACTCACCTCAACACACACACACACACACACACACACACACACACACACACACACACACACCACCCTTGCCAAGGAACTCAGCCCCTCCCTCTAGAACCTCTAACTGTAACTAGGAACTTAAACACACTCCTCCCAAACCTGCTTGGGATAGTCAGAAACCCAAAGAGCTAGGAAAGATGGCCTGGTTCATTCATTCCCTCACCCTCTCCCCTAACACACCCCCATCCTTAGAAATTCATTCAGAAACTCATGAGCTGACAAAACTCATGAGCTGAAATTAACAGAAACATGTTGTCCAACTCTCTGTCTCTCTCTCTGTCTCTCTCTGTCTCTCTCTGTCTCTGTCTCTCTCTGTGTGTCTCTGTGTCTCTGTGTCTCTGTCTCTGTCTCTCTCTCTCTCTCTCTCTCTCTCTCTCTCTCTCTCTCTCTCTCTATATCTGAGACAGGGTTTCTCTGTGTAGCCCTGGCTGTCCTGGAACTAACTCTGTAGACCAGGCTGGCCTCGAACTCAGAAATCCGACTGCCTCTGCCTCCCAAGTGCTGGGATTAAAGGCGTGCGCCATCACCGCCCGGCTGTCCAACTCTCTTGAAGCCCACAAAAAAAAAAAAAAAAAAAAAAGGCTAATCATAGCCGAAGTCATACATAGGTAGTTTTATCAAGGAAATCCAAACTCTTGATTCCCAGGCCTTGGCTAGTGTTTGGCATTTAGCCACAATGCACCCTTTTCTCAATTCTGACTTTTAATATTTCCCTTCCCTCCTTGCCCCAGCTCAGTCCTGGATGCTCATCCTCTGGATGACCCATGGCAATTCATTAGTTCTATGGACTCACTCAGGCCTTGGGAGACCTCTGTAGGGTCAGCAACCTTGGGAATTTGGTGGTTACTCCCACGCTCCGCTCCTGGCAAGTGGTACTTTCTAACAAAACATTTTTCCCTTTGGTTACCATCCACTCTGAAACTAAGGTGTGATCCCAAATATCCTGTTTCTACATTGTTAGGATAAGTTTATTTTAATTTAGACCAATAGATTTGAGAAGGAAAGTATGTCCAGCTGGAAGGATGGCTCAGTGGATTAAGTGCCTGCCAGGCAAGTAAGAGTATCTGAGTTCAGATCACTAGGACCCATGTAAGAAGCTGGGCATGTCTGAGTGCATACCTGTAACTCTAGATGTAGAGAAATGGATGCAGAGACAGGCAGACTATGGAGCTCACTGGCTAACTAGCCAGCCTTGCTAAATCATTGAACTTCAGACAAACTGAGAGGACTGGAGAGATGACTCAGCAGTGCTTGATGCTCCAGCAAAGGACCGGGGTTTGTTTCCCTGTTATCGATATGGCTTAAAATCACCTGTAGCTCCAATTCCAGGGACCTACACTCTCTCCTGATCACCAAGGATACTTGCAGGTGCCAAACTCACACAAGTGCACATATGCACACACACAGAGGGGAGAGGAAGGGAAGGATGGAGGGAGGGAGAGGGGGAAGAAGAGGGAGAGAGAAAAATATTGGTAGGGAACAATTGGGAACATTTCAAATTAACACACACATGCACAAATGCACACACACACACACACACACAATTTAAAAATACATAAAAGTGAAGTATGTGATCTCCCTTGGAGAGGACCCCATGAGCACTGAAGCAGCTTTAGAAAACAGGAAGAGAGCTACAATAACACAGTCACTCTTATGCCTACTAATAAATAGGTCCTGATGGAACTCCTGAGAAGTGTAAGTGCTACATCCCTTTTTTGGCCTCTGGGCTCTTCTTTTACCTCCATGCTTGGTCCAAAGGATGCTGGGATACCACAGTCAAGCCTCCTTTCTATTCCTCATTACTCTCTCCCCAGGTTTTCAGATTCAGTGGGAGCTTGTCTTCAGAAAATAAATACAGAGGCGCTGAAGAGCTGCCTGGGTGGTTAAGAGTGCTGACTGCTCTTCCAGAGGACTTAGGTCTGTTTCCAGCACCCATGTGGTGGCTCACAACTGCCTGTAACTCCATCCTTCCTCCTGCCCACACCAGCCACCTCCTTCTTCCCTCTGTTACAGTCACAAAAGGGACAACAGCTAGAGACAAAAGCATTTGAGGGGTGGATACAATGGGATGAGTTCAAATAGATCAGCCACTTTGAGAGCAATTAGCCTCCAGCAAGGCACTAAGACTCCCAAGCTTGGGCATCTTCTGTTAATAGCAAGCAATAAGGAAAAAAGGGGCAGGGAGAGAAAGAGAGAGAGAAAGAGGGGGGAGGGAGGGGGAGAGAGAGAGAGAGAGAGAGAGAGAGAGAGAGAGAGAGATGATTTAGTGGATAAAAACATGTATTATTCTGAGGATTCAGTCCCCCTACACATTCTACCTCCCCCACCCCCCAACCCAATCCCATGTGGTGGCTAACATCTGTAATTCTAATATCAGCAGCCCATTCTTCTGGAGATATAGATTCCACCAGAAGCACCAGCATTGCCTCCCCCATCCCCCCGTGAAGCCCATTGGCCCTACTGGGTACCAAGACATTCCTTCTTCAAACTTCCAGGAAATTTCTACCTAGACTGTCCTCTAAACTGGATGCCATTACCATAGAATCGCCAATGACTTCTAGAGATTTCACTAAGGATCAGTAGGACTCCAGTGACCCTTCCAGGTGGCACCCAAAGTAGAAAACACCTGAAGACCCTCAAGATAACTGGCATTCAGGAACAATGCCACCAGGGCAGGTCCTCTACGCAGATTCTTGGTGTGATTTAAACAACCCCCTTCCTCATCATTGGGTCTGATGTCTTACAACCAGGCTTCCATTCCAGCAGCGTTAGTGGGTACCTCCATGCTCCAGGAGACATCCTGAGTATTGTGTTTAATATCTTCAGGATATATTAGTAACCCTTGCTAGGTAATTTTTTTTTTCTCCAAATGCTATAGTGAAGCCACACATCAATAATCCCAGCACTTGGGACATAGAGGCAAGAGTTCAAGGCCATTCTCAGCTAAATTCAAAAGGCTCATCAAAAAAAAGAATGAAAGAAAGAAAAAAGAAAAGAAGAAATGACTTAGAAAACTGTGTGCTGCCATTAAGACCTGAGTTCTGAGTTCGGATCTCTAGCACCTGTGTAAAAGTGTGAGCCATGTTGGCACACAGCTAAATGCTAGTACTGAGAAACAGGAGGATTTCTGGGTCTCACTCTCCAGCTAGTCTTGCCCAATCAGTGAAATCCAGGTTTAATAAAACTTTATCTCAAAAAATAATGTGGAGAGCAATTAACAGAGAGAGAGAGAGAGAGAGAGAGAGAGAGAGAGAGAGCGCTCAGGAACACAGACACATACAAGTAATACACCAAAACAAAACAACAACAAAAATCAAAAAAAACTGACCTTAATCGGGCTACACAACACACACGTACTCTCTGCTGAACTACACCCCAAATCCTAAACCTTTTCACTTAAAATGCAAATCCCCTTGTGACTGGAACAATGGCACAGCAGTTCAGAGAACTGGCTGCTCTAACAGAGGACCAGATTCCCAGCTCCCACAGGGAGGCTTCTTAAGGCATCTGCACACATAAGGACATAAGAGATATCCATACACATACAAGTAAGTGTAAATGCAAATGCAAATGTCCTCTAGGATCCATAAAGCATTAAATGGCTAACATCTCAGGTTGAAATTATTTTAATGGGGGAAAGAAGGAACTCTTGGTAAACAGAAGATGGTTTAATAAGAAGGAAACCTGAAGTCCACAGATACCTGGTACAAAAGTCCAGGACAGAAGTGTGCCTGTTACTGCAGTGGATTCCTAGGGCTACATGTTCTTTATCCTCACCAAAACAAAAACACCGGCTCCCCCTCCGTGGGAGACAGCAGCCTTGGCTCTTTTACACAGGGATGGCCTGCCTACCTTTCACCAGCTCCAGGGGAGGACTCCCTGAACCTGTGCCTACTAGTTCTCTACAACTTTAGGGCTCAGGGTTCAGGTAATTAGGCTCTTGGCAATCTCTCTGGAGCCCGCCAATAAACCTGAAACAAACACCCTTAGCCCCTCTCCAGGAGGAATAAAAGGAAACACTCAGGGAAGGGGAAACAGGAGGGAAGAAAAACTTTTTTCTACACTGAATTCCGTCCCCAACAACCAGGGAACTGTAGAAATCTACAAAATCGCCACTGTAAACACTCCTCGCTGCTCCAAATTCCTGGTTGTGTCTACTGTCACAGAGCCATAGCTTCCTCCTACGGTCATCATCCAGGGTGACAGAGGGCATCTGCTGGCACTACAACCTGAATAGAAAGTAGTCATTTAAGGGCCTATGCTTGTAGGCTCCTTTCATGGCAACATAAAGGCCCCAGAATCTTCCACCCCATCCTGGGAGCCCCAGACATTCCAGGGTGTTAGAAAATGATTCAGGAACATTATAGCCTGCCTCTTGTCACCACCAGCTGTTGAAATCTTAATTCATGTCTTGGCTTGGGCAGAAAGGGGACCATTCCTAAAGCATCCCTAGATTGACACAGGTATCAGGCACCCAAATAGTAATTTACTTTGCTCTGTAAATAAACAGTATTTATTTTACATGACAAGCTGGAAGGGATGGCTTCCCCCACTGGGCACTTTTTACCAGCTGCATTGTCTAAATGCATCCCTGGGGCACACAAGGAGTGTGTCCATCATACAGCAGGATGGGAGAGAATACAGTTTAATAATAGTAATTGCTGTTTATTGAGTGCTTGCTGCAGGTCTGGTATAGGTACTCTCGGAAATTCTCTGATTTAATTCTTCCTATGAAGTCTGTATTGTTACCTCAATCAACAGATGAGAAGTTCAGTAGTTTCCCTTGTCACAGTGAAGCTCCGATAATATTGAGTGAACTGAAAACTTCCATTCAAATAGAACAAGTAGGAAAGAGGCTGGTAAGCAACAAGGTCCTGGTGCCAGCCAGCAGCCCCAGATATGTGCTTTCCCTCTTAGAAACAACAAGCTAACTATCCTTGTGTTCCCAGCCATCCTTGGAAAAGCAATAACTGACACTGGGACCGGAAAGCCTTCGAGTATCGCAAATGCTTCCACCACAGGCCCATATGGAAAAAAGAACAGGCCCCCCAGCTCCTTCTATGGAGAGAGCCCAACAGGTGGAAAGTGGATGGATGGTATCTAGGGTCCTTGCTAGTTGAGCTGGGCTGCTGAAGGCCTTCCACTTCCTTCCCACCACCCACTCAGGCTGATCTCTGCCTCACGCGGGGAGACACGGGCATTGCAGTCCGTCTTAGCCGTGCCACTTGGTCCAGGGCCGAGAACCTCGCAGCAAGTCCAGGCAGAAGGCAGGAACCCACCGAGACACCCTGCCCCTCCCACCGCAGTTCACCAGCCTTCCCTAGCACGCGCAGCAGGAAGCAATGCAGAGGCGCGCTCAAAGCTTGCGGGTACCCTAGGCACCCCTTCCCCGCCCCAACTGCCTGGCTCTCCGGCCAAAGGCCAGAGCTCGAGGCTAATTTTTCACGCCACCTCCCCCCTCCCGACCGCCTTCCTAGGTGACGCTACAGTCTGTGCGGTTCCTTTAAAGGCTGCGGGTTCCGTTCTTCCCTTTTCCACTGGATGCCAAAATATGCAAATCCGGGGACCGGAATCTGCAGCCAAATAGAGCAGGAGAAGGGGCGCGGCCGGCGCGTCACCGGATCCGCTCCTTGTATGGCTCTTCCCGGCTTGGCCCGCTGCCCCGCGACCCTCCCAGCAGCCGCGGAGGCCCCTCCCGCACCCAGCTAGGCTCACACCGCCGCCCACGCCCCTGACCAGCCGCTCCCCCCTCCAGGGATGGAGCCGGGGGCGGGAAGCGCTGCATGCCCTGATTCCGGCCGAAGCCCGGGACCGCTGCAGCGCGCAGTCTCCCCGCGCCGCGCGGGCGGAGGAGAACCCGGGGGCGCAGTGCTTCTAGAGCACCCGAATGGGTAGCCTGGAGGGAGAGGAGGCGGGGGTGGCAGAGAGGGGGCTCACGGGCGGCGGGAATCCCTCCTTTCCTAAGATCTAGAGGAGATCCGGGGGAGTCTGGGCCCTTCCCACCCAATGTTCTCCCCCAAACTGAGGGGAGGGAAGAGGGAGTGAGGTTGTCATCCACCCCCATCACAATGCGCAGCTCGGGAGTTCCTCCCACGCGTCCCCTGGCCCCGCATGGACCTCCCACGGCGTGAGGCCCGGGGATCCTCTCTGCCTCCTCGTCAACACTCCCACTCCCCCTGAGAGATGCAAGTTCCCCCAACCCCGACTCTGCAGCGAGGGACGCGGGATTCACCATGCCCACGCGGTCACTGAGGAGGGAATCCTCCCCCGCCAAGCCGGTGTGATTCGGGGTCGCGCCTCCGTGCTCCCTCCCTCTCCTCCCCCTCGCTCTCAGCCAGGCTGTGCGCTTCAGGAGCAGGCCTCGGGGAACACATCACCCACCCCCGGGATCCGCTGTCGAGGTGACAGCACCCTGGGTCGGCACAGGGGGCCGCCCTTGACTGCAAGGCACCCTCAGGCAGCAATGAGGACAACCCTGCGGGAATCAGAGAGGCTAGAGACTAGAGGAGACCGCCGTGGTGGCTTAGAAGCTGTGGGTTTCCGCATCTTCCTGCTGTAACTCAGTCGCAAGCCCTTCGCCAGCTGCAGTAGATAGCGACTGTGGCCCGGCCTGCTGGGCCCTCCTGCCATCCTGTGGCCAAAGGGATTTGCTTTAGAACCGTTTGGGAATTTATCTGGGAATTATTTGGTGCACGTGTTTTCTATCCCCTAAACTTCACTCTTCCCTACTCTCCACCAAAAACTCATGCCCTCGCCCCTAAAAGTATGGAGCTCCTGCCCACTGCGCAACTAGCTAGTCCGCTACACATTCCCGGGCCACTGCGCTCAACTGAGAGTCAGCGCGGGGTCAGGAACCCCAAGGGAGGCGCCAGGTCTGTGGGCGGTGAATCAGAATGATGTGGGCTCGAAAGTTCTAGGTGTCCAAGACTAAGGAGCCTTAGGACATTAGAACCCCTTCCCCAAAGGGAAATACTTCCTCTCTCCGAGTCCAGTCCTGGATAGGGCGCTGAAGGAAAGTCAGGGGTTGTGCGGGGATGGGGGTGGGGGGCGCCTGAGTCGAAGCCGTCACCTCCCCCTTTCCCAACAATTCCCAGACTGCTAAGGGACCTGTCCCCTGGTGTACTGAACTCTTTCTTCCTGCTGGGAGTGCTGGAGGCCAATTGCAAACAACTCCACCCCTCCAACCTCTAAATTCTGCCTCTAATGCAGCCCTTAAATAAAAACCTACATGTTTAGTTACAGTGTTTTCGACTGTGCACTGCGCGTCGCGCGCTTTGCGTTCGGCTTCGTCCCTCTTTTCTCCTCTCGCTTTCCTTCTTTCTAATCTTCTAATTGACTTTTTTTTTTTTTTTTTTTTAAAGAACGGCGAGCGGTGCGGGCGCTGCACGTTGGCTGCGGCCCGCTTCCTGCTTTCTAATGTTCCATTGTGAGGAGCTTCCATTGTGACGTCGCGCCCCTTCGGCTGGGCTTTGTCTGTCCATATATGGGCAGCTACGTCACGGAGCTTTCCCGGGGCTCAGATAAATAGACTGGTGGAGTTCCCTGGCTGGGAGCTTTTGGGCAGCAGTGAGCTAGCTAGGAAGCGGCGGGGCTGGTTGGTGGTGGTAGCAGCGGCGGCAGCGGCAGCAGCAGAGGAGGTGGCGGCGGCAGCGGCGGCGGTGGCTGTGGCAGATCGGGGGGCGGGGGGGTCGGCGGGCGCGTGTCTGTGAGATCAATACTGAAGCCGCGTCTGACCCCCTGGAGCCTAGATCCCCCCAGCCCAGCCCCCATCCCACTCCCCGCACACGCCCCACCCCACCCCCACGACCCAGCGTCGCACCGCACCAGCTGAGGCACCCGAGAGGATTACCCTCTTTGCCCCTCTCCCACCCACCGCCCCAAAAAGAGTAGATCCCCTCCCCTGACCCACCCCTTCCCCTTTTCATTCCCCCCTCCCCCCGAACTTTCCCTCTCGCATGCTTTTCCCCTGCACCACGGATCGCCTCTCTGATGCCGCTAGCCTGGAAGCTGCGTTAGGAACAGGCGGCGGCGGTGGCGGCGGCGGCGGTGGCGGCTGTAGCTCGGGAGTGCTATGACCGGCAAACTCGCCGAGAAGCTGCCGGTGACCATGAGCAGTTTGCTAAATCAATTGCCTGACAATCTGTACCCCGAGGAGATCCCCAGCGCGCTCAACCTCTTCTCCGGCAGCAGCGACTCGGTAGCCCATTACAATCAGATGGCTACAGGTAAGGGTGGCGGTGAGGCGGCGAGGCAGCGAGGAAGGAAAGGGGGAGGACGAGGAGGAGGGAGCGAGCTAGCGATGGATGCATAGATCGATGGATGCAGAAATGGATGGATGGAGACACGGATGGAAAGATGGGGGGCGCGCTGGGAATTTTCTGGGGGGCGAGTTGCTTTTCCCACCCACTCCTCCCGCCCTCCGAGATCGGGAAGGCTTGGTTGGAGACGCCACGGTTGAGGCTTCGGTTCTCCCGGGTGGGGGCAGCCGCCGACCGGAGGGAGGTAGGTGCGAGCAGCTCTGGGGTTCTCCCTCCCCACGCAGGGGGCCCGATCGCTGGACTGCGCTCAAGGCGTGGTGCTGTAGCCCCCTTTCTCGGGAGGAGCCCAGCGTCTTTTTCACCCGCGCTCTCCCCCCCCTTACTCCCTCAGCCTCCCACCCGGGATGGAGCCATGTGCGGCGTGGAGTCCCCACGGTGGGAGAGGTACTGCGACGCTGCCTTTCCGGGGCGTTCAGCAAAGCCATTGGGGGTGTGGGGACGGCGGGCAGAGGGAGGGGGCTCACCCACGGGGCGGGGGAAAGGGTTTGCCACCGGGGGCGATCCTGGGACCCGGGAGCTTGGGAACGGCGGCCGCTCCCGCCGTGGAGACATCGGCCGGTTTTCCGCCGCTCTCCACTCTCCTTAGCTGGGTTTAGGTTTTTCCCCTCCAGCCCGAGCAGAAAGCTCCTTCAGGCCGGGAGGAGACTGGGGCCGGGAGAGGCTCCCTTTACGGGCGGCACCCTTCTGCGCTCCGAGGACAAAAGCGTCGAAGCTCTTTGGGTCGGCCACCCGGGCTCAGCGCGCGTAGGGGGACATCGCTTTGGGGAGTGAAGGCGCGGCGTCTTGGAGTAGACAGGGCCGGGGGAAGAGGCCGAGTTGTATGTGCTGGAGAGCGAGAGCCGGGCGCGCTCCGGGTCTGAAACTACCTGTAGCTGCAGCTACCTGTCCGCCCCACCTCGGGAAGAACAACAATGCTCTCTCTCGCGCGTGCGTGTATGTGTGTGGTACGTGAGTGTGTGCGCGGCGTGTGCGGTGTGTGTGCCGGAGCCACTCCACACCCCGATCCGTAGTATTTTTGCCGTATCCAGGTTGCGCCGGGGAGCGCGGCACCGCCCGCTTTGCGCCGGGCTCGGCGTTCCTCTCGCCCCACGCGCTGCGCACTCCAGCCGGCCGCACCCTCTACTCCTGGGCAAGGACCTGGGCGCCGCGGCCCGGAGCCGGCTCGGCTTCACTCACCCCTCCCCTCTCTCCCCCGCTCTCCGCAGAGAATGTGATGGACATCGGTCTGACCAACGAGAAGCCCAATCCGGAACTCTCTTATTCGGGCTCTTTCCAGCCAGCCCCCGGCAACAAGACCGTGACCTACTTGGGAAAGTTCGCTTTCGACTCTCCTTCCAACTGGTGCCAGGACAACATCATTAGCCTCATGAGTGCCGGCATCTTAGGGGTGCCCCCGGCCTCGGGGGCGCTCAGTACGCAGACGTCTACGGCTAGCATGGTGCAGCCTCCTCAGGGCGACGTGGAGGCCATGTATCCGGCGCTGCCCCCTTATTCCAACTGCGGCGATCTCTACTCGGAGCCCGTGTCTTTCCATGACCCCCAGGGAAACCCTGGGCTCGCCTATTCTCCCCAGGATTACCAATCGGCCAAGCCGGCCTTGGACAGCAATCTTTTCCCCATGATTCCTGACTACAACCTGTACCACCATCCCAACGACATGGGCTCCATTCCGGAACACAAGCCCTTCCAGGGCATGGACCCCATCCGGGTCAACCCACCCCCTATAACCCCTCTGGAGACCATCAAGGCCTTCAAAGACAAGCAGATCCACCCGGGCTTCGGCAGCCTGCCCCAACCGCCGCTCACTCTCAAGCCCATCCGGCCCCGCAAGTACCCCAATCGGCCTAGCAAGACCCCGCTCCACGAGAGGCCCCACGCGTGTCCCGCCGAAGGCTGTGACCGCCGTTTCAGCCGCTCGGACGAGCTGACCCGGCACCTGCGCATCCACACGGGCCACAAGCCCTTCCAGTGTCGGATCTGCATGCGCAGCTTCAGCCGCAGCGACCACCTCACCACTCACATCCGCACGCACACCGGGGAGAAGCCCTTTGCTTGTGAGTTCTGTGGGCGCAAGTTTGCGCGCAGCGACGAGCGCAAGCGCCACGCCAAGATCCACCTCAAGCAAAAGGAGAAGAAGTCGGAGAAAGGGGGTGCGCCCTCTGCATCTTCGGCGCCCACCGTGTCCCTGGCCCCTGTGGTCACCACCTGCGCTTGAGGATCCGGTACCCAGATCCCTTCTTTTCCCTTCCAGTGCCTCCTGGCTGGTCGCCTGAAAGCGGGGAAAGCCAGTCACCGAGGCGCAGGGGCCGCGCCCTGATCTCGCCCTGGACGTACGGCCTCCTTGCCTCCCCTTCGACGCCCCCCATTTCCACCCTTTCACACCGGCCGGCGGTTGGGGGCTAGGGCTGGAGGCACTTTCTCCTTGCTGCCCCCTCTTAGCTAAGGCGTGGGGGCGGAAAGGTGGCGTCTAGCCCGCTTTGTTCAGTTAGGATCGCCTTGATCCAGGGGCCGCTGGGCCACGCCAAGGACCTGCGGGGGACTGAAGGCGGGGCCCATCCAACCTTCGCCAGACCCAAGCACCTCACTGTTTCCCCCCTCCAGTGTCTCCCTGTGTTCCCCCTCGAACACCCGAGAGGGGGAGGGGGTAAGGAGCGCACCAAAGCGCAGAGCTTGCTGCCCGCCGCACGCACGCGCGCTTGCGTGCGGTGATGCGCGCGAGTGTGTGCGTGCTCGCCTGTGTGTAGTGTGCGTGTGTATGTGTGTGAGTGTGGTGTGTGTGTGCGCGCGCGCACGCGTGTGTGAGACTCTTGAGCTGAACTGGGCTGTGTCTACCCCTAAACTCTTCTTCACATAAGGTCCTCAAGCCGTTGGGAGATGTCCCAAGCTAAGGGCCTGCATGTGACTGGAGGAGATGGTCTTCCATCTGCTCCTTAATGTTTCTTACAGAAATGCCTCGGATGCTGCAGCTGCTGCGGTGCTGCTGCCGCCGCCTCGGGTTTGGCCCCTTAGAGCCCCCTCCCTTTCTGAGCGCTTCCCTCTTAGGCCTCAGGGCAGTTTGATCTTTGGGGGAGAAAGAGCCACCTTTTAAAAAAGGAAATCATTTGCTCAGCCCCGCTTTTCAAAAATCTGTGTTCTTGAGCTTGCCCTCTGCCTCTCTCTCCCATCTTCTCTTTTCCCTTCTCAGGTTCTCACTGGGTCTCTCAAGATCTTTACCCAGAAAGGCAGGCCTCAATCAACCACCCAAGAGTTTGTCTCTGTCACATACCCATTCCCCATTCCTGGGAAGGCTGGCTCTATTCATTTGCCCTCTGTGATCACCAACACAACAGATAGAAGTGAAGTGTATGTATATGATGTTGGCATGTGTATGTAGATGTATGTGTGTGTTTCTTTATACACATATGTTTACATAACACACACTCTGTATTCCTAGCAAAATCAAATCTAAGGCATTTGGTTATCCAGTGCAGTGCACTGGAATAAAGAGAATTTGTAGGCATATACAGCTTAAATGATTTATTTTTATGAAAATGTTAACTGATGAGATTATATTTACCTGTGTATGTGTGTGAATATATGTGCACACGTGTATATATGCATACACATTCTGTTCAAATTGTCCTCAAAAATAGATGGGGAATTTTTGCATTAATCTGTGTTGCTGAATGAGGCACATCTGTTTCATGGCCCCATCGCACCTCCCCGCCCTACCTCACCTCTTCTCAGGAGCCCTCTACCCCAGCTGTCCTGCCCAGCCCTTCCTCACACAGGGTGGCCCTTTTGAAGTGGAGACTTAGAGAAGGGTGCTCTCCGACACAGCTTTCAGCACAGTCTTGACTGAATGTACTGTTTCCCTATTAGCGTCATTTCTCCTGTGGCCAGTAAGCTGCCCAGAGAGAAGCGACAAAGGTCTGGAGTTTACAGAATGTCTTGTTTTTAAAGTCACTTTATGCGTTTCCCACTTTTTTTTTAATTAAAAAAGCACCGTCTTTTGGTGGTGGATAAATAATACTAAACGGACTATAGTGCAAGGGAGGAAAAACTCGAAGAGCGGGGATTGTGGGGGATTGTGGGGGATTGTGAATTTCCAGGTACTCGGCTTTTTGTAGAAGGAGAAGTTTGCCAGGAGGGCCCATATTTTTTCAGCTGAAGGGTAAAATCTTTCTTTGCAGAGACAGTATTTTGCTGAATACTTTTTATAATGTGATGATTATTTAAAAACACACACACACACAATTTGGTCAGTTCAAAGCTGGAAGGAGGAATCAAATATCCTTTAATATTTTTTTCTTCCTCCTTCTGGAATATGCATGCCACTGCATGATAACTCTGACTTTTCCTTTGTTTTAATAAAACTGTTCTCAGACATTTAAGCTAAACTAAGAGAAAAAAAAAAAAAAACTTTGTTGCCAAAAGGTTGTGCTATCCCAATTTTTTATATGTCTGCATGTTTAAAAAAACAAAAACAACAAAAGAAAATGCACTCTTAACTTATGTGAACTGAGAGAAAAAAATCAGGTTTTAAACAGGAAAACCTATGGGGAATGATATTTTTTGAAAGACTTTTGTATACAGTTGAGTACTTAGAAAAAGACAAACCAGATGTAATATATTTTGTGGATGTTTTTATTTCTTGGATTTATAGTACCTTATACTAAGGTTAAAAAAAAATGCTTGATATTGTGAAGAGGTGAGGTTCTTCACCTACATTTCATTTACTTCTTGTCACATTGTTATGCCAATATAATATAGTTAATGAAAACAGCATTTTTAAAAGCAAATATTGAAACGGTGTAATGTTGTGCCGTTTGCCCTGTGAGCAAATGCCAATACAGTAAATATATTGTGTTTGCTGACAATCAGCCGGGCTTTAAATCTCATTTTATTTCTTGTTTTCACGGTATAAAGTTTTGGTTTGGCCTGGGTCTTTTTGTCTTGTTTTCTTTGCGGGCTTTGGAGGTCTGGTTGATAGGTTGTGGTGCCTGGATTTATGCTTCTTGCTATGAAATTTCTCAGAGCAGAACTAATGTCCCTGGATGGGGCTCAGAATTCTGTGTGGGTTCTGGTATTTCTAATCCAGTTTTGAGTCCTGATTCTGAGAGGATTCCACTCTACCCTTCTGGGATTCTCAGACGAGCCAATTGATTAGATGAGCAGGATGGATAAACTAAATTCACAGGAGTCAGGGCAGTGTCTTCTATCTAGAACCTTCTCTATGGTTTCCATGGGTAAATCTCCTGATTGGTTGGTCTTAGGACAAGACCCTGAAAGGCCTCTGGAACAGCACTGAGAAGTTATCTTGCTTAAGCTTTTGAAGCCTGAGAGACAAGTGGAGACTGGACATGGGTTCTTGAGGGTTGGCAAGGGAGACTGGCAGCCTTTCTGTGGTCAGATAATGAGGAGAGGAAGAGTCCGGTTTTAAAGTCCTCCAGCTTTAATTCCACTAGAACAGCTTTCCAGAGTCCTCACTACTTGTCAATGCCTAAGGAAGTCCTTAGAAAGTCTTATGAAGGAGTCAAAGATTTGATGCTTTTAAGGGAGAAAGGACTTCTGAGATTCCGAGCACACACAGAACAGGGAAAGTTTCTGTAGTGCCAACCCATGCACCTCTTGATTTCTATCTCCCGTGAAAACAGTGATTCCCGTGCCCTACAAGCTATCTCCCTCATCCTTAACTGACTTCCCTGACTAACCGAGGTGTTTTGCCATTGCTCTCAAGAGAATATTTGTCTTTTGTTTTTGTCTGCATCTCCCTTTTCCTTTCTGCTTGTCCTCAGGATGCTTTCTGATTCTAGACAAGTCTTTAGAAAACTCAATCCCTTCTCTCTGCCTGCCTTGCCTGCCCTATAGAAAATTCTGAGTATCTGGCATATAATCTGCTCTGGGTTATGGAAACACAGCACCAGATTGTAATGGAGAGTCAGCGTCTCGGCTATACACACCTACACTGAGCCAGCCCAGCATCAGAGAAACCACTCTTGCTATTATTATTAATGCAGGCCTGTCTCACTAAGGAATAATATCATTTCAGGTTGGCTATAGTTACCAGTAAGGTAAGGCCAGAGCTGTGTGGAGGGGGTGGTGGGCTGTAGCCCTAGAAAAGAATGTTTCTGAAGTGAGATGAATACAGAGAATGCAACACGTAATCTTAAATTCTTGCACCCACACAATTCTAGGTCACTCATTGGCTGCCATCTTGAATTCCTTTCTCTCCCCTCATGAAACTAATAATCCCAAACTCCAGCGTTATACACGACTGCACGGATCTATCCTTCTAATAGGAATCCAAGGAGGCTGAAAAGTCTTGGTGATTGAACCTGTAGACCAGCTCTCTGCTGAACTAGATGTTTCCTTCCAGATTTGTGTGGTTTTTCAGGTGAACTTTATCAGAGCTGAAGATATTATCACTGGATGTCTTCATAGTTAGCATCCTGCCCCACCTGTACCTTCTCCAACCAAACCAGGCCTTCAAAGTTGTACGCTCATCAACAGTGTACTATGCTGCATAATTAATAAATTCACTTCCCATTGGTGGCTATTACTCAACCCAACCTAGTTCAACCGCTGGGTTACTTGGCAATATGGCAGCCCGCCTGGCTGGCACCAACCCAGTGTGGTGTAATCACTGATTCAAACTTTGTAGCTAGCTAGATAAGGCTGCCCCAGATACCATCAAACTAGCTACCCAACCTGCCTGGGTTTTGTAAGTAATGAAGAGAGTCCCAGCCTGAAACTTAAAGACAAAATGGACATAATGAGGCATAAAGGTATAGACAGATAGTGCCGTGGCTCATTCCAAACAACACTTGAGGTGTCTGGAGGAGGATGAAGGGGTATTGCATACACATGCACACATGTACCACATTTGGTGTGGCACGCTGAACCGATGGCTGCAAAAGTTTACTGAGTGAGCAGTGTAAACTTTTACTTAGTGATTGGGGCATAAATGAGATACTTTTAAAGAAATTTGTAAGAAGAATATTTTTGTATGGTTGTGATGAACGTGTGTGTGTGTGTGTGTGTGTGTGTGTGTGTGTGTGAATATGTGCACACGCACACACGTGTGCACATTTACAAGTATGTAAAAAGGAACCACAGGATGGATTTGGGTGGGTACAGGCATTAGCTTCTGGATGGTTGTTCGTGTCCCCTCTTTGACAGTGCAGGGTTTGCCTGCATAGATGAGAGAACTGGGAACTTTCTCTGCTGGCCCTGATAATCTTCCTGTGTTTCTGATTGATAAATATAAGAGAAGCAAGCAACCCCTGAGTGTTCCAATGGCTAGCAACCACACTGGCAAAACCCCAGTGACCAGCAGGGGAAACGTGGGCTTCTAAAAGGTACCTTAGAGATTTAAAATTAGGATAACATTCTAGACATGACCCCCCTCCCCCCCCCCCCCCCCGCCAAGGGGTCATCTCAAAAAGTTCAGTCTTTGTATAGAGAAAAGAGAAAGAAAGGAAGAGTTCAGAGACCCTCAGCCAGACTGTCCCTAGAATACCCCAGAGGACATAGTCTCACCCATCCAACAAACACAGAGGCCAGGAGGACTTCTGGGTCCAGTAGCTTCTCTTTGTGTTTCATCTCTTACAGCTTTTTTCCCCCTTTGTTTAAAGGTTCCCTCACTCTGCTGTTTCCAAATTGGTCACCTATACAGTTCAGTGACAGAATAGGGGCGGGATGGGGTGGAGGCAGTGTTATAAGGCTCTAATGTGTCCCTGAATGTTACTCTCCTAGACATGGCCCTGGCTTCTCTCTGGTCTGGACCTGAGGCAGTCCCTGCCACCCACCTGCTACCAGGAACCCCTGACTCTAGGACAGACACATCATTTCTTTCCAACTAACAGAGATATAACCTATAGTTTTGTTAGCAATCTCAGCAAGGCACTGATACAAACAAAACATGGCCACAAAGCTGCAAATAAGGAGAATGCCACCCAAAAGTTTAACTGCTAGACTGGGCAGGAATCAGACCCTTGAAGTGGTTTCTTTAATATGACCTAACCTATTTCCTGGACACCACTTCAGGAATTCCTCGGAACATTCTCTCAGGGTCAGGACACATGGTCTGGTAGGAAAGGCCCTTTCTGTAGGTCTCAAAGATATCTTCTCCAGACCTTAGCCCCCTCCCCCTCTTCCTTCCCTCTGGGACTGGAACCCTTGTTAGTCTACCATTCTCTCTCACTGATCCACTGGTGTTCTCAGGGCCTTGATAATTTCACAAGAAGCACAGCTACCAATCCTTCAGGCTGGCTTTTCTCGTCCTGCTTGCCCAGGCCCACTGTCTTAAACTTTTCATTATTGACATCATGGCCCATGCAGACACACACTGCTCAACTGCCAGTGTGACTGTCCTTTGCAACACCCACTGAGTTGCTCTCTGTAGCCTCAGAAAGTCTTCCACCTCTCACCTCCCTGAAGGAAAGAGAAGCCGATTGGTCTTGAGGGTGGGGTTGCCCACATCTTTATCCCTGAAAACACTGCCCTTATCCCTGGGCCTGTATCCTTTGAATGGCACACTCCACTGGATGCTGTCCATCAGACCAGACCCATCAGTCCCTTGTCCCTACCAAAGTGTCAGACTAGTGACCAGAGCAGAACTGAGATTCCAAGCCCTTTGGCATCTTCTCAAAAGAGCTCTAGGTCGCTCAACAATTAGCATTTTTGCCTCTCCGTTTTGTATATTCTCACAGCCTTTCATTGCCCCTTGCTTCCTCCCCGCCCCTGCCCCCACCGCTTAGAAATATCAGTTCATCCCAACAAGAGAAACAAAACTTCAGTTGACCCATGGGATCTCAAGTCCCAAGGAAAGTCTCCTCTGAAGCACTCTGTTCAGATCTCAATTCAAAAATTAGGAGGTCACGTGATAACCCAGCAGCTATTCTGCTCTCCCCTCTGATTCTTAGCCTGCTTTGGAATTGTGACTTCCATCCAGGATCCAAATCTCAACTCAGCCACTTCGTTGCAGTGTGAGTATCAACAGATATTGTTACTGTCTACTTTGTAGTGCTGGGAATGGAGTCCAGGTCTCTCGTTCTATGCAGGTATTCGCCCTCTGAGCTGTACACCCAGACCAGGTTCTTGTCTCTGTGAAGCTTAGTTTCTGCCTGTCTTTTCATAGCTGTTGTGGAGTTCATGCAAGGTCATCTATATATTGCTGGTTCATTGAAGATACCCTATCAGTGTTAGTCTTGTCTCTGAGTCCTGTCCCATGTTCCAACCTTCTAAACATCACTGTGAGCAAAATGGCTCTATGTCCAACCTAGAATCAGTGCATTACTTCAAACACCTCCAGAAGACAGTGTAGGCCTCGATAGCTCTGGCTATCTGCTGAACATGTGGGAGGTTACCAACATGTGGGGGTTCTACACTCCCCAAACCCTTCATCCACCCAGAGAGAGCACAGGTGGTTCTTCCTCTTGGCCAAAGTTGAGGTTCACCATTGTCATTCCCTGGCCTGGTTCTATTGTTCTCTCTTTCACCAAGATGGGTGGATGTAACACCTTCCTGATCCAGTATCACCTGCAAAGTCAATTAATGTGTCATTGGGCTGTTGCCTGCTTCCTGATTCTTATCAAGGATTTAAATAAAACACAGCTGGTCTAGTTCTGAGCTGTCCGTCCCTCACCCTTGATACCAGCAGGGTTCTTAGTCATTCACTCTTGATTGAACTCAGCTCTTAGCTTCCAGTTACAAGTCTGGTGGTATTGTCCCTCACCCAGCCCCAGTTTGGGAGTAGAATAAATTCCTGAGACTTGATGGCATGGTTTCCTCTGAGAGAACCATGGGCATCAAGGCCCTTCTCTAATCCTCCCTCTTGGGGGGAGGTGCTCTTAAATTTGTAATCATTTAACCAAACATGCTCTTTTCTTAGGTGAGAAGACAGAAGTTACAAAGGTTTGAAATTTGTCCCGATGCAGCTAGTAAGGGCTGAGGTCATTTCAAATCCTCTTCTGGTCAGTGGAGGGTTCCAGGGAACCACCATGCATACCCTCTCTAACCTAGTGAATATTTGCAACATATTCTAGGCATCAAAGCTTTAATAGTGAAGCAAAGGGCCCTGAATTTTCAAAGCTCATCTTCTCCACGGCAGAGACAGGTAAAACACAAACAAGCAAATATGTGTTGTGGCTGACTGTGATAGGAGATACGGAGTGCAAACAGAGCGGGCTTATAAAAAGAACGGAGAGCCCTGGAGGGAGGGATTTGCTGCTTGATGGGTGGTCTAGGACTGCCTCACAAGGAGGGGGCCTGTAAGCACAGGCCCAAGATGGAGTGAGCAGGCAGACCCAGCAACAGGATACACAAGTGCAAGGGTCCTGAGGAGATGATGTCTTAGAATGTTCAAAGAAACTCTGGGAGCCAGAGTGCCTAGAGAAAGGGGGTCGGCCAAGTCATAAAAAAGAGAGGCAGTGTGGGGCCAAATCATTGCAGCTTCTTAAAAGAAATTCATACATCCAAAAGAAGCCAAAAAAAAAAAAAAAAAAAAAAAAAAAAAAAAAAAAAAAAAAGTCTCGTGAGCCCCGAACAGTCCCAACATGCACCTGGACTGCTAAGCCAAATGGCAGTTGCCTTATTCCTCTCCACAGGTTCTCTCCCCTCTTCACTTCCAAAGACCCCATCTCTCTCACTGGCCTTTGGATTTTCTGACTCTGACCTTCTTACTTTCCTTTTCTTGTTTGAGAGGTCACAGATCCCTGGTGATCTGTACACCGTAGCTTTGCTAAGGGGAATCAGAACTGCCCCCCTGGAGAGCCACAAACCAAGAGTATTCCAACCTCCTGTTGACATTTGCCAGGGTACCAAGTTCCTAGTGGGGTAGATAACTCCTCTTCCTACTCCCAAGCCTAGGAGAAGGAACAAACATCAATCATTAATGGGTCCTACAAAATCACCTTGTCTGTGGCTGGAGTAACGTTTTCCTGCCTCAGCCCAAAGCTGGCAGATGGCCAGGCTCTGAAAAATGGGCATATTCTTGTATATTCCCTCATCCCTGAGCATGTTGAGTGGGACATCCCTAATAGAACTTGAGCTAACATGTTCTCCGTAGATTCCCTTGCCATGTCCCCAGAGTCCCTTGCCGTGTCCCTGGATTCTTGTGAACCTTGGTCTTGTGGATTCATTTCTATAGCTTCTGTAATAGTTTCATCCCTGGATGTTTGGGGTCTTCTATTTCATGCCTCTCTTCAAGTCTCCATCTTTCCCTGGCAGTGCTGTGCCATCAGACCTGCTTCCCAGTTCATTCATTCATCTGTTCACTTATAGTAAAACTTATTAACCCATATAGCTAGAGTTCTTAGCTCTCGGAGAAGGCAGTCACACTACAAAGATAAATGAGACATTGTCTCTGCCTCCTAGTATTTACTGGGGACAGAAGGGAGGTAAACTGAGTTAAGCAGATGATTTCAACATATTGGGACTGGTGGTCCCCAGTAAGGAGACACCCAAGTCAGAATCTAATGGTAGGTAGGAAAGCAAGTATTGAGGAAGCTGTGAAGAGGAGAAGAATTTGTGGAGGATCTCAGAGAGTCCTCTTCTAGCTCTCACAGTACAAGTCCATACCCTCCAGAGCATCCTATATGCCATGTGCTGGGCTGAGGACTGCCACTTGAATGATCCCACTGCACTCCAGGTAGTGAGGAACTTCTAGGATCCTCACTGGGTGGCCTGGGGGGTTGCTGCCTCTTTTTGTCCTTTCTTTTTCCCAAAGGGGGAAAAAAGAAAAATCCCAGTGTCTCTGGGCCTCCAGGATGGCAATACCCAGCTTGGCATCTCTAGGGTGTGGACAGCTGGCTTGTGGAGGTTGTCCAACCCAGATGACATGTCCCCATGTTACACTCTGGTTGCTTCTAGCTACAGGGAAGACTTCAGGAGCTAGGAGAGCACTGAGGAAGGACACACTGCCTTCAGATTTGCTTGGGACAAACCGATCATCTCTCTGGGGTGTGGAAGCCTCTTCCATGTGGGACCCAAGGAGGGGAGCTCCTCAACCATTCAGGGAATGGACAAACCTCCGGCTTCCCTTTTCCCAGTCTCTCTTTTACTCTTCCTTTGCTGCTGCTGCTGAGATCAGGCCTCCCTACTGTAAGACAAAACTGTCCCTTTGGAACTTAGTCTCTTCATTTGGCTTAGCCAGGATCCCCAGCCATAATGCTAGTTGTTGACAGAGAAGATCTGCTGTAATGTAAGATTACAAAAAGAACTATCCTGGCCCAGAAGCCTGAAGACCATTGGGAGAGGCAAATAGGGATACTTCTCTTGCTGTGGGTGAATATTCTAGAAGCCAGGTCTAACTTCCGACTTTAAGCAGGTCAGGTAAACAAGCCACATAGGCTCCAGATGGCTCAGAGGTGACAAACCTGGGAACAATCCTCCTTCTCTGTGGCAATGCATCTTCTGGGTGTTAGGGCACCGAAATTTCTAGCCAATGAGAAGGTGTTTCATGTAACAGGTCCACAGCTCTGAGCCGCACTGCCTCAGGAGTTAGGAAACCTGGCTTCACCTCCTGGCTCATACACTGGGGCAAAGATGGATGACATTTGCAGAGTCACAGTCCTCTGGGTCTTGAAGGCCTCATCAGAAAAGCTACCATAGCAATTGACTGTTGACTACCACATGCAAGTTCCAGGACGGTCACACCATACACAAGATCCCCTCTTTCTATCTCACATCTAGAGCCAAGCTTGGGCTCAGAAACATCAGGCAAGGCTCAAACTCAACACCCCTCTTCCCTCTGCTCTGAAACACCACCCTGTCCTCTGTGGATGTCTTGGAGGCTCCCTTGGCTTCCTGAGGCTCCCAGTCCTGGCACCCGGCTACCTGACTTTGGATCCTTTCTGCCTAAGGCAGTATTCTAGTCTGCACTTGCTTCTTGGAATGTGTTTATAACCCCCCTTTCACTTATGTTTTCTTGAAAATATATAGAAACTGACATGGAGTTATAATCTCTAATCTGAGGTCACATTCAAACCCAGGCAAGAAACGCTCAATAATGCCCTGTTCAGATCTGCCTCAGAATGGCCCAAAAGGGAACTTCTACCCTGATGAGGGAGCAGCAGGGACCTGGAAGGCTCAGAATCTCTATCTCAGAGCCATCCTTTGTTCCCTACTGCAGAAAGCCCTCTGAGCTAGTTGTTAGCCCCCCAACCACCCACCAAGGCCTCTCACAAAGGTCTGGGAACCTCAATGCTTCTCATCCCCAAAGTCCAAGTGCGCTCCTCCCAAAGGTAGCTGCCAGGAGCCAGTAGTCCCTCCCTACTGGCACACCCTCATGCCCTTATCTCCAGCATCAGCCATTTATTCCATCCATACTCTGCTGTGGCGTCTGCTGGGTTACTCAACATCCCTAGGTCAAGCTAGTGTCGGATAGGTTGAGTCATTACCTCCTTCTCCTCCCAGCCCTCCCAGGTCCCAGGGTTGGGCTGGTTCAGCAGGCTTCCACCTTCTCTGTCTCCCGCTTCTAAGCCTGGGAGCCTCCCAGGACCAGAGACTCTTCCTGACAGTCAGCCTCATTTGGTTTTTCCTGGAACAGCTGCTTTCACCATTCAGACCATTTGACAACACACCTGAGTTTGTTCTCCCTCTATCTCCTCACTCACCTCTTTCTTTGACAAGTCATGGAAACTTGGAGCTAGCCATAACCTCAGCCTTGGATGACACATCTATAAAATGGGGATAATCATACTTCTGCCTTGGGGCAGGACACTGGGTCAGCTTAGTTCCCAGGACCTTCTTGCCATTCTCCTATGCTTGCTAATCTCAGTGTGTGCATCCTTTTCTCTTGCTCTGAGAATACTTTATCCATGAACACTTAGGAGTCCTAGTTCAATGCACCCTTTTTGTTTGGTTGGTTGGTTGGTTGGTTTGGTTTTTTTATTTTTTTCTTATTTTCTTTCTTTATTTTCTTCCCTCCTTTTTTCCTTTTTTTTTTTTTTTTTTTTTTTTTTTTTTTTTTTTTTTGACAGAGGCTTCTCTATGTACCCCTGGTTGTCCTGGAACTAATTCTGTAGACCAGGCTGGCCTCGAACTCTAAGATCTGCCTGCCTGTTTCTTGTGAGTGCTGGAATTAACGGTGTGCACCACTACACCAGGCTTCAATGCATCTCTATTATCCATGCTGCAAGCCCCTTCTTTCCATTCACATCCTATTCTCAGGATCCCTGTAGGAATCTCAGCAAGTGTGACACCCACCAAACAGTCCTTCAAACAACGCTCCCACAAATCCTGGGCCCTGCTTCCTTCTCTACTCAGTCCTGTCCTGCCTAGGAAAACACACAGATTAGACAGAAAAGTCCAAATCCCTTTTGGGGACAAGGGACTAGGCTCTGCTGTCTGTTCATCCAGTGCCTTGGAGACAGCAAGGCCCTCCGAGATGCCCTCTGCGTGTGTCTCAGGCTTATGCAGCCCCCATCTTTGCTCACACCCTGCACACACATGCACTCAGCAGCTCCTGCTCTTCCTCCCCCTCTCTCTTCTCTCTGCTCTGTGCCTCCAAGACACACCCTCCCAACCCACCAATCCCACCTCTGCCACTGTGCTCTCTCACAAGCCTCGGCTCCAGAACCTGCACTGGCTTCCTCCACCCCCAAAAGGGTGGGCCCCCGGAGGCCCACAAAACAAACATGCCTCTTTCTCTGACATCCCTTATAGGCTTTTCCCAAACCGGTCTACTGCAGCCTCTCACCTCCCTTTCCTTGAATGGGGGGAAGGGAGAAGCCAAAAACCCCCACAACCCAGCCACCTCTCCCCAGCATCTGGTGAGAGGGACAAGAGGAAGGAAGAACTGTGGGTTCTTTTCCACGAGACTCCTAGATTTTGTACCAAAATGCAGGGTGTGCTCCTGTTTGCATTTTTTCTTTCCTTTCTGAAAATAACCATGAAACTATCATTTCCTCCCACTGCCTTTTCCCTATCTTATTTGGATTTAGCAGGGCTGCTAAGAGAGGTGGTTTGGAGCCACTGGCAGCCTCCTGCTTTGGCCTTGGTCTCCCAAACTTACAGGTGGCACTTGAGGAGGTGCACCTGTTGGGTAGAGTCCTTGGGGTGGAAAGGAAAGAGTACAACCGCCAGTCACCACAGGTCTCTGCTACCTTGTCAATGATGTTTGGAGAACCAGAGTCGGTCCTGCCTGGTCTTCAGCTTGTCGAGTTTAAGGACAGCCCCTGGCTTGGTTGTCTGCAGCGTGTTTGAGGTCATGGGGTCCAACAGTTTGAGGCTCTCCCTTGGAACCTAGGCCAGGAAGCTGCCACAAATGCAGAGGGGTTGATGTATAGGAATCTGTGCTTATGTCAAGAGAAGTGGGGAGCATACCGTGAAGGGGCTTCTCATTTTCATTTTTTCATCTGTCCCAGCATCTCCTGTGTACTGCCATGCTAGAAATTCATGCTACTCATTAGGAAGCAGGTCTCAAAAAGAAGTCAGCTTCAGGATAGGTCCCCCAAAGGAACCTCGCTAGCTTCACCCAGTTGCCTCCAAGGCCATTCTCCTGAACCTCACTGGGCTCCCCCACCACCCCTGTTCTCAATGTAGAGGTGCCAATGGGCAGAATTCCAGGCTTCTCTGACAGCTTGGGGACACTGAGGTATAAGGACAAGAATAGGCACATTTTGCAGAAGGTAGAACAAATAAAGACGGAGGGGTGACATGCCAGGCCTCCCTGCCTTGAACACCCTTCTACAAGATGCTCTATCCAACATGCTGTGGCTCCAGCCACTCTGTCCCCTGGTGTCCCTGATGCCTGTAGCTTAGTGGCTTTGCCTCAGTCTGAAAGGAGCACTGCAAGACCAAGGGTGGCTGAGATTGAGAGAGAGGACTGTTTGAGGACTGGAGTGTCTTGGCCTGGTCCTCCCAAAGTGGAGGGCTGGGAGTCCTCAGCACCCTCCTCATCCTAGCTTGGACTCTCTTCCTCCAAACTCCTCCAAGCTACATATCTTCCATGGGGAAGATCACTACAGGTATAGGGGTAACATCAGGTATGACTCAGTGATATTACTGGCTACTGAGTTAGAGGAATGAGACCTTTTCCACATGTCCCTCATTCAAGGCACAGTTTTTCCATTTTGATCAGACTGAGTGGCTTGTACCCTGTCCAGTTACTCAGAATCAGCCTGCTTCATTGAAACCTCATCCCTTTCTCGGATAGTTCTAGACCACCCAAAAGACAGAGGCCTGGAGATGAAATATTTCCCCACTTCCACAGCCCTTCCCGACATACCTACACCTATGCCCCGAATTGTCCTGCCCCTTCCTCTCTAGCAGGACCCTTCTCCTCCCCCACTCCCAGCACCAGGCTGGGTTGCTGGGCTATTTGAGGCCCTGTTGGCCCTGTGGTGTAATCAGTGCCCGGGGATAATTGCCACCTGTCCTGCCAGTGTCTGGGGGCTGTCTCGTCCACAGCAACAGCAGGCAGACATGGGGCAGCCAGGCCTGGAGCAAGGTCAGGTTAGGGCAGTCCTGCCCACACCCTGGTCAGCTTGCCACTCAGGGGACCTGCAAGGATTCCCTAGGAAATCTACATGCCTCTGGAAGCTGGGCTTACCCAGAACATCCAATGGCTTCATCTGAGGGGGAATGGGGCCCTAGTCAGAGACAAAAGTCTCAGAACTAATTTATTCTAGCATTATCAGCCCCAAACACAAGCTGTCTTCTGATATCATCTGCAAGCTGATCAATGGGAGGAGCCACCAAGCAAGAGGAACTTTACCCTGATTGTCAGCCCACCTTCATCAGAGTGCTAGCAAGGCTTAGTGCTTGAGAGCAAATCTCCCATAAATGCCATTTGCTAGGTTTTTTTTTCTTTTTGTAATCGAAGGTAATTTAGACAGCCTAGGTTTAAATGCATCTCCCGGGGGTCAAGACTATAGCCTTGGATAACTAGTTTAACCTCAGTTTCTCCATATATATATATATATATATATATATATATATATATATTAGAAGAACTGCATTGCTGAACTGCTATGCAGGGTATATTATCTAATACATATAGAATGACTTTGTTACCTGGTGCTACCAAGACTCCCCAATGGTAATTATAGTTATTGGGAACTGTAGAAGGCATATAGCAAGGGTGAGAAGCTTCCATATACCAGCCTAAAGATACTCAGAAAAGCAAAACCAGGAGAGATTCCTAAATACTGCCTGGAAACACAGGGGTTCTCAACCTGTGAGTTATAATGCCTCTGCAGGTCAAACAACCCTTTCACAGGGATTGGATATCAGGTATCCTGCATATCAGATATTTACATTACACTTCATAACAGTAGCAAAATTACAACTATAAAGTGGCAACAAAGATAATTTTACAGCTGGGAGGTCACCACAACATGAGGAACTGTATTAAAGGGTCACAGCATTAGGAAGGTTGAGAACCACTGTTCTAAGAAAGCCTGCTTCTATCTCTTTCAACCCTGTTCACTCCAAAGCAGTGCCTTGTAAGCGCTGCAGGCCAGAGAATACCTAACACCTGTGGATGTTAATGTCCGAAACCGAATCTGTATTTGTAATGAATGTGTAGCCGAAACCCTGCTCCTTGGAGAAGTTGAACAAATGTCCTATTTCTGCCTTTTCCAGTATTTTTAGCACTTAAAATTATGCGTATCCAAGTATTTAAAATTCTTCACACAAGTGTCCACAGACCTACTATGTGAAAGGCCACTCAGAACTACTTCTTCTCAGAATGGGAGGAACGAGCTACAAATCTATGCCAAGAGGCCGGGGTCCCCAGAGTCAGCCAATCCCTGATGAAAGGTCCTTACCACAAGGGCCAGAGCTGCTCGCCTGGACCAAAAGGCCAGAGCAGGAAAATGTCCTAGCCCTATAGCTTCACAGCAACAAGGTAGGAGCAGAAAAAAACTCAGGTAAAACCAGCCAAACACAGCAGATACTGCTCCTTGGGAACAGAGGAAGGAGGGTGCTGGTCCAGAGAATAGTGTGAGTGCCGCCTCTTCTGACAGCAAATTCCAGCTCCAGATGAAGGCTTCAGGACCCTATCCAGGAACAGTTCTTAGTCTTACTATGTGTCACCTTAATAACATTCCCACCAAGGCCAGGAGCCCTGTCTTTAATGGTTTATCTCCATCTCCCATTCCAGTGTACTCTGGACCAACCTGGGGAAATAGGCCACTAAGGGCTATTTACATGGCTATTACACCCCCGGCAGTTAGTTGTCTACAGTGAGAACCTACTGCTGTGGGTTGAGCCAGACTTCAGGGGTCTCCCCTGCACCTCACACCCCAGTGCCTGGGGATCATCCAGATGGGATTGTTTTGCTCCTGATCTCTCTCTCTCTCTCTCTCTCTCTCTCTCTCTCTCTCTCTCTCTCTCTCTCTCTCTCTCACTCACTCACTCATCTCTCCTCTGGGCCTGTGAGCTAATTGGAGAGAAGGAGGGGGAGGAGGGGGACGCTGCTCGCCTTCCCCGTTATCTGCAGCAATCCTGGGTGACTAATGCTCCCAGTTGGTGAAAAGGCAGTGTAATCAAAACACTTTTTTTTTAGTCCTTAAACTTAGTCATTCTTCCAGAGTGGAGGAAGGGGGGGGGGGGAGCCCACAGCAAGCACCATGAAATGCAAGCTGAGAGGCTCCCACTGCTGGGTGAAATCAAAGCATTGACTCTGGAGGCTCCCTGCAGATCTAAGGTCTGCAGCCCTACTCCTTGGTGTCCTGGCTAAACTTCTTCTGCACCTTTGTTTGCCCTGGCTTCCCTTGACATCTGGGTTATGGGCTCCCTGAAGGTCTTCCAGGCTGAGTCAGGAGGTGCCCTTTGCTCTCACCCTACCAGGTGCTGCCATCTGCTGGTGCCAGCTTTTGAAAGGGCAGGAAACATTAAAGTGCTCTTTGTTAGGGACTTCAGTCCTGACTCTCCTTCCGGCTCCAAATGCTGGCCTAAGAGCCTACTGCACCTTGACAGAGCTAAAGACAGTCAGAAGTGACAAAGAACTTTGGAAGTCATTAAAGAGAGGTGATAAACTCAAGTGGTTAAAAAAGCAGAAACAGAACTAGGTTGTCCCGTAGGGATTCTCCTTCATCACTCCATGGCTGTGCTTCACACCTGTAAGATGGCATCAGTGATAGCATCACCTACCTCATAACATTGTTGTAAGAATTAAGTATTGGTCACCTAGAATAGTATATGGCATGGCTTGCATAGCTGATCGATTATTAACTATTTGTCATAATAACAAAATAAGATGGCACACATACCATCTTATTTCTTTTGCTCATTCATGGCAGACATTACTAATCCGTCACAGAATGTCTTCACCAGACTCAGAGTGAGTCCCCAGAGTCCTCAATATAGTATTCTAGACAGCTATCAATAAACAGTCAAAATTGGCATATGAAGTGACACTCATTTGCCAAACCTGATTTAGACTGGACTCTTCACATTGTGGTCAAGAAAAATGAAGCCCATTGGAAGAAATAAGTAATTCTCAACTCCTTGGAGGCAGAGCCAAGGCTTAGTAGGTATTCCTAGTCCAGATTGCTGTTATTCAGCCTGGCTTCAGATATGACCCTTCACCCTGACTTTTAAGTAGTCAGTGTGGGCTTCGCATCCTCCACAAATTTTTATTCTTGATACCTTCATCTTCTGCCACCTTGGCTTGCCATCCCATGCTCTTGGCTCTTGGCTTCCCAGGGAACCCTGATTTAGTGGTACCCTTCTAAGCAAGTGAAAAGCATGGTGAAGCAAGATGAGGAATCCACGGAAAACATTGAAGGCCTGGGTCTTGGTCTATTTCAGGAGCCTCCATGAGGCTTAGTGAAAGAGTTGGGCCAGCCCTAAACTTCATATGGGAAAGGCTGGGACAAAGCAAATGTAACGTATTCTAAGACAAGGCCCCATAGCGAGCATTTGTATATAAGTTTCTGAGTTAAAGACTCTGGGGGAGAGGTCAGAGCAACAATAGATCAGTTCTTCCATAGCTTTATTCATTAAATAGACCTCTGCCATCTGCCATCTGGGGGAAGAAGCAATATTTACCAGGCTTGCAGTCAGGAGCATCGCCTCTACCTGAAGCCCTTCCACCCTCAGCTTCTACTTATAAACCGACCCTCCTCCTTTCCATCCCTGAAGAGGCAGGATCAACCTGCATTATACCATCCTTTGGTTATAGAAAGGCAAGACATAGGTTCTAGTCCTGCAGACCATGTATGTTAGATGTGTGCATGCATTCTTGTGCACAGCTACCTGGGGATGAAAGCCACTCATGGGGAAGTTCACAGAGAGACGCTTCAAGGTGTACAGAACAGGAAGAAGCCTGACTGCCCACCCTAAGCCTAAGGCCCTGCCTGCTGCAAGGAAGGAAGGCCATGTTAACCTCAAAGACCTCCAGGCACTCCCCAGATAGACTCTGGGAAGCCACCAGCATTCTCTAGATTTCCCAAGAGCCTCTAGATCAGTCGTTCTCAAACTATGATGGGTCATGACCCCTTTACAGGTCCTGCACATCAGACATTTACATTACATATTCATAATAGTTAGCAAAATTACAGTTTTGAAATAGCAACAAAAATCATTTTATGGTTGGGGGTCACCACAACATGAGGAGAGGGTGAGAACCAATATCACAGTGCACTTGGAAATTGACTGAAGGGGACTTCAGCAGCAGTGTTATCCGTCTCCACTTCTGACAGATGAGGAATCAAGGAGGAATATGACTTTGGTGAAATTGGTCGTGCTGTCAAAGATGGGACTAAAGCCCTGAGTTCTTCTCTTGGTCCAGATCTCATCCATTCTTGTCTGGCAAAATGTGTCTGCTACTCCAATCAACAGCCCCCAAACAGACTTCCCTCCATGTACACAGGGGCCTAGGCTAAAACTTTTGAAAATGTTTATCACCATGGGCAATGTCTGAGGGAGGCTGAGTATGGGGCAGGGGGGAAATGGGGCAGAGCCATCCACAGGAGCTGGAACACCAAGAGGCTCACAATCACACACTACCCGTTTCCATTCATCTCGCCCCATACAAAGCTGCAAGGCTTTGTATGCAAAGGCCCATGTTCTCTGCCTGAACTGTTTTTCAAGAATTCCGAGTCTTCTATTCTCTTCAATACTGCTCCTGCTTACTTATTTCCTGAAGAAATAGCATGGTGATGGTCTGTGAGATGTCTTGAGGGAGCCACCTCCTATTGGAAAGCCTTTTAAAACTTAAAAAAAGCCATCCCTTGTTTCTCCCACTCCGTGTGCCCTGTGAAGTTGGAACACATTATATATACCTCTGCTGTGGGTCATAGGGACTTAGCTGCTTCCCAGGCTGTGCCCACAACCCTCAAGGTCCATTTGAAGAAAGAGAAATCCTAGAGAGGTCAGGGGAGAAGATTGGAATGGTTCTCACTGCTTGAGTTTCTCTCTTCTAAAACAGGAACTTGGGCAGAGAAACTCAGTTCAGTGCAAAACTCTAGGTAGTTTGTGGTACACTGGGGCTCCAAATTCTGAGGTCAAAGACAAGCTGTTTGCTTAGATCTTAGTCTTCTAAAACCTATAAACAGCTCCAGGGGCCCCTAACAGCCTGTCCAGTAACTTATTCTGCCTCATCCATTATTAATAATATTGATAATAATACCTCTCCCTGCAAGACAGTAGCTCTTGAAGGGCACAGGGACAAGGTCAATACTCTTTTTCAAGGCCATATCCTCCCCTTCCAGGTTACCACAGTACCTAGCACAGCTTTTGTTACATGAATAAATAGAACTTGAGGTCTTTCCTAACGTTGCTGAGGACTTCTACTCGTTTGTTTTGTTGTTGCTGATCTTTTGTTTGTTAGGCTTTGGTTTTTTCTTGAGACTGGATTGATTGTGAAGCCCAGATGGGCCATGTTGTCTACATTAGCCTCGAACTCATGACCCCTCTCTGCCTCAACCTCCAGACTGCTGAGATTACAGGTACCTGTCATCACACCGCATACTCTGAGTCTTCCCTCATTGAATAGCTTCACAGAATATGCCACCCTGAAAAGCACTTACTCTGCTTCCACTCGAACACCGAACCATCTTGAAGAGGGAGGAGGGGACCCTTGTTGTAACAGGTGATGTATGTGAGACATGCAACATTTTCAATACGAAAGTGTGTAGAGCCAAACGCGTTTGCCGTCTACTGTGTCTCCTCTAGCTCCTTCTCCGTGACAGTCGCTGCTTGTGTCTCTGCGTTCGAAACCCAATACCAGACAGAGAAAGGGCAGTGACTAGCTTGTGAAGGGCTCTAAGCACAGAGGCTTAAAGCAGGGGCGGGCGCAACTACGTCCCGCAAAGGAAACTCCGCCTCCAACAACAAGAGAACAAAGTGTTAACGCGTGGGCCCGCCTCCCGCCCGCCTCTTCCGGGCAAAAGGGGGCGTGTTCTACATCACTTCCTGGAGACTGGCCGAATCCGGAAGTGATCCTCGGGAACCTACTTTTCTACAGAGGACCCCGGCAGTCCGCGTGGGTTTAGGACCATGAGCTGGTGAGTGAGACCAGGTGGCGTCGGCTGGAGCCAGTGTGGCCCGACAGCCCCGCTGCTAAGCGGTTCCGGGAGCCTCCTCGGTGCTCTCCGGGAGGCTCCATCTCTCAGCCAGACTCCCGAGAATCCCTTAGCCTGGGACCCCGCGTCTGATTCTGTTGTCTGCCCTTTCTCCCATTGCATTTCCTTTCTGCTCATTGGCGTGAGGAGTCCCTCTTCCCTCTTCTCTCAGCTGTCCGTTGAGGTGGAGTCAGTGTCCTCCTTCGCTCCCGTGGGCATCTCTACACCGCGCTTATCCGCTCCGGAGCTGTGTTTCTCACTAAGGCAGACTAGGCACAGTTCTGTGATCAAAAACCAGCTGCTTTCAGACAACTGGAATAACATCACCTAACAGTGCCTCAAAAGACGAAATTCTTTTTAAAAATTTAAAAGTTGATTCTCACATGGAAGGGATCAGAATTACACCACACACACCCATGTAATGTGTGATTACACTGTTTGAATCTTTCCAGGGTTGTGACCCACTGCCCTCTCTCTTAGATAGACATAGCCTAAACTTTATGGGGATCATCAAACTAAGGAGCCATGGAGCTAGGGTGTCACAGCTGCAGGTGGTGGGGAGCTCACGGTGGATACTTCCTAATGCTATCTTCCTAGGGCTTCTTTAAAGGCTGCCCATGTCAAGGACTTTACCATTAAGCCCAAGAGCCTGTGTGTCCACAGTCCCCACTCTCACAAACTCCAACTGTTCACAATGCATTTGTATGAATAAAGTGGCCTCCAAAGAAGTACGAGATTCATCAGCCCTCTTTAGATCCCAAGGCGCATTAATGTAGGGGCTGTAGTTGCTCAGAGCCCAGCCTGTTATGCAAAATAAGTGTATGATAATCAGCCATGAATGAATGAAATGAGGTAGACACCCTCTGAGAAGGCTTTCACGCCCTGACCACCGGTGGAGACCAAGCTTTAGCCACAAGCAGCTAACGTCAGTCAGGATGGCTTTCTAATGTACAGTGTAAACCACTTCTGCCCCTTCCTCCACCTGCTTTTCAGACTGGGATTAATTGGTGGATAAACGTCAAACAGCAGTGAAGGGAAGCCCCCTGCGATGCTCTAATAAGCCCCAGCAGGACATACTCATTTCCCCTCAACCGCTTGCTCCAAGAGGCCAATAGAAAGCCGGAACCCTTAAAAGCTAACTTCCTCATCTTGTTATAGCTTAGCTAGTGACAGGTCAAAGGGCACTTCTTCAATTCCCTCTCCTAAAGGAAAATTTCCTAAAGCAGAATTGTTTGTCTTAAGTATCAGTCCTGTATACCTCCAGCCTCATGATGGCAGAAGTCTTCTTGGTTTATACACCTTGAATTTTTTAATCTTTCTTGTCTAACTTTTTTTTATAGAAAACAGAAAGTACATGTGCTTTCCATTTAGACTGACATTTATAATTTTTTTTTATAAAAAAATAGAATAAGTGGAACAGAGACCACTAGAGGTGTCAGTTCTCTGGATGAGCTGAGCCAAGTTGTTTTCATCTGTCTTTTCAGAAAGATTCACTCCTACTCCTCTTCTTCTTCCTCTTCTTCCTCCTTTTTTGAAACACTAGTATTTTTTTTTTTCAAACCATTTTCCAACGAAGCACATCAGGTTGGAGAGACTTGGAATTGGCAGCAACTAACAGGGCTGAGGTTGTCATGAACTAATTTGCCAGTACAAGCACATCTTAGTACCTCTTTGGACTGAGGGTCACAACCAAAAGCATGGCTTTGTCCCTGAAGGAAGAGATTCTTTTCTCTTCCTGCTTCGGGGGTTTCTACGTCATCTCTTGCGTGGACCCTGACCCTCTCTCCCAGAGAGGGGACCAACACCAGTGCCTGGGCACACAATCACACTCAGTTTCTAGCTCAATGGCTGGCAAGGGAACGAGGGTTGGGTCCTTCTGATTCACTCCCAGCGTGGTTTTCCTGCTCCCAGAATGAATCCATCCATTCATCTGAGACTGGAATTTTCACTAGGGGAAGAGACCAGAGTGACGTAGAGCCATCATGGGAGGCTGATGCCCAAGGTCAAGTTCACCAAGTACATGGACTATGCCAAGCATAGTTAAATAAGGCCTAAGGCTGCCGTGGCCCATGGCGCCCAAAGGGTATCCATTGTTCTGGACTAGGCTGTACTTTCAAAATGTCACAATGAGAAATGTCCAATATTGATGCCCTTTGCACACTGTGGACTTTTCATGAAGAGTAAGAGGTCTTTGTTTGTTTCTTTCGCTGTGCAGGCAGCCTGCAATAACCCCTGTTTATTTAGTCAGTACCTGTACTACCACCCACCCACCCACCCATTCGCCTTCCAGCGAGGCAACTCAGTGATCTGTCCTGTTTGGAAGGAAGCATTGGATATTCGCCTCTCAGAGCACTAGTTCACCTCTCAGCCCCAAATCAAATGCCCCCCACTTTGTCCTCACCCCTGCTCTACCTGTTTCTGCGTAAACATGTGTTCAGAGTGGTACGTAGAGAAAATTAGCTACAACTTGGAGTAATTGCCGGGCATGGTGGCAAACACCTTTCATCGTAGCACTGGGGAAGCAGAGTCTCTGTGAGTTCAAGGCCAATCAGAGATAAACAGTGAGGCCCTGTATCAAAAACAAAGAAGAACTGTGACTTTAATCTAGCTGTCTCCAAGAATTATAACTTTCCTTGGATCCATGTACCTCAATAATCTGAGTGGGGTGGGGGTGCTGGAGGTGTCGAGTCATTTGAGAAGGAAAGGGGTTCAAGGTAATAGAGATAACATTGGACTAGGAAGCCTAGTACTACATTCAAGTCCAGGTTCTGTTACCCACAGGGTGGCTGGTCAGCCTTTTCAGGTCTTGCTTTCTCCCTCTGTAACATGGAATAGATAATCTCAGAAGATACTCTGCCACAGAGTCTGCTGGTCCACACGAAGACTGTGCGCCTTTTTCTGACATTTAGGCTTCTTCTCCTCACTGGCGGCCTTCTTAGATATTGATATCCCTCAGACTCAGTGTGCAGTGTATTTGGACGGTGAACAACTGATGTCCCACAGGCTGGGTGTCTGGTAAATTAGGTGTCAGTAAGTGCCTTTTCCTCTTAAGGCCTTTGTCACTTCTGATGGTTTTATGGAGCTGAGCAGTGTGACACACACAGATGAAGCTCAGCCAGTATTTGTTGGTTAAATGCTGTTAAGCATTACAAAGGTGCTGGATGCTGAGGGACATTTGGAAGGCTATAAGGGGCAACGCTTGCCTTTAGCAAGTGCCTGGAAAGTACTGGAAATCACTTGTCAGGATGATGTCAGGAATGATTTCAAGCAGATTTTAATCAAACTTTGGCCTAGCAAGTGCCTACTGTTTCCATGGAGAACTGAGATGGAGATTCAGGTGAAAAGAAGCGTGTGGGAAAAGTGGTTGGAGCGGGGTTTGTATGGCTAGTCGGTAGGGAGGCCAGCACAGTACATACTGGTCGGGCAGAGGCTCCACGGTTAGGGCTTGGCATTCTGCTTTGGAGCCACTTTTTGTACTTCTGTCAGTGCCCTGCTGAGGAGTTGAAATTGAGCCTGGCCTTTGGAAAATTGAGGGCTTTTAAGCAAAGAGGTAGTATAGCAAAAGCAGTGATTTAAATTATTGTGGCTGCAGCCTGCAAAGCTCACAAAGGAAAAGGAGAAAGTCATAAAAGCCGTCTTGGATGATATCTTCCCAATAGTTTTATTACAATTTGTGTGTGTGTGTGTGTGTGTGTGTGTGTGTGTGTGTATCTTGTATCTCAAGTGGCTCCCACCTTGTTTTTTGAGACAGGGTCCCAGACTACATGTATATTATATTATAAATAATATAATATATAATTTATGTATGTATCATATCACAATTTAAACTGATCTGGATTAGAATCCAGCACTCCAAAAAGAAATCTGATAGGTATTTTGCATGGATTGCAGTTTGAAAACTGTGCAGGAGTATGGTCACAAATATTCAAACTACAAACTAGCCTTGTCACTTCAGCAATGTGAATATGGTGTTTATTTGGCTGGTTTCGCTATATTGATAAAAATAAAATTTTTTAAAGGGTGGGTGCTAGGGATGTAAATCAGTGAGTGACAGAACACTTGCTTAGCATGTCAAAGGCTGTAGGTTCAATCCCCAGTACCAGAAGGGAGACAGAGAGAGCAGATTTCAGGCAAACAGACCAGTGCTATCTCAGAGCCATCATTGGGGCATGAGGTGTCTGAGAGCGAGGAGGTACAGGAGCCCACTGGGGTGCTGGGAGACAGAAGGGCAGATTGGGCTCTGTGTGCCTGAGACAGTGGAGCCACAGCAGCCCAGACCACACATGAACCACATGCCAGAAGCCAGCTTTGTCCCTGTAGATGTCCAGCAACTATGATATATAAACACACACACAGAGTGAAGTGACATTTTAAATGAGCGACGTAGACAGGCATAATGGCACGTACCTGTAATCCCACACTTGGAATACTGACGCAGGAGCATCATGAGTTTGATGACAGCCTGGACTACAGATTGAGATTCTGTCTCAAAAAATAAATAAATTAAGTGAAGTATAAGTCTGTATGTGGACATGGGTGCATCTCAGACGTGTACAGCTAAGTGTAAAAGCTGGTATCTCAGTGACATTGTACTGCCTACATAAAGTCTAGACCAGAAAAACAATACTAGGGTTTGTTTATGGACATGTGTAGTGAAAACATGAGAAGGAGAGTAAGAAATCAGCCTGGTGGTGATGGCACAGTGGTCAGGAGGCAGAGGCAGGGGGATCTCTGTGACTTAGAAGCCAGCCTGGTCCATAGAGCAAATTCCAGGCCAGCCAGCTCTACACAGAGAAACCCTGTCTGGAGAGGTGGCGGGGGGGGGGGGGGGGGGGGGGGGGGGGGGGGGGGGGGGGGGGGAGGGGTTGGGGGAGGAAGAGGAGTCCTAGGATAACAAAAAGGGCAGGACTCAGTCTTGGCGTTCCAGCAGCATCCGTAAAGTTGGGCACCCACCCTCTCCTGTCTTCATGTCTTGCTGACCGATTAGAATAAGAATAGATTGTGACCTGTCATTCTAGCACTAAAAGTTTCTCAGATAGTCATCACCAAGCACCTTGAATTTTCTGTGTACTCATTTCTTGGCTTTTAAGCACATGCCAGCCTCCAAGCTGCCAGCACAAATCCTCGTGCTGTTTAGGCAGAAATCCTCTCTGGGTTGTAAGCTGGGGAGTAGCTTGGCCCTGGATGTGGTACAGTCTGCTACAGGACAGCCACAGAAATCTTCTGTCCACTCCTTGCGTTACTTCTGTCACCTTGCAGCTCTCCCTGTAGGCCTCAGATTGGTCTTCATCACAGTACCACTGCCACCACTGGTGCAGCAAAACTCTCCAGACCACCTACCTCATGTCAGGAGCTGTTTCAAGCATTAGACCTACTTAACACTATCAGCAGCCCTATAGGCTAAGCAGATGTTTGTCCTTCTTTATAGGTAAGGAAACTGAGGAGATTGAGGTGACTTATGTTAACACCTGTCGTGGGCTCAGCCAGGATCTGACCCCCAGCATTCTGACACCAGACCTCCCCCAATGCCATCCCTGTGAAATACAAGAGTGGCACACTTCCTGTGAGTTGATGGATATATCAGCAGCATCTCATACAGAATCTGGCCATAGTAGATGCTTAATAAATGCTCACTTTAATTCGGTGGCATCTGTGTTTATATGACCTAACACCATGTAGTTCATTCTGTCTCCGCTTCAGAGGGCAGCTCAGGGAACAGCGGGAAGGAGGGATCACGGATGAGCCGGCGGATTGTTCTGGTCCCACGTACAAGTCAGCCAAGTCACAGAGTCATGCTTTTTATTTTAATTATGCACACCCTCTTCAAATGAATGACAGGTCAGGGGTCATGTTCCAAGTTCTCTGGGATACAGTTACTTTATGTCAAGCATAGCCTGAGCAGGAGGCAGTGGTCATAGATAACCGAGGTGAATGATTCCAGCCCAGGTTGTTAACCTCTAAGGATGTCTGTCCTTCCCTTTCTCGGGCTGACCTTTCTCTGGCCTTCAGCATAGCAGCTAGAAAAGAGATCCATTGAGCACCTGTTCCAGCAATGCCACATGACTCTAAACCCTGCCTGGCCATGACCCAGGCCTTGGGCCTCTACTTGTATGGTAGTTAAAGTGGCAGTGGCCTTGTGGGCCTTAGACCAGAGCAGGCAGGACTCCAAAGACAGTGACTGAGGGATGGGGGCAGGGCCAGTCCTAGTCCACTGGAGAAGCTGCTGCCTCACGCCCACCTTCCTCTCTTGCCGAGACAGTGACTCAGGCCCAGACCACTCCCTGGGGAGCCAGGGTTTCAGCCACTATCAACCACCGCCCACTCTTGTTCAGCCTTCCTTTCTTCTCATCCCCAGCCTGGCTCTGTGAGTCTCTTGCCCAGCTGGAGATATCCGAAGGCACAGAAAGGTGGAACCTGAGTCACTCTGGGGTTCTCTCTACCCACAGGCCTAGATTCCTATTTACTAGAAACAGATTTTGGAAAGACAGGTGAAGCTGAGAGCGTACAGTGGTTTGAACTCCCAGCCATTGCGTATATGAGTGCAGGGGATGCTCCCAAGAAGGCAGGAATTGAGTGATGTGCTGGGGTGACTCAGGGGATCCCCACCCAACCACCATCTGGGTCAGCCTCTTATCTCTGTCCCTGCAGTAGGGGCGGGTGAGGAAACAAAAGATTGAGAAACCTAGCAAATCGAGAATGCAAATAGCCGTTTTGTAAATAGATGTTACACAAGAGCAGGAACTTTTTTGGAAGGTTTTACTGAAACAGACAGAATTAGCCAACTGGCATCATGCTGCTAATAGAGATATTTACTGTTAAAGAAGTATATTTGTAGCTTTGGAGAACATCCTGTTGACTTTTCTTTATTGTGAAAAAAAATAGACTCCTTTCCCTTCTGTACACACAGAACTTGTTTTCTGTTTTCTTTCTTTCCGAGGTGAGACATGCTGGAGGTTGAGGGCTGTTTTCTCCATTTTGTTACTGAGACCAAAATATCCCTTCCCCTGGCCTCTGGTGCTTATGTTTATAGAGTGACCAGCAGAAATGAGAAGTGCCTGCCGTTTGAGAGAAGGAACTATAAGCCTCTTTATTGCTTCCTGAACATAGAGGTTTTCTAGGTAGCAAACCCTACTTTCTCTCTGGGCTACTGCTTGTTCCTCTAGTCCCCAGGGAGAACAGGGGAAAAGCTGGGTCAGGAGGAACAACTCACGAATGCTGCCACCTCCCAGGGCGCAGTGAGCCTGGCAATGTGTGGCTAGGCTACAGCTTCTTTCCTTTTGTCCCCCTCCTTGCCACCTTCCTCTGCCCACTGAGAGTATGTCCCATATCAGTGCCAAGGAGCAGCCCATCTGCCCCTGGTTTCTAGTTATTTCCTGGGCACAACGGGGTTATATAAAAAAATTAACCCAAAAGATTCAACTCTCTTCATAGTATCCTCAAAAGCTCTTTAGCATAAATTGCCTTGGAGATTGGAGAGATGGCTCACTCATTAAGAGCAGTGGCTGCTCTTACAGAGGAACTGAGTTCAATTCCCAGCACTGGAATGATGCCTATCTGACACCGTCTTCTGGCTTCTACAGGCACGTGGTACACATACATACATACAGGCATAACATCCATACACACAAAATAAAAATTATATATTCTCTTGACTCAGCTCTGGTAACTTCTCCAGACAAAGGCCACGTCTGGTCTGCAGCTGGCTGTTGATATCCCTCATCAATTTACTTTGATCGCACATCAGATTAGGAGCCCAAAGGCTATTACCTTTTTGTTCTTTGTACACCTTTGCCTAAGAGTGGATGTGGGGGTGGGGGAGGACTTGCTTGTATATTTTTCAGGAATCCTAAAATCATAGTATAGTATAGTATAGTATTCTGCAGGACCTGAGTGTGGAACAGTGCATCCCTTTTATTCATTCGCTTAATCATTCATCACTGTGGGATAACATAAAAGGTCCATGAGATCATGGCATAGGCTTTCCTTATTTGTCCTAATGTTTCCAGACCCTACTATAGCACTTGGCACAAAAGGTGACCCTTAGTAAGGATGCAGTGAAAATTTACCGGAAGGTTGAGAACATTGTACTGTACCTAAAACAGTACCTGCCAGGGTTGCAAAGAAGAAAAGCATTCAGCCTTTGTCCCTGATACACTGTGCATTAGGATTGGAAAGCAAGATGTGATACATAGAAGTTAACTAACCTGTACCCTTTGCCATGCAGAACACTTCAGGAATGGTCAGATAGTTCAACAGTAGGAGACCTATTAGCTCACGCTATCACAGTGGTGCATCATAGGAGACTGAATGGCTCACCCAGATGCATGCTGCCAAAACATTGACTTGCCAAAAATGCAGTCTTTGTGTCCTTTAGTAATCTAGGAACAGAAAGCTACCTCCTTCCTGTTCACAGGCTTTCTGGCTGAAGTCAGTGACTTCTTTCATATTTCTTAGTGAAAGAGCAAATGCAAAGCCATCTTATTCTTACCAAAAAAAAAAAAAAGACTGTTTCTAGTTAACACAGCTAACACTAGAGAAGAAGTAATCCTAGGTTCAAGTATTGGTAAAGACAAAGAACATTTTATCGGTATTTTCCTATATATATTTGGAAACCCTAATTAGTCTCCCTCTTGCAGCTGCATTTCCTAAGCTATACAGGTTAAATATGTAGGTGTGGTGGTGTGGTGGGCGGTTGCAAGGTAAATGTATCCAGCAAGATAAAATGAAAAAGAATCCCATTTCATGAGATAAAAATAATAATAATAACTACTATGGAACATACCTAAGACATATAGAGCTAAAAATTTTACATTAAAAATTACTTTGAGCTCTTGATAGCCAACAAAATAAATGTAGAGACCCCATTTAAGCAAGAAGGGGAGGGCTGGAATGGAAGGGGGGTAATAGAAAAGAAATGGAGAATCAAGTCCTATGACTAAGGGACACAAGAAAAAGACTTGAATGAGCAGATGGAAATATTATCACCCTAGGTGTAAACTTATGTGTCTGTGGATGTAGTTTCTTTACACACTTAAAGTATGATGCATCTCTAATGATATTAAATATGAATTTATAGGGCTTTAGTGTGGAAGGAGGACACAGCAGATGATTCATCTTGAATAATAAAACAAAAATAGCCCCAAATATTACCTGGAAAGTCATGCAATAAAAAGGAATTAATTTTACTGAATGGTAAAGTTTTTTTTTACTTATCTGTGAAACAGTGGGAATATTTAACACCAATACATGGTTTTTCTCAAAGACATTTTTTAAGTCATGCCTGGTGGTGCATGCCTGTAATTCCAGCACTTAGGAGGCTGAGGCAGGAGGATTGCTGTGAATTTAATGTCAGCTTGTGCTATAGAGTTCTAGGCTAATGTAGACTACAGAATTAGAACCTATCTTTAAAAAAAAAAAAAATCACACAAACATACATCAAAAAAAAAAAAAAAAAAAGATTGAATAGTACATGTTCACGTGTGTGTCAGGACCAGAACAGCTTCAGCTGTTGCTCCCAGGAGCTGTCTACCTTGTTGTTTTAGGTAGGATCTCACCAGCCTGGAACTCCAAGTAGGCTGAGCTGGTTGACTAGCAAGCCCTGGGGATCTGCCTGTCTCCAGCTCTGAGATCATAAATTATAAGTGTGTGCCAGCACACTTAGCCTTATAAAAAAGATAAATTTTAATTCCCATTAAAGCAACTCTCTAGCCACACACTTTAAAGAAATTCTAAATGGATACAAGATTTAAGAGTTTAAAAAAGAACCCACCAAAATCCATATGGAAAGAAAGGGGATGCAAGATAATCAAATCAGTCTTAAGAAACTTCCCAGTCTTAAAGCTCACGCCAAAGCCACAGGAAGTGAGATGGGTTGAACTGGCGCATAGACTAATGGAATGAAATTGAAGAACTCACACCCAGAATGTAAACTGGCCTCTCACAACTTAACAGGAATAAAGAAAGCCTAGTGTGTGTTTCTCCAGTGTATGCATGTAACCCGTAAACACATGAAAGGGAAAGATGTTCAGCATCATGAGAGACATGCAAATCCAAGCCACAGTGAACTTACCTTATACCTGCCTGTAAGGAGGGGGAAAGCTAGGCCCTAAACTGGCATTGGGCAATCCCCAAAACCATCATCATCCAAGCTTCCATTCCAGACCACAGCAGCTCAGGGGCTGGCAGTACTCCTAGAGTTGGATGAAGCTGGCCCCAAGGCCAGGATTGGATGAAAGATGCTTCTAAAAAAAATAAATAAAATAAAATAAAATAAAATAAAATAAAATGTAGAGCCCAGCCATCTCCTCCTTCTGCTTTACTGAGAGAAGCCTCTGCTCTGCCCTAGCAGAAGGATGAAGAGTCCCCTCCTCAAGCAAGCTCTACACTGGGCACATACAGCTGGGCTTACTCTTTGAAACTAATAAAACCTCACCTCAGGAACCCTGCCTTACACAAATGCTATCCAGCCCCTTTAGAAAGAACCCTAGCCTCGTGTTCATGTGGTGCTGTTTTTCTAAACTGAAAGCATTTCTACCATAATTAATCTTTATTGTTTGCTTGAACCTCTGTCTTTTTACTGTTTTTTTTTAACCCCTCATGTCACTCAGCTTTGACACACCCTGTGCCTTTATTTGGGTGGGACTGGGAGATTGAGTTGAGATTATACTGTTTAACCTGCCATGTCCAAAGGCATTTTTTGGACAATTTTAATAAAACAAACGAAAAATGACCAGCTCTGAGTTTGAAGTATACAAAAAGTACCTCTGAAGTCGCCTTTCAATTTTTAAGTTAAAGGAGAAACTGAAGACCATAACTCACTGGTAGAATGCTTACCTGGTGAGCCTGGGTTCAATCCCCAGCACTACAAAAAAATGAGAGGAAATTGGATTTAACAATGAATCAGACCAAAATGAAAAGTAAGGTGAGCAATTACAATCAGATAATGTAACAGTATTTTTAGTTTGTACCCAAAACTAGTCATCAGTAAGTAAACAAAATCAATTTTAAATATTAATGATAATTGTTTGAGAACCTATTTGGTAGACAAGAGCGAGTCACATGAACACATGGTTAAGACAGGAATTTCTGGCGGATTTATCGTGAAAGGCACAACAAAGATAACAGAACTCAGGATGTGTCTCCTACAAGGACATCAGTGACAGAATGGTGGTGACTGTCACTAGCTCCATGAGCATGTGATGAATCGTTGTACAAGAAATCTTGCACTATGCCCTCAAGTCTCATAGTTTATTTACAAAAGAAATGTGGGATTTTCCTAAATTTTACATCAGTCTTAAAATTCATATTTATGCATTATCAGTTAGCAGGGAAACACTTTATTCCTAAATTGTAGGTAATAGAAAACAAATTCAGTCAACTCTACTAGAGAAAAAAACTGAATTCTCTTTATCCTTTGAGAAAATAAATGATACTGTCTCTGTCATGTGAAAAAGACGAAGACCGAACAGCCCAACGAGTAGGAATAAAAATACAGAAGCATGTCAAGCAGATGATTAATAAAACTGCAAAGTTATCCTTGATTTTTTTGTTTCATTTGTTTACTTTAAAATTTTATTTTTGAAGCCTTTTTCTACACTTAAATTTTCACTTTCACACCTATTTTTATATTTTGTTCTTTTAAAAAGGATGCAAAATTCTATAGACATTGGCAAATCCCTAACCACCTCTGAGAGATTGAACATAATCAAGGGAAAGAGGACCACAGTGAAGTCAGGAGGATGAAATGTGTATCCACAGCCAACTGCCAAGACATGCCCCTCCCCACCAGCACACATAGGCCCGCACACCCTGCTCCACCCACCAGCTTCCCAGAATGCTGAGCAGGGTGGCCTTTATTCCCAATGTAGGAGATCGGTGGGCTCTTCCCTTCCCAGGAGAAAAAACTACATGTCAAGAAGGAAGATCCCCACAAAAATGATAGTCAGGTGGCTGTTCATGATCAACCAACATCCTATGTGCCTCAGTCTTGTCTTTTGTCCCCAAATCATATATGTGAGGCGTCCAAGGAAGACATGTTAGACCAATCCATAAAGACTAGAAAGAAAGTGACTGGAAAGGGAGAAGAGACTTTAAGCTGTTGTTACAGTCCACAGAGAGATGAGCCAACTGGGAAATCAAAACAACACCACAAAAGACAGTCCAAAAAGTCAAGCTCTGAGATTAAAAATACACTAGTGGGGAAATTAACAATTAAATTTCTTTTTGCAAAACTGAATTAAAGCCATGTCCCTGGGAATAAAATCATAAAATTAAGTAAAACCTGATAGCAGAAATGCACAAATATTGTAAAAGTAAGCAAATGTTGAAAAGCAGAGAAATCAGAGACCAAGAGGGATCAGCAAGGTCACAGCAAGTACCAGAAAGTGGAGGGGAGGCCAAGGCCAATCAAGGCTTAGAGGTTGCCAACTGCCCAGTGAGGGGCCAGCACAGCAGATGAAAACAGACCTAGGATGTACACTGTTATGAAACACCATGACAAACTCACCATCTTTTGGACTTGCAAAAAGAAAATGAAAAACAGACCACATAAAAAGGGAAGAAATCAGGGTGGCTTTAGATTTTACAGAGACTTCATACTTACTGGGATTTTGGAAGATGAAAAAGTAATGCCTTTGAAACTCAAAAAGAAATTTTGTCCAGGCATGTGACATAGCTGTAATCCCAGACTCCGAGGATGAGGCAAGAGGGTCATAGATTAGAAAATAGAGAAACCCTGACTTAAAGCACTATGTAGTCAAATGTGGCGGCACATGCCTTTAATCCCAGCACTCAGGAGGCAGAGGCAGGTGGATCTCTTGAGTTTGAGGCCATTCTGGTCTAAGCTCCAGAACAGCCAGGGCTACACAGAGAAACCCTGTCTCAGAAAAACAGACAGCACAATAAGCACTGGTGGCTCAGAGGGCAAAGGCTCGTACCACCATGCCTGACAACCCAAGTCCTGTCCCTGAGACCCAGCAGAAAGAGCTGACTTTCAAAGGCAAGTTGTCCTTTGACCTCCACACGTGTACCATAGCATTCACACACGTATGCACATACACAACAAGTAAGTAATAAATGCTGGTGAGAATGTGGGGGAAGGGGAGCCTGTATCCACTGCCGGTGGGAGTGTAAAATTGTACCACCCCTGTAGAAATCAGTATGGAAGTTCCTCAGAAAACTGAAAATGGAACTGCCATATGAGTCAGCAACTCAACTCTGGGGTCAGTGCACCAGAGCAATACCTGCACACCCGTGTTCATGGCTGTGCTAGTCACAAAACTCAGGGCATCAGTCAGCCTATGATTCTGCCAACAAATAGGTGGATAATAAGAACGTGGAGCATAGACACAAGGGAAGGTTTTACAGCCATAAAGAAAAATGAAATCATGACATTGGGGGTGGGGGGAAATGGTTGCAACTGGAAGTCATTATGTTAAACAAAATAAGCCAGACTCCAAAAGACAAATCCCATGTGTGTTTTTCCTCTTGCAGAAGCTAAATTTAAAAGGATATGTGTGTATCACAAAATTAGAAAAGGGATCATGAAAGGACGAGAACTTAGGGGAAGTGGGGCTAGAATGCGTGGAGTGCTGGGACCCACATACCAGGAAAACTAAAGCAAGCCTAATGGGACACAGGGAATGGCCGAGAGGAGGGGCCAGCGTGCACGCATGAGCAAAGGAAACCAAAGTATGTCATCACAGATGGGCAGTGATGCTGTAAGGAAACCCATAACTTTGCTAAATTAGTAATTTCTAAATACTAAATTTAAAAATTATGTAGGCATGTCAAAACATTCATGTTATGTACATTTTATTTTATTTTAAAAGGTTATTATCAATACATGTGTGCATATATACACATGTGTGCAGATACGTGTCCCTGCAGTGATTCAGCTGCTCATTTTTGCCTCTGTGGTGTGTGACCGTTCAGGTGTTGTGTTCTTCATCGCTTGTATTTTTCTATGTCATCTAAGTTTCTAACACTAATCAAGTGCCGTTTTTTGCAGTTAAGAAAAAAAAACTGAAAGGTTGGTGGGTTTGTTTGTTTGGTTGGTTGGTTGGTTGGTTTCTTGGTTTTTTTGTTTGTTTGTTTGTTTGTTTGTTTTGTTTTGTTTTCCTTACTTGAAGAATTACAGCAAGTACAAAGAAGAAAAAAGTAGCCACATTCTCTTACCCAGGACTGACACTGCCAGTAGTCCTATTTCCCTCAGCTGTTTTTCTTTCAGCCCGTGTAAAAATAAACATAATACTAGTGAAACGGTGACCTTGGGCGGAGATAATGGCTGGCAGAGGGTCTTCTTCCCTTCTCTTTTACCCTTTTCCTGAAATTTTTCTTTTTTGGTTTTTCGAGACAGGGTCTCTTTGTGTAGCCCTGGCTGTCCTGGAACTCACTCTGTAGACCAGGCTGGCCTCGAACTCAGAAATCCCCCTGCCTCTGCCTCCCAAGTGCTGGGATTAAAGGCGTGCGCCACCACTGCCCGGCGTCCTGAAATTTTTCAATGAAACCATTCTAAGTGAGCAAAGCTTTAGACTTTAGAGCACCTCTTAGTAAGGCGGGAAGTGGAAAGGCCCCCTTTCCCTGTGTGATCCACGTAGTGCTGACTACTTAAATCCCGCAGTTTGGAACAGGAAATAAGGAATGTAGATTTAGAAAAAGTAGGAAATGGCCATGTGGCTGAAGTGCGCTCACAGTGAGCCCGGAGTGTCTTGTATTAAAGGAGGTCTGACTTAACTCAGGCATGTGCCCATGCATTAATGGGAATATGTCTGAAGGTCACACGAGCCAACTGTGACACGCTCAGTGGCCCGACTGAAGCAGTTTTGAGTATCAAAATAGAGCAGGATTGGATTATGAATCAGAGTATAAAATATCCATGTGTTCATACCAATATGAATGATGGCCTAAATAAGTAAAATAAATAGTGACTCCCTAGTGGAAAGGGGGGGGGGACCACAGTTGGGGGAACTTTTGAAGCACTTCCTCAGCCTGTGGCTCAGCAGGGACAGCTGGGGTGTATCATGTCTGCAGTATATCCGTGAGGAGACGTGACAAGTATGGGGTTTTTTGTTGGTGGTGTTGTTCTAAAGATTTATTTTTACTTATGTGTCTGTGTGAATGTATGGCACATGTATGTATGTGCCTACCAAGGCCAGAGGAAGGCATCAGATGCCCTGGAGCTGGAGTTGTAAGTGACTGTGAACTGCCCCATGTGTGTTGGGAACTGAACTCTGGTCCTCTGAAAGAGCAACCAGTACTCTCAACCCACTGAGCCATCTCTCTAGTCCTCAAATCCCAAAGCTGTGGGGAGGCATTCTAGCTGTAAACCATCTGACCAGTGCCCGTTAGAATTGTCAGTGTCATCAAAGCCAGGGAAGTCTAACACTGTCACAGCAAGAGGCACTTAAGGACCAAATGAAGTGTGGTAGACTGCATGGATTCCTGGTTCTGAAAAGGACACTGAAGAGAAACTAAGGCAATCTGAATAAACCACAGATTTTATTATGTCATTCCAGGTTTATTAATCATGACTAATGTACCATACTAATGTAAGATGTTTATTAAGAGGGGACAGGGCAGGGAGGCATAGTAATTATGAGACTTCATAGTTTTTCTGAAAATCTAGAATAAAATGTTTATTTTACATAAAAGGTGTTGTAGCAGGTAAACATGGCTTTGGATCGAACAAGTTGAAAAATAGTGCAGACAATCTGATAAATTCCTGTCTGTCCATCAGTAACTATAGTGGAGACCTGGCTGCCTGCATGTATCCAGTCCTTTGTGCTGAAACATGTGGTTCCACAAAGGCTCGCCTTCATTTTCGGGCTCTCAGCCATTAGTTCCTCCTGATCCGACAGACTCTAGGCATCAAGTACCTAGACCAGCTCTTGAGAAGAACCCTGAAGTGAATGGCAAAGAGGAGTCAGGGGCTCTGGGAAAGCAGCACAGTGACCCCTGAGCCTGTCTTTGACTCCTTTAAGGTCCATTTCCTTCCTGCAGAGTTATAGAAAGGTTCAAAGCTGCAAAACTAGTTCCTCATGCCCGGCTACTCTAAAAGACCTGTGATTCCAAGCTGAGCGTTAGCAAGGCCATGGCTCTGTAGGCAGCATCTGCCAACGTTAGCTTCCTTGGCTGTAGTCTGTCTTTCCAAACTGAGACCGCTCCGAGGGCTCTTCGGGATCCTCAGCCCACTCCCCCACACTCTCGGGGTATGAATTCTTTGTAGGTGAGCAAGAGGGCCATCTCATCCCACTGGCTTCATAGTTGAAGAACTGGGTTTCAGAGAGACTGACTTTTTCAGTGAGTAGCCAAACCAAAGAGGCAGAGACTGGGTCTGCTTCCTGGTTAGAGCTCGTTCCACTACAGCTTCCTTCCGGAAACCTGAGTGATGTATGGCCCCGCACCTCAGCTGCCTCCAGAGTGTTCCTCCGCCATCAACTCCAGTCTCCAATCTTAGGGAAAGCTTTATGGGGACTGGGACAGAAAACCCAGCTCCCCTGGGCCTTTTCCTCTTTAGGTCTGAGAAAGAAGCAACAGCTTCCTCTTTCCTCCCCTTTTCAGTTTCACAGCATACCTTTTTCCATCTGATGATGACACAGCTCAAGACACTTTGTTTTGAGCCTGCCCCCAAAGGGTTAACTCTCCCAAATTATGGGGCTGGGTTAACAATAAACAGGATGTCCTCCAGAAATTAAATTTAAACCGCTGTGACTCAGGCCGGCCCATCCCCTCAACCAGATTGCTGTCTGGGGTTATTATCGGTGGTTAATTATACTGTTGGGGTTAGCACAGTGTTGGTCAGCTTGGGCCAGGTGGAGGCGGGTGCGGGGAGAACGGCTAAAGGAAAGGATGGGAGTGGAGCTTAAGGGTTGGTGATAACAGCATTGGCACATTGGTCTGTCAGAGGGGGATATTGACAGGCTGGTTTTGGGCTTCTACCAAGAGCTGGATCCTAGATTCACTTCCCACCTGGAGACAGGAAAGGTAGGGGAGACACATTACTATTTCTGTTACCACTGGGAAGAACCATGTTAAATGCTCACTCCTGGCCAACAACATGGACTAACAGGGTGCATGTTGTCAGGACCTGAAAGACATCTTCCAATTGCCTGTGTCAATTCACTCCTTCCTGAGAGCCAGAAAGGCAGGGGCAGCTGCTTGGGTCTTAGAGCAGCCTGCTAAAGTAGCTGGAAGCTGGGCTGTGGTCCCCTTCTGAGCCCTCCCCGCAAGATCATCTGTTAAGTCCAGGTTCCAGATGAGCATGGGACCTGGTAAACAGAGCTTCTTAGAAAGTTTAAGGCAGGCAGGCTTGGGCAGATTCTTTACCAAGTAAGCCACATTTAATCTCATCTGGTTTTAACTAGTCATAAATGTTCCTTACCATGTCATCTCCCCTTAGCATGCCCAGAAACCTTACAAGATACATTGTAGCCCCTATAGGGAAACTGAGTACCTCTTGTAGAGGATGGGAGATGTTGTGGGCTTCTTCAAGGATTTTTTTTAAGAATAGGGAGCCATATTTCACACTTAGTAGTTCCTCAAACAAGATTTACAGATCCTCAAGGTGTCTCCCTTCCCCCACTTTCCCCATGTGTTTAACTGAAAGATTGTTAATAGGAATGATGTTTTCAGCAGGCAGGACTGACCAAGAGCCTGCATGGCACATGATCTGTCCCAGAACCCAGTTGGATGCTATTGGATCACATGTCCTCAGACCATGAGGACCAGGGAACCAAGTGCCAATCCCCTCTGTGCGTCCACTCCTACAGCCCAGACTACCCCATGTCTCACAGTGTTTCTCTGTCTCTTCCTCTTACAGGATTCCATTTAAGATTGGGCAGCCCAAGAAACAGATTGTTTCCAAAACAGTGAGTAAGCAACCTAGTTCTTATGCCCTGAGACTCAGCTGTGCCTCATATGAACTGTACATGGAACCTCGCTCAGCCTTCTGGTCTTCTCTCTCAAAACTGGAGATTGAACCAGGGCTTTGTGCATACTAGACAGTGAGCTACCTTCCCAGGGAAAAACCTGAGCATTGACAGTGTACATTTGAGAGCTGGAAGGTCAGAACCATAACCTGAGTTTCCCAGTGCCTCCTGTCCTGGGTCCTGTTGGTCACTTCCCCAACTTTGGATAGCTGTAGGTCTTCTCCATTCAAGCAGTCCTCTCCTGGGAGAGCTCTGAGGCACATGCATAGACATACTTCCCCTTGCACACATACCCCACAACAGTGCCAAAGGCCTTTCTTTCTGGCCACCTCAACGACATAAAAGACCAGACAGGTTCTCCAGGTGGCCCACTTCTGTTTGTTTACTCAGACAGGTGAGTCTCTGCCATGATCCAGTCACTCTGTGCAATGGTAACACCTTTGAGCCCAAGATATGTATTCCTGTTTTATGTCTGAAGTGAAGAGCCACAGATCCCAGAATGTTAGAGCTAGAAGCCCATGGACCTTTTCTGGTCTCACCATCTGGTTTTTCTGTAGCGTGGTGGAGACATTGTTAGACCTGACAGTCCTCTCCTGGAGAGCTGGAGTCAGCACTTGCTTTGTGGCCTTACTCACTCCGCCATCTTGGCTTTGTGCTGCTCCCACTCTGCAGCTCTGTCTGTCCAGAGTAACCTCCTCAGCTCCTCACACACAAACGAGGCTTTGAGTTTTAACAGGAGTGATCCTACATGTAAAGACCAAACTCCATGGTGGCAGCTCAAGTTCCAACACTGTCCATGCAGTAGAGGCCCCATGACCATCCTCTGAGGTCCTTGTCTCCCCCTTCTCTCCTTGGCTCAGCCGCCAGAGCTAGAGGGAAGATCCTGTTTTGGCTTGGCAGAAAGTTCAGCACATCTGACCAATGTCTCCATCTTCAGGAAGTCCAAAGTTAGGTCACAGGAAAAAAGCTGGGCTCGACTTAAAAGAGTCGCCCTCGGCCTCATGCAATGGCAGGTTGTAACAGACTCAGTGTCGCCTCCACAGCTGACCATCTGTGGAGCTTCTCTGCTAAGACCCAGAAAGTCTGGGTCTACAAATGCCGGGCTCCAAGAAGTGGGTGGGTGTGGCTCTAAGCCTCCAGAGAGTAATCTCAGCAGATCCAAAAGAAAAGTGGTTTTGAAAAGGGTCTTTTTCCCTCTTTGTTCACAACCACAAACAAGAAGACAGAAATCCCTCCCTCCACCATGACTTTCATCTTCCATCGATGGGGCTTTGATCCCACAGAGCAGGATGGGCTACAATGCACTTTCCAGCTCCTTGCCAGAGTCTGTTGGTGGAAAGGTCTTGCTTCCTGGGGGTATTTTTTAGAGAAGGAGTTATTTATTTTGGCTTATGGTTCCAGGGGTCTCAAACCATCATGGGATCCTAAACCCTTTACTTTGAGGAATAGCAAAGATTTCCAGGGATGATCAAATCTCTCCACACCTCCACCCTGCCCCATAGCTTCCCCTGTCCCCTCCCTACACCTGTCTAAGTCTTTGCTGGGGACTTGTCATCCTTTAATCTGTGGTGTCCCTTCCCCTCAAATTGAGCAAGTATCCAGTAGTTGTTTAGGAGCCAGGTAAGAGACTGACTTCCTGAACTCCTGCCTGGCTCTGCCTATGTTCTCTGAGACTTTGGGCACATACTTTAGCCTCTTTGAGCCTTAGTTGTCCCATTTGTAAGGTAAAGCCTAGTACCTATGTCACACACAGGAAGAGTCTCACACCAACCAGGTCATATCAGGCACTTAGTCCAGTGTCTGCTCTATATAAGAAGTCCTCATTGACAGCTGGTTTGGCTTCCCCCAAAGCCATCAAGAAGTCAGCCTGTCCCAGCAGCTCCATCTCCCAGTTCATTGGAGTTGTAGGCTAGGCCTTTGATCTTTCACCAGCCTTCAAAGCTGAATGGTGGCTTAGAATGGAGCTTTTGTCTGCTCAGCCTGTTCCCTTCAGTTCCCTGCGGGGTGTAAGCATAGGTAGCAGGACTCTGCCTTTTCCTGATGGGTTCCTGCTCACCTCTCCACCCCTAACACAGGCCTGGGCTATGCAGATGTCTCCAGATCTCTGGCAGCTGTCCCTGGACACTGCTGACACACTCTGGGATAGGAACAGATGTGGTCGCCCAGGTTATTGGAAGTCATGGCAGCCCTGTCATGGGAAGAAGTGTTCATGTTATGTTGATGGATTTTCAGGAGGTTTTTGGCTCAGGGTGCCCAGCTTCCAGCCACAAAGAAAACGTTGTCCTTGTTCTCACTGCTTGCCTGTGCTCAGGTTACCAACATGCATTCCGTGACTATTGAGCCTGTGTCAGGAATGGCATGTTCTCTGCATGGGCTGACCATTGGCACTGAGACCAGGACCACAGCATCCACCTCCTGATCTGACTTTTATCAGTTCCCTCTAGAGCATCTTAGCATGGTGAGAGAACACAGACATAGACATAGAAACACACATCATATCACATACAGACACATGTACACACACACCACACACACATACACACACACACATATACATATACCACATGCACCTACTTCTATATCACGCACACACATATATACAGGCACACACATAACATACACACTCACCACACATGTGTATACACATACTACACATATACCACACACATATATACATATACCACATGCACCTACTTATATAACACACACACACATACACACACACATCAAACACCCTGTAGCTTGGAGCTCTTGGAGACATGGTTTCCCATGCCCTCCAAGCATGGGTTCCCTAGTTTTTGTGTACATAGGAAAACACAAGCCTAGGTTCCTAACTATTAGGCTCCTTACAAAACCAGGGCAAAGACAAGAAGCCACATTGAGCCTCTCCAACAGAAGTAAATGTCAGACGTTGGCCTCTTCTTAGTCCTGGAGCATACTGAAGGGGAGGTGCAGTCCACCCTTGCAGGGTGGCTCTCAGAATGCCTTCTCTGCCTCAGTTTGACCTGACACACCTTAGTCCTGGCATCAGAGCCCCAGCCCTGCCTGCAGCCTTCTTTTCCCCTTTACCAGGAATTTAGGTTTGGAAGGAACTTAGCTTGTTCACTCACTTGGCAAAGGCCGAGCTCATTCTGGGCAGGCTGGCCTAGGCATTGTCCTTGCACCCTGGCCCAGGAGAATGTAAGGAGCTTCATCTGGGGCTTGATTCTCCCCATGCTGCCTCCAGCACCTGGCCCAACCCAGTCCCCTGACAGTGCGTGCACATGTGTTTACACTTGCATTGTTGACTGGCCTCCAGTTGCCTTTTGGCAAAGGCATCAAGCATTCAGAAATGTTCAGATCTTTTCCACTTGGCCCTTTCCCTCAGAAGACATGTACCTTGGAATGTGCCTTCAATGTGTCTCTTTATTCTATCAGCCATAATCTGAGGGCCTGGAATTCTGGTCCTACCCCCAAGTGGCTCTGTGTTTTGGGGAGAAAGATGTGGGACCCTTGACCATGGCTCCTGGAAGCAGGGGAGCCTTGAGTGGCATCAAGCAGGAGCATATGCCCACCCCAGCATGAGACTGTAAGCTTCTCCACCCCCAGAACAACTCTACCTGGCTGGGAGCTCGACGGCCCCTCTGTACAAGTTCAAGCAGTCCCCAGCCAGGCAGACCAGGTGCTCTCTGACATCCCACACACATCAGCACACCAGGCATTGCAAAAGAGAAGGCTGGGAGCCAAAGGCAGCAGCACAGGAGCTCAGCCCCACCACCCCAGAAGAGCAAGCAACATAGGTGTGTCTCCAGGAGAGTTTATTTGGGCCAAGAAATACTTAGTTTTCATTTTGTTCTTTTGGAAATAAATGCTAATATGAAGAAAAATAGGACACTCAGAAGCCACCGCTCTGGGTTATGAAGGCCACAGCACAGGGCTACTGCCTAGCCTGAGGTTCCATACTTAACCACAGGGCCGCTCTTTGGTTTCCCGAACAGTTCTGGCTGCTGCTCTTTGCGTCCCTGTGTGCATCTCCAGGCTGCTGTCTCCCTACAGTACCCAGCAAGCAGGAAAAGAAGGTGGATGCACACTCCGTAATCACCACTGTGGGCTGGGTGCCTGCCATTGTTCCCTTAAGCAGTAACCGAGGCCAGCGCAGTGGCCAAGGGAGATCACTCTGCCCACAGATACTGGAAGCTCGCCTCTGGCTGCCTCTGTTCACTCCTCTGACTGCCCTCCTGCACCACAGGAGGACCACAGTCCTGCTGGAGGACTAAGTAGGCGAGTCCAACCTTTTGAAGATGGCACTGTCATCTTCAGCGTTTACTTTCAAGACCCACACAATTAAGTTACTGCTTCCCCCCTAAAAAGTGCAGGCCAATATGATGGATTGGTGGGTGAGAGCGCTTACTGTGCAGGCTTGACAACCTCTGCTCCCCAAACCCAGAGCCGAATTCCGGAAGATTGTCCTCTGCCTTCCATGGCTTGCATGTCCTTGCATATACATCATAAACACAATAATGATAGTAATAATAAATTAATTTTTACCTACAGAAATATTTCATGATTTCATAAGCTTACAATTTTGTGTTGAGCTATATTCGTAGCTATCCTTGCATGCAGGCCACAAGCTGAACAGCCCTGGAAGTGTGCACCTTAAAGGCTCAGGTGCGGGGACCCTTCATTCTAAAGCAAGCTCCCACCTGCTGTTCCACGCGGGATCTTTTTTGATGTACCCCAGACCCCACAGCACATGAATAGGGCCTGTGAGGAGGCTACGGCTGAGAAGGGAAGTCACTTGCTCAGGGCTCACAGTATGGCAGAACCCACCTACTTGAGACCTGCCTCTTCCTTGGTGCCCAGCTGACTCCTAGGTGGGGGGGTCCAGTCCTGTCAGATCACCTTGGCTGCCACCAGAGTTGGGATGAGCAAGGGCATTAACCAGTGCCTCATTCTGGGATGACAGAGCCGAGGCACAGTCGCTGAGACTTGCCAAGTTGCCTGGTTGGCCCCTCTGGAGGGAGAGGCCTTCTCCCTGAGTCAAACACTTGATTAGTTGGGAACACAGGGACACTGTTGTTAATGATGTGCTGGAGCGTGTAGGGACCGGACAGCGCTGTTGCTGCAGGCTGGGGGAGGGTGTGGAGCAAGTTTCAGTAAGCGGGGAGGTTTTTCCACCATGTTGTCACTGCTCCACTGACTGAGCTATCGCTTGCCTTACAGGTGGAGAGAGACTTTGAAAGGGAGTATGGAAAACTGCAGCAGTGAGTGTCAAGCTCCAGGAGGGGGAGATGGGAGATAGCTGGGGCGCTTGCTTCTTGCCAGGTCTCAGTCCCTGCCCTGCCTCCTCCTGGCCAACTCAGGCTCAGCCAGGGAGCCTTTCCTGTGCCCTTGGTCCATTTACAGTTAGGAACCGAAGACAGCTCTAACAGGTGACTGGCCATTACTGCACAGTCTCTGGGTGATCAGCCTTCTGCAGAGCCTGAGGTGGCACAGAGGTCTCTGGCAGGTGTTGCACAGAGAGGGGCTTTCCTCCCTACTGGGCTTCCCTGAGGCAGAGAAGAGACGAGGAGGTTTGGGTGCTGGAGGGTAAGTGTCCATCTCCCCCTCGCTTTCAGGCTGGAAGAGCAGACTAAGCGCTTGCAAAAGGACATGAAGAAAAGCACTGATGCCGACCTGGGTGAGTAGCCTCCCCATGCCCATCACAGCTGCAGGAGGTGTGCCCGCCCTGTTTCTCAGACCCTCAAGGGCTAACTCAGAAGTCACTGTGCTCAGAAAACACCAAGCCCTGTCCCTAAGAGGAAGCCTGGATCATTTCTCTCTGATCAGATCACTACCTCCCACAGGGTCCTGCCACTCTCCAGCTTTGTTGGGCAGGAAAACAGATGCTCCCAGGTTCCTGTCAGGATAGTACTGCAGCCAGCAGAAGCCTCTATTGCAAGGGCCTTTTCTGCCTCAGGGTCAGGGCCAGAGAAGAAAATACAGCATGGCCTTCCGGGCAGAAGTCGGCAACATGGCCTTACCATGGCAACAGCAGCCGAAGGGGCTATGCAGCTGAGCAGGAGAGTGAGCTAAAGTAGAGCCAGGAAAACTTCAGGATCATTCTGTCAGTACTGAGGTCACAGTGGTGAGGAGCCGGCAGGTGCTAGCAGACAGCCAGGACTAGGGAGGGCTCTTGGCTGAAGAGATTTGTTCAGGAAGAATTAGGCCCAGGGGCCCAGTGATGAGGCAGCACAGGTCAGGGAGCTCTAAGAGGCCATGTCACTGAGTGACAGAGAACATTCCCATATTGTCCCCACCCTGTACTGCCCTAACAGTCTCTAAGCCAACACTGCCCTTAACCTCTCTGTGCTGTGTCTAAAATGTACCCACATTTATTGGTCCACAGCCCTGTGGCTTTCTGTGATGGTAAAGTTGTGTGTTGGTGTAAAACCCCTGAGAACAGCATAGTCGTCAGCACACTTGTATTAAGAGCAGCCGTACTACACCAACATCCACAGTACAAGTAGCCACACCAAGGCTCCTGCCAAATGGACCTCGACAGCTTCTCTATGAATTCCAGAGAGAGGGATGTATCTACATGCCACTGTATATATAATAGGGACTCGAGAGAGACAGGTTTGACCAGGGCGAACCGCCATCTCTCATTTGACAGATGCTGGTTGAGAAGCAACTTGTTCCAGGCACACATTTCAGTGCTGGGGACTCAGTAGTCAGTCAAGACAGGAGCTTCCATCCTAGGAGAGAGGGCATGGAAGAAATGAGTCCATATGTATTGTAGCGCCCTGCAAAGGCCAGTGCAATGAAGGAACATAAAGGGATGGAGAGGAACGGAGTGCTGCTTTAAGTGGGGTGACCAGGGAGGCCTCTATGTAGATGTGTCTGGAGGACATTTCAGCAAAGGCCCTGGGGCAGAATTTGGCCCTACCCCAGTGGCTGTGTTCACTGGCCCGAAGGCAGAAGTAGGCTTGAGGGCCCCTCTTTGGTTTCTTTAGCCACTCCACATAGTGGTGTCTGTGGTGGCCACAATGCTTGTATAGCCTCAGAGGAATCCCATCTCCTGCATGTGTTCTGAATTCATGTTCTGATGGCAGAGCATGTGAAATGTCCATCTATAAAAGGAGGGACTTGCTTTGTCAGTCACCTGTCTTAGGGCAGAAGGTTTTTTTGGTTTTGTTTTTAAACCTCTTTTTTTTTTCTTTATTTTGTAAATTATGCATGTGTTCATGTGGGTATATATGCACATGCGTGCAGGTACCTATGGAGGCCAGAAAAAAAGCATCAGATCCCCTGGAATTGGAGTTATAGGCAATTGTGGGCCATTTTATATGGATGCTGGGAACTACACTTGACTCCTCTTGAAGAGCAGCAAGTGTTCTTAACCACTGAGCCATCTTTCCAGCCCACCTGTCCATGCCTTGCTGTTTTCCTGGTTACTCTAAGCTAGAAAGCAGCCAAGGGAGTCTTCACTGCAGGAAGCAGGCCCATCTCATTGTCTGACCAGCTGCCCCAGAGTAGAATCCCAGTTCGGGTAGTGCCATGGTATCCAGATGCCATCTGAAAGGTCATAGGCTGATGGGCAGCACAGGGTCAGTTGGGAGTCTATTATGCTTCCACTTACCATGCAGTGAAAAGGGCCCAAGACTTGGAGTTGCCCCATTTTTATCAGGTACTAGTATATGACTGGTTAATTGCACCTTTATTCCTTCCGTGGACACTTTGAACAGCTTCTGATCAGAAAGAGAAATGCCTTCCCAGGAAGCAGCTGCTGCCAAAGGCCTAATGGAACCAGTGTTCAGAAAGCCATCCCCCATGTCTATGCCACTGAGCTTCCCTGCTAAACCCAAGGATATGGGATAGTCTGAACATAACTTCCACCTCACTTCTGGCCCCTCCTGTCTGCAGAGTAGGCATGTTCTGAGCCTAGGGTCAGGCTTGAGAACTGATCTGTTAAATGACTTTTGGGTCTGACTTACATGGAAGGCCTTTGCCTCGCTCCCTACTGCCTTTCATCAGGGGAGTCACCAGGATCTGCTCTCCAGATAGCTGTGATATCAAAGTGGAAATGGAGTACAGGATTTTGTTTCAAGAGAGAGACGTCAGAACCATGTAGACTAAGGAGTTCATGAGGCAAGCACCTTGGCTGAAGAAAGTCTGTTGTCCAGCAGTAGAATTGGGGCCAAGAGGTGACTGTTGAAAGCTAGGACCAATGAGTCCAGAGCAAGGAGCAGAGCACCCTTCTGAAGGGCAGCTTCCTCTAGCACACATTCAGGGTCTGGCTCATGGGTGACAGCAGGGTCGCTAGAAGACTAGTCATAGCATGGGATACCAGGCCTGACTTTAGCATTCTGAGGTCTAGAACAAGGCCCAGAATGTCTGTGACACATTGTGACACCAGTATAGTAGGACTAGAAGCTTGCTGAGAGCCACTGACCCAACGGTTGAGGAAAATAAACTATGCCTTTTCTGACCTCAGGTTCTCCCAGGTTCCCAGGACAGGCCCTATAAAATCCTCTCTGGTGCTCTGAAAACAGGATCGTCCATTTTGTAAAATGATTAGACTTTGGGAATTTTCAGAGTGCAGTCTCTGAAGGCCTTGGGGCTTCATCTGGAAGCTGTATTGAGAACCTCAGAAACACAAGGGGAGGTCCAAGATCCTTAGTTTCCCCAAGTCTGAAAGACTGCCTGTTCCAGGTGATAGGTCATGTGGGCCATGGACTCACTACGCAGTTCCTGCAGTGATAAGGCTCTGGGCTGCTGCTAGGGTCCAGGATAGTGTGCTGCATTGTACTTCAGACCTGGCTGTTCCCAGGGAAGTGGCCCAAGCAAGTGCAGCACCTTGATTTCGTGTGGTTTCAGCAGGAAGAGGCCCAAGAATGTGAGTGTTACGCAGAAAAGGACAGGTAGGAAGAAAGCCTTCCTCGAGCCAGTAACTGTTAAGGTTTTGGTTTGGTTTTTTGATTGTTTTGGTTTGTTTTTTCTTTTTTCTTTTTTTCTTTTTTCTCTCTTTAAATACTGGGAAAAGGATAATAATAGAAGATATCTTCAGACATGTTTGCAGTTCTGTGCAGACTTTTATATTCTTTTGACTATGTTGTTTGTAATCATTTCAGAATTATTTCTTTGAACATTTTTGACAAGTTTACTTTTCTGGTCCCCTCACACAATAGGCTTTCTTTGCTTGGTAACTGCAACCCCCTACCATGATGGAGACCTCTAGCAGGGAACTTCTCCTCTCCCACAAGGCTCTTCTCCGGGAGCTGGCATTGGGCATGGGCTATCTGTTCCACTCATGGGATGGCAAGGATGACCCCACCTGTAATCAGCTGGAGATGGGTCTCCCTGGATCCATTCTAAGACACTTTTTCAATTTAGTGTCCTTGCAACCACAGCTCTGTCACACTTGCTAATATGGTGGTTTGATGGTCAGCATTTTTTTCTTTCTCAGTGGTTTATACAGTAACAGTGTGCCTTAAAATCAATACCATCTTAAATGCTGTGACACTCAAGTAATAATCAACAAAATAAATCCCAGCCAAGTGTGGCAGTGCATGCCTGTAATGCCACCACTGAGGAGGCTGAGACAGAAGATCACTGCAGACTAGAGGCCCATCTGGGCTACATAGCAAGGCCAGCCTGGACTACACAGTGCCCAGTGGTGTTTAAAACAACAACAGCAAAAACATCTGCCGTCTACTGCTTCTCAGTCTTTCCGGCGAAGATCATGTGCAGAACTTGTCTTCTGCTGATGGTCAGCCACATGTGTGCAGAAACTGGTGTGTGCCATGTTTGCCCAGGTCCTTATACTCAGCCAGATGTGTGCAGAAACTGGTGTATGCCGTGTTTGGCCAGGTCCTTCTCTAGGCCCTCTGCCTACTCTTCCGTGTGCAATTATGGAATGCTAAAAATGAGCCCCAGATCAAGAACCTCAAGGCTCCCACTGGGTCTTCATCCTCCTTGGTGCTGCCTGTGACTTCCAGATAGCCACAGCACCTCGAGTATTCACCCTCTGTCCAGGTGTGATAAGTGGGCCAGCCCTAGTGTACCTTAGAGTCCCCATTGGGAGTTAGCATCTTTGGAGCAGAAATGTGTCATACAGCTTACCATCCTCCTGGTCCTAGAACAACTTAGGAGCTTTGCTATCCAGCGGTACAGTACTGCATGCATAGGAGCTGTGGGAAACACTGAGGACCATGTCATGTGGCTTTTTGGAACCTCGTTCTGGTGGCTATAGCACAGGCAGAGGTACTGAGGTCAAGGAGTAACACTACGGAGACCTTCAACTCTGTCCCTCTGGGAGCTCACAGAGCTTTTAACTTCTTAACAGCCATGTCCAAATCTGCTGTGAAGATATCTCAGGACCTACTCTCCAACCCACTGTGTGAGCAGGACCAGGACTTTCTGCGCATGGTGACAGCTCTAGACACAGCCATGAAGCGGATGGATGCCTTCAACCAGGAGAAGGTGACCAGGTCTTGCTGCCAGTGGGCTATGCTCCTCCCCCCTTCCCCCTTGGACCTAGCTAGATGCAATGACCATAGGTTGAAAGTGGTACTGGTCTTCAGCCTTCTAAAGCGTGATAGCCTCAAGCTCAGCAATTCCCAAACCAGGCTGGTCAGATGCCTATGTCTCCTGTGCTTACAGCAGCTATGCTTTGCAGGGCAGCCCTGCCCACCCATCCATCCTTCCACACTGAGCAGGCCATTACAAACCTTTGCCAGTATAACTGATAGGAAATGTGTTAACCTGAAACCAGACCCAGCCCTAGGTGTGGCCCTCAGGATCCCTGGGTAGCCTCTGGGTGGCTTCCTCTGGCAGCAGAATATGGATACTATACCGCCTGTCCCACTCCATCCCCTCTTGCCCAACTCTCGGGACAGCTAGCCACTTGTAAACCAAGGAGCAAGTCTAGCAGTGTGGCCTCTGAGGAACCTGGGACCTCCTCTTCTAGAAAGAGTCTGAATCTGTATTTTTTTTTTTTTTTTTTTTCAGGTGAACCAGATCCAAAAGACAGTGATTGAACCTCTGAAAAAGTGAGTAAGATCATCTGAGGAAATAGGCCTCAAGGTACTTGTGGGGACAGCAGATCAGCTAGCCACTTGGAAACCAAGGAGCATGTCTAGCAGTGTGGCCACAGCTTCCCATGACAAGAAACCACAGGGACACCAGCCATACAGCCTGTCCCATGGTTGAGGCTCCGGGTTGTTCCAGGGTACCAGCACTGCCTAGTCACAGTCCAGGGGCAATGAACTGCTCATTTCTATGGTGCCAGACACTGCCCTGGTGGTCGTCTGGCCCCTTCCCCTTTTGCCTCTGGTTGGGCCCCGGGAGGCCCAGTGCTGGCTGATTTCAGCTTGTAGAGATTCTGGCCAGCACTCAGCAGACATGAGCAAGGCCTTTCATCTCACAGCCGGCCTGGGATGCAGCTGCCTGCAGCACTTTGTGTTGGAAACATGGGGGTGGCCGCACATGGGGAAAGGCACAGCAGCAGCAGCAGCCGCATCCTGCTTGGGAAGGCCCCTCATTCATGACCTGTGAGAGCAAGGAATTCTGTAAGACTCATGTTTCGGTCCTGCAGGCCCTGGTCAAGGATCAGACAGGTTTGTCCTGTGGATCCCCAGGGGAGGAGGCTGGCCCAAGCCTTGCCTTGAAGCTCTTGAGTGTTTCCTCTCTCCTGGCCTCTCCCAGCCTGCTCTGACCTGGAAAGGCTCCCGCTCTGCGCCAGCAGCTGCACTTCATTACCTCTTCCGTGGTGGTCCCTGGCAGCTGCCTTGCCAGGGCTGGGCAGTGAGCCTCCGCTGCATTATCATCAGGCCGAGATCAAGCTGGAGGGAGATGAAGAAAGCAGTTTTTGATCCTACAGTCTTTGGGTGGTGGGGAGTGCTGAGTTATTGCTTCTCTGTTCAGGTCCAGGGGTGGGATTAGGAAAAGCCCTCCTGGCTTACTCAGTGCTCGTCCCCAACACTGGCTACTCAGAGTACCTGCAACTGCCATGAGGCCAGGCCTTCCCCATGCCCACCACCCCAGCCTCGTCAGCCTGGGCTCTCACACCTCTGCCTCTTGGTCAGAGTTCATCTCCAAACCAGGGACCCTACATGGGGGACCTGACTGCAGAGGAGCTGTTCATGTGGTCTGGTCTCAGAGCTGGATGGAAGGGTCTCAGAGGGAAGTGCCTCTGTACACAGAACTCTGGTGTGCCTGAGATGTAGGGGCCCAGAGGCAGCCACAGGCACCCAGAGTTGGCAGAATATGGCAGGACTGCCAGCTCAGAGAACTAGGGGGTTGACTACCTTCTCGATTTCACAACCAACGAGGCGGCATTGAAATCGGATCCCTGGCTTCTTCAGCCAAGTAGAGAGAAACCCCGGCTGCTTCCCACCATGCCAGCGGCCCACCACCTGCCAGGAAGGTGGGGGCGTGGCAGAGGGGGCGGCCACCATCTCCGCCATGGATCCGTTGACCTCTGTATGAGCCTCAGGCCTGGCTGCCTGGCTGGCTTCTGCAACCCACAGCCAGCATACAATCCCCCATGACCACATAAACCACCACTGCCTGTTCCCTCCTCCCCACTTGCTTCCTTGTGCCAGAAGAGAAGCTCCCAGGGACCCCAGCACCGGAAACAGGAAACTGCAGCTTTCCTGTCCTCTAATGAAGATCATGGCCACTTTGTCGCCCCCAGTATCCCCCGCAAAGGGGGCTCGGTCTCTAATCCCCCAGTCCCTAGTTGTTCACATGTCGGACGGACGGGGATGCTTTCAATTTCCCTTTCCTGGTGGGTGGAAGATCCCGGCTGTGTGGGCACAGATGAGGAATGGCAGGCATTCCCCACCAGGCCGGCTGCTCCCAGCCCACCTCCCAGCCGGCCTCTTTCCCTCCCCACTCTCTCTTCACCCCACGCTTTATCTCCCTGGGGAGCAAGCTTGGTGTTCAATCCTATGCCAGGCATGAAACGGGTGCCTCCTAGGTTGGGCTCCCTAAAATGATGATCTAGACCTAGGCCCACCTCCCATCTTTGAAAACCAGTGTGAATCAGATCTAGGCACTTACAGCCTTGGAACTTGGGAAGGTGGGCTGGGTATGCATGCTGCCACATTGAGAAGGGGTGTCCCAGCCACTCATGCTGGCCTGAGTCTGTTTCCTCTGTAGAGAGTAAGCCAAGCTGATTCCTTGGTATGATAGAGTTGGTACCTAAAAGCAGGGCTACGTGAACTAAGTGTGCATGAAGCATGTGGATGTATGATTTGAGCAGGGTCAGGGAACAGAGTATGGCCCACCTCTTATATTATTTATCAAGGGACAGCTGAGACTTGCAGAGGATTGGACTTTTCCACCATGTGCCTTTGGAGAGGACGGTAGAAAATACAAGCTTTGTGCTTTAAGGAGATCTGGGCCCATGTGTCATCCTTGCCAGGAGGTCAGCAGGAACCTGGGAAAGCTCCAGACACAGAGGACCAGCCTATACCTGTCTTAACCTTCTGTACCAGCACCCCAACCCTAGCTAGTCCCATGTAGAGTAGACCCTGCTATCAGATACCTGGCAAGACCTGTCCACAGCTGAGAAGTAAGAAATAAGAAAGTGTGCAGAATTTTCCTTCCCCATCACCTTGGGATAGATAGGCACTCTTCCTGAGAGTGACATTAATAGCCCCCTCTCTGCTGAAAAGAACATGACATCTGTCCCTTGTCTCAGGGGCTCCCAGTCCCAGGTCCAAAGCTACCCAGATTCCCGTTTGTTGGTGATTCATCTACAGTTGCCTGAGCTACTAACAAAGCCCAGATCGCGATCAAATCTTAATTAGACTTAAGAATTAGTGCTGTAGGAGACAAGGTCTAAGGAAGACCTGTGAGTCCCTGAGTCAGGAGCCACTAGCAGGGGCAGTGGAGCCCGTTGCACCTGCAGAGGGTTGTGGTCTGAAATAAGTAGTGCTGTGTAGACACTGCACCCTCCCCCCCCAAGGTTGTCACCCCTGGTCTGTGACAGCCTGGGTCTCCCAGCTCTAGACTTCCACATGCACTTGTACCTCTGTGCCCTTCATGAGCTGGCCAAGTCACCATAGTATTAGTGTTCCTGGTCAGTGTGACTTGGTCTTGAAGAATACAACCCTGGAAAGGGGCCGGGACCATGGGCCAAGGCCTAAGTTCTGCTGAGACTAGCATGTATCCAGGGCTGCATGTCAACTAATATTGCACCAAGGCCATTTCACACCTGCAGAATATCCTTCACATACTGTTTTGTTCCTTGTGCTGCAGCTCTGACCCCCCAATAGGTGAATTCCAGTTGAGCAAAGGGGAGATTGTGAGACCTGGACAGGAAAATACTCCACCTCTGCCTCCTGCCTGCCTCTCGTCTTTCTCTGACCCTGGCCCTGAGACTACCCAAAAGGCTGCTCCTGACAGCAGGATCAGGCTGCTAGGGTCCTTTGTCCTCTTTGGGACAGAGAGAAGGGCAGGGTGGTAGGTTCTCAGGCTTGGGGCACCTGTTCCCTTGGCCACACACTGCCCAGCTGCCCAGGAAGGGAGAGGGGCTCCAGAGCAGCTGAATCACTGGGTGCAGCTGTCTTGACATAGGCAGTGTGGCTGGCTCCTCCTGGTGTGACCTGGTGGTGCCTGGTCCCCACATCTATTTTGCACATTTCACCTGATGCCTGGCCAAGTTTATATTCTCTCTTCTCTAGCAGGAGTATTCATTACTCCCATCTGTGTATCTCTGACTTGTTGAGGCTTTTCAGTACCAATTTTGTGATCATGTCCTATGAGAAGCAAGGGTTGGGAATTGTGCCTCCTGTAGTATGTGAGCCTACTGAAGACAACCTAAGCATCCAGATGTGAAAGGCTGGCCTCAGCCACTGACTGGCATCCCAGTGAAAAGATGTTCATTCCGACTTCTGTCTGCTTTCTTTGTCATGCTCTCTGGGCTCCGCCTAGATAAGCTGACTCTTGTGGTCCTAGGTCACCAGCTGTGTCTTCACCTGAGTGACCAGAGGTGTTGATTCTCTTGGTTGCTTGTCTATATCAGACCAGGCTGTCAGAGCTCCTGGCTGACACCATGGGCACCACATGGTATGATAGGCAAGCCCGGCACAGCACTAAGACCAACTACGTGTCCTCATGGCTTTGCAGCCAAGGGACTTGCCCCATTTTCTCACTCCCAAGAGACCTACTTGCAGAGTTACCTCCCCTCCTCCCCTCATCTGTGTCAAGAAGAACATTTACTCTTGCCTGGGCACCCCAAAAGTGTCTCTCCCCTAGGCCTGTCCAAGATAGAATGGCCTTTCATGGGGGAAAGGTGGCCCTGATAATGGTTACAGTCAAATGTCCAAACATTTCAACCTCAGCCTTCTCTGTGTGGCCAGTCATCTGAGTGGACACACCATACTCCTTTTTAGTACGTAGGGTAGGAGGGGCTAGGGCCATCTTTCTAAAATGTGATTGTTCCATTCTTTTAGTGGGAGAACTATTCCCTCTGTGCTTCCTCACAGTGTAAAGAAACCCTTAGCCAGGATCTCATCTTTTTTGTCACCTGTCAGTGGCACTGTGATGTAGTAGAAAAGGGTTGGCAAACTTGGATACTCATAGTCCTTTCCAGACCATCACTACCTAGTTGTGGCCCTGGCTTCTTCTGGGTTTGGTTTGGTTCCGTCTTTAGTATACACAGGCGGATTTCAGCCCTGCTGACCTTGTGATGAAGCTCAGGGTGTGTAGGAAGACAACAGCAGGACAAGGAGCACTGTCAGTCACTGCCTACCATCCAGGTCTACTGTCCACTGCTCCCCATATCATCCCACCTGTACAAGCCCCAAAGCCTCAGAACCTCATGGGACTGGCACATAGTAGGTGTGCCGCACATGTTTTTGAGTAAGTAGTGACATACCCCCACATGACAAGCCTGTTTCCAACCATGCTGTGCCCAACAGGTTCAGCAGCATATTCCCAAGCCTCAACATGGCAGTGAAACGGCGCGAGCAGGCCTTGCAGGACTACGGGAGGCTGCAGGCCAAGGTGGAGAAGTACGAGGAAAAGGAGAAGACTGGCCCTGTGCTGGCCAAGCTCCACCAGGTGCAGGGGAGACGGGAAGGTTGGGGGAGAAGCAACAGGGTAAACAGAACAACCATTGCCACAGGGTCCTGCGTTCAAGGCCAGCAGAACCGGGACACTAGCTATTCCCACCCACACCTCGCCCCCTTCAGTGACAGCTCTGACTCTAAGATCTTGTTCCCCAGGCCAGAGAGGAGCTAAGGCCTGTACGGGAAGACTTTGAGGCCAAGAACAAACAACTCCTGGATGAGATGCCACGGTTCTATGGCAGCCGACTTGACTATTTCCAGCCCAGCTTTGAGTCCCTGATCCGGGCACAGGTGAGACAAGGCTCTTCCCTTGGGGAATCCTCTTTGTAGGAACCCAGTTCCCATTAGATACAGCCATGCTCTGCACAGACAGCAGTGCCTCCCTGCCCCAGGCACTATCAGAATTCATGTGGTTTCCCAGTCAGCCCTGGTGCCTAGCACTGATACTGTCCTGGAATTTCTCTTGGCATCCTCCATCAGCAATCCACTCAATTCCAACCCTGTGATAGACAGAGTTCCTTTTTGTTTAACTCACATCCTCTTGAGTTCTTTCTCCCATGCTTAATTAAGCAAGCAGCAAGAGCTTAGGCGCATCTTTAGCTAAGCAGGTCTTTTGCAGAGGTAGTTGAGAGGCCAGTAGAGTGACTGCCCGTGCACCCAACAGGAGAATTCTATTAGGAGACCACAGGAGTCCTAACTTTGACTTTCCTAGGGAGAGGTCCAGAACAGGCTCTGAAATGCTGGCCACTAGATATGAAGTGCCCCCTAGTGGGAAGACTCCACTAGTGGGAAGAAGCTAGGATTGTTCTCCCCACTGGCAAGGTGGGAGAGGCAATGCTACTGCAGCCAGGAGCAGGGCTTTTCTACACAGACCTCCTCACTGATCACAGGTGCTGGCTTCTACCTCAGACTCCAACACTCACTGGCCACCAAGCTAAGGCTTCTTGTCCCCAAGTTCTGCCCGCCCTGCTTCTTGTCTTAGCTGCACCTCTGCTGCCCTCCAGTGGACACCATCATTCCTTGTTGCTTTCATAATCACAGCAGCCATGGGTAAAGCCATTTCCCAACCTTTGTTCGGAATGACACCCAAAGCCATGGAGTAGAATGCCCATCAGGAAGCCCAGGCAAGGTTTGGACTGGAGCCTGGACTTGCTAACCATCCATGTTTTCAGTCCAGTGCTCTCTAGGGAGTGAGAGAGACAACAGAAGGGGGAGGATGCTCTCCTGTTGTCCCTGCAGGTGAGGACTGCCTTCCAGCTGCTGTACCCTCTGTTTGCATGAGGCGTGGATTTACAGGGCAAGAGCTTGGCCTGCTCTCTTTTGCTGACACCTGCCTCTGCTTTCAGTGAGCTGCATATACCATCCCCACCCCCAGATCCTTAGAGGAAGCTGCAGGGTCCCCGGGCTATGGGGTGCCCTGTAACCAAGCAGCAGGGTAGCCAGAGTTGTTTACCACCTCCCCCTGTGCCAGCCTCCTCCTCACCCGGCTGCGCTGCTATTAGTCACTAGAGAAATGAGCATTCCTGGTGACTCACCAGGCACTGTGTCCCAGGCAAGGAATTGGGGGCCCCAGTACTTGGCCCAGTGCAACCTAGCTGGGAGTTCTAAAGAGACTTCCTAGGATGCTACTTCCCACTGGCCCTTGCTGTACAGCCATCCTCCCAGTCTTCATCTTCTTGTTTCTCAGACGGAAAGAGAATCCTAGAGACATCTCAAAATTGAGGTGCTTGAAGAATGTAGAACACTTTGATGAGGATGTACTGTCATGTCAGGAAGTGGAAACTGAGGCAGAAATGGCCTCTGACCTCTATGGGAAAGTCACCATCTATCAAAGTCTACCCTGGACCTGCCTCTCCCCTCTCACCCTGTCACTCACCACATCATGGGCTCTTTTAAGCATTAATGCTGTTTTTCATCCAGGCAACTTAACCTGGATGTTATAATTAGCAAAACTGGGAAGGGGTGGGATCTGGGGAGCTGATACCTCCCTTAACTGGACTTCTAGAACCAGCTCTCAAGACTTGGGGAGCCAGTGTCTGCCTTGTTCTTTCTCCATGAACAAAAGCCCCTGACTCTCCTTGCTTAGAAAAGGCAGTAAACCCCAGGCCTGCCCTTGCCCACATACTGCCCTCTGGCACCCTCAAATGCAGTCTCCCTGCCCAGTGTAGCGATTTTGGTCTTGACAAACCTTTCTCTACAGTGTATATTTCCAAAAGCCCTAGCTGTGGTTCCCCCATCCCTAGGCTGCTGATGGATAGGGTGAGATCTGAGAGGTAGTGATGAAGCAAGTGAGAGGCACACACCTCACACCCTTCAGCCAGAGCAACCCAAAGACCCAGAACCAGGCCCTATTGTGCCTCTTGGCTGCTTTGCTGAATAAGTGCTGTGTAGAACTGGAGTCTGGTTCCTGCCAACAACTCTTGCCTCCTACGCAGGTTATATACTACTCAGAAATGCATAAGATCTTTGGAGACCTGACCCAGCAGCTTGACCAGCCAGGCCACTCAGATGAGCAGCGAGAGCGGGAAAATGAGACCAAACTAAGTGAACTCCGAGCCCTCTCCATCGTGGCTGATGACTGAGGCCCTATCCCTCAGGAGTCCTCAGACTCTTTGGGACACAGATGACATCTCTATAGGCTTTGCCTCTAGCAGGCATGGATTCATGGGCCTCCCAATGGCCAGGCAGTTGGAGACAGGTGGCCACTATTCTACCTTGCCAGTTCTCTGACTTAAATATCTCCCATTTCCTTGAGCCTGCTACTAGGAGCCTCACAGGCTGCTGTTTCCCTGTGCCCAATACTGATAAGCAATGTAGAAAAACCCTGGGGCCTTTTACTTCCAGAACCGTCCAGAATGTGCTGTAGTGTCTAGCCAACAGAAGCCTTTGGAAGGGCCTGGGCTTCCTGTGGAACTTGAGGCCTTAGCTGTCTACCTAAGAGGACCTACTCTAGCCACCATCCCTTCAGGACTCTTTAGACTGTTGGGTGAGGCACAGTGCCCTGGGTAGCAGAACTCTGGTCTCTCAACCTCTATGGGCCCTTCATGCCAACACAACCAAAGCTGGTCCCCTACAGGTCCAGCAATAAGGACAAACTCCAGGTGTTTAGCTTTCACTTGAACTGGGACTTTGTCTCTAGCTGTCCACTAGAAAATGTCACATGTTGAACAGCTGCCCACAAAGCAAGGCTTCTGTCTCACCTGTATTACTGGAATTTTATTTTCACTTGTTATTGGAATTTTATTTTCAAGTAAAGTTTTCCAGTAAAACAATAGTGTACTTTAACTGACACCAAGTGGGAGCCGCCACAGCTTTGCCACAGCCCTGCCAGCTTGGCAGAGGGCCTTCACACAACTTGTGGCACTCACTGCCTGCCTGCCTGCCTTTTAGAGAGAACTGAGGACTGGCAAACAGGGAGGGCACAGGAAGCCTGAAGAGAGCTACAGGACACACGCTTGGTTTGTTTTTCACTTTGGTTTATTTAAAAAACAAAAAGCCAAAAAAAAAAAAAAATTACCAACAAACAACTTTATATACAAAGTCAAACTGAAACCATGGGTTATGGAAAGAGGAAAATTATGGGCAATGGAAAGGGCTAGGCCAGGGCCACTGCCACATTCTGAACATAAGAGCTAGAGAAGGAAGTGCTGGTTCTTCTGGCAAGTTGGGGGCAGCTGGGACGCAGTGTTCTATTGGCAAACTTGACCCAACACCGAGTGCTTCCTTGAATGGGCTCCATCACCTCACAGACACTGGAGCCTGCGGGACTCGTGCCGCCCAGAGGACGGACATCACGGCTGTACCGACTGCATCGACTCTACGCCCATTCCTCCCATTTATTGGCATTAGACCTTGTTCTGGGCTGGAAAAGCCTTTTCCTCCCGTCTTGCTCTAAAATGGACGAGGACAGGAGACAGCACAAGACTACAAGGGCCCTGGGAGAAATTCCAAGATTGAGGGCAAAATGACATTCTAGGGGTGCAAAAGCTGTTGTATGTAGTTGTAGCTGGAACTGGAGTTCCGTACACATCCATCCACATAGCACAAACCCCATACTGATAGTTTGATGTCCCCTGCAGAGGCTGAGCACAGAACTCAAGCCACCCTGGTGTGGCTCCCAGGCCCTGCTCCAGCTGCTTTCTGGTTCCAAAAGGGCTCTGATGTCATCAGACTCCATTGCAGACCTCACTCAGCAGCCACTCAGTTGCTAGGCGTTGGCTCCTCTTTCTCTACCCAGCTGTCAGCCTGTGTGAGCACATGTAGCGATGGTGAGGATAAGGCTTCTCCCATGTCTGCCACTAGAGTACAGAGCTCAGAGCAGCTGAGTCTCCTAAAAGCCCAGTGCATGGAGGACCAGCACAGCAAGGAAGGGCCAGCTATCTCCCAGGCCTCGCCACACAGAGGCTAGCTCCACTCTGGGGTTCCTGTGGTTTCACCAAAAGGAACTATGGGCGCCCTTTAGCCATCCTACCTTTTCAACAATCCGCTGCATCTCAAGGTGCAGTGGAGTCAGGCGCCTGCGGAAGTCCTGCATCTGACGCTGGAGCTGGCTCTTCTGTCGTTCTGCTGTCCGGGCTGTCTCCTCCGCCTCGGCCAGCCGGGCCCGCAGCTCCTGCATCTCTGCTGCCAGTGTCTTATTTGTCAGTTCAGTGGCTGAGAAGCGGTTATGGCTCTCCTCTGAAAGGTAGGTGAGGACATGGCAAGAAGGCTCTGCTCAGTCAACTGAAGCATTGGGACAAAAGCCTGAGGCCAAAGGAGTGGTGTCCCCTTAGTGGCTGTGACATCACACTCACCAAGCTTCAGTTCCAGTGTGTGAATCTTGTTCTCCAAGTATAGGCGGCCACTGTCTTGCTGCTCTGCACGCTGTAACAAACTTCCCACATTGATGAGGCTACCATTGTGGGGCACTAGGCCTTTGTGCTCTGTGGGGGCAGCACCTGGCTTTGTGCTCTTCCCTGAAGGAGGCAGTAGATCCAGGTTTCCTAGAGAAGACATACATGCTCTCAGGAGAATGGCCCACCATGGCCCCACTCCCTGCCAGCCACAGAGCTCAAGACATACCAAAGAGCACGTCTTCAGGAAGCCCATCACCCAGCACCTCAGCACGGCTATACTGAAGGCTCCGGTACTGGCAGATGTTCTGTGCCACCACTCTACTAACCAGCTGTTTGGCCTACAGAAAACACAGCAGGACACCTACTGGCCACACACCTGTGTCAGCCAGGGAGACCAGAAGCCTATGAGAGCTCTGAAAAGGCCCTCCAGAAGGACAGGCGAGACAGAAGAGAAACTACCTGCTCTGCACTGAGCCGGATCCCCAGGGTGAGGAGGACCCTCTCCAAGTCTCGCCTGTGCAAGTAGCCACACCAGTTGGCATCAAAAAACACAAAAGCCAGAAGGCAGTCCAGGGGAAGCACAGCTGACGGATCCAGCTCCTTAGGCTACAAAGAAAGCAGAGAAACAGGCTTTCCAAATAGTTCTCAAGGCTAAGGTCACGATACACACACAGCCAGGCCCTGGGTTGACAGCAACAGGTAGACCTCATAAGTAGAGGACTGGAGCTGGGGCTACAGCTTCTGTGGGCATGTTCCCAGAGCATGACTGTGCTCCCTCATCAGACCTCTCCGATCTACCCTGACAGGGAAAGTGCAGTACTCTCCAGGAGTCAGGAACCACAGTTGGTCTCTTGTCTAGGGAAGAGGTCACTGGTCAGCAACCCTCACCCAGGAAGGGTCAAGCTTCCCACCACCAGGTACAGGAGGAGACAAGGTCTCACCATGTCCTGAAGAGAAGAATATTCCATCTCTGACTGGTTTGAGGCAACAGAACGAACCTCCGTCTCCTCTAGCTTTGCTCCTGCTACAGAAATCCAAGCTCAGCATCTAGCAAGGACGATGGTCTACACCCCTAAGAGCAGCGGTTCTCAACCTTTGGTTTGTAAACCTGTTGGGCTCAAACAACCCTTTCACAGGGGCTGCATGTTAGACAGCCTGCATAGCAGACACTTGCATTTCAATTCCTAACAGTAGCAAAGTTACAGTAATGAAGTAGCAACGAAAGTAATTTTATGGCTGGGGGGTCACCACAACATGAGGAACTGTATTAAAGGTTGCAGTATTAGGAAAGTTGAGAACCACTGCCTAAGAGGAAGCTACCACAGCCAGCCCCAGAGAGCCACTACCCCGAGACACACCAAACTCCTCCTCTCCATCATCCCTCAGAAGCAGCAGGTCTGGGTCCAAGGCCATCTCACAGAGGTCCTCAGCTGCCTCAGCCCGGGCCTTCTCCTCCTCTTCTCCCCCTGAAGAGGGCCGTTTGGGCAGAAGCCCATCCTCCTTCTAGAGAAGCAGACCAAGGTGGTGAGGAGCAGGACTCTTGTAATGCCAGCAGTTGCTAACACTCAAGTATCAGCGGGGTGTTCTGTGCTGGACACTGGTGGGCACTCTATGACCCCACGTGCTCATGGGTATTTAACCATACCAGGACACAGATCAGCGAGGGCACATGTAGACCCCTGAGATATTTCTCAGGAGTCAGTCTTAGTTGTACAAATAATTAAGCCATTACGTGTACTTGGCATATTTGGACAAGAAAGCCAAGTTACATTTTAGAAATGGCTAAAAACCAGTTTGTCCACCTAACTTGTCAGGTAGTCCTAACTCCTGAGCATTGGCATTTCTATGCTGCCATGGCTTATCAGACACACTTACCTCCCTCTTCAGGGCCACTTCCCTCCCCCTGGACATACCACTTCCTAGCTGTGTGGCCACATGCAGAGATTCATGTTCCTGAGCCTCGGCCCATCCCCAAAGACTGAGTAATGTAAAGGAGCAATGCAACCAGACATGCAAAGTGCCTAGAACAGTGCCTGGCACACACGTGAGGGGTGAGGGGCTTGACTCATACTAAGCATGACAATGTGTGGGCCTTGGTCCAGCCCAGGGCTGAGAGCAGTACTCACCAGTGGGCTGTCTGACTCAGCAGCTGTGCCCTCATTCTGTACCTCATCCTTGGACACCTTCACTGCCTCCTCTTTGACAGCCTCCTCCTCCTTGACCACATCCTCCTTGGCTGCCTCCTCCTTCTCAGGTTCAGGAGGAGATACAACTTTTTCTGGAAGGCTCAGCAGCATCTTATAAATTCTATAGCCAAAATCCCTCTGCAGCATCTCTACAAAGAGCTCGGCCAACACCACGACCTGTCAGAAGAGGTGCAGGGACCATGGCATCAGGGAAGAGGACAAGTATGTCACTCTCCCTTCGTCACACTCAAGCTCTCCTGCACTTGCCTCAAAAGAGATCCTTTCTTTTGGCCTCCGATCTTCCACAATTCCATAGAGAGACAGGTTGACACAGCCAGGACGTGCCATCACAGCAGGTTCTAGAGGAGGCGGAGGTGCCTCTGGGAGATCGGTGTCCACATCTTGCTGTGTGGTGGCCTCCGTTGTCTCTGTGTTCTGTTTAGAAGTGTCTGCTTGCTCTGACACATCAGGAGCCTGCTCGGTAGCCTCTGCTTCCTATGACAATAGCTCAGCTGTGACCCCCTGAGCCCTGAGCTCAGGGTACATACTTTTGAGATGGGGGCTCATATAGCTGAGGCTAACCTCAGATTCACTATGAAGATGAAATCAACTTTGAACTCTGGGTCTTCTTTTCTCTACCTCCCCAGTGTGGGAGTTACAGGATTGTGCCACCATGCCCAGCTTCCCTGCATTTTCATATGGCCCAGCCTTACCCCTGATGCCTCCTGCGGTTGCGGAGCTGCCTCTGTGGCTTTCTGTTGGCACAGTGCCTCCCACTCCTCCAAAGTGGGCATGATGGTCCATACGTCTGGCAGGTACACCACTACTGTGTGTAACTGCCGGGGCGGCCCTGGCTGCAAGTACTGAAACTCGGCAAAGCGCCACCTGGTCACAGCAAAAGGAAAAGAATGCCCTCAACTGTGGCATACTTAGGTGTCGCACTCACAGACAAGTACCTGTGTTTCAGCCAGCACTCCATGCATACATGCTGCATGCCAAGCCATGAGTACAGACACAAAGCCACACGCCAAAGCCTCAGTGGTTAGGCACCAGGGAGACGCAGTAAGCAGATAGCACACAGGAGCACTAAGGCATTAAGGAGTACTGGGTGTAGCTTGGGGGTCAGCTGCCATCAGTGCTCACAGCCCTGGGCTCTCAGTCATCTGTGAGCAATTAGGAGTGGGCAAGCATGAGCTGTGGCAGGAGAGAACCTAGAGGGCAGAAGGCAGGCTCCTGACACCCCACAGCGAGCTGGCCACATGGGGAAGGCCACTCACCATTTGGTGCAGGTGCTCAAGTCAATGCCAGTCTGGGCTTGTGCACAGCGGATGGCTGTGCGCACCAGCACCTGTGGGTCTGCCTGGGGGTCGAGGCCATCCAGGGAAGGAGACCACTCACCCCCAACCAGCACTGCCTCTTCTTCTTTCCGGCCCAGCAAAAACTGCAGAGAGATTGGGAATAAGGAAACATGGCCTGCATCTCCCACAGTGAGGCAAGGCTGCTGCCCAGCAAGAAGTGAGGCAGCAAGAAGTAGTTAAGGCCACCACCTAGGGCTCTAGGGCCATTCACGCAAACCAGCCACCTGACGCCTCTTCAGAGGAAGCATCTCTATACTGTCCTGTATAAAGTGAGGGCCTTCAGCTCTGAAACCCCGAGTTTCTATGTTAATGCACAGAAGCCTAGCTGCTGAAAATGTGGCAGATAGACCAGCCAGCACATCTTGCCTCCTGTGAGCCAGTTCTTACCTTTAGCTGCTTCAGAGGATGCTCTGGTGTCTCCCTTGGCTCAGCCATGTCATCTACAAACAGCATGCAGCAGCGATAGAACTCCTCCAGGCCCGGGGAGGAGAGCAGCAGCACCTGTGCAGAGGAGAAGGTGCTCAGCCACACTCTGTCCTAGTAAGGTGACACGTCACAAGAGCCCAGTCAACTGACCTTGGAACTGTAAGTGGGGTCACTGTCCTCAGGGCTGGGCTCAGCACCAGTGTCTGGAGCTGCCTCCTTCTCTGAAGAGATCTGGATCCGACTTGGGTGGTGGAGGGAAAAGGGCTGGCCCAGAGGGAAGGCTGACAGCCAGCTCAAGTGAACGGAAAGAAAATCTGAGGGGACCAACAGGCTGCGGTAACGTCGCTGCAGTTCGAGGAAGTCACAGGTGGGACTGTAGGAAGACAGCGAGGGAATCCACTGAGCAGACACTTCAGCATTGAAGGAGGGGCTGGACGGACTGCTCAGAGCGTAGGAGCACTTACTGCCCTTACAGAGGGTCTAGGTTTGACTCACAGAGCCTACACGGCGGCTCACAACTATCTGCAACTTCAGTCCTAGAGGATCTGACACCCTCTTCTGACCTCTGTGGGCACCAAGCACACATGTGGTACACTTACATACATACAAATAGGCAAATCACTCATAAACTTTTTTTTTTTTTAAAAAAAAAAAGGGTTTGTTTGTGTTTGTTTGTTTGTTTGTTTGTTTTTAACAAATCTGCAGGGCCAGCAAATGGCTTGTAGTGGGTAAGGTTTTTGCATGCAAAGGTAGAAGGAGAGAACCAACTTTAGAGTTGTTCTCTGATTCACATCCGTGCACTGGCAGGTATGTGTGCCCCCCCCTCCATACACTGACACACTGACTGACTGAATGAATGAATGAATGAATGAACAAATTAGCAAAAGACTACAACAGCATTTTATTCAGCTTGAGAAATAAGGACTCCATAAGGGATTTCCCAATGGGTAAGGATGGACCCTATATGATTACTTAATTTATAAATCCCCATAACAAAGAAAGCCAAACTGAGAAAGAAAAAAAAAGTCACAATACATGATACAGTAATAATTATGGCCTTTTTTAAAGGGTTTATTTTAATTATGTATATCTGTGTACGGGTATGTACACATGTGTGCAGGTTCCCAGAGGCCAGAGGCATCAGATTCCTCTGGAACTGGAGGTTAGAGGCAGTTGTTAGCTGCGTCATGTGGGTGCTGGAACTAAACTCATGTTCTCTGGAAGAGCAGTATGGTACCCTAACCACTGAGCCATCCCTCAAGCCCCAGAAATGGTCATGGTCTAGATAAACAACTCACTAGTAAGTAACAAAATTCTCAGGTACCTAGAAAAAACTGAAACCTCCCATGACACATCCTTCCCTGAAACATAAACACACGTGACATGCAAGCCTAGGGAAAGGATCCTACCAGCCGAATTCAATCCCTGGAACCCACATGGTGGAAGAAGAGAACCAACTCCTCAAAGTTTCCCCCGACTCACACAGTAGCCCACACACATGAACACACACTCATGAAAAGCACGAAATGTAAAAACGTTCTTTACAGAGTTCTTTTCATTTCATTAGAAATGAAAATGTCAACAGCACTTTCACTAGTAAAACCATAATGGAAAGGTGTGAGGGCCAGGAATACTGGTGCACACCGTTAATCCCAGCAATCTCCAGGCAGAAGCAGGTGGATCTCTGAGTTCGAGGCCAGCCTGGTCTACAGTGTGAGTCCCAGGACAGCCAGGGCTAACAGAGAAACCATCTAGAAAAACAAAAACAACAACAAAAAGAAAAGGTGTATGAAGACAGTGTTGGCAAAAGGAGAGAAAACAAGGGCTTTGTGCCTGCATCATAGTGACTGTGTAAGTGGACACAGCCTCTGAAAGTGAACTGGTAATGGCTATCGAAATGAGAAACCAGGCCAGGTATGGTGGCACTTGCCTTCACCTTTAATCCCAGAACTCAAAAAGAAAATTTTCTGGCATCGTAGCTCACATCTGCAGTGCCAGAGCGAAGGGCAGAAACAAGCAGCTCCTAGACAACTGAGCCTGCCTGGCAACTCCCAAGCCAGTCTCTGTCTCCAAAGCAGAAAGCTAGTCAACACCTGAGCAATGATTTCTGGATGGTATTGTCTGGCCTCCACACATGCACCCAAACACACATGTGAATCCACACGTGGGAACAAATGTGCATGCAGACACACAGAACAAGACTCACTAATGTGCATTACACAGAACCTACTCGAAGATACATCAAACCGTGCACAGCAGGTTCCCACAGATTGGTCGGTTAGTTTTAGAAGGGGCCGCCAGCCTACCCACATTCTCATGTGTCCAAATAGACCTTATCTCATTTACCCAGAAATCACTGCTTGTGCAAGTCTACAGGCCTTCCCAGCCTTTACTTACCTGTCTACAGTATAGGGAGTGAGATGAACCCGGTAAGGAGGCAGGTCATGCCTAGGTTTCTTAGCACCCCAAGGCTCTCCGCCAGCCCGCTGTTTGCGTTTCTTCGAGTCATAGTCATCACTGGAGGTTGACCCAGCACCAGAAAAAAGAAACCATACTGTTACACATGTATTCAATATATAAAGAACTAGAAAATACCTGAATCCTCAACATTAAGGAATGAATACAGGAGCTGGAGAGATGGCTCAGTAGTTAGGAGCACTGGCTGCTCTTCCAGAGGTCCTGAGTTCAATTCTCAGCAACTACCTGGTGGCTCATAACCATCTATATGGGATCTGATGCTCTCTTCTGGCACGCAGGTGTACATACAGATTCGTATCTCATATACATAAATAAATCTTAAAGGAAAAAGAAATGAACGCAGGTAGTGTGTAGCTCAGTGGTAGAACATCTACTTAACCTATGAGAGGCCCTGGGTTCCAGTCCAGCACCACACACATCAAAAAGAAGCTGTGCTAGCAAACATGTGATGGATTATTAATAGTTTAATAATATAAATGGAGGCTGGAGAGATGGCTCAGAGGTTAAGAGCACTCACTGCTCTTCCAGAGTCCTGAGTTCAATTCCCAGCAACCACATGGTGGCTCACAACCATCTGTAATGGGATCCGATGCCCTTTTCTGGTGTGTCTGAAGACAGCGACAGTGTACTCATACACATAAAATAAATAAATACATTCTAAAAAATAAAATAAAAATAAAACCACAAGGTACAGCATATATACAAAAGGCTATTATAAGAAAAAAAGAACAGCTTTAAAATACTGAAAGATGAGCCAGCAAGACGACTTAGCAGATAATGGCACTTGCCAAAGAGCTTAGTGACCTAAGTTTGATCCCAGAAACCCCATGGTGGGAGATACAAGTCATCTGATCTTCACACATACACACTCAACAATAAACGTAAACATTTTTTTAAGTGTAAATGTCATGGCTAGAGACAGGCTCCAGAACCTTTCCCTGTTGAGCATCCTTAGCTTAGTGTTTTAGATTTTTATTATGTTTTATGCATGTGCACAAGCATGCCAAAATACACGTGCAGAATTGGTTTGCTCTTTCAACTATTTGGGTCCCGTCCAGGGATCAAACTCAGGTCATCAAGTTTAGTGGCAGGTGCATTCCCCTGCTGAGCCATCTCTCCAGCTCATGTTTTAGAATTTTTGAGACAGTCTTCTACTCTGTAGCTCAGGCTGTCTCAAATTTGCCATGTAGCCCAGGCTAGCCTTGAACTCCTTCATGGCCATCAGTCCTCTAGCTTGTGCTCACAAGTATTGGGTTTAAAGATATATACCACCAATCCTGACTTAAAGTAATTTTTATTTTTGTTTTTCAACACAGGATTTCTCTGTGTATCCTTGGCTGTCCTGGAATTTACTTTGTAGACCAGGCTAACCTCAAACTCACAGAGATCCACCTGTTTTTGCCTTCTAAGTGCTGGAATTAAAGGCATGTGCCACCATGCCCAATTCAATTTTTTTAAAGAATAAAAATGTTTTTAACTGGATAAAAAGGAGGCTGGAAAGGGAGCTGGAGAGATAACTCAGTGGTTAAGAGCACTGCCTGCTCTTCCAGAGGTCCTGAGTTCAATTCCCAGCAACCACATGGTGGCTCACAACCATCTGTAATGGGATCTGATGCCCTCTTCTGGTGTGTCTGAAGACAGTGACAGTGTACTCACATACATAAATAAATAAATCTTTTTTAAAAAAAGAAAAAAAGAGGGGAAAACAAAACAATACCTTTTGCTCCAGTAATTCTACACTTGAAAAGCTATTCTAAGAAATTGGGGGTGGGGGAGGAATATAAAGCAAAACTACAAAGCCATATAATAGAGTTCATGCATCCTGACAACTGAATTTAGTGGGTATAATGATTTAATCACTAAGGCAGTCACCAAGATGATGCTTCAGGAGAGTCCTAATTTTTAGTGCTGTAGCCACTGCTAACCTGAACTCACTCCAGTAAATACCACTCACCCATGGTCATGTAAGCAGCCCTAAATAACAAACTAATGCAGTGAGCCCTAAATAACAAACAAATGCAGAACGGTAGACTCGTGAGAGGGAGCATTTTTCTGCCGGGTGTGTTCTCCAGTAGGATGCCCGTGCTCCGGTGGGATGGCCCACGCCTGCAGCATTCAGGTATCATTACTTGAACTTAGTAGGTTACAAAACAAAGGGTTCTAAGGTAAGCAGGTAATGCTAGGGAGTGGGAGGAGGGGAAGACTGGGGTAGTATGACTGAGATACATGTATGCATCATGAGATTGTCAGGGAAAATGTGGACTATTCTTTTTTAAGAGAGGTAGAGGGGAAGAGCGTTCAGAGCAGGAGGACAGGAGGCCAAATGGGGGACGAGGGTGTAATTGAAATGTACCTAGATATGTGACAGGTGTGAGAGAATTAACCTTTAAATAAGATCATGCTACAGTGTGAGGAAATGTCTAAACAGAAACAAATACCTTGAATATCACAGACCATGTACTAGAAAGAAACTAGCAAGGTCCCAGGAAGGTACAACAGGTTTCCTGTGCAAAAATCACTTCTCAAACTCTTTTTTTCTTTTTTCTTTTTTTTAGATTTATTTACTTTATTGTATATGAGTACACGTATCCCATTACAGGGTTGTGAGCCACCATGTGGGTGCTGGGAATTGAACTCAGGACCACTGGAAGAATAGTCAGTGCTCTTAACCACTTGAGCCATATCTCCAGCACCCCAAACTCTTACCTTACCGTCAACAGTAGGACATCAAAGAAAGCTAGAACTTTAACTTTCAATGTTGCTATTCTGTTTGTCTTTTGTTTTGAGACAAGGTCTTAAGTAGCTTGGGCTGGCCTTCCATTCCTAATCATCCACAGAGCCAGCAGGAAACACATTAGTGGTGGGAGCAGCAGAAACCTGGCCTGTCTAAAGACCTCAGCTGCTCATGAGAGCAGTCCAGTAGCAGCGTTATTCTGTAGCTCAGAGCTGGGAGTTTAACATAAAGCTGGGCTAATGGGCAAACCACCCATGTGGTCAAATCCTTTATAAATTGGCAAATTTGTCTCAGAGTGACTGATTCCTGATGCCCCTCTTCCTACTCAGTATGTTCTCTAAAAGCTGTAACTCTGAAGCACTTTGTCTAAATACACTGCAGGTGGTGCACCAGGGCCTGGCAATCAAATTCAGCTGGCAGCCACAGCTGGAATTTCAACTGAAAGCGGCAGGCCCACAGTCAATGGTTTCCAACCAGGTAACATAAACCCTCAAGGTACTTGCTATGGTTCTGTACTGGAGGCTTTCATAAGCTCACAGGACAGAGAAGCCCAGGAGGATACACTAGACAAACATTATAGGTGCAACCCATGTCTGAGTTTAGGAATGGAGAAGGGAACCAAAGGGTTCAAAGAGGAGGCGACATAGAGCACAATGCCAGGCGATCTGCACGGGGTCCACAGCAGCCTTTCTCAGAGAACAGATGCTAGCTTCTGCACAGGGACTGGCTATGCCACCTCCACTCAACTCTCCTCAGGTTATGCCATGCTTATACCAAGTCTTTCCCACTGAACTGCTTCTCAGCTCTTATCAGCATGTGGGAGACAGGGTGGTTCCCTTTTTGTAGTTATTTCAAAGAAATCACAGCACAAGGGAACTTTCTCCAGTGATCTTACAAAGGCAGATGCTATGAGATCAAAAATGTATAGTCAAGATTCTGACATTTCAATATAACTCGGTTTCACCTCAAGATTTCTATCAAAAAACAAAACACGTTCAAGGCAACACATAGATAAAGGTAGAACAGAAATAAAACAGAAGGCAGGTGATGCTGCTTGTGTAAATTAGGTAATGGCTTGAAGATTCATTTTATTTTTCCACTTCCTTTGCATATATTGAATTTTCTATTATAAGAAGCCAAACAAAAACTCTCAAGGAGAGTGAAGCACAAAGGAAATATGAACTTGAGACACAATGAACATGCTCCTGGAAATTCCCCAAATTTGCAGATGATAAAAGGACCACGGATGTCTCAAGTGCCTAACTAGACCATGCTAGTTCCACATTAAGGCCAAGAAAAGTGTTGGCACAGAACAAATCCTGAAATTCCGAATATATTGTAGCCTCTGTGTTGTAACACTGTTACACAAAGTGCACACAAAGAAGCCATCTTAAATTAGGAAATAAAACATTTTGCAACAATCCCTTCTTTGATGTTACTATTTTCTTGTAACAATTCTTGGTATCTCTGTGTTAAATACTAGAAACAAAGGGGAAATTGTATACTTTTTAACTATCTGAGGCTGAGGAGCTGGCTCAGTGGGTAAAGTCAATTGCTACCCATAAGGATCCCAGCACCCGTGTCAAAGCTGACACAGTCTGTGATCCCAGCCCTGGGGCAGACAGGAGGATCTCTAGACCTTGCTGACCAGTCAACATAGCCTAAATGGCAAGCTCTATTGAGACTCAATCTCTAACAAAAGCAAACAAAACCCAGCAGAGTGCAGCAGAAGACACTTAGCATCAACCTGGCTCTGCATAAACCTCGATACAAATTCATAAAGCACACACATACACATGCAGACACAAAGTAACTCACAACCAGAAAGTTAAAAAAAAATGAATGAATGCATAAGCAAGCTAGGTATGGGTATGATGCCACACATCTGTAAGCCCAGCACATAGGAGGTAGAGGAAAGAGAATCAGGAATTCAAGGTCATCCTTAGCTACATTCTGAGTTCAAGGCCAGCCTAAGCTACATAAGACTTGATCTGTGGGTGAACACACCTATAACCCCAGCACTAGGCAGGAAGGGGGCTCTCCATCAGGTCAGGCTGCACTACACAGTGAGACCCTGTCTCAAAAGGGCAAAACAACAAAAACTGTCAATGTGGCATTTTGAAATATAAACCATATTAAATCTCAGCTTTGCAGAGGTAGTGTATAAAGTTACTGTATTTGTTAAGTATGATTCAATGTGTCTGCCTTTCAGAGAAAAGGGACTAGACTCTGTCCACAGAAAGAGATGTTAGTGTCAACAGGCATCAAAAGTATAACATGGTCCCTAGAGGAAAATGTAATGCCTGTTCATCCTCTTACCTTCGGCCCTGGTCCAACCTTCCATGAGGACCCCGAGCAGGAAATCTGTTCAGGTGGCTCAGGTGAAGTGTGTGGGATGTCTGGAAGAGACTCAGAGCTGAAGAAAGGAAATGGCCGGTGACTCAAAAGCCCTAAAACCCCGTCCAGCTTCCTCCTCCTCTTCCTGTGTAGAGAAGTACCCCCTTCTGTTCTGAGAGCATCTATATGAAAGGAACTGGTCCTTTACTCCAGACTACCCCACAAAGCCACACCCCCACTTGCATGCCACCAGTACTCACGCTTCTGAGGGAAAAGTGGGGGAATTCGGTGAGGCTGAAAGATCAACTGGGGCTGAGCTCCCAGGATCCCTTGCTTCTGGCCCAGAGCTGCCACATGCAGAAGGGGAGGTGCTGGAGACTTCAGTAAGGGCTAAAGGAAAATAGCAAGTTCAGGGGATCCCCAGGTTGATACCATGAAGAAACATCTATCCCACCCCCTCAACAAAAGGGAGAATTGTGCCCAAAAGTCAGGCCACAGGAGGTCCTCCTCCCCTTCCCATTGCAGTGGACATGCTAAGGAGAGAAAAATACCTGGTTGGAGAGTGTCTGCACCTTGACAGCATTCCAGGGCACTGCCTGGCCTGGGTTATATGCAGCCTTCACCAGCACCTTTTCACCCAGCTGGGGTAGTCGGCCCTTCACCACACTGCCAGCACACAAAACCAGGAGGCCCCATCAGGAGGCACCCTGAACAAGTTATCCTGACTGCCCCCCAGGAAGACCTTCTCCATCAAGATTTTTCATACCTTGCAGTAAAATAGCAAAGCAATGGCTTTAAAGAGGGGGCCCACCAGCATGGAGACAGAACTGAATCCAACAACCATGCCCAGAAGAGACTAGCCTCATGCCTACCTTAGCTGGAAAAAGACTTCTTCATCGACCACCCCAAAGTAGTCATGCAAGCTGGTAACAATGCCAGTGAAGACCCGCTGCTTCTCCCCACTCTGCAAGAGAAGGATAGGTCAAAAGCAACAGGAAGTGACCTGAACAAAATCAGGCTATGCCACCAGGGCCTCATCTCTAGCCACAGGGACCTGGCTCGTGGTATCACAGGAAAATTCACATGGAAAGAAACATGGTGGGCACATCCTATCTATGAAGAAGAGAGAAACAAATTCTTGACTTTCATCCAAAAGGCACCAAAAGATCTCTCTAGAGCCAGATATTCAAGATTCCCCAACCTAAAAAGTGTCTGAATTCCCCAACATTGGCTTACTACCAGGACAAAACAAAACCAAACAAACAAAAAACCAGGGATGTTGACCATTGTAACACAAGAAACAACACACACCAGACACCCAAACATACTAGGGTTGCCCCAAAGGGAAACTCACTAGAAAGGGCACCCAACATACCTGAAGGTGCCTGGCATTTTGGGACAGGTCTGTGGCCACCGGAGGAGTAAGTAAACCAGGAGGAGGGCCCAAAAGAGATGTTGAAGCCGCGCCTACAGGGACAGAGAAGCAATCTCCAGAATTGCACCTACTACCCTAAGCACCAGAAGATAGTCAGAGGATCTTGTAAACCCAGAGGTCTAGGTGGCCCCAACCAGCTACTCACACATTCAGGGAAATACCCATGAGCCATACTTTAGGAAACTGAGCCTAGAGCATATTCTTAGTGTAATCAGTAAAGAGGTAAGCACCTGAGAAGTTCCGTCCCCCTGGAAGTGGGTTGATCCTCTGGCGCTTAAACTGGGACATTTGGAATGCTGTCCTTTCAAGGTCTTGGGGGGAACCTTCAATCAAAAGAGAAAGAAGTTAACAGCTCAAGTGGAAAACTTCCATCTATTATGGGGGTGAGAGGTGAAAAATCTTAATGAAGTAAAGCTTTTATGGTGAAGAGGTGGGTCCTAAAATGGAGGGATAGAGAGGAGGAAATGCAATAGGTAATTACGTTACTCCAGTTTGCTCTCACAATAATCTAGTGGTGGGTACTAGTGACATGCTGGTTTACAGACAAGGAAACTGGAGCTTTGAGATCAGGAGATTTGCCCAAGGCCACAAAACCAGGTAGTGACAGCGGGACTCACACCCAGATCTCCCAACAACTTAGCACTCCTTTCAGTACGCCACTGGCACCCTTAAGAGGCTGGCGGAGTGAGGGGCTGGAAGAGCTCCGGTGACATTCATTCATTCAAAAACATCCGCCAAAACACTCCACGCAGGGCCGGGGCAAAAAAATGGAGGTGTGAGTAGCGGGGAGGTGATGCGGGCCCTCTTCCCGGAAGCCCGCCAGGCGTCCTTTCAGACCGGCTGGTAGGAAGGGAGCTGTCCAGCCGGCCCTCGCCAAGCGGCCCGCACGCCGCTCCCTCCTCCTAGGTCCCGACCCTAGGCTCCAGCCTCCGCAGCCGCCTGCGCAGAGGCTTCCGGGCCGGGCCACCGAGAGGCCACCGTGGGAGGACCACGGCGCGAGGTTTCTCCTCCTCCCGCCCGCCCCCAGGGCCGAGGCCGTTGCCAGGGAGACGGAGCTTGCAGTCCAGAGGGGGCTCGGCTCTTTCCGCGACTGGCGCATCTTCGCTGTTCGGACCCCGCGGCCTCGCCACCCGAGAGAGACTGAGAGGCGGAGGCGCAGCGGGAGGCCCCCAACCCACCTGCGGGCCAGGGCCACGACACCAGGGGGACAAAGACACCCGGAACCACCGCAGCTGCTGCTGCCACCACCACCGGAAACGCCTCTCCGGAAGAGCGACCACTGGTCGGAAGCTGCCACTCTCCCGGATATGGTACCTCCCTCTTCTACATCGAGCTCTCCCTTCCCCCACACCAGCCTGCCATCCCGCTCCAACTGTGGAACGGAAGTGCGCCTTCCCAGATCCGATAATGCCTTCGGAAGCTGAGCTCCGTGGTGTCCTCTCTCAAGTGTCCCATCAGAAAAGTAGGCTCGAACCATTGGTTCCTGGTCTCAAAATGACTGGAACTGGACCCCTCCCTCAAACACAAGGAAGGGACTACCACTTACACACCCTGCTGTCCTCTTCTGACCACCAAGACTACAGCAGCAAAAGAAGCAGCGCCTCCATTGGCTCGAGGAGCATACCTACTCAGGGGCCATTGCCAGGGGATATTCTTATAACTAAAGCCAATGACCACCCCATCCCTATTCCTGCCCTTTTATTGACTGCACCACCAGCAAGGAGTAAGCATATCAGAACTCTGTGCCCAAACTCTCAAATATGAAATGTACAAGATCTCAATACATGGATTATCCAAAATCTTGCCAGAAATGTGGCTATTTTCACAACTATTAACAATAGCCACCCCACCCCCCTTAACCTCTGACCTCCCGTCTCTCACCACGCTTGTCTGCCTCCAGAAGCACACCCTTCCCGTTCACTTAACAGTCACAGCACACATTGAGAACATTTAATGTTACTTTATCCTCCTAACAAGCTTATGAGGTAGGTAAGGCGGGCATCATCCCAAGTAGGACGCTGTGGCTCAGAAATTAAGAGACTTTGCTATGGTCTAAACTCCAGGATAGAACACAGCATCTTAGAGTTGACCTTGCAAGTTATTTGTTGTTCCTCACAATGTTCTTGATCTTCCCCCATCCCTCATTTAGTCTTCAAGGGCTGTGCGCCAGAGCCGTGACTCACTACAAAGGTACCCAAAGCAGTGTCACTCTTGGTCCCAGGGCTGCCGTCTCAGGTATGAGGAAGAAATTAGAAATCCACATCAGTAACTGTTCATTGTGAAATGAAGATCAGTGCCATCCTTCCAGTGACACCCAAAGCACCAAGCCTTTGGACGAATGATTCCATCAGACGATTGCATCTGGGCAGTAGAAAGTCCAGCAAAGACTGCATAAACATACATCTGCAGCATGCTGACACAGTCCCATACTCAACATGCTCTGTGAGCACCTGATAAATAAGTCAGTTCACATTGTCTAAGCCCAGAGATTTCTGACGAGGAGGAAGAACCCAGGAAGAGTGTTGGAACTGCACTCAAGGGCCTCTTGGGGAACCAGGGCTCCTTGCCCCGATGCTTAGAGAAGGACTTGGCCTTCACCTTGAAGAGGAGCAAGCACCAATAGCTTTTCCTGGCAGTGCAGAGAAGCAGCAGTAAGCCAAAATGTAAGGGACTTCTTGGCAAATCCCCTCTACCCAAGGTCACCAGGTACACCGAAAGGTCATACAGAAAGATTTTTAGCTCGAGGCTTCTTAACCACCAATGTTGGAATAAAGGTCTTCCGTTGGGAATGGCAGGAAATCCTTTCAGAGAGGTTCCTGAACTCCATCCTATAGAAAAGCAAAGGAAGATTAGACTAGAAGGGGGGAAAAAAAAAAACAGGCATATGAAGCATTGCTTAGCTTCTGAAGAGAAGTTGTCAACCACGACAGACTTCATCTACAGTAAAATAATTTGCCTATGTGTCTACCTCACCAGCCCCTAAATTTCAGTGTTAAGGAGTGAGTGAGGGCTTGACAGAAGAGGATGAACATACTGCCCGAAATCTGGCTGTGACTTTGGGAAAGCCACTGTCCCCAATCCCATGCCACCTTCCGTCCCTTCACCAACAAATGGGGCATCTTAACTACTCTTGTTACTTGAAGCATCTTCTCCTGTACTTTGTCTTACCAATTCCATAGGGACTAAGATGACAACTGTCAAGACAGGACAATATCAACCTCCTGGCCTATCAGTCTCTCCCCCACTGACTTAACCTGAATCAGGCACAAGACTCACCTGGGTCCAGAACAATCAGGGGGAACAGGAGACTCAGGAAGTCGAGGGCTCCTCCAACGGATCCGATTAAGCAGAACCTTGACCTTATCCCAGTGGGAAAGATCCTGCTGAACAGAGAATAAGGGCCCATCACACAAAACATCTATATACTATACATCCGTAATGAAGCTACCAGGAACGTCACTGCCAGAGCAAATCACCTGCTCCAAACAGGAATCCTGTCATTTCCCTAAAGCTCTGATTTGGGGGGCACTTACACATTCCCACGTCCCCCCACCCTGCACCATTCTACCAACTGTTCCACATATAGCCATCACTACCTTGTGTCCCTGGGAGGGTGGAAGGATGTGGGTTGGTTCCAGCAAGGCCTCCGGCAGCCTGGAGGGGTTGGCGACAAGCACCCCCACCTCTGGGAGTGAAGCTGCCTCTGCACCTTCTGAAAGAGAACTACATCATCTGGGGCCAGAAACAAGCAGGAAGAAACCCCACTATGTTACATTTCAGGGGTATGCTGATGGGACCCCGGGCAGGCACATTGGCAGCAGAATGCAAAGGAAGATTCAGCTGCCCCTTACCTGGGTCCTTTGTCTGGCTCAGCTCCTCTCTGTGCCCCTGGACTCTATTGTCTGGGATATGCGATGATGAAAGAGCTGGAGCCAATACTTCCTCCTCAGGATCCTGAGGCAGGCGAGAAGGAACAAGCAGAGATTCACTCAAAAGCTGAGGCTGTTTAGAAGGCATTCATGCTCCAGGGGGTCCCACCCTTCCCCTATTTCCCTCCCTAGCTGACCTGGCCACCTGCACCTGTCCACCACTCACCCTAGAGGGTCTCTGGGTCTGCAGCTGCAGGTACAGCTGCTGGAGCCTCGCCATCTGCTCCAGCACAAGGCACAGGTGTTCCAGGTAACGCAAGCCCTGCCCTGGAAGGCAGGTACAGACTCCAGACTCCATATTACCAACCTATGGGACACATTAAGGTAGGAAGACCTTCAGAGTCAACCAAAACTCCCATTCTGGGTAGTCAGGCTGTGCTAAGCCAACGAAATGGGACACAGCAGACAAGCTAAGAAAGACACACTTGGCTGGCTTCCCCAGTGGCTAGCAGCTGAACATGGCACCCATACCTGTCTGCCTCCTCTGTGGGGGTGGTTACATACTGCTGGGTGCGAAGTGAGACAAAAAGTAATGACACAACCATCAATTAGGAGCAAGGAATGCCCCACCCCGAGAGAGCTCCAGGGAAAATGGGGGGGAAGGGTCCCCATGAGCCACACCTCAGGGCTTTCTCCACCCCACTTTAGCCAAGATGAATACTTGCCTCCTTTGCTTCTTCCAGATCAGCCTCTAGCTCGGTGTCTGCCTCCGTGGACTCCTGTTCTCCTACAAAGATGGGCACTCCACCTACAGGTTTGTTCAGCAACTGCAGGGAGCCGTGCCGCCCAGACAAGCTGGGAACCTCTCGAGATCTCTCCAGCACTTGTTCCAGCTTCTGTCTGGCCAGCAGCCGGTCTAGCTGGGCAGGAGGCAGCTCAGGGCTCCCCATGGGCTCAAGGTTCAGAGAATCTTGAGAAAGTCCTGATAAGGTAGCCAAGGAGCTGTCTCCAACCACCATCTCCATGCCTGAGTCCTGGGAAGCCAATTTCAGAAGTGGCATCTGTCTCTCCAGACCTCTCAGCTCATTCTGTCCCTCCCTGAAGTCCAGTGAACACCCGTGAGTTTTGTCTGGTATCCGTCTGTAGGTGCAAGTGACTCCTGGCACCACACAGCCTTGTGCCAGGTCCTCAAAGGCCCCATCTGTGAGGAGAATCTGTATCAAGCTGGGCAGGATGCCCTCAACGCCCCCAGCATTCCTAACAGCTGGCAGCATTCCCTTGAGGAGGTATGTCCTGTACCAGTGGTGAACAAGGACACAGGACATCCACATCCCACTGGGATAAAGTTCCACCCTTGCTTGGAAGATGTCTAGCTAGGGTTCTTAGAACAACTGTTGACAGCCGACAGAAACCTACACTTTGAACATTTGCTAGGCAAAGTCCTTACAAGTCACTACAACCAGCAATGCAGATAGCTTAACAGACCCTTAACTAAGGTTCACCGGAAACAATCAAATCTAAGTGCCTCCGACTTCTTGGATGTGGGTGGGAGAAAGAGCACGGTGAAGGCCGGGCCTACACAGTGCTTTCTGGAGTCCCTGACACACCAGGAAGCAGGAAGAGGTATCTCCTGGAGTTTATGAGGACACTGGTAAAAATGACAGCAGCTGGGACAGGGATGTGACACTGGGAAAGCTTTCAGAGCATGCGCAAGGCACTGGGTCCCATCCTCACACTGCAAAACAGAAATAGCAGCAGCAGCAACAAAAAAATAGCAATTATAATCATTTAGGATAAGTTTGTCTTTTTAACCAAGAAAGGATGATCATGTGACAAATGGGGGAAGGTTTTGGAGTTGGATTGATGGTTCAGTATTTTAAAATACTACTTTTCCAGAAGACGTGCATTGGGTGGGCGTTGGGTTCCCAGCACCTACATAGATGTTTATAACTCCAGTTCCAAGGGATCTGAGCCCCTCTTTTGACATCCCTGGCCACTCCACACAGGTAAAACAGACAAAAGTCCAAATTTTAAACAACAAAAAGCTTTTAAATATAAATTAAAACAAAGAAGCTGCCTTTTGTTTTGTTTTTGAAACAGTGTTTTACTCTGTATCCTAAACTGCCCTGGGACTCCCACTATTTCTCCTGCCTCAGCCTCCCAAGTGCTGGGATCATAGGCAAGAATCCCCCGCCCCCTTTGGCTAGCATCCATTTATTACCACCTTTGTGCCAGGGGTTATTATGGTCTGGGTGGTCTACTGGAATCGGGCAGAAGCTTGGGCTACTTTGGCGGGAAGAGGATGCCAGCCTGTCCCCTCTGGATCAGGAAGTGTACCAGGAAGCCTATGCCCGGCAACCAGCCCCGAGAAATGGGTTTGTGGCCACCAAGGGGCTTGCAGGGCTGCTGGCTGGGGCAAGGATATCGGAGTCACCCAACCTCGGATAGAAGAAGCTTCCACGACGGGTATCAGGGGGAAAGGAGGACGGGACCAGTAGGATATGGGTGGTGGGTGATTGACCTGCAAATCCCGGAGGATCTGCACTGTGTATGGCGTCCCAAGCCTATTCACTCGACTCCTTCAAAGCAAGGAAGCGAGGGGGCGCGGCCAGTGGACGCCGCTCGAGAGGGGCTGGAGAATAGGAGACGATCCCAAGGTGGGAGGCAACGCGACTCACCCCGGCCACCAAGTCGCTCCACCGCAAAGACGCGGCGCCGGCTCAGCATGGCGTGTTCTAGACGTGGAAACCGCTGCAGCAGCACCGGAGTGATCCCGGGCGTCCTCCGAGTCCCTAGTTGCGCCGGAGCAGCTCAGCCTGCGGGTCTCTGCCCAGTTGGGCGTGGTTCCGAGACACTCCCCTCAGGGGGCGGGGCGCGGCGCGGCGCGCAGGTGGAGGGCGCTGACCCAGGCAACGTCAGTCTGGGGACTACCTTCCCTAGGCATCGTATCTGTGTCCCTGGCAGCAGAAGTGCACCAATTAAGTGCTCTTGGAGGAGTGTGTTCCCACTCGAAGACTGTAGCCGATTGGCTGCGCGGGGTCACCGCTCCCCGACACACACACACTGCTGGAGTTGCCTGTGTTTCTGCTGCTGCGGCTTGGAACCTTACTAGTGTGGAGCTGCACTGCACAACAGCCCGGAAGGAAATGGAACCCCACAGTGCCGGCGGAGGGAAGAAGGCAGACTAGGACTGCATCCGGCCTCACAGCTGTAGGACTTGAGGGCAGGTCCCTCAGCCCATCAGAAAGGGGAAAGGGTTCCCGGCCCTGGGAAAACCTACAGAGCACTCACTGCAAGGCGCTGTGTCCAGAGCTACTTAAGAACCCCTTACCCAGCCCAAGCCTCTGTCTTATCTGGGAGCTGCTGTAGGCATGTTGTGTGCAGGGTTCGGGCAAGAGGTTAACCACAGCCTGAAGGCTGAGCAGAAGTTTAAATGTTTCCCTGACCCTAGCAGCCACTATCCTTTGGCCGAGTTCCATTCCACCCTAACCCCATTCTAAAAAGGAGCCTAGGCAGCAGCTGATGGCCAACTACCAGGTGACCAGATGGTACTGGGGCTGCTAGGGAAACATCCCCTTTCTCAGAAGCCAATAAGGGCTGGAAAACCTCAGCTGGCCTCAAACGCCCTAGAGGCAGATAAGGGTGACCTGGAGGAGAGACCAGAACTCACTGGAAGTCTTCAGCCCCTCTCCTTGCTTCTTCCTAGATCCTATCCTCAAAAGATCTCCACTGGTTTCTTTGTTTCAGAGAGCCACCAACAATCAAATTTCAGTACTATAAAGCTGGGAAACTGAGCCCCCGCCCTTCCCCCGGCTCAGATGCAAGATGAGAGCTTAGTTGAGGCTTCTGTCATCTTCAGAACCTTGGTGTTTAGGTCAAGCCCTTTTCCTGCAGCATGAATTCCCAGGGCTGCTGGCTGCCCCACCCCACCCCCATGCCTGTCCTTCAAATATAATGAGGGAAACAGGATGCTGGGCCTGGCAGTACTGCCTTCTCCAAGTCTAAGAAGATCCAGAGAAGCAAGCTTCCCAGGCAAGCCAGGAGGCTCCTGCCCCAAGGTGAAACTGTAGGGAAGTAAAACAGGGGGATCCTTTGCCTGATTTCACCCTGAATTTGGAAAATGTGGGGCCCAGATTCCAAGCAGCAGTATCCATGGTGACTGGGGCAGGAATGCATCTAGAAACAGGAAGCCAGGCCAGCAGGAATGCAGTGTCTCAGCACAAAGAACCCACACACACCCCACTAAGTACACTCCCGACACTTACTCCCTCCCAGATAGGGCCCCACCCCTTTGTGCAAGGCTAGGCCAGGTCTGATCTGTCACAGCCTTCATGGGAACTGGACCTGATGTGGTGAGCTAGAATTCCTTCTGCATCTAATGTCCTGACTGAAGCTAACTCAGAACCCAGCCAGTCCTTCATTTCCCAAAGGCTCATATGTCCCTGCAGTACCTGCCATTGCCTAGGTCTCTTTTCTTGGTCACCTCCACCTGGAAAATCATGTCCCCTTTCAGTGAATTGCAAAAAAAAAAAAAAAAAAAAAAAACATCACAGCTGTACTGTTTGTGGCTGCTCCAGGCAGTCTATCCATGGCTGTGGTCCTTCTGCCTCCAGTGGGGGAAGCTCCAAATTTAGGAAGCTGGCTTCCTGAAAGCACCAAGCTTGACTAAGAGGACAAATGGAACGACATCAAGCACCCATAAACAACAGGCTCTGGTTTGGATCCTTTCCTGACTCCCTCCTCTTACTAACTAGAAGTCCTCCCTGTCCACCGTCCTTCACTTGTAGACTGAGGGTGCCAGCAAGACTTGCCGCTGAGCTGTGAGGATGCAGACGAGCACTTCAGACATCCCCAGTACATGCAGAATGCAACTCTAGAGCAGTGGTTCTCAACCTGTAGGTCTCGACCGCTTCAGGGTTGCATGGCAGATAGCCTGCAGATATTTATGTTATGATTCCTAACAGTAGCAAAATTTCAGTTACGAAGTAGCAATGAACATAATGTTATGGTTGGGGGTCACCACAACATGAGGGACTGCATTAAAGGGTCACTGTATGAGGAAGGCTGAGAACCACTGCCCTAGAGCCTCCATCATCCGTCCAGCTGTGTCACTCTCCCAGCCATTTGAAGGGAGGTTCATTACATGTTTGGGCTACTTAACAAATCTGTCATTCTTGAACTTACTCTCCAACACGCAGGAAGAAATAGAACGCAGTAGTGCCAAAGGGATGTGTGAGAGGAGGGAACCAGAGCCTGCCCAGTCCCCCTTCACTCCTTGTGGCACATTTTGGTCCATATGGGGTGTGTTGCAGGTGGGGATATGACCATATTAATAATCCGACACACCCTTTCCAACCTGTCACTGCTTCAAGTGATTTCCTAAGCATCCCCAAAGACTCCAGCCGAAGTTCCTATCACATTTGGCATTCGGATTCTCTTGACCTTAGTGCAAGTTTCCCAGCAGCCACTGCTCTAAGCTGAGCATTATCTTTGGCCATCACCCAGCTCTTAGCAGAGCATCGGTCCTAGTTCAGATGGCCACAGCTTTGAATACACAGAGCAGCCCCTTGTGTGTTCCAAGACAGCCTTAACAGCTACTGTGTTTCATATGTTTCATGATGCCACTGCAGCTACTTCCACAGTGTCTACAGGAAAGCCTGTGGGGGGGTGTGGGGGGGGTTGTTTAATCCCTCTGCCTGCCCAATGTGCAGAAGCCCAAATTCCAGTGAATTCTTCCTGTGAGCAGTTTCCCTGCAGTGAGATCACTGAACACTAGGTGACACCAAAGAGGCTACCTGTTTTCTAACCAGGAGCTCAGCCAGACCGACTCCCCAGCCAGCCAGCCTTGATCTTTTCTATAAAAATACAAACACATCTTCAGGCAGGCATCCAGGCAAAAGGGGAGATGATTACATCAAGGTATAAATTATATTCACAGGTGTCTAAGAAGGCAACGCAGTCTCTGCCAAGATTACTTTCCCAAAGTCAGTTAGCAAAGACTGCCATGAAGATCCCACACTCCAAAGCCAGCTTTGATCCCGGGTGAAAGTAAGGTTCACATGTGTCCCCTCCCCTGCGACACACACCACCACCTAAAGATGTTCTGAAATATCTTCTGAGATTGAACTTAAGGGTGGCTGATAAATCAGACCAAAAAGTAAGGGTTTGCAGAGGACCACTGTTCCCTACCTCCTCTTTGTTCAAAGGCACCTCACATGAGGCAGGATGTCGAACACCAGACACACACCTGTTGTATTTCCCTCAAATCAATGAAATCAGCAGATCAAAGGGTTTAAGTATGAGCAGACCAGCCTGGACAGAGACCTAGCTCTTGGTGGGTGGTGGATGGTACCTTGAAGTGAGTACACTGTTGGACTGTCTCAGTCCAACATACACATGCACAAGTACCTGACTAGGACCTCTAATGGGCCAGTCTGATGGTTTCATTGGCTGAAAATATTTTGCCACACAAGCCGGGCAGCCTGAGTACCGTCCTCAGAACCCATGGTAGAAGAAGAAAATCAACTCCCCAAAGATGGTTGTTTGTTTGTTTGTCAGACAGGGTTTCTCTGTGTAATCCTGGCTGCCCTGGAACTCAGTCTGTAGACCAGCCATTTCTGAGCAAGGCTACAGCTCTGGTCCAAAGTTACCCTTGGTTGATTGATCACTGTTCCAAACGGAGCAAGCAGTCTGAGGGATTAAGTTTCTCCACCCACACTCCATCACTGGATCCCCCTTCTTGCCTGTCCTGCTCATCTGTGTACACCGGTAGTCAGGGAGGTTGGCAGCATCCACCTGACGGTCAAGTCCCAGTCCAGCTCTGCCCATAGCTGAGCTTACAGAGTGTTTGGCTGTCTTGCCAGGCAGCTCTTCCCTGGCCCTCCATTTCCGTGTCTCTCCGAGCTTCAGAGAAGAAACTCCCTCCCTCCAAACATGAGCAACCATTTTTTTTAAGGCACACCTTTACAAAAGAGTTAAAGGAAGCACAGAGCCCCAAACTTAACGAAGTGAGTGACTGAATGTGGTAAGGCTCATGCTTACAGCCCTGGCACACAGAAGGCTGAGAGGCAGAATTTTAAGTTTGAGGTAGCTAGCATACTGTCTCAATGCTATGAAAAAGAAAAAAAGAAAAAAGAAACAGGCCTCTACAATGGGATGCATAGCAGGTGGGACTTAAGGGAGGAGGAAAAAGAGGGTCCCTATAAATGAAAACTTTCTTCCCAGAACAGGGAAAGAAGGGAGAAAGGACACTTAATTTTATCCACGTGTATATAGAGTTCATATGTTAGAAACTTCACACCATGAATATCACTAACCTCAGGCCCACCTTTCCCTTCTAGATACTTCTATCCGTGCCCAACCCTATACGGAAACTTGTCAAATATGGAGGCCTGTAGTACAGACTGTAGTACAGAACCTGGCCTGCGGGAGGAAGGCCAGAGAGTGGAACCGTCCTTAGCACTAGCAACGTGACACTAGTCCCAACCCTTGGCCTCACCCAGCAAGGACAAAGGGGACTCCCCAAGCTCAGTTCATGTAAGATCTATCACCTACTCTCACCCTTCCCTGCTTCTCTCAGTATGGTCCTGTCTGCCGAGTCTGAGAGTGCAGACAGGCTGAGCACCTTGAGGCTCAGGCTCGAGAGCTGAGAGTTCCGGGCACTGAGTAGCGCTGGCGGGCATGCTTCTCACAGTACAACTCATTGCCCACCCAGAAGTGACCACGCATCTTCAGGTTCAGCCCGCAGTCTGCACAGGTGTAGCAGCCAGGGTGTCGGTACCTCCCCTCCTGGATTCGGACTGCTTGGTTCCTGCAAAAAGAGAGAACCATTCGTTTCAGGACAGAGGCAAGACAGTTAGGAGGACCTGGCATGAGGCCACCATTTCCAGGAAACCTGCTCCCCAGCCAGTCAGAACCTCAGACACAAATACCTCAGGGCACTTGTCTCCCAAAAGCCTCTCTTAGGAATTTCATTTTAGCTACCCCCAACAAAGGATCAACATACACATGCATAAACACCTGACTAGGACCTCTAATGGGCCAGTCTGATAATTTCATTGGCTAAAAACACTTTGCTACACAAGCCCGGCAACCTGAGTACCATCCTCAGAACCCATGATAGAATGAGAAAACCAACTCCTCAAAGCTGTTTTGTTTGTTTGTTTTTTTGTTTTTCAGACAAGGTTTCTCTGTGTAGTCCTGGCTGTCCTGGAACTCCCTCTGTAGGTCAGGCTGGCCTTGAACTCAGAGATTCACCTGCCTCTGCTTCCAAAGTGCTGGGATTAAAGACATGTGCCACCACCACCCAACTTTGTCTTCTGATCTTCACATATATGCCATGGTTACTTCCACACTCATCCATACACTGATAAATAATTGTTTAATTAAAATTTAACACTGAGTCAGGCAAGCTCGAACATGGCTTAGTTAGGCAAGAGAATATAATTTGAGGCAGACCCTGTCTCACACATTGACAAAATTCCTCATGTCTCCTGGGCTGTGGCTCTCAGAGAGTGACCCTCGATACAGAACTCATCAGCATTTCAAGGCGGGGCGATCAGAAGTGATACCCTAGGGTTAGTTGTGTGCTCTGTGCTCTGTGCTTTGCAAGCGCTCCAGGGACAGGGATGCAGGCTCCTGGGAGAGCCACTAGTACACCTCGGTTTTTCACCTATGTTCCTCAGAGTACAGGACATGATCCTGTCTCGTCAGTGAGAAAGCAGCAGCCAGGAAAGGTCAAGGCATTGCCCAAAGTAAGTCACCTGACTCTCAGTGTTGGGAGACAGAGAGAGACAGACAGAGACAGACAGACGAGAGAGAGAGAGAGAGAGAGAGAGAGAGAGAGAGAGAGAGAGAGAGAGAGATTGATTTTTCTTACCAGAGAGAAGGGCTACATTATAATGACACCCATTGAGAAATGAGCCCCGGGATAGGGAAAAAAGAGCAAGCTTTTCTAAGAGGAGCGAGGTGCTTCGTCGGGGGGAGGGTGGGCAGGAAGCAGCCAAGCATTCATTTTGAACCTGAAGCCACTTGGCCCTGCTGCCCTCTATGGTCCCTGACTAATGGCCCAGCTTTGTCTGCAAGCCCCAGGTATACTCCTCATCCGGCCCCCCAATACTCACGAGATGTTGACGCTGCACTTCTCACAGGTGTGGAGTTTGGGTGGGGTGGCCAAGGCCCTGGAGGTGGGCAAGGAAGCCTGGGGACTCAGCGAGCTGGGCACAAAGGCAGGTGTGCCACCTGGGAGGGGCAGGAGACAGACTCGTGAGAGCCGCTTGTCCACTGCAGAGGTATCCAGCTGTACTTAATGGCATTTTATGACATTCCTCGGTTCCTCCCCAGGACACTCTCACTCTTGTGGCAAAAGGCACACTTTCACATGGACCTCTACAGCACCAGTGGGAATGCAAAATGGTAAAGAAGGTGATTGAGGCAGGCAGAGCCCTGGCAAAGGCTGATGAAGAACCCTGCCCTTCCAACGCAAGCTGGGAACGTCTGCACCTAGTGTTTGACATAGACAAGTAGGTGTTCTCTCGCTGTGAGCCAGTCATGAGGATATAAATGGATAATACTAGATCATAAGAGCATCACAGTGCCTTTGTACAGCCCTTTCAAAGGTCGTTTATATGCATCATTGCATCTGAGCCAGCGAAAACACCAAGATGAAGCACAGAAGCAGCTATTGTCCAAGCTGCAGCTGAGAGTCTGTGGCACCCAAGAAGTGACTTTATGTTTGCACTCTTCTCCCCCCATCTATCCACTACCAATCTCCTTGTGGCCCCTCCCTTAGTCCATAGAGACCTCAGAGTCAGGATGGGCAGGCTTTGTCCCAAAACCTTCTTACTCAGCCCCCTATGTTCCAGCAAACAGCCCAGTGAGCACTACACACTCAGAGTTGTAACCAGCTGCCAGGGACTGGCCACTCTACAGCTCCAAGCCCTGTTCTGCCAGCTTCATCCTCTCTGTTGACAAGACAGTACTCTTGTCTGCTGCTATAAAGGGCATGATGCATGACTTCCTGGAGGGACAGCATGCGTCCCACTGCTGTATGCACACCTGTGGAAACTTCTCAGAGGCGCATCTCCAATCACTGGAGCACCGCAGGGGTCGAGGTTGGGTATGACTCTACGTATCTGTTCCACTGGATAAATACACTGGTGTGTTTCCAATGAGTAAACGGGCAGCTGGCAGGAGACTGTATTGTGTTGTTCTCAAAGATACCTTGCCTGGCATGATGGTTTGTGGCATAGTGTTCTTTGTTCTGGCTTCCAAGGCCCTCACCTCAGCACAACTAGTTCTCCCTGACACCGTCCCCTGCTGCTAGGCCAGTTTCCAGTGAACATAACCGAAAGCTCTGGTTGCCGGCCTCCACATTCCAGAGTGCTCCTGCCAGGCCACTGTCTGAGGCTGGTGGAGTCTGAGATCTTGTTTCAAGGCCAAATCAAATCCCTCTTTTTCCAAGAAGCCCTCCCTGGAGACCCAGCCTAGAGTCCCTGCCTTTACTGCTCCCTTGTTTTCCTGGTTCTGACTGGTACCACCCACCACATTCTGAGGGTACCCAGTAACCCCAACCAGAACGTAAGCTTCTTTAAGGCAGCCGAGGCCTGATATTTGCTCCCCAAATCCCAAGTTCTGCTAAGGACCCTTAAGCCACTTCCTTAGTCTGTTTGACCTCATTCCGGAGAGTCCAAGGGGCCTTACTTCATCCAGAGCCTAGAGGCCTCACCTCTCTCCTCAGCCTCCAAGGCTTCCTGTAAGAGCCGAAAAGAGCTGGACTGCCTTGGGGCGGCCCGTCCCTGGCGGTTCTCCTGAAGCATCTTGAACACCTCTGAGTCCTCCTCCAGGTCTAAAGTGCTGTGGAAGAGACAACTAATAAGAACCCTGTAAGGATGTCGGGACACACCCCAGTGCAGACAAATATGAGAGGATTAAAGGGGCAGAGACTCCCATCCCTCCAGTCCCTCCAGACCCTCCAGGAATTCACCCAACCCTGCAAGACCTGCTAGTACCTGAACCTGGGGCTGGAGGGCCGTCCTGGGGAATGGAGCAGCACCCTCGCTGCGGACTCGCTGGGGCTGCTGTGGCCGGCCTGTGGGAGGAGAGCAGCAGGGAGGAGTCAGTCCACCCACACCCACCCCACAGTGGTTAGCTTGTTCCGTGTGCTTTACAAGATGCTGTTCCCAAGATCAACACACGGGGGCGCCTAGCCTGCAAAAAACCCACTGGTGTCTGATACCCTGTGCCCTGCCCTCATAGCCAAGGCACTAGGGAGGATGAAATCCCGTAAGGGAAGAGACGCCTGTACCCAGATGCAGAGATGTTGAAGTTACACTTAGGAACCCCACAAGGAGCAAAACCAGGACAAGAGGCTGGGGGAGGGGGGGCATTCCACACAGACATCCTTTAGATATATTCTACACACTTAGATCAGGCTACCTGTCCACAGAGATGTGGCCAGCCTCCTATTCCACAGAAGAAACAGAAAAAAAAAAAAAAAAAAAAAAAAAAAAAAGCAAGCAAGCCTGGAAGCCAATCATTTTGCAACAAGGCCATGGAAGTATAAATGCGTAAAGGTTGTACTTGAGGTGCAGACTAGAAACAGGCTTCTAGATTCAACAGTGAAGAAGAAATCTTCAATGTCTGGAGCAAATGCATGAATGGAGATTATTTGCAGAGTGTAGCTGCTCATAACACTTAGGAGGTGGTGACAGGGCTGGGCAGGAGAGCCTAGACTTCAAAAAAAAAAAAAAAAAAAAGTAGGAAAGGCCAGCCCAGAGCCTGACCTGATCCTCTGTGTGAAGGGCACCGAGGTCCTGCCCAGCCCCGTCCTGGCTCCAGGTGGGCTTAACCCTTCACACATTTATATGTCCACGGCCTTGTTGCGAAATTCCGTAGCGCAACAAGGTTAGGAACATAATCTGACCAAATGTGCTTCTTTCCTGTAGTCTTGAGATGCTATGAGTGTGACTCAGGAGGGAAGTGTGGACATCTTGACTCCTGTGGCCAACAGCACAGTCTGAGGGGTTAGGAATTCTGGTTTTTGTTTTGTTGTGTTGTGTTTTTTGTTTTCCATGAACGAATCCTTAACAGCCCCGGGGGTGATTGAGGAGAAGCAGCTGGCTGAGAGCTCCCAAGGGTCAGCCTAGCCTGACTCTGAAGACCAGAGGGGAAGAGGATCCTGCTCTTCCGGGCAGCAATGGGACTAGCCAGGGCCTGCCTGTCACCTGACCCCACCTCCTTCTTTAGCATACAGGTTTGTCAAAACACAAGGTCCTGGCTTGGTGCAGCTGCTGCAGAGGCCTTTAATCCCGGCTCTCTAGTTCTGGGGGAAGCAAAGGCTGGCAGATCTCCGTGGGTTCGAGGCCAGTTTAGTCTATAGAGTGAGTTCTAAAACAACCAGGGCTACAGGGAGAAATCCTGTCTTGAAAAAAAAAAATCAAAAATACAAGTTCCTGTTCTGAGCCCGCTATTCCCACTCTGCAGCAAGTCCAGGCTGGGGCCTGGGGACCTATATTTATAGTAAATTCCCTGGGAATCTGCATTTTCCCATAGAAATTCTCAGAGGCTGCTGCTGGCTTGATAATCACCCCTTAGACCACATCCTACATCTTTGCTTGCACAGGTGGGACACCACAGGAAGATCTGCCCTCGAGCACCCACTGTGTGCTAGGCCAACAACCTAGAATTTCCCAGAAGGAGGCACCCACCAACAGGAGGCCGAGATCCCCTCCAGCTTATCTCAACCCGTTGGGTCTTGCTGGGACTCATCTTCCCCCTCCCAGAATCTCAGACCCCTGCACATTATTCTTTAATCACCCCCCTCCCCTAATCTCCCTCCACTGTCCAGCAACATTTCTAGCCGAGGCTTCTCAGGCCACCCAAGCTACTTGTCTCTCTCCCCTTCCAGAATGCCTCCTGCTTTTGTAATTAATCCCACACTGCTTCATAGTTAATTGTTTCAAAATTGTTTGGCATGTTTGTCTTATCTCAACAGCCACATCTTAAATTCCTCAAAGATGGGTCTGTGGCCACATCATCCACCCAGCTGGCCTTTGGGGTACCACCAGCACCACAAATTGAGCCTTTTCCTTTTCCAGACCCCCCTCCCCACTTCCTCCCCCCTACCACCCTCAAAGGCCCTGCTCTTTGGAATGCAGAACCAACCCAGAAGTAAGATTCCAGCAGCTGGGCCTTGTTCCCTTCACCCAAAAGGCCGGACGTGCCCCCAGCCACTCTGCCCCCAGCAGCTGATGGCCAGAATGGTTGTCATCTATTCCCTGCCCCGCCCCTGTCCTTGGGGGAGGAGAAATACCACCTGGGGGTTAAGCTGCCAGCAGTGGCCAGAGGGACTGTGGGGGAGGGGTCCAGCAGAGGAAGGAGGAGACAGAAAACAGGCCAAGGGCAGCGTGAGGCAGAACCACACAGTCCCTCAGAGTCTCTCTGGGCTTCGTGGAAGAAGATCAAGAGTGGAGGGGGATATGAGGAGGCGGGGGGGTGGGAGTTAGGGGCTTGGAACAGGGAGGAATGTCTTTGAGAGATGCAGCCAGCATAGAGAGGGAGTCACCCCAACAACAGCAGCAAAACTATTTCAGCCACAGCCCAAAAGAAACACTGCAAAGGGAGAGAGCCAGGGGCATGGAGGGGATCAGAGCGACAGGAGAGAGGAATGCAAGTGGCCTCAGTGTTAGCTAGCTTCTCTGGCTGGCTCATGGGGTACAATGGACCTGTCACTAGGGCATGGTCCCACGGGTTGTTCAGGTACTGCCAGAGCACCAACAGCTAGTAGCATGGAGGCAGGTCTCTCATCTCCTTCCCTTAAGAAGCCTCACCTGTTGGCTGGTGCGGTGGCCAGAGTAGGTCAAGTGGTGAGTGGCAGCAAGGCCTGGTGAGCGAGTCAGACTCTGGAAACTGAAATGAGGACAGGAATGGGAAATGGTGTGTGCTGCAGCATCTGTACAGCCTGCCTCAGGGAGGAGGGGGCCCAGGGTCCCCTACACAGAACTACTGAGACTCTGAGGGGCCAAGCTCAGATTTGGTGGCCCACTTAGCCAGGGTACCCAGCCATGCTCACCTACAGCCAATCACATCCTCTCCAGAAAGGGCAATTGGGCTGGTAGGGGGTGGAGTGGAGAAAGGGCTACATGGCCTGGGACTGAGAGAGGCTGGGCTGAAGCAGGGCGACCTCTGGGAAGACTGGCTCTCATGGCGAGTCCTCAGGGAGCCCTGTGGAGAAAGGGGCCAACAGAGAGCTGGCATGACCCTGCTGCCTACACCCCTCAGGATACTTGTGGGGTGCTGTAGCTCATGGCTGGAAGGCCCATCTTACCTGGAATCTTGTTGCCAGCACTTCCAAGGAGCCCTCCCCATTAGTCTGCCCAGGAGAGGCAGTCTGGGACCTGAGGGACAAGAGAGAAGAGAGAGACTGTCTTTCACAGGATCCTAGACTTCACCCTTCCTGAACACCGACAGTTCCTAGGCCTGGTCCTTCAGATCAACTAAGTATCCAAGACACTTGGACGTTGGACTTTTAACTTTGTCAAGCTCAAAACAAATGACTCTTCTCCCATCAACCACCACTCCTCTCAGGTTCAGCACCATAACAGAAAGGACAGGGTTTGAGCAGATTGCTTGATAAATTCAGTTTATCAGACGTTGGTCACATGACCCACCTCCCTCCTTCCTAACATTTCCTCTGACTGTCACAGACACGGCAACTGCCTGAGGTCAAGGCTGAGGAAAATGGCTGATCTCCTGTAAATCATCCTTTTGTCTTTTAAACTGTGGAGAAATCAAAGCCTTAAGAAAGAAAATGAGGGGCTGGAGAGATGGCTCTGGTGTCGAGCTCTTCCAGAGGTCCTGAATTCAATTCCCAGCAACCACATGGTGGCTCACGATGATCTATAGTGGGATCTGATGCCCTCTTCTGGTGTGTCTGAAGACAGTGTCAGTGTACTCTCATATATAAAATAAATAAATGTTAAAAGAATGAAAGAATGAATGAATAAATGAATGAATGAATGAAAGAGAGAGAGAAAGGAAGGAAGTAAGGAAGGAAGGATTATGGGAAGGGGTAACCAGGAGGCGGGGGCAGTGAGTGAGATGTAAATATGGAAAAATAAAAAATAATAAATAATAAAAATAAAGAAAATGAGTTGTCCCAAGCCCCAAAGCCCATTGCTGGCCAAATGCCTACTTTTCCTCACTGATAGGCTTGTCCCTATCAGTTAGTTGCTCTACTAATGGACACCATATCTTTGGGAAAGTCACTCGGAATCCCTTTCCCAGACTCTTCCCCAGCAAAGCAAGGGGTGGAGCCAGGCTTCCCTTCCCTTCTAAACAGGCAGACTTGGAGACTGAAGCTACAAGAAAGCCCTGCACCTGCTACAGCTGGCAGCAGCCACAGGACAGGCTCCTCTGACCCAAGTGGACCCTCTCTAAAACTCCTCCTGGTAGAGCTGTCAGGAGCCTAGAGTGGCAGGCCATTGGAGGTGAGGGTGAGGAGAGCACCTGCCAAAGCCATGTCCTGCACTCCATCATCACTACATCCCGGACCTCTGGTCACTTCTGTAGAGGTGGGATAGCAGGAGCCTTTGCCTTCCTGGTTCAGGGTAGAGGTACAGGGTCAGAGTGAGGGGAGTTCCTGTCTCAGAGCTGCTGAGGTTCCTCTGAAGGCTTCCTGGAAAAGTGGGAGGGGGACTGAGGAGGGATCTTGGCAAAAGAGTGAAGACACCCAGAGCCTTGGCTTGCCTGGTGCTGAGCTGGCCAGGCCCACATCCCCAGTGGCCAGGTTCCTCCAAGAAAGACCTAACAGTAAGCAAAGGCGTCAGCAGATCTTCCCCTGATTGCCATCTCCTGTGGATTTTGGTCCCATTCCCAGATGCCATGAGGTCCCCTCCACCCTCCTCCTCTAGGTCTCTCTCCTACAAACACTCAGGGACAGAGTGGAATGGAACGAGGTGGGCCAGCACTACCATGGCAGCCTGCCTCTGCGGTGTTACCTACTACCAGGGCCCACAGGTGAGGAGGGCTGCAGATGCAGGGGCAGAAAAAAAGCCAGGCAGTGGGACAGAGGCAGAGAGGGGGTCAGGGAGTGAGAGAAGCAGACATCCAACTCCTTTGCTGGCCTGCCCAGAGAGCCTTTGGACCAAAGGATCTCCCAGCATTCTTGAACTCTGACTCACTGTGATGCTCCACCTGTCCCTCCCCCAACACACAAAACTCCTTGTGAGTGTAGGGACTCATGTTCAATGGCAAAGCCCAAAACAGTGACAAGAAGGGACGATAAGCTTCATTGAGTCGTGAGTTTCCAACCCCCATCTCTACCTGGGTCTACAAAAAAAAAAAAAAAAAAAAAAAAAAAAGCCATCTCTCAAATGCAAGGGTACTAGAGACTGAGGCTAGGGTACACCTTGCCCAGAACTTGCCTCTCTTCAACCACTCCATGCCCACACCCTGTGCCATTCACACTCCTGAGAACCAGTCAAACCCGGGCTTCCAGGTAGCTGGTGCCAGCTTGCCCCACCTCACCTGTGGCTGCGTGCCCAGCCCGGCGCCCACCTATGCCCATATGGTCACCGGGATATCTTCCTTTTTCCCTACCACAGACCTAGAGCTGAGGACATTTCAGAAGAGCCTTGGGAGGCTGGGATGGGACTGCACTGGGGCTGTAGACAGGCTTGAGAGTAACTGCCTGGCTGGCAATGGGCAAGTGCAGGAGGGAAAGGTGGCAGGACCTGCCAGTGGAGGCAGAAGACCTACCGGTCCAGCTGCAGTCTTAGGGGTGAGGCGCTCTGTCGTATCTTGCTTTGGGCCTCTGCATGTAGCATACACTCTGCACTCTCTCCGTTGATGGCCACAATGATGTCGCCAGGCCGGAGATCAGCTGCCTCCGCCTTGCCCCGTTCTGTTACCTGTAGGGATGAGAAGCCAGATGCTGGCTGGTGAGTACCCACCCTATGCTTGAGAAGACTGGAGCAGAAGGGTTCTCCTGCTGCCTAAGAAATACAGGAACAGGACTGTACCTCCACCACCTTTTTCTCTGTCTTTCCTGATCTGCCAGCTTGTCAGCTAATCCCTTACAGGCTTGAGTGGCACCCCACACACACATACTGGCATTCAAACGTGGGCCTCCCAAGGAATGCGATGGCAGAATGTCAGGAACTGAGCTTGGGAATACTTGTGGATAGAGAACCCTGCCTGAGCAAATCATACCTTGCAGGTGGCTGCCTAAACACCACCCTGGCCATGAGTACTCTCCAGCCAGGACTTAGGCCTGAGCCTGGGTGAAAAAGAAACTAGCGAGCTCCCAAGACCGTACAGAAGCACCTGTCCTATGTAACTACCCTAAATGGCTGCCAACAGGTGTGAGGTTTGAGACTGTAGGGCAAAGGGCAGGCCCTGTCCTCGGCCCTCTTCCTTTCGTCTTCGAATGGCCTTCCTGAAGGACCTCACATACCCATGCCACAAAGCACAACTGTCTCCCTGGCCAACATTGCCCAGAGAAGGCTGCAGGCTCCAGAACAAATTGGGGAAAGTACCCATGGAGAACAAGACCCCCTTCAGGGGGTAGCTAGCTCCTTGTCTCAAAACAAAACAAAACAAAACAAAACAAAAAACAGCCCTTACCTTGGTCACGATGATGGGTGTATGAAAATCTCTGCCTCCGCTAATGCGGAAGCCCCAAGGTGCTGGTCCCGCCACATCCACAGTCAACGCCATGCCTGAGGAAGAGAAGTCTGGGAGGTGGGACCCACTCCCACAATACACCCCAAAGCAAAGGGAGAAGACAGTGGCTGATCTCAGAGCAGCCCAGCAGGGCCTGGGCCTGGGTGGTGGTGATAGAGGAAGTGACTAAGTCCCTCCCTCTTCTGAGAGTTTCACTTCCCCTCACCCTGGGAGGCCTTGAAGACTGAGTTCCCCCTTCTAGGGTCTTCAGACTTGTAGATCCCCAAGATAGGCAGCAGTCCCACGGACAAGCAGTCAGACTTCCACACAAGTGCTTGGCGGAGAATTGTGGGAAGGAATTAGCAGGTGGTAGGAGCCCCCCCCCCCCGCCCCCCTTCACTACCTGTTTCCTGTCCCCAAAACTAAGAGCACAAGATACTTCCTACTCTCTGTATAGAGCAGAGCTGGGGCTGGCAGGTGTCAGCCCAAGGTCTTCAGAGGGGCTACCTGGCTGCCTGCCCAGCCCTGACAACTGGATTCAGCCGAGCAAGAGGAGCAAGAGGAAGCTTGTTGCCTCCTCTAGGGGCCTGCGCCCTCTGAGCAGCCTGAGAAAGGAGGCCAAGGCTCATCTGCCAAGGGAAGCACACCCACACCCACCCTGGTACTGGCCAGCAGGGCAAGTTCATGATGCTGCCAGTTTGGCCACAAACTTCTCATCCACAGCCCCCTCTGCCCCGCAAGGGAGTGTCCTTGTGGACCAGGCCCTTCTAGGATTTCCTGAGCTTCTAGGTCTGGAGCCAGGAGCCAACCCAGGCAGGAAGCTGCAATGCCAGGCTGGGCACCACCCAGCCCAGCACCCATCCTCGGGCTGTCCCTGGGGAGATATGGGTCAGCAAGTATGTCCAATATCTCTAGAACATCAAGGCCTAGGGGAGGAAAGGGGGGGGGGGTTTCCAGGCCGGCATTCGACTGTCTTGTCCCCCAGGCAACTGGCTCTCCCTTTCACCCAGACCCAGCCACGGTGTCCCAGGCTGATCACAGGAAGACTGCAAACGCCCTGGGATTCTCAGACCTTTGAGCCGGCCAGTGGACCCAGTGCTGCGGGAAATTACCTAGCTGTCAGCCTAGCTGTCCCCAGCACTAGTTCTCAAGCCTGCTTCCCACCAAGGCCAAAATACCCCGGGGGGCTGGGACTAGTGGAGGAGTGTCTGGGTCAGGGGCGAACCCAAGCCACCGGGTATCCAGGCCGAAGACAGGCTTTGGGCCGAGGGTAGGGTCCGGCGAGGCTGAGATCGCCGAAGGCGGTGGCCCGCGGAGGGTGCAGGTGGGCGCGCGCTCACCTGGCTGCCGCTTGCCTGTCGGGCTGGGCGGCCAGGCCCGCCGGGAAAGGAAAGGAGGGAGGGAAGAACAGAGGGAGTAAGGACGAGGAGCCGCCGCCGTTCCACCGCAGCCGTCTGTCCGACTCTAGAGAGAGCTCGCCCGGGGCTCCCAGACCTGCCTCCGCCCATGTGATCCCGGGGCCGCCCCTGCCGCCGCCCCTGGCCCGGGAAGCCGCCTCCTCTGCGCTGCCGAGCCGGGGCGCCGCCACCTGGCCCGCGCCTTGCGGGGGAGCTGGGAGTGGGTGAGCGGGGATAGCAGACCCTCCCGAAAGCCGCGTCTCGAGTGAGACCCTTCCGAGGTGTTCGCATCCTCCGGACTGTCCAGGGAGTCGGTTCAAAGGACAAACTCTCCCCCATGGTTCGCAGAATACGGAGATTGCGTCCCACCCCACAATAGGAAAGGATCCCTCGATTGCCGATGCCGCGGTCCCCAGACCTCTGTCAGGCAACCGCTGGCTTGATGAACCTGTCTGTGGTCCGCCCGACTCTTCCGCCTACTCCTGGCTCCGATGTTGGAGCAGATACAGTCCCGATACCCACAAATCTCATACCCGGGCCACCCCTTCACCGTCCTAGCTCTTCCCAGACAGATGCCCCACTCGTGGCTTTGCGCTACCAGCGCAGTGACTTAGTCTCAAATACCCCGCAAGCCTGCCCTGGGCAGGGAGACATGCCCAGACCCAGGGGATTGAGATAGAGAGCACTTGGCAGGGTCACCAGACACCTCCTCTCCCACTAACCTGCCTGGCATGGGCAAGCTCCAACCACTACCAAGGACCCTGTCTGCCCAACTCCTATGCCAGGCTCCACGGCTCAATCCAACGGAACAGAAGGAGGGGAAAAGCAGGTGCAGGCCCAAGGAAGGAGGAGCCATCTGACCAGAGGGTCCCCCAGAGCTATACCTGGCAACTCTTGCCCTGGGGAGTCGAGGGCCCACGCAGCTGCCTCCTACCTCTTCAGTTGCTCTTACAACTTGGCACACCGTAGAGCACACCTGTGGACCCAGCTGTAACCTGCCTGCCTCGGGTGTGAGTCATTCTCTCCGAGTTCCCCAAGAGGATCGCCCTCACCACCCTCACCATCCTCCTCACCGACAAAGCTCACCCGCGTGGCTTAGAGTCCCTGCACTTCCCATTCAGGCAGCTTGCCTCCCTGGCCCCACCCCCCCAGAGCCTCTCCTTGGGCAGGTAAATGGCTCTACCACAGACTAATAATTCCAGGAGCCTCCTGGAGGGGCCCCTTGTCTGCTGCACCTGCTCTCCCTCCGCAGCAGGTCTGGAAACCTTTTATGTCTGTTTGTTTTGGTGCTGGGGATTGAACACAGGGCCCCAGACCTGTGTGTATTCTCCCCTCAAGCTCCACCCTCAGTCCCCTGAAAAACTCTTGGAGCAGCCCTCGGGTAGGCAGGCACTGCCTTGGGTTCACACTGTCGGATCCTCAAGTGCCATGGCTGCCTTTAACTGTGTGGTGTTGCGTAGTGTGCTGTTTACTTTTTGTCAATGTGATACAAACTAGAGTTATGTGGAAAGAGGGGACCTCACTGGGGAATTGCTTCCCTCAGACAGTCCTGTGGGCGTGCCTGTAGGGGCGTTTTCTTGATGGCTGATTGATACAACCCACTGTGGGCGGTTCTGTCCCTTAGTAGGTGGTCCTGGGTGGTTTAAGCAAAGCAGGCAATGCAAGCCTTGAAGATCAAGCCATTAAGCAGCGTCCCTCGCCACTTCTGCTTGAGTTCCTACCTTGAGTTCCTTTGGTGATGGACTGTGATGTGGAACTGTAATAAACCCTTTTCTCCCCAAGTTGTTTTTAGTCATGTTTCATCACAACAGTAGAAACCCTGGCTCTGACTGTATTTTATCATAGCAACCAGGAAACACAGCCAGGAAAAGCAGTTTCCACAACTCTTTGGGGGCCTCAGTTTCCCCCCAGACAGTAATACTCTCCTGCTAAACACACGATTTCCCAGAGGAGAAATTCAAGGATTACAAAGCAGAAAGGTTGAAGGATGTGGTCGGGTGGGGAGGCAACAGAAAAGAATTCACCTTCATCTCATCCAATCAATGATTCAAACAATATTAACAAGTATTTATTGAGCACCCACTATGTGCCAGGTACTGTGCCATACTGTCCTCATAGACTCTCAAGGGTGCCTCAGACAGGTTCTGTAAACACACAGAGGTTAATCTGCTGTTCACTCACCCTGCTCTGCATGGAGTATCCCCAAATCCCACTGCAAAGTCAACTGACCAAGGGCATGACTCTGGCTTCCAGAAAGGACCTGTCCTGCTCTAAATGATCCTGTTCCTGATACAAGTTACATCCTTCATCTGTCTGATGGGTGGGTTACCCCAGCAGCCTCTCTGGCTGTCTTTACCAGGTCAAGGTGCCAAAGTGGACACCCCACAGACCTGCCTGGTGGCTGTGAGGGAGGTTCCAGGACCTCATCAAAGAGGCTTGGATTCTGTTGGGGGTGGGGTGGGAGGTGGGGATCTTTCAACCCTGAACTGTTTTATGAGGGCACCAAGGAACATAAAACACTAGGTTAAGGGATCAAAAGCAGGCCAGCAGGGCCCTAGAGAGTCATCATTTCTAGGCAAGAATGGGCTAGACCTGCCAATCTAGAGCCAGGCCAAGATGAGTCCTGGGTGCAGCGACTGAATGGAGAAGGCATAGTGGCACACAGGTCTCGTTCTGCAAGCAGCTGTTTAACCATCCTGGCTACGGTCCAAGCCACACCCAGGCTGAAGGAACCCGCCAAGGCCAGGCCATTGCCCTGTGCACCTAGGCTTTCCCCTGTCCTGACAGAACCAGGTGCACCACTCTTCCTGTCACCAACTCTGCCTTGGATAAGGACATCTTAAGTGACAGGTCAAGGAGCCAAGAGTACCAGGAAGAATATAGAAGCAGCCCAACCCTACTCCCTCCCAAAGTCCTCTGTGATTCTCCTGCTCCAGCGGCCTCTGGACAGGGACTGTGGGGCACTTAGTAGCTAGGATATGATAAGGCTGAGCTGACTCCAACCTTCAGTGAGGTTGCAGAGTCTGAATTTCTGAGCTTCTCTCCTGTCACGAGTTGTACTATTCAGGTCAGGTGACACATGTGTAGCACCTTACTGACTACTCAACTGTCAGCAACAAGCAAGAATGGTGCTTTCTATCAGTGGCTGAGGTGGCTCTAATGGAGGCTGAAGGAGGAGTTTGACCTCCAATTCCAGGCCAACCCAGGTCATAGAGTAAGACTCTGACTCAACACGAAAGAGAATGGAGTTTTCCTTTTCTGGAGGAAAGGCCAGGCCTAGGATGTGCTAATGTCCCCAGAGGCCACCAAGCCTTGAGTGAGAAGACTTACTTTGGCTACCTCTGCCCCACCCACTCCCAGCTTCCCCAAACTGAATGCTCCAAAGACTTGATCCCAGAGAAGAAAACCACAAGGGTTTGGTGTAGAGACGGAGCACAGAAAAGGAAAACCTGAGTGGGAATAGTTAGAAATGTCAAGTTCAGCAGCCTCGTGGTGACAGCTCCAGAATCAAGGACACATCTCAGGCCCCAGCTCTGGACTCTCCCATGAGGCCCTGCCCTATCCCCAACTCTTAGTTCTCAGCACCTCTAGTCCTTGGAACTGCTCCATTCTGCCTGTCACCTCTGCCTGGACAGGAGACTAATGATTTACTCCCTTCCTATGTACGGTGGGCCCTCCTAGCTCAGACCATAACCCATGACAGAAAGAAATCCCACAATCCTCAGGACCCTCTCCCCATGCCCACCCAAAAGATAATGATGCAGACAGGTCCCTGGTATCCACATTTATTTTACATTCTCTTCCAGAGGGGACCTGGTCCCTGGGAAGAGCTGGGAATTAGGGCAGCAAGCTTGTCTCCCTGTAAATAAATCTTCTGATAGGCCAGGGCAGTTGTGTGCCTCAGTTGGTAGGGTATATGTGGAGGCCCTACCTAGGAGCTCAGTAGACTCTAGGAAGGGAAAGCAAGGCCTCTCACTGGGCCTTGAAGGGTGAGGAGGTGTTCCCCACTTTGCTTCCTTGCCCAGCTGGAGGCCAGAAGGCAAAATGGTAGCAAGCAAGCTGGTGAGAAACAGGAGGCCGCCTTTGGTCTCCACCAGAGTAGGAGGCTGGTCCTTATTAGAGGAACCCCATGGGGGTAAAGCGAGAGCCAGTCCCCATTAAGTGAAATGCTGGGGGGTTGGAGGGTTGGGGGTCTGGTCTCAATAAGGCCTGGAGACAGTCTCCACATGAAAGCAGATGTCTGTATTTGAGGGGCGGTGAAGGGGCTGTCAAAGGAATGCCTGTGACTTGTGGGTGGGAATCAGTCCAGGGGACTTCAAGGAGGCTTGGAGGGAAAGTAGCTGGGGTCTCTGCAGAAGCTGGGAGCACAGGTCCTGGGGGAGGAGGATATGGAGGGCCTCTCTCCCTCCCATAGTGCTGCTGCTCCCCACCCGATCCTCGTTGGCTCCAAACTGCCATGGAGACCACTCACACTGGGGCTACATAATTTCCAGGGAATGTCCCAAATTTCTGAGTTCTCCGGGAGACACCTGAAAAAGACGTTACGCGGGTTAGGGTGCGCCCTCCGCTGACAGTACCTGGAACTGCAAGTTGGCAGAGAAAGGGCTTGATTTCCTCTCCTCATTCCTGCCCCCTAGCGGTACAAACAAAGCTGCACTTCTAAACCAACCAACCAAGACAACTTTGCACACAGCACTAACTCCATGCTTCTCTGAGAAAACCAGAAATTGAGATAATGAATCACAGACCTTCTACGGGGAGGAACCCACTGATATAGTAGAACACCTTCCTTTCAAAGATGGCCCCTGGGCTACCTAGGGGTAGAGCTGGCTTCTGGCTTGCTAAGACCCCTGAAGAAGCCTGTGTCCTAGGGTGAGGAAGGGAATGTCCTTGAAATGCACTAGTATGAAGAAGGGGCTAGGATTTCTTATTTTCCATCTTTTAAACTAATCTACACCTAACTGGCCACATGTGGATACCATATCAGAGGCACAGGTCCAAGCTAAGCCCTATAGCTTACAGCATCTGCTATAGAAAGGTTGCTTTTTTTTTTTTCCCTTGTCTATAGACATCTACAAAACTTCATATGAGGGTATAAAAGAAATGCCAAAGCAAAGGTGCATGCATGTTGAGGTGTGGTCTGTTGCTGTTGCTATGTATTGTAATGCTAAATACTGGTCCTCAAGGTCTGGTTGCCCCCAGGGATGAGAGAATCCTCGGGTACACCAAGTGATGCTATGTAACCTTGTTCCTTAATTTAAAACTATTGGTTGTATAAATACAACCCACAGCTGGGCAGAAGAGAGGTAGGTGGAGTTTTGTTTCCCAGGCTTGGGGTCAGAGAGAGAGAGGAGAGAGAGGAGGAGAGGAAGATATGTCATGGGGTAAGGGATTGTGAGAACTGGCCATGAGGGCTGGCCAGTTGGAGTAAGAGCCGCCCAGATGGGACAAGGCAAGTTATAACCTGGGGTTACTGACTGGGAAGCAGATACTAGTAACTTAGAGGGTAGATATCTGCCCAGTCTAACGCTGTTGGAGGTTTATCATACATATAAAAGTTGTGTCTTTTATCTGGGAACTGAATGATCTATGGCAGGGGAGAAACCCCCAACTGCGATTAATATTTTTCTACAACTCATGAGTAAAACAAGCAGCAAGAACTGCTAATGCCCGTGGTGTGAGAAGTGTGCCTGGCACTGAGCTGCTGAGAGTCAAATTAGACAGGAAAGCCTATGCTACCCTGTGACCGCCTCTGCCCAGGTAGCACTTCAATCCTTTGGGCCCCAAAGTCTGGTTGTTAGAAGTCAGGGCTTCTAGCTATTCTCTTCTCTCCCTGGCCTACCCTTTGAAGCCAAGAGTATACACGGTGTGCCCACTCTGGGGAGTCTGGTAAGTGGACAAGACCACCATGAGGCTTAGGTCTTAAGTCCTTGAAGTACAATGTCTCGGGCCAGTAGTGAAGGGCTGAGATCTTTTTTGGGGATCGAGGGAGTTTGAGATAGGGTTTTATTGGCTGTCCTGGAAGTCGACCTGGCTGGCCTCAAACTCACAGAGAACTCATCATCAGTCTCTGCCTCCCGGGTGCTGGGATTAAAGGCGTGTGCCACCACTGCCAGGCTGGCTGACATCTTATGTTGTTTCTCAGGTTGTGGGTGCGAGTGGGAGCAGGGGAGAGGACACTAGGGTGTGAGACCTGCTTAAGGAAGTAGTGGTATGCAGAGGGGGAGAAGCAGGGGCCTGGGAGTCGGGAATCCTGTCCCAAGTGTGACTCTATTGCGGATCACACAACTGAGGTAGGTTCCCCTGGGCCTGGCCTCTCTTCAGGACAGGAAGGAAGGCACTGTCAATTCAGAAGGTTGGTGGGGGTATTGGCTATGAATCTTTACTGATTCAGCACTACCACTTAAGTCCTGAGGGAGACCCTAAGATCCCTCTTTCTGGCCAGCCCTCCCCTCCGCAGGCTACATACCCACAAACCAGCCATCATCACATTGCTGCATGACATCCACACGGTCCCCCTCACGGAGTTCCAGCTCATCCTCATTCTGGGGCCTGTACTGGTACATAGCCCGGTACCTGTGGAAAGGTCAGCATGGCAGCCAGAGGCTTTGGGCTCCTTCCCAGACCTGCTGGCAGTTCCACCAAGAGCTGTCACTTCCGGTGCCCCTTCCCCATCCCCTAAGCACCAAAAGATTAGCTCTACCTGGGAGTTTCTCCAACCTATAGGTGAAGGCAAGACTCGGGATACTGCCTGCCATCACCTCCCAAGGCAAGCCCCCCCAGCTGGTACTCACGGAGTCCAGTGTATCTCTGTGGTGCTTGGGGAGGAGGACCCCAGGTTTATGGGACGGCTGGTGCCTCGAGGATGGGACAGGGTTGGTCCAGGGGTACTGAGACTCTGGGGGTTCGTGGGAAGAAAGAAGGGGCATAAGGAGAAGTGGTAAACTGGGGTCTGGCAGTTTTCATGCTTTTTCATCCAACTCCCAGGCCCAGGAGGATGCGATCTGACTAGCTCACTTCAGAGGGACCTGGATGTGGGCCCAGGTTCCAGGCAGTGTGAATGGCTGGACTTCTGAGCCCCAGCAAGGACAAACCAGGTCCAAGGAGGAGCCAGGAGCTGCTTAGAGAGGCGTGCTGGGTGAACATATGAACCCAGGGCTAAGAGCACAGTGAAGGGCTGCCAAACACCTTTGCTCAAACCCAGCTCATCAGACTCCCACAGCGGGAGCTGTTAGCTTTTCTACACAGGGACACTAAACCCAGAGAGTATAAGCTCTGCCTGTGGGCCACACAGCACACAAACACCAGAGCCCTCATACCTAGCACTAGCTACCTTGTTGAAGAGCTGCACTGAAAAAGTGGCATCTTGGAGGGTCAGGTCTAGCCTGCCACCCCAGCTGGGCCTGCCCATGACTCCGAGCTGGAGGATCAAAGATCAGAACAACCTGAAGCGGGTTAGGGCCAAAGCAAGATGGGGCCACGCTAAGTTCTGCCCGGTTTCTTGCTTCTCTGGAGGCTGTCCAGGAAGGATTACCAGTGTGGACCAGTCAGAGGATAGGAAGGCAGTGTGAGAATCAGGCCACCTCACCTGGGTTTGGGATCTGGGCTCCTGGAGGGTGATGGGGAAGGGGAAGGTGGAGCGTCGAGGGGAGCTGCGACCTCCCCAGTCAGTGGGGTCCACAGGTAATGAGGAGGGGTGGGAGTGGCTGCTTAGGTGAGTAGTGGTTGTCAGGTGAGGCGATGCAGGGAGCTGGGGACCATCGTCACAAAGCCTGAGCCTGGGCTCCCGGTTTATCTGCACGTAGCTGGCAGGGAAGATCCCCTGACGTCCAGTCCCCGTGATGCGCCCCTCGTACCAATGTTCGTTCACCTTGCGGATCAGGCAGATGCGTTCCCCCTGAGGGGTTAGAGAGGAGATCTTGTCGTCAGGGGTTTCCTGAGCATCACACACCTGGGTCACTTCATTCAGGACTAACACTTTACATGCATGAGGAACCAGGCTCAGAAAGGGCCAGCAGGTTATCTAAGGTCACACAGCTAAAAAGAGAGGAATCAGGGACAAGTAGAAGACTAAGCTCTTTCCATAGCAGGCAGCGCTGGATTTGGATCAGATCTGTCCCCTGGCAAAGCTCACCACACTATCAATCCCTACGTCCAATCGCTAATTACAAACCCCAATTACGATCCTCCAGTGCCAAGTCTAAGTTATGTGGCCTTGGGCAAGCTGCTCTGCCCCTCTAAGCTTGGTTTTCTCCTGTGTTAAGTGGGAAGACCAACCACCGCTGTTGCTATGAGAACAGAATCAAGGGTGGCCTTTAAGAAACAACGGACAGATCTTAGCATGCCACCACAACTCAGTCCTGCCCCGCTTGCATGTCCTGTGACCCTCTCCCAGGGTAGAAGGCATTCCCAGGACAAGCTGATGGAGGTTGGTATAGAACTGCCAGCATGTCAGCAGGCTACTCTAAGAAGGATGTCCCCACCCCTCACTGCCCAGTCCTCTCCTGCCAGCCACCCACCCAACCCCCTTCCCTGCCTATCTGTGGAGCCAGCCTTTCTTAAGGGTACTCACTAGGGGCATCTATGGCCTTTGCCCCCAAATTCAATCAAAGCAAGGCCAGTTCCTCATCTCACAGAAACTTTTCAAACTTTTCCATAATCTAGCACAAAACATACTTGTCAGTAATATCCCAGAAGCCACATACACACACATATGTGCACACATAGGGCCTCATGTTTGATACAGTACCCTTTGCACAGAAAATTTATTTCTAGTCCCTTTAAAATGTAGATTACGATCTTCAGCCAGATGATTAAAGACACAACGGTAGGGTCAGGCCTGACGGATCATACCGTACTGTAATCCTAGTACTCAGGCAGCTGAGGCAGGAGGATTACAGGGAATTCCAGGCTGTCCTGTCTTACACAGTGAATTCTAGGCTAACCTGAATGACAGAGTAAGACATTGTTCATAACATTCTTTCAAAAATAGGATTAAATTTGGCCAAGCCATGACACAGGGCTCTAATTCCAGCTATTTGGGGGGCTAGGGCGAGAATATCAAAAGCTCAAGGCTTTGGGCTGGAAAGATGTAATTAAGAATATCTGGTGTTCTTGCAGAGGACCAGAGTTCCATTCCCAGCACCCATATGGAGGTTCACAACCATCTGTTACTCTTATTTCAGAGGCTTGAGGTTCACTTCTGGCCTCCATGGGTACTACACACATGTGGTACACACATACACACAAGCAAAACACTCATACGTGTTTTTAAAAAAATGATTCAAAGCCAGACTGGACTATACAGTGAGTTCTAGGCCAGCCTGGGGGAACTTAGCAAGACTCTGCCTCAACATAAAAAATAAAACAAAGGCTGTAATAGAGCTGCCCTGTGTGACAGGAGCCCTTGGCTCAGTCACCAGTACCAGGGTTAAAGAATAAATGATCAAAGGTAACCTATTTTAAGAGATAGGAAAAAACTAAAATTCTGGGTACCATTGACATTTTTTAAAATATTCATTTCTTTCTGCAGAATCCCCTTTGTCTTCCCCTGCCCCACTCTACCATGCCCTGCCTGGCCTCACCTTCCGGAAGGACAGCTCCACCTCCAGGTCTCCTTTGAACGTATACTGGGCTACAGCTTCTCCATATTCCAGCACCTGGTATGTAGGCGGCTTGATGGGCTTGGGAATCTCATCTGCAGGCAGAACCTGAAGGGAAGGTGTGAGGAAAGCTCAGGGCAGATATCAAGTGGATACACTCCCATGCTCCAGAAGAAGGAGCCACACAGAGGGCAGTGTGGACAAGGCTGCCCTGGTCAAATGTCTTAGCCACACACTGACCAGATATAGTCTAGTAGGTGGCAGTGTGAGTATAGGCAGACACTGTGAGATGGGTCATCCAGGAAGGCTTCCTGGAGGAAGACTTTGCAATGGAGTGATATGCAGTGGGACAGGCAGAGCAGGATAGTGAATGCGAAGGTAGAAGACAGTCCGACTACAGAGTTACAGACTTGGGCCACAGATGCAAATGAAGGTGATACAGTATGGTGGTTTGGATAAGGATGATCCTCATAGGCTCATATATTTGAATGCTTAGTCACCAGGGAATGGCTCTATTTGAAGGATTAGAAGGATTAGGAGGTGTGGCCTTGTCGGAGGAAGTGTGTTTCTAGGGGTGGGCTTTGATGTTTTAAAAGCTCAAGCCAGGCCTAGTGATCCGTTCTTAATATCTCTCTCTCTCTCTCTCTCTCTCTCTCTCTCTCTCTCTCTCTCTCTCTCTCTCCCCTCCTCCCTCTCTCCCTCCCTCTGCCTTTAGGTCAAGATGTAGCTCTCAACTACTGCTCCAGCACCATGCCACCATGCTCCATGCCACAATGATAGGGAATTAAGACTCTGAAACTGTAAATAAGACCCCAATTAAACACTTTCTTCCATAAAAGTTGTCTTGGTCACGATCTCTTCAAAGCATTAGAACAGTGACTAAGACATACAGTCTAGAGGTCTTGGTCAGGTTTGTTTTCTCTGCTAGTTAAAGAATTAAAAGGCAGGAAAAATCTTGAGCGCAACAGGCAGCCGCAGAGAAAGATCAAGCACCGCGGACGGTAGAAAGCAGAATCAGCGTTGGAGAACGGTGTTTCTCGGGGGCTGGAGAAGTATACACGGGCTGCAGACACACAGAGACAAAGACCCTCTGCAAGAGAAGCTGAAAAGTCCAAGCTCTTCGGAAGGCTGGGGTATTTTAAGCATCTGAAGGCTCTTCCTCTCCTGATTTAGGGTTGGTCAGTTTGAAAAAGCCAGGATGACTGATTGGCCCACAACTGTTGTGTAACATGTCCTGGCCTCAGCCTTACTGAACCAGACCATTAGCAGGGTCTGCTGGCTGGGAACAAGGGCTTGCAAGGCCTGTGTTTGAAATTCACCATCTTTGTTACCTAACCATGGCCCTTCTCCCTCTCCCTAGCAGAGAGTCTGTTTAACTCCTGGTCTCCCAAGGGTTCTGCAAAGTAACTTGTTCTAAAGCTGAGGATTTATTGTGGTCATCGTTGTTGTTGTTTGATTTGTTTTCTCAAGACAGGGTCTTACTATGTATCTCTGGCTGTCCTAGATCTCACTAAGTGGCCTTGAACCCACAGTAATCCTCCTGGCTCTGCCTCCCAAGTGCTGGGATTAAAGTCATGTGCCATGTCTGTATTCATTTATTCCATCTTTTATCACTGCTGAGGGCCAAGTGGCCCTTGGTTTAAGTGTCCTGGTCCCTCCTGCCCTTTGGTTCCAGCAGGGCTCTGAGTCCCAATGCTTTATTGGTTAACCCTATTCACAAAAAATCAGTAAACTAATCAACTATTTCACACTAAGCTGTGGATGACTGCTAGACTAGATGACTGGATATACTCAGTAAAACTCCACCGACATCAGAGATGAATGTATGGGTGGACAGAATCTGTTAATACCTGTTAAACCAGAGCCTGAATTACAACAGCCTACCCAGTTATCAAAGGGACAGCATGACGATAATGAGAAAACAATTTAAGTTAACCAATGAAAACAACAAGAACAGTAATAATAATAAACACAATTTGGTCAGTCCTGGTGGCCAAGCGCTTGGGAGGCAGAGGCAGGCAGATCTCTGTGAATCCAGGATCAGCCTGGTCTACAGAGTGAGCCCCTCACCATCCAGGGCTACATAGTAAGACCCATCTCAGAACAAAACCAAAACAAGAAAATTAATTATTTTTATTTTATGTATGTATTTATTTGTATTTGTGGGATGTAGCTAAAACAGTGTTTAGAGGGAAACTTAGAGTATCAAATACCATTCTTATCAATCCCCTAAACTACCATGAGGCAGGAGGATTACCATAAATTTGAAGCCAGCCTAGGCTACACAGTGATTCTAGGCCAGCCTGGGCTGCTGTGCCACTCTTGTCAAAGGAAAAAGAAAAAAGAAAGCCTAAACTTTCACTTGTGGGGACAATCATTACGTCATGAACATTGAAGAAAGGATGATGTCAGGGAGAAGGTTCACCGAGGGCAAAGCCTGCCGGCCTCAGTGTAGACCCCAGAACCCACAGGAAAGCCAGAAGCAGAGCAGCGGCAAATGGGAAAGCCCGCCATAAGGTGGAAGGCAGGAAATGACACCCCAGATTTCTGCTCTGGCCCCCAGATGTGTACCATAGCAGGTTTGCACCCACACATACAAGGCTAAATATATTTTTAAATAGTTTATTTAATTTTTTATTTTATGTGCATTGGTATTTTTGCCTACATTCATGTCTGTGTGAGGGTGTCAGAGTCCCTGGATCTGGAGTTACAGACAGTTGTGAGCTGCCATCTTGGACCTGAACCCCCGGGTTCCTTGGAAGAGCAACCAATGCTATTAACCACTGAACCATCTCTCCGGCCCCAAGAATACATATTTTTAAAATACAAGGGAATATTGTGAACAACTTTATTCCAGAGGTTTACTTTGCTACAAGTTAAGGCACAGATACTAAAAATAACCTATAGGCCTCCTTGAGAGACACGACTTTTTGATTTATCCCAGAACCTCCACCTCTACAGTGAGATAATTATCACTCCCCAGGCAGTGTGAGGAACAAACAGGGAACACACCTGAAAGAGGTGACCTGAACGAGGTGACGCATTTGCAGGTGAACTGTCACACATTTCACAGAGTGGTTAGTTGAGACCAGGATAGAAAGATGAAGTCTGACAGCTAAAATCTAGGGCCCTAATGGGGTGAGGGCTGTTGGATAAGGGTCTCTTCATCCTTCCCGGGGCTGGGAGACAGTCTGAGCCCTGGACCAGGTGACGTGTGGGCCAAGGACATTCAAGAGAGATAGCCAAGACCCCTCAACATTTTGCAAGAAACCTGGAGTCAGCACTTTTTAAGTCTCTCCCAACCCATCTTTCCCACTCACCTCCACATAATTAGCTGGGAAGATGCCCAGCCGGCCATGGTGTTCCCCCTCCAGCCAGTTCTTGTCCACTTCTTTATGGATATAGACAATGTCACCCTTCTGCAGAGTCAGCTCCCTGTAGGGGAGAGCAGTGTACAGCACCTGATTCCTGAGACTTTCTCCTTCAGACACTGCCCAGTGTAACATCACCCCCTCCAGCCTCTACCCACTGAAGCCTGGGCCCTTCCCTAACCCTCAGAGTTCAGACTGCCTAGGGTGGAGCGGGAAAAGCTGAGAAAACCACTTACTTGGGGGACTGCGCCTGGAAGTCAAACTTGAGCCGGGCGGCCTTCCTCTGGGAGAAGAGAGAGAACAGAGTGGGCTACCTCAGACAGACAGAGACCTGCCCAGACACTCCCTGACCCTAGGGACTCTCTTACCTTCTTCTCCTCCTTCCTCGCAGGGCTGCTACCCCTTTCAGAGGCACTAGGCTCTGTGGAGAAGCACCACCTCAGCTTGGGGAGATCATGTCTGGGGGGATCGGGTTGGGATGGGTTATGCTCCCCCCACCCACCCAGGTCAGGCACAGGGAAGCAAGGGGTTCTGTGACCTTCCTGGCCCCCACCCTCCCTTTCCTGGAGCACCACATAGCTAGCTGTCAGAGAACTTCCAGAACAAGTAGGCAGCCATTCAGGGCCAACAAAACAGGATTTGTCTTACCTCGGGCTGAGGAAGGGTAGACAAAATCTCTGCGTCCCAGAAAGGGGCTTCCTCCTCCATCTGCCATTCTGTGGGGGCTCAGGGGTCGGGAGGAACTGAAGTAAGGTGCATGCGGTGAGTTGGGCCTCCAGGTTGAGGACAGACTGCAGGGACAGAGGCAGTGAGTCACCTGTTTGGAACTTTACATCCCTCAGAGCTGGTCATCGTTACTGACCTCCCAGGCCCTCGGGCTACCCCCTCCCGTCCCCTGCCTTCCAAGGCATCTTCCCAGGTCCGGGGCTCTCAACAGGATGTACTATTTCCCGTGCAGCAGAAGGCCGGGAAGGGTGAGGCCTTGGATTAGGAGAGGCGGAGGCCGCCCGAGGAAACGCGGGAAGCCTCCGGTCCTACCACCCACCTCCAACGCTGCCAACGCCACTACCACTAGAGTCTCCTCGGTTAGGACAGGTGGCCTCAGGGGGCAAACAAGCCCCAGCAGAGGTGCGGTAGGGATGCCCCCGGCACTTTTCCGATCTTCAGGCCCCTCCTCCGGGGCTCGCCCGTTCTCCACCGTGGGCAGGGCCATCGCCCCCTCTCCGGGCCCGCGCCACGTCCCCTCCCCCGGGAACAGACCCTCCGCTCCGGCCCGCGCCTCTACCACTCACCGGGCCGAGGGCTGCTGCTCCGGGCCGGGCTGCTCAAGGGGCCGTCGTGGAGCCTGAGAGTTCTGCGCAGGGACACCGGACGTGATCAGAGCCTGGGACCCCGGGGCCGGGGCAGCCGAGGCCAGTGCCGCCACCTCCTCCGGAAAAGTTCGCGGCTCGGAGGGAAGGAGGCCGGAGAGGGGCGGGACTCGGGGTCCTAGAGGCGGCCGGGAGCCTTCGCCAGGGAGGAGGCGCCAAGGAAGGAGGCCCGGCCCGGGAAGCCAGGGCCGGGACGAGTCTTGGGATCCCTGGGGCTGCGACTAGGGGAGGGGGCGGGTAGGGTGGGGATCCCGGAGCAGATACTCTGAACCAGAGTTGGCCAGAAAGGGTTCTCAAGGGTCACTTAGAAAGTCAACGCCTAGTATTTTGTAGCTCAGACAAGGCTGAAGTCCGCCCAAAGTCACCAGTTTCTAGTTCTGCCTGCTTCCCTGTCTCCTGCTGCTGTGGCTAAAGCCTTCCTTCTAGAAGCCCTCTGGAGTACCTTGGGGAATGGCAGGCGGGTCTCAATGGCCCGCAGGTCCTTGTCCAGCTCTGCGCTCAGCTTGGCCAGTTCTCTCTCTAGCAGGACCTGGGGGATAAGACCCTCTTGGGAAGTGCACTGTATTAGAGGTTGGTCAGAGGTCAGAAGGACAGGCTGGTCAGGGGCAGGTCTCAGGGAGGGAGATCAGGACCGTGTTTGATGCCTGCAGTCATGGTTCAAGGGTAATGGGAAGGTGTCACCTCATTCTTGTCATAGTCTCCAACCCAGGACTCCAGGGGGTCAAAGTGCTTTAGTATTTGCTGGCCTTTTTAATTTTAGAGGAAAAGGGATGGGGGTGGGGAGTATGTTTTGTTTAAGAACTTGAGGGCCTGCCAAATTCCAATGTTGGCTGCCATGGCCTTCCATGGCCGGGCCTCATTGGAATTAGTGTTTGCTGCAACCACCCACCACACATTCATTCCAACGAGCTGAGCAGGTGCATGCACGGATATTCAGCTAAACACTCCCCCTGCCCCATTCTCTGCTTACACTTTTTCCTAGAGGGACTTTCTCTACCAGGCTGAACTCAGCTCCAATTCATGAGTACCTTTGATAAGGCCTATAGTATTCTGTGTGTGTTTATTAATCATCTACTGCATTCAAGCACTGTCCTTGGTGCTAGGGATAGAGCTGAAAATGTATCGGCCTAGGGCAAGTTGGAGCCTTGGATCTATGGCCCCTATCCATGGCTACTAAGACTACATTACCCAGAGTCCCCCTGTTTACTGTTGACCCTGGTATTCTTCCCCCATTCCATCTGGCAGCACTCACCTCAATAGGCTGTGCAGGTTTCTCAACAGGGTCATCAATCAGTGGTTTCTTGGGCTGTAGGGTGGGAAGGAAGGGTATGTCAAAGAGGATGAATCCATTTGGAACAGGCTCCAACTGAGGGGTGTGTCCAGCCCTAGGGGACCCTGCTAATACTCTCACCTTATACCCAGTTTCTAGTTCGTGCAGAAACTGGTTCAAGGAGTCTTCTGTCCAGGCATTCTCTACTTTCTCTTGATATCTAGGCACCTGCATGGATGTGGGTGGACACTAGCTTGAGTGGAGGGACACTAGGGGTAGTATCTAGAGTCTAAAGGCAGGCCTTATCCCTGAAATGCCCACAAACCCCTTATTAAGTATGCAAACTGAAATCAGGGGATGATCTGTGCTATGTCAGCAGATAGATTTGCCCAGAGAACATGCAGCTGGGGATGGTGTTGGGGAGCAAAATGGTCTACCTGATTTGGGGGATGAAGCCCTGAAGAGGATGGTCTAAGATTATAGTTAAAGGTGTTTCTAGATGTCTCTTCAGAGTGGTTGCAGTTTCTTCTGAAGAAAGAGAAAACATCATGTCAGCTTCCTCTTAGAAAACTAAGACCTGGATGAGAATGTAACCAGCGGAGAAGTGGCTGTGGCTCTTTCTCTACCTCTGTCCTCAGTCCCACCGAGGGAGCCTACCTGCCCACTTACTGTGGAAGTCGTGCCATAGACCTCATAGTTATGGCAAGCTGTATGGAACCCTAGGCTCAACACAGGTAAAATGGGAGTGGCTTGCAAGGGAGCATGTGCTAGGTGTCCATTAGAAGGCCTAAACAAGCATCAATCCATGGATAGCTAGCATCTCTCTTGTGGCCTTGGGCAAAAGTATCCTGCATATTTGGTATGGTGTGTACTTGTGCAGTTGGCTTGCAGGCTGCTCTAGCCAAGTGGGCTTATAAACCATGGCCCAGGATATAAGACTACAAACAGCTCCAAGGAAAACCCGGGAGCATCTCTACCCAGGAGACCTGGGCAAAGTGTTTCTGGTCCCTAAGTCTTGGGTCCATGGGGCTTGGAAAAAGTGATAATACCTGTGTGGCTGCCTCAGCCACTGGGGTGCCCTGTCCACCTTAACTCTTCTCTGGGGTTTCTCTCTTGGCTGGCCTTCATATTCCAACCTCTGGCTTTAGTCTAGAACGACTGAATAGAGCTTATCTAATGATAGCATGTCTGACCACAGGGTGAGGATGCATTGCCTATAATTATGACTCTGTTCTCAATTCTATAATAAAAAGGTGATCATGAGAATGGAATGTGCTGTTTGCAATAGAAGGAAGTGCTCATCATATGGGAACCTGTGTGCTAGCATGTTGGCAGACTTGCCGTATGCCAATCACAATGCAAGATGCATACGCTCGCTTACTCTGTCCTCCCAGTCACCCCCATCACCTCCACTTACAAGATGGAGACACTGACACTGAAGATAAGGTTGAATGACTAGTGGCAGTACCCGGACTTGGACCTCTTGTCACTACCTCACTGATGACAAAAGCCACAGGTCAGTGATGGCTGTGTTAGTGAAGTGAAGTCTATCCCATAAAGGCACATGCAGCTGGTACACTTTATCATAGAGCAGAGTTCCAGGTGTCCAAGGTGTAACAGTCTTGGCACCCCCCTGAATACTCAGCCCAGTGTTTCTCAGGAAGAAATTCCTTCCCCTCTCTGGAAGGCACGTCTGAGCCACAGTCTGACAGAAAACTGGGTTCACCCATGCTATAGATTTTCTCTCTGTTTTTAAAGTGGAAGGACCACATGTCCAAGTTTCCCTAACAGCTTCTACCCTCGGTGCCCTGGACACACACCACTTATGGTCTCTGGATGTGTGAGAGTCTGGCTCCTGACGCACAACAGGAGTGAGTCTGTTCCTGGCTACCTTTGATCCTTGTTGAGTTGGAATATCTGCAGCTGTAGAGCCCCCTCTGAGCACCTCTAGAACCTTTCCCGCCTGCTCCCAGGTTGTGCCAGGTTTGGCCACAAGGGGACACTAGTCTCTACATTGCCTTGGCCACAGCTCACCTACTAGAAGTCTCAGTTGTGCCAGGCCTGGAGGCAGGTCTTTGCTGGGTCCCTGGATGCCTGGGGTCTGCAGAAGAGGCGCGTGAGGAAACCACTGGAGATGAATGAAGACACACAAGGACTAGTGTTGGGCAGTTATTTTAGGCTGTGATACCCACCTCCATTCTAACACCTGAATAACAGGTTCACAGGGACAGAGATGGGTTCCTGGCTAGTACATGGGCGTTGTCCCAAGAGATTTACGATACAAACTCTCCAAAACAGCTTTGGAACAGGTGGTGTTCCCATTTCACAGATAAGAAAAGAGAGGCCCAGGGAAACCTGGTCAGCAGATGGTAAGACAAGGGCTCTTTGGACAGTGAAGTCATTACCTACTAGGAGACTTAGTGTTCCCAGAGGTGCCCCTTAAGACCCTCTTGCATCGAATCGCACCACCCAGGAAGCCCCCAAGCCCAGGCCACACACCTCTAGACTCCAACCGATGAACCCACACCCCTCACCTTTGGGTGGGTCCTCCAAGGTCCAGTCCAGCTGCAGGTCTAGGGAACAGAAAGGACTGGGTCACCAACGGAACACCGAGTGAGGACAGGGTGCTCTGGGAGCCTGCCTAGCCGCTCCCAGTCTCCCTTCTGCCTGGAGCAGAGGCTGAGGGCTGAGTCAGGGCCTGAAGAATGTCCTGAGGGAGGGAAGGAATTAGGAAGGCAGCTCTTGGGAGGGCTTGAAATGCCTGCCTCTGGCCGCCTTTAGGCCTGGGAGAGCCAAATGGGTGGCAACCACACCCTCTAGGTCCTCCTGCTTATTCCTCCCCCCACCTCACACACACCCTCTCCTGACCTCTGTAGGCTTGTCCTGGCCATGCCAGCCACTTTCTCTTTCCCTTATCCAACTGCACCTTCTTCTCAAATGCCTTACTTCACCCTTTGCCCAGTCACACCTCTCAGTGTTCAGGACTTTCAGGGGTCAGGATGGAGGAAGCACCAAGTAAGAGGTAGGAGCCTGCCTTCACCTCCCTCTGGGGGGCTGGGTGACTGCTCTTCCTTGCAGCAAACATACACCATATCTCTAGTCCTCCGTCCTCTTTCCTGACAGTCCTGTTGCTCACCACTGCTGCCCCAACCCCACTGACCAGGGACTCAGGACTTCCATGGCACCCAGCCTTATGGTCAGCTCTCAAGTCAAATGCTTGACTCAGTGGTAGCATTTGTCACAGCTCTTCTTTCTGAAGCTCCTTTCTCTCATCTGGCCACAGGGAGACTCTGGCTTTCCTTATCTCTCTCTCTGGAAGCACCTCCAGTCTCTCAGCTGCTTTTCTCACCTCAGTGGGGTTTCTCTGAACTCATATGCCCAGAGGGCTCAGTCCTAAGGACAGTTCCTCCGTCTCTCAGTAGGTTCTTGGCTAGTCTTATAGCTTTTCAAATACATTCAGCCTTGTTTCCGCAGGATCTATAACCATGGATTCAACTAGCCCCACTTTGAAAATATAACTCACATCTGTACTGCACATGTGCACGGGCTATTACTTGTCATTATTCCCTAAACAACACAGTATAGCTTCTACTACAGTATTTACTTTATATTAAATAGAAATAATCTGGGGAGCACTCTAAGGTCTATGAGAGGATGTCTGCAGGTATATGCAAATATGACTACTTAGTAAATTTATCATACTTTTAAGTTTATTATATATTATATATATATATTATATATGTCTGTGAACCACATGTGTGCCTGGTCCCCACGGAGGCTAAAAGAGGGCCAGAGCCACTGGAACGGGAATTATAGAGAGTTGTGGGCTGCTAGGTAGGTGCTGGGACTTGAACCTTTGTCTTCGAGAAGAGCAGCCACTTAACTCTGTAGCCTCTTCAGGGTTTTTTGTTTGTTTGTTTGTTCGTGTTTTAGAAACCTTTCTTTTGTGTATGTGTGTGTGTGGACACATCGGGTCAGAGGTCAACATCAGTCCTCTCCTTCCATGATATGGGTTTTGAACATTGTCAGGCTTGGAAGCCTGTACCCACTGAGTCATAGGACCTCACACTGTAGTCTAGGTTAGCTTAGAACTCATGGCAATCTTCCTGCCTCAGCTTCCTGAGTGAGCCACCACCATAGAGCCCTATATCCATGGCTTTGGATGTGGCACTTTATACAAAGGACTTGTTCTTGCAGGGAGCCACTCTCTAAGGACATCTGTCCCTACAATTCTAATTTCTAGTCAAGCCATGGCTATACGCCAGAACTGTCTAGGGCTGGAGATAGCCATCTTTTTGAGCACCCCAGGTATTTCATGTGCAGCTTTGGACCTTGCCCCTGATCTAGTCCAGCATATTCTGCTGCCTGCTCCCCTTGGGGGTGGCATACCTGGAAAACCAAAAGTCTCGTTTGTTGTTGTTTTTTAGAGACAAGAATTCATTTTCTAGTTCTGGCTGTCCTAGAACTCACTGTAGACCAGGCTGGCTTTGAACTCCTGCCTCAGTTTCTCAAGTGCTGGGACTAAAGGCATGTGCTACCATGCCAGGCTCCAAATGCCTCTTAAATCTGTTTCCTCTGCAGTCTTCCCTATCTCTAAAAATGTCAGCACCAAAGCCAGGCACACTCCCATGACCCCTGAGACATGAAAACTGAGAGCTTTTGGTCAGCCTTGGCTACATGGTGAGCTCAAGGCCAGCCTGGAATACATGAGACCCTGTCTAAAACATAAACGAGGCCAGTCTGCAGCTCCACCCTTCAACTTGCTCAGGTTTAAATTCCCTCTGGATGTTGTTCTTTCATGTTGTCATCCAATGCTGCACTTGGAATGTCCCTGGAATTACCATTCCATCCTATCCCACTGCTAGGTGTAGACTGCATAAGAGCAGAGATTTCATGATGCCCTCAACCCCACCATCTCTTCTGTGTCTAGCAGTATGGGAGATCCTTCCAGCCCTCTTTATTGGAACGCTTCACTCTGCTGCTCAGAATTGCGCAAAGGTTCCATGTTTCTTGTCCAATAAAAGTCAAAGCTGTCTTAGGAAACTCCAAAGCCTTACAAGTCCTGACCCTCCGACGTTTCTGACTGCAACTCCTACTCTGAATCCGCTCTCACCCTAGTCCAGGTTTTCCTGCCTGTGCGTTTTTCCAGATGTGTTCTCCCCTCTGGGTTTTTGGAGCGCCCTCTGCTGGTACATTCCTCTCCACCCTTTCTGGACTAAACTCAAAGGCCTCTTCTCAGGGTCCTTCCTCAACTGTTCTGGGTGAGGTCTCAGTGTAGCTGAACCGGTCATTCCTTAGCCTTCTTTGGTTTTATTCTAGTCCTTTCTGTCATCTGTGTATTGTACATCTTTCTAGAGCAGGAAGTCCTCAGAGATAGGCGAGGACTGATTCTGCACAAAGGGCCTGTAGAACACTCACACAACAACTCAGGATTGGCTGCATTTGGACCAGTGCTTCGGGTGCTGCTGCAGGCTAACCAGAAATCCAGAGAGATCCCAGGAAGCCCCCCAGAGGACATCGGGAAACCAGCTAGTAGCTGTCCACTCAAGTATAATCTGGAGACCATTGTTGGCCTCAAGCATTGGGAGAACAGAGAAACTTCCTCTCTGCTTCCTTCTCTTCCTCCTTTCTTTCCCCCTCCCTCCCCTCCCCCCCCCAGACGGCTTTTTTTCTTTAGATTTTTGAGACAGAGTCTCACTTTGTAACCTAGGATGGCCTTCAAATCTGTGATTCCCTCTGCCTTTGCCTCCTGTGTGCTAGAGTTACAGGCAGCAACTTTTTTTTTTTTTTTTTTTTTTTTTTTTTTGCCTGTTTCTAGGACTATTCACCTTAGAGCTTGAAGAGAGGAGTCAGAAGAATTTCATTTCATAAGCAAAGAAATCCCCGTTTCTATCCCTCCCACAAGTTCCAGATAGTTGGGAGTCTATTGGGCCCTGGGAAGGTGTCTAACCTGGCATTTTCCGGTGAATTTGCTGGAACATTCTCCGATACCAGTCTCTGGGGCTGTCAACACTCTGAGATCAGAAAATTAAAATCAGGTCTCTTTGCTCACTCACCCTTCTCAGGCCTTCCCGCTCACCCATCCTTCCCAACGATAAGCCAACTCTGGTCACCTTGAAATTCCTATAGATGGCTGGGGTCTGGGGAATATCTGTGGTGGTGGTGCTGCTGCTGGTTTATGTGCATTTGTGTACACCTGTGTGCATGCAGGCACATGTGGGGGCCAGGGATCAATTGCACCCCACCATATTTCTTTTCATTTATCAGTGGGGGTGGGATGATGTGCAGGTGCCACACACACATGTGGAGGCCAGAGGACAGTTTACAGGAGTAGGCTCTCTCCTGCTACCATATGGTTCTGGGATCAAACTCAGGTCATTAGGGATGGTGGTACTGCCTGTGTCCACTCGAACCTTTTAGCCATCCCTCTACCTAATTAATTTTTATTTGTTTATTTTTTTTAAAGATTTTTTTTTAAAGGTGTATAAATGTTTTGCTTATATCCTCAGAGGACAGAAGAAAGTATTAGTCCCTGGAAGCAGAGCTATAGACAGTTGTGAGCTGCCATGTGGGTTCTGGGGATCAAACCCTGGACCTCTCCAGGAACAAGTGCTCCTAACCACTAAACCGTCTCTTTAGCCCCTTATTTTTATTCTATTTTATTTTTGAGACAATGTGTCACTAGATAGCCTTTGGCTGGCCTAGAACTCACTATGTAGACTGGGCTGGCCTTGAATTCACAGAGATCCATCTGCCTCTGCCTCCTGAGTGCTAGGATTAAAGGCACTACCACCTCTCAAAAAATAAGATTTCTTTTTTTTTTTTTTTTTTTTTTTTTTTTTTTTTTTTGAGACAGGCTGTCTCACTGAACCTGAAGCTCACTGTTTCTTTTAGACTGCTTATCCAGGCCATGGGCTCTGCCTGTGAGCCCTAACCCCAGCTTTGGGACTGTAGACATCTACCACAGTGCCTAGCTTTAATTATACAGTAAGCACTTTGTCCACTGAGCCTTCTCTGCAGCTCCTTTGTGACAACTTGTGGCACATTGTGTCTGAAATCGACACAAACAAGAACCCTCTTCAGTGTATAGTGTGATGACCCTCCGTTATGAGATGGAGACTGCTTTACATTTTCCTCATGTTTTTTTACATATCTGTATGTGCACGCACAGCACACGCACCCGAGTACATGTTTGTGTGGGTGTAGGTGTGGTTGTACGAGTATGTGCGTGCCTGTGTATATGGAGGCCAGAGGTCAACCTCAGTTATTATTCCTCAGGCACTGTCCATTAACTAATTAATTAACTAATTAATTTTTGAGACAAGGTTTCTCTGTGTATCCTGGCTGGAGCTCATTCTATAGACCAGGCTGGCCTTCAACTCAGAGATCCTCCTGCTTCTGCATCCTCTGTCTGAGATTGTAAGCATATGCTACCATGGCAGGTTCTCTCTCTCTCTCTCTCTCTCTCTCTCTCTCTCTCTCCCTCCCCCCCCCCCGTGTGTGTGTGTGTGTGTGTGTGTGTGTGTGTTTTCTAGGCTTGTATGGCAAGCACTTTACTGACCGAGTTATCTCCACGGTCTTGTGTCTATTCCTGATATTTCTACAGTGAACATTTTTCTACATGAGACACAAGTAACAGCGTGGGGGAGAGAGGGCATTTCACATAACCCACAATGTCTGGACCTTACAAAGCAGGAACAGTCCATGACTATGAGGAAATATGGCTGGCCCAACAGATGAAGGCAATGGCAGGCCAGGGCCCCGGTAATCCTCTGTGGAATGTGGCATACAGGAGCCTTCCCTGCCTGCCACAGCAACCTTGCTCTCTCAGCTGGTGAATAGGCAGCTAGTCTGTGGGTGCTAGGCTTGTTGTGTATCTTGGGATCCACAACTAAGAGGCATCCTGCTAAGCTCAGCTCTTAAAGTGGTGACTTTACATCTCTGAGGTCTGTTTCATATAACATCTGTGTGACTCAGACACACAAGGTGTGGGTACGGCCTCCGTGCCCCTTCCCTATTATGCTCATAGAGATAGAGCTTAGGAGGGTCTCTGGGCCCCCTCTGTCTGTGACCCTCAGCCCTGGACTCACAGATCGGGGGGCAATGGGCATGCCGCTCTCATCCACGGGCCCGATTCCCTCGTACTTCACCCAGCACTTGTCCCGTCGCTTGCTGTCCTTGGTCCATGTAGCTGACCAGTTCTGGGCATGCTGGGAGGCAGGCTGCTTTGGGCTCACTGAGGGCCGGCTCCCAGGGCCGGGCCAGGTCTGATACCATGCTGGGTCTGTGAGAGGAGTGTAGGATCATTAACTGAAAGGCAAGGATCCCCACCTGACCTTGTCTGTCTCCTCAGAACATCAATCCCTCCTTATTTGTTTGACTGGATGATGCAGACTCCAGAAACTTCTACATCCACAGCAGTGCTTTAGGCTTCTGCTTGTTTATTACTTAAAATGAATTTTAAGAGGATTTTGTTTGGAGCAATCTGTTTCCATCCCCACCCCATTCTGTTTTCCTCAGATGGTCCTAAGAGTTTGCAGAAGGAGGGCTGGAAATGATTACTTGAAGCAAATGCTGGGGGCATCCCAGTTAGGGTGTGGCAAGGCTGATTCTGGGCTGTAGGGGATTGGCAGGGGCATGGATTGGGGGGAATGGTACTGGAGGGATACAGACTTAAATTTAGACTGCAGCTCAGCCACCTATTGGTTGTTTAAGTTTAGTCCCATTAATCACCCTGGTGGTGCCTCGGTTTCTACTTGTATAGAAGGAGAGTAATTTCAGCAAAGACACAGTGACATCCAGTCTGTGCCACTGGACATAGCACATACAGAAACAGCCCCCAGAGAGGTCAGAAACTCATTCCGCAGGCATGTGTTCTGTGTCTCCAGCTTTCCCACAGAACGTTTAGTTTCTAAGTAGTTTAGTGTAATAGATACATGCTTCAGAGCCAGATGGTCAAGGGTGTGGATCTCAGTGAAACCTTATCTCCTCCGAGCATCTCTGAGACTGGATCCTCGCTTCGAAGATGCCTGACCCTGACTTTGCTTGGATGTGGATGGGTTAGATGGGATTAGGCTTGTGAAATATCGGCTCAGTGTTGTCCAGTGTTCAATAATTCTTTGTTAAATGACTGAATCTTTTGCACAATGTCTGACTCAGGGGAATGAATACCCAGTGAAGGATGCCATTTCTCAAAGGGCTGAACTGTACAGAGGAGTCCCCAGGAGCTCAGAGACCTTAGGGCCCACCCAGATGGCAGGCTCTTAAGCTGCATCTCCCATGTCCTTTTGGATTGGATGAGAATCCTGAGTGTGTGTGTGGGTGGGTGCAGTCCCTGTCTACTCTTTTTGTTTGTTTGTTTGTTTTTGTTTTTCGAGACAGGGTTTCTCTGTGTAGCCCTGGCTGTCCTGGAACTCACTCTGTAGACCAGGCTGGCCTTGAACTCAGAAATCTGCCTGTCTCTGCCTCCCAAGTGCTGGGATTAAAGGCGTGTGCCGCCGCCGCCACTGCCGCCGCCGCCGCCACCACCACCACCACCACGACTGCCACTGCCACCACCACCACTGCGCCCCGCTGTCCCTGTCTACTCTTAAGCCAACACTTCTCGCCCTCCCATTTGAATCGCTGGCCCAGTTACAGTTCCCTTGACCCCTAGGACCATGTCCTTCCCTTGTCAAGAGGGAGGGAAGGGCTGTATCAGCCTGTTCTCTCTTCAAGGTTCCTTTCTCAAGATCTGCATGATTACAGAAAACCCTAAGCTGGATCCACAGTTCCCTGGGGACCTTCTCATGGCCTTGAAAGATCCATTCCCTTCCATATGGCACAGGGAACCCTGCATAAGGCTCTTAAAGCAGATCTTCCCAAGCAGACCCACCTGGATGCTGGGAACCATCTCTCCTGGGTGAGGGACAGCCATTGCACACAGTCCTGGGCGCAGGGTCATGAAACTGGAAATTAAGGGTGTTGGAGCCACCATTCCGGATCACAGGCACCTGTAGGGAGGGACCAGAGGTTCCACTGGAGTTCCACTGGGAAGGAGCGGCAGCCTGAGCATAGCCCGAGTCCCTCCTCCTGGAGGCCTGAGCACAGCCTGTGCCCGGGAGCTTCCTTCAGAGGGTCTTCCCTCCTTACACTTTCAATCCACTGCTCCCCCCCACCTGGCCCTCTAGTGTCCCCATCAACTGCTGGCCCATCAGTGTTCCTTTTTCCTTGCTGTTCACTCACCCTTGTCCCCCTGGAGGATGCACCTATATGGGCCCGGAGGTGGCCAGGGATGAAGTCATCCAGGCTGAGCCCAGCAGGGAGGCCTTGCATGCTTGGGTCAAGGTTGGAGGACACAGGATGTGCCAGCTGCTCCTTCGTGTGTATTCTGCAGGGAAGGAGGAAGGAAGGGAAAGCCTTGCTGGGCTGGATTGCCTGGGACCTCTTGACTCAACCCACTAGTGGGGGAGGAAGGTAGGTTGTGGGAGGGAATTATGGCCAGCTGGGTGGGAGCTCAAGGACCCAGGAAACAGGCAGCTCTGGGCACCCGCCTGCAGGCTGCCAGTGCAGACTCCCAGAGGCACAATGGACTGCTTGTTAGGCCTGGGGCAGAAGCACTGGGTGGGAGTGGGGGAGGGGAAGCCAGGCAAGGAGGAAGATAGGGCGGCTGGCCAGGAGCGGGCCTGCAGCCTGCTGACCACCCCTCTGGGGCTCTCTGTGCCAGGATAGCCAGCTCCCCCAGAGAGAAGGCACAGGAGAACTAGGACAGCTAGCAGAAGGACCTGAGCACACGGGACTTTTTTCCATTCTTCTGCGTAGCATCTGCGTGCTCACAGGCACAAAGGCAGTCACCATCAAGGCCACCAACCTGCTGACCACTGGGAAGCAGCCAGCAGTGCCCTCATCCCTACCAGGGCTAACGAGGGCATGGGAGAGTATTGCCAGGCAGGGAGCCACTTCTGAGATCTAGGGAATGTGGTTTGCCCGGTGGCCTCCTGTGCAGATCACAACTCCAGAACACCCAGAGTCAGTGCTGGGTGGATGGGAAGCAAAGCAGCAGATGATGGCACAATACAAGAGGACCTGCTTCTGCCTTGCGGGGTAGTGCTGAGGTCTAGAGGTTTCTCTCCTGCACACTGACAAACGTTCCTGTACCCACAGGCTTGGCTCTGAAGGGAGGGTCCTTCCTGACGGAGACCATCATGCCTGACGAGCCAGTAGGTTCTGCCTCACTCAAGGGTCAGCAGAAGGGAGCTCAGGGAACCTGCGAGATGGGTGAACAAGAGGGGACCCTGTGCAAGAGGACGGAGTGCTCATAGTCCGGGGCCACAAAAGGGCTTTAGTGGCTAGAGCTATGGTGTCGGATTTATACCTTTTCATCTTCCTGGCTGAGTGGGGGACTGGTGGAATAAACTTAACCACCTTTTGGACTGGGCCAAATCAGACTTGTATGTGGCTGTGGGGTTTGTGGGGACTCCAAGAAAGGACACCAGACACCCCGGGGTGGTGTCCTGTGTATGGTAGAATATATTCAGTGTTGTGAATATGATGGGGGTGGGCAGGGTGGATCATGTGAGGAGCACGGGAGTTAGAGAGAGAAGAATGTCAGCAGGAGGGTGTGCAGTAAGCAGTCCTCTGAACAACACAGGGCTGTGAGACTGAGGGGACAAGGATAGTACAGCCTTGAGACCTGTGGCACCGCATCTTCTGTGCTCAGTTCCTGCTTGGGCATTGACAAGGAGACGAAGGAGACTAGGGTCAGTAAGCACCCCCCTCCATCTGCATTTGTGGGTATATTCCTTCTGACATCTGAGCAGCCTATTGGGGACCCAGCCAATCCCTGACTTTGTGGGGAGGGGAGGTTGAAGTGCAGCCCACCAGCTGGATCCAATTAGAGCTTCTTACCAAAAAGCCAAACCATACGAACACACCCGGGTTCCTGATTCTTTCCAGGGGAAAGTGAGGCCAGGCAGACTGATGACCAAGGAAGCCCGGGCACACTGGCTATAGAGCTACCCCTCCCTGCTCGGCTGCTGGCTTGAGGCCAAGTTGCCCTCAGCATCAGCAGTTGCACCCATCAGCTGACAGACCTTCCTTCCCTAATGTCACTGTGTCCCACCCTCTCAGCAAATCCAGAAATGTCCTCTCCAGGGAGAAAGATCCAATCTCCCATCACCACCTGGTTTCAGGAGCTATTGATCCTAGGATACCTCCATTTACTCCCCTCCCACTGGGTTCCACGTAAAGGCACTCCTGGGAATATGCAAGGTTAGAATAGAGCCTGGTCCACATGTGGTCCTGGTTTTTCTCCCAGCATGCTGCCTGGAGACAGTAGGAAGAACCTAAGGAAGACAGAGGCCTTCTGGGGAATTGGTATCTGTCTAGCATAAAACAGAAGGTGTCCAGACCCCTCTGGTGAGTTCCCAGAATTCAGGCAGCCCCTGCACTCAAGCAGCCCTTTCCAAAGGTGTGGAAGAATGAAAAACTTAGAGGTTTGGTGGACTCCTTCCCATCTTACAGTGAGGCCTTGATGGTGGGGACGTTGTTCTCTGCCTTTCCAGGTCTTATCAAACTATAGCTCTCCACTAACAGGGTCAGGGATTTTTCAAATTCACTTTTTCTGGTTTGCACAACCTCAGAGACTGGGACCCCGAGGGAGGGGCTCTATGCCTTCGCTCCCGTCCGCGCCAGACTCTGTCTTGCCTCCTTCCCGCCCCTCTGCGTCGCTGAACCTACCTTCCCCCGACGAGCAGGTGGGGGGGCTTGGGGCTGCCCAGGAGGGCAGGAGCATCCCAGCCCGCTTCTGCCCGGAGCAGCCGCGGCGAGCCCTCGGGGAAAGAGGGCAGGGAGAAGTGCGGGCGGTCGCGGCCCTCGTGACCGGTCAGGACGCTGGGCCAGGCTGGGCGCCCAACGAGGAAGAGGGAGGCCGAGGGGGAGCGCTGGGAGGCAGGACCCTGAGAGTAATGCGGCGGGAGGAGTTTGGGACTCGGTTTGAACTGTGAGCCAGAGCTGTGCTGGGGTGAAGTGGAGATGCCTGCTACTCGCTCCCTCACTCCCGCGAGTGCCCTCTGTCCGGCGGCGCTGTGGCCCCTTGCCCAAGGGGCCGGGCCGTCCAGGAGGCGGTGCCGGGAGGGGCCACCGAGGGTCCCCCGGGAGCCCGCTGGGTTTCCCAGATGCCTTCCCCGGCCCTCACCACAAAGCTGGAGTTAGAAAGGGGCGGGCGGGCTGGTGGGGGCCACTCAGAGTTTCCAGCGACATTTCCAGGGTGTGGGAAGCGAGCTGCTCTGCAAGAGCCAGGACACAGGGCAGGAGTGATTAACCGAACGGTCCCTGAGTGCCAGAGTCCGGGTGGAGCCGGAATTAGATACGCAACCCTCGGCCTTGGAGAGGCAGGAGACAGGCCCGGAGGCAGACAGGCTGGGACCGAGATAAGTCATGGTGGCCCAGGAACGAAGGCAACGCCAGCTTGGGGGAGAGAGTTCGTGCCTGTCTAAGCGCACTGACCGGGTGTTTGCAAACACTCGTTTACTGGCAAACGTGTTGATGCACACACACACGTGCAAAGTTTGGGGGAGAAAATCGGCCTTATGAGCGAGCGGCTCCCTTGATGTGCCACAGCATTGAAGAGGATAAGGGTGGGGCCCCTTGGGCGGGGATGAGGTTAGGAGGGTCTTGGTGTTCCCATTCACCGTATTTGTTTTGATCCTGCTTTTCCGGCTGTTCCTGCGGTGCTGACGCGAATCTGAAGGACACCGCCCACTGGCTCCCCATTCTCTCTGACCCTCCCTCCTCCCCTTCTCGTCCAGTCTTCTGGCTGGCAGGTGCTAGGCAGGGCAAATGTTTACTGACAATGGAAACCCTGGAGTACTCCTAGACTGTGACTCACTGGGATACCCAAATCCCCAACAAACCAATCAGTAAAAATGATTTTTGCTCCACTGCAGCGAGGTGTTGGGTATGGTAAGTGATACCTACTGCAGTTTGATTGGTGCCTGAGCCACCCGGAGTTTTAGCGGCTCCCAGAACATCACAACCCCTAGCACGCTCGCCTCTTATTAGCTTCACATTTTCCCAGTTGTGGGGGAAAAAAACTGTTTGTGGTGCCCTCAAACAAAAGGTCAAAGAATAGTTCAAGAGATGAGCTTGCCAGAGCTCCATGGGTGGGAGTCTTTGTTTTTGGGGTTGTTTGTTTGTTTGTTTTGTTTGAGACAGGGTTTCTCTGTGTAGCTCTAGCTGTCCTGGAACTCACTCGGTAGACCAGGCTGGCCTCGAACTCAGAAATCCACCTGCCTCTGCCTCCCAAATGCTGGGATTAAAGGCGTGCGCCATCACTGCCCGGCTCATGGGTGGGAGTCTTGAGGAAGCAGTTTCATAGGCTTCCATAGATGTAACCCTGCCAATGGGGCTCTGATTCACATACGTGAGGTATTTTAACAGATGTAGATATTACACAGTGCACAGCGTTTGCGCACTGTGGGGGGTGGGGAGGAAAGCTGAAGGGAGAGAGATAGGGTGGGTTTCAAGAAGGTACTTCAGGAGTGGAGGGGCTCTGAGACCCCGTGAGGTCAGGCGGCAGTATGCTGCCCCTCTGAAGCTTGAATTATCCGCCCATCCCAGGGAAGCAGCCTCTACCTTCCCTGTAGGATTAAAAGTACTACCCATTTCCCTCTTTCAAGTTTTCCCACCTTGGGTCCTTGGGACTAAGAAGGGCCATATCTCTTTCATTGTCTTCTTTGTTGTCCAAAGACGAAGCTGAAGATCTTCCCACTCCAGGAATCCTGGCCATCCCCCTCACCAGCAGTGAACGTCTTAGGCGCTAAGGCTCTGACCTGGACTCCAAGATAAATATTTAATGTAGAGGGTGCCGCTGAGCTGCCAAAGGTCCCAGCTTCCTGTTTCTCACAAGAGAAGGCACAGTGTGGGCAAGGGAGCTGGGGACTGGCTACCAGTCCCATCTCTATGGGAATGGGGAATCCAGTAAACAGTCTTTGGAGAATGCAGGTTGGGAGGAAAGGGGGAGGGTGGCAATGGAGGGCTGAGCTATTACGCTTAGCTGCTCCAGTTCTGCCTTGCCACTCAGGCCTGGGCTGGCTTACCACCTCTCAGGTTGGAGCCCACTGTGTTCTCAAGTATTCGGATGGCCTCACAAAACACAGGAGGCATGGTCGCTAGAACCATAGGGCAGGTAAATCCAAGGAAACTTAAATAATCCCCCGCCCCCTTTCCTGCCCATATTTAGGGAGAATGCTTCCTCTTTTAAGAAGATTAGGGGGAAAAATGTAGCAAGGTTCAGAGAGTGGACCTGAAGGCCAGGTGTCTGGTTTCCTGACCCCTCCCCCCTAGTTTGAGCTGGTTGCCGCCTGCCTGCCTCACCCTGGGCGGCTTCCAGTGGCACATGAGAGCTAGGTAACATTGTTCCAGATAGTGCGGTCCTGGTCAGTATGTCCTGCTCTGTCTCCTGCATGCCCTCCTGTTCAAGAGGAACCTCCTTCCCTATTACTTGGCTGCCTGCACACCTCCAGCATGGCCTTGGGTCAAGGACTGCTGTGGCCTCCACAGCCACCTGAGCCCATGTAAACACAGTTACGTAACTGCTCTGTTTTTCCTAGCTATCTGATTCCAGTCACCAGGAGCCCCACCCAGTCCCAGGCAGCCAATTCTGTCCTATGCGCATTCCCCCTCCCCTCAGCCCTCCAGTGCTCCATCCTCTGCGACTAACTCAAAGTACCATTAGTCAAGTGACCACCAATTAGTGTCGAGGACAGTCTATCCTTCTGAGTCACACTGACATCTCCCCTGCTGCATGCCCCTGTCCTCCCTGTTAGGTAGAACGGCACCCAGTTCCTTCCCTAGGGCAACCGTCAGTACATTCTTGAGATAGGCTTTCATGTCTATTTTGATTTGTGCTCCTAGAAGACTGTTTTCTTTCTACAGACCAGAAGAGAGTAGCCAAGAACACATGGACTCTTCTAGAGACTGTAACCAACCCAGCAGTGAGGAACTGAAGCCAAGTCACCATGGATAGACTAGCACAGATCTCGACTCTGTTTCCTCCCTGGGGCCGTCTCCTGATTCCAGCTCTGGCACTACTGCCATCTAAGCTCTATCAATGGCCCCACATATGCCAACCACTCATGAGAACAGGGGCAAGCAAGGGAGGGAAGTGAAGTGACCCATTTTGGGGCTCCAAGGGCCCTCTTACACGCTGTCCTATCTGGAAGTCTGAATTTTTTTTTTTTGGGGGGGGTCAGTCACTGCAAAATGAAGGAACTCTAAGGGAAGCAACAACAATAAAAAACACAGGGCAGGTCAAGGCAGGTCAATGTCAGGATTGGTAGCAAGGATGGGTATGTAAAACCCCACAGGAATAAGAGACTGAAGATTTCAGGCCTGCTCTGCACAAATATTTTCATAGCACACATATCAGGGGCATCTCATGGCTCTCAGCATTTAAACCCTAAAGGCAGTAAAAAGAATCAGTTCCTGCCCAGTTTATCCAGTCTGTCCTCCAGGAGGCCTGGACACTGATTGACATCACATCCACCATGTGTTCCTGTTTGTGGGTAAACAAAAACATGCCATAGCCAGACAGGAATGCCTAAGAAAGACCAAGGTAGACAGACTTCCTTCAGTTCTTACAAAGGATAAAAGGAGCAAGTGGGTGACAGGTCTTGAAAAGGCAGACTTTACAGAGAGCTGCAGACAAGTGCAAAAAAAAAAAAAAACCAAAAAACCAGGGCCTGGAAAGTTAGGTCTGCCTCAGCCTTCCATCCCAGCTCAGGGAAACTGAGATAAGGGAGACAGAGAGCTGATTGGCTGGCCAGAGGATACCATGACAGAGTGCTGGTATCCAAACAAAGGCTATCCTGTCTTTTGGCCTCCTTGAGTTCTACGATGAACTGTCTCCACTGTATCAGCAGTAAGACTCAATTTACTTCTAAGTGACCAATCCACTATCAACAGTAAGCTTTGCAAATAAAATCTTAGGGTTGTGGAAGAGGAGGAAGAAGAAGGGGAGGAGGGAGGAGGGGGAGGGGGAGGGGGAGGGGGAGGGGGAGGGGGAGGGGGAGGAGGAGGAGGAGGAGGAGGAGGAGGAGGAGGAGAAGGAGAAGGAGAAGGAGAAGGAGAAGGAGAAGGAGAAGGAGAAGGAGAAGAAGAAGAAGAGGAGGAGGAGAGTGAAGCCATTTAATTACCCAGTAGGGATTAGATCTTGATCTAACAGGGGCCAGTGTGACTCAGTGTCTCATCCTTCTTTCCTAGGCTCTGAAACAGCTTCCCACGACTCTGTAAATAAGGGCAAACATTACCTCATCTCACTGGGGTTTTAGCTAAGGGATAAGGCCACTGTTAACTCAGGATGTCACTGGGGTAACAGAACATAAAGTGCTCACTTGGCTTTTGTGCAGTTAAAAATCCAGGCTCATTTTCCTGGTCTTAAAATTGCACATCGTGGCTGTATTTGATGTCAACGTTGCTATTTGGATCCAGCAGACCTAGATTTAGCCTTTCCACCTCTGTTGCCATAATCTGTCCAAGTCCCTGTCCAGGGCCCCAGCATTTCCCTGTCTCCACCCCCAAGCTGTGCAGCCATGCTTATCTGCTCGTGTGGATTCCCAGCCCCTTGGGATCTGCTGGCTTTGCAGAGGGCTCCGAGGCTGCTCTGGTTCCTCTAAGCCTGGGAGTGCAGCTCTTCATCAGCTCCCTTCGGGCTTCTGACTTTTCCCAGACCATATGAAAACTTATTAAATGACTATCGTAAAACTTATTTTTGTGCTTTGTAAAGACTCTTTTCTGGGTTATCGTCCTTCTACTCCTTCAAGGAGAGGCCACAGAGGGTCTAGAGCAAGAGTTAGTGGTGGGCATAATTTCAGGAGATAAAAGGCAAAGGAACAGGGTTTATGGGCAGGCGGGGGCCGGGGGTAAGTAGAAACTCCTCAGAGGCCATCAGAGCTTTAACTATGGCCGAGGGAACCTCTCTTGGGAAAGGACTTCACTGGCATTGTCAGAGATCAGACCAGACATCAGAAACTAGGCTTTCCTTCACCTCTGGAATTACTAACTGGGTCAGAGCCAAAAGATCAGTCCCTCTACTAAGAAATCAAGGAAATGAAGACACAGGGACTCAATGAAGTTATCCTTCACTAATAAGAGCATTTGCTTCTTTTAATCTTAAGAGGACTTCTAGTAGGCAGAGAGAAAGTTCTTACAAAACTCTTATTCACAAAGACTAATGTCTCCTGTTGAAAGGTAACATTTCTGTGACTGTCTTTAACATAGCAGAAAGCAAGAGAATGCAGGTAACCTCTAAGCATAAGCAAGTAGGCCATCATTCAAGAGAGCCACTGCCTAGCTCCGCATGTGTGACTGCTTCATCATCTAGGCAGTGGGACCGGGGACCAATCCTAGAAAGGGTCCGGTGATGGGGGAAAAAGAGCTATGGTTTAGGATGCCGGGAGGAAGGAACGTGAGGGGCTCCCGATGGCATCTTCACAAAGGCTTGGGAAAGGACAAAAACACATTTTCTTTTTCTCTTGTTTTAAATGCTGGTTTTCATTATGTAGCCCTGGCTAGCCTGCCATTTACTGTGACACCAGGCAGCCCTCAAACTTGCAATGGTCCTTTTGCTTCATCACGTGCCCAGCCCACATCACATCTTTATCATCCCAAACCATAGTTTCTGGCTACCTACATCTAGTCATGTGCGCCCCCAAACCAAGAAGACAGAGCGGATACTTGGGGAACTGTGAAAGTGGGTGAAGGGAATGTGGGCAGGGACTTACAGGCAGGCACAGTGCTTGGCTCTACTTCAGAGCTGCACAGAGGGATGGTCCATGTCCACGTCCTTGCTGCTTGATCTGAAACCACCTAGACTTGGCATAAAATTGTTGACGATGCATAACCCTGGCTCAAACAAAGGTGTTATTTAGCACGTCTTGCCGCGGTTGCTGAGGCGTGAGGCCAAGGCCTCCCAGGAGGGAATATGCTCCCAGTATCACCTTTACCTTTGTGACTGCATAGATGAAGGCAGTTAACACTGACCCCATTCACTCTGGCTGGCTAGATAGAGGTAGGACAGCTACCAAGTCCCAATGCCATGTAGTTTCCCTCTCTCAAACTGCCAATGGCACAGAGCCCTATTGTTAACACGGCTCATTGCTGGCATCCAGATGAGAATACTGCTCCTGTCCTTCGGCAGACCAGCTTTCTTCTCTACGCTCATCTGCTCTTTCTTACGGCTTTCCTATGAGCTTCTGACCATGGCAAGAACTGAAAGGGATTCCTCTGTGTGACCCAAGCCCTCTTCAGTGTCTTGCTGCCTTGGCTGCTCTTTACACTGGTCTAACAGGCTACAGGACAGGCGGGACGGGTGTCAGACGAGGTAAAACCCCACAAACAATGTAGCACACTGGAGCCTCATACCCAACCCCGAGCTCTAGGTCTATTCCTGCTCTGGAATGTTTTTCTACCTGGGTAGGGAAAACTGAAAGCCACCCCCCACCCGTGTTCCACTGTTACCATAACAGCTAGTTTAAATACTGGGGTTCTAGAATGCCACCTCTGCAAGTCTTTACTTGCAGAAATAATTTTCAATATAAACACTGGCAGAGAAACCAAATGATCATTAATATGAAGAAAATTTTGAATCATTAATGTAGGGCAGGATTTTCCTAAACTAGTATAGCTAAGTGGCCAGTATGCACTTGTTTCTCTAGAGTGTGAACTTTACAGATATTTATAGATATGATACAGGCAATACTTGGGAGGTCAGCTAGAAGATTTACAGAAGGCAGAGAGAAGAGATTCCGACTTCCGCATTTGTAGAAAGCTCTTGCACAACTGGCTGTAAAAGCGGAGTAGTGTCCAGCTGCATCTCACATGACTTAGGATGTGGTTCGTATATACACCAGCTGCCCTGGACTGTGTTTGAAAACCACATGGAGAAAAGAAACTAAAGGATAATGCCAAGGCTGAAGAGGCCTCAAAGCTACTCCATTTTCAGAAATCCTACATTTGCACCTTAATGATAGCAAATGACTTTTCTATTGACCGAACCAATAGGGTTTCCGCTTTCCCCATACTGAAGTGTAAGGAAATCATTCTTAAGTTATCAGGGTATAAAAACAAAGGTTCACTAGTGAGAGGAACTTGCTCATTGGCTAGCAAGCTATTCTGGAAGAAGAGATGAGGCAATGAAAGAAGGTGGTAGGCGGAAGCAGTGCTGACTTACATTCCTGGACAGTCTGATGCCCCTGTTCCTAGGCAACGAGCCACATCGTGTGACGAGCCATGTATACTTTGATCATCAATGTCTAGTGACAAAAGAGGTGTCTGTCACCTCGAGATTGCAAAGAAAACTGAAGCTGTTTCCATTGTTGCAGATTATGAAGCAACCCATACATGTACACATACACACCATGGATGCACACATAGTATTCTGATTCTAAGCAGAACATAGAGATTAAAAGGGGATGTTCCCTCTGTATCAGATGAGTTTGAATTTTTGTTTAAAATATAAATTAGTTTTGGTAAGTGTAAAGTTTCCTATGTATATATTTAACCACAGTTGGGAAGCCCTATCTGTGTGAAATGACCATTTTAAAACAGTGCTTCAGAAGTTTGTAAAGGAGTGCTCCAACATTCCTAGAAAACTGCTGTAAGAAATGGATTCCTGGGGCTGGACAAATGGCTCAGTGGTTAGGAGCACTGGCTGCTCTTCTAGAGGACCCGGTTCAATTCCCGGCATCCATGTGGCAGCTCACAGCTGCCTGCAACACCAATTCCAGACGATCATGGCACCCTCACACAGACATATATGCAAGCAGAACACCAACACATATTAAAAAAAAATTAACAAAGGAGTTGTGGCCCTAAGCAGAAATAGCCACCCTAGGACAAATGTAATGTAGCCACCCAGGAGGAAAATTTGTTCAGATGTTTAAATCTGAAAAGATAGCAAAAACTTCTAATGAAGTTTAAAGAGAGGAAACAGTACTTTTTTCAATATATTCCTAAGACTGAGCAAACAGGCCTGAATCTGAACTATTTCTGGTTCCTAGGGATTTTCAGAACTTCTGCCTGCTTGTGGGTCCTTAGGTGTGAGGGGCCTCCACCAGTGGACCCTGTCACAGTGCGGTTGATCTACTGCGACTCTCCCACGTGAGGTTTCCAAAGAAAGGATCTTTTCTGCCACTGGGCATTTGGAGAGAGAAAGCATAAGTTACAAAGACATAACAACAGAGAAGACTTTCCTCAGGACTTTCCTTCCCTTCTTTCAGGGTTTTCTCCTGATAGTTAAGACTCTCCTCCTCTGCAATGCCCTCTTCTCCCTGCCTATCAAGACAGGGTTCATTCAGCCCAGGCTGACCTCATTGTTCCTTTCTTTTCCTTTTAATTTTTTGAGACAAGGTTTTTCTGTGTAGCCCTGGCTGTACTGGAACTTTGTAGACCAGGCCGGCCTCAAACTCAGAGATCCACTTGCATTTGCCTCTGAATGCTGGGATTTAAGGTGTGCACCACCACTGCGCAGCTTCTCTTCTCTTTTATCTTTCTTTCTTTCCTTCTTTCTTTCTTTCTTTCTTTCTCTTTCTTTCTTTCTCTCTCTCTTTCTTTCCTAAAACAGGTCTATTTTTATTTATTGTCTATATATGGTACTGCGAACTGAACTCAAGGTCTTGCCCATGCTAAGCAAATACTCTTCCATTGAGATAAACATTTAAATTTTTTTTAATTTAAAAGAATATGTTTATATGTGTGGGCTTGTACATGTGTGTATAGTGCCCTTAGAGGGTATCAGATCTCCTGGAACTGGATTTCCAAGCAGTTTTCAGCCAAATGGCAAAGGTGCCGTGAATTGAACTGGGGTCCTGTGGAAGAACAGCCAGTGCTTTTAACCACTGTGCCATCTCTCCAGCCACTATCTTCAAATTTTAAGAAATTATTTTATTAAATTGTTTTTTACATTGGATTACTTTTATGTATGCATGCAATAGTGGGTATGGAGACTAGAGGACAACTAGTGTTAAGTTGGTTGTCTCCTTCTATCCGTGGGTTCCCGTTATGTGGGATTAGGATCATCCCACATGAAGACAAGAGTCTCCACGGCTGAGCCATCTCACTGGCTCCTAATTATGACCACTGTTAGTGTTCGTGAGTGCAAGCATGCGTATGCTATGGCTCCTGTGTGGAAACCAGAGGACAACCTTCATGAGTCAGTACCAGGGGTCACACTCAGGTCATCAAGCTTGTGTGGCAAGTGTTTTTTCCCTTCTGAGCCTTCTCCTTGGCCCCCAGCCTTGAACTCAAAAGGCAGCTAAGGACGACCTTAAATGTACTGACCTTCCTGCCTCCACCTCCCCAGTGCCGTGGGCTGGCGCCATCACACCTCTTCTCTCTTATGAACAAAGCAATCCATGTAGGAAGGTTACAGATCAAAAACATGCTTTGATCTGTCATGGATGAACTGTAAAATGTTAGAAAAAGTATCTTTTTAAAAAACCAGATGGGGCTAGATAGATGGCTTGACAGTCCTCGATCCCAGCACCCATATGGTGGCTCACAACTACCTCTAACTCTAGTTCCAAGGTTCAGATAGCCTTGACACACTCTGACCTTTCTGGGCAGCAGGCACACATGTGGCACACATGCACACATACATTCAGGCAAAAAATTCCTACACATAAAATAAAGTAAATTAAATTAAAAAAAACCCCACAGATAGGCAAGCTAGTCTTCCATTTTCTTCATGAAAATCATAGTGTTTTTTTTTTTTTTTAAGTAAACATTACACTGCTGTTTGTCTGTTTTCCCTGAACCTCTCACTGTGCTGTCTTATTGTCTGAGATACTTGCTTTTAATGCTAGACCCCCACATCCCACAGGGCACCAAAGAGGTCTAACAAATCTACACTTTACAAGCTTTGATCAAGGGTGCCCAGACTCCAACGCTCATTAGGAAGCTCATTGGTGAGCACTGGGACATGGCACCTACAACCAGACTGAGTCCAAAGAGGACCCTCATCTCCCACTAATTAGGACATTAAAAAAAAAAAAAAAAGTTAAAAAGCCAAACAAGGTCCTCAGGAGTGGCAGTGCACACCCGTGAGGCCCACCCTCGGGAGGGAGAGGGAGAGGATCAGGAGGTCGAAGACAGCCTCAGCTACAAAAGTCTAGGGCTGGCCTGGGCTATATGAGACCTTGTCTCAAATATTACAACTAAAGCCAGGTATGGTGGTGCATTCCTTTAATCCTGGTACTCACAGGGCAAATAGTTGGAGCTCTGTGACTTCAAGGCCAGCCTGATCTATAGAGAGAATTCCTGGCCAGTGAGGCTACAAAAATTAGACTCTTGTCTCAAAAAAATTAAAAATCTAAGGGGCAATTAAAAAAAAAGTTTTGGGTTCCAAACTATGCTGATCAAGGCTCCGGAGTTCAGCCTAACGACCACTGAGATGTGAGGGACTGGGAACTAGTTTCCTAATTAACTCTAGGAGCAGACGCCTTTGCTCCTCTGACCCTTAGCAAGGTTCAGTGTACGAGGGGCCCATTCTACCATCCAAGATTTTGTTTTCAGACATATCGACAGTGAAAACAGAAGAATGCTGGGAAAAACAGCTGCAATGCTTGATGGGATGATACAGAGGGGCAAGGACAGGTCTCCGTGCCATGTCCTGGGGGCATTCCAAAGACGTTCAGAAGTCTAAGTTCCCTTGCAGATGGGTTCATCTGGGATTAGAAACTGAGAGCAAAGAATCTGGCAACAGGTGAAACTTTGAAAATCTCCCTTAAACTTCGGAAGGGACTTTAAGCAACTCTAAAAAAAAAAAAAATCTCAGCATTATTATCATTATTTAAAATGTTTTATTACGCCGGGTGGTGGTTGTGCACGCCTTTAATCCCAGCACTTGGGAGGCAGAGGCAGGCAGATTTCTGAGTTCGAGGCCAGCCTGGTTTACAGAGTGAGTTCCAGGACAGCCAGGGCTACACAGAGAAACTCTGTCTTTAAAAACCAAAAAAAAAAAAAAAAAAAAAGTTTTATTACATTTACTTGTTTATTTATGTGTGTTCCACAATGCTGTGTGAAGCTCAGATGACAACTTTTACGAACTGGTTTTCTTCTTCCTGGGGAATCAAACTTAAGTAATCAGGCTAAGCCACCTCACTAGCCCACCCTCATTATTACTTTTTGAGAGAAACTTTATTAGAACACATGAAAATGAGTCCAGGAGTGGAGGTGTAGCTGGGTGGTAAAGTGCCTTCATAGCATGTGTAAGGCATGGTTCAGTCTTATGTAACACACAGACACGCACACGCACATGCTCGCTCATTCTCTCTCTCTCTCTCTCTCTCTCTCTCTCTCTCTCTCTCTCTCTCTCTCTCTCTCACAATCAGAGAACTGAGGGTCTGAAAGGAAGTAAATGATTATAGGAGCAGTCCCACTTGGATCTTAACAATCACTAGGTTTAGTTTGTTCTCTTGGAAGTTCAAGTTTCCCTCAGAAGAGAAGCAGTTTTGGCCACTGAAATCTGGTACTGAGCAGAAAGGGGAAACACTGAAAAGACATTTTTAAAATTAAGTCTTAAATGAAAAAAAAAAATCACCTCCCAAAACAAGAGGAGGGCTAACTAGGAATATGAGTCAGAAACCCAGGGTGATGGTTTCCAAGGCCCTTTTTATTAGGGGAAGGTCCCCTTTTATAGCAAAAGACTTCAACACACACACACACACACACACACACACACACACACACACACACCAATCAGATCCATTCCTAAAATTAGGACAGGGGAGGGAAACAAAAGTATATATATATATATATATATATATATATATATATATATATATATATAAAACATAAATTAGAAGAATTTATAAAATGGTCACCTTTCTTACAGAATAAATGCGACTGGATTATAAATGCACCTCTAAGTTTAAGTTGTTTGAGTTGTTCCTGTTTCATTTCCAATATAAATAAATATGATTTGCTCATGGGGTTGGGACCCATCTGTGCTGCACAAGGCCCTGAGTCACTACAGGGCTTTCTTTCCGTGGTCACTCCTCTTTGACGAGTGTGAGTGCGAGTGTATCTTCCCTGCATCATGATGATACGAAGACTCTTTTCGGGGTGGCATTCTCTCATTAATTCGGTCTAAACCTCGGGCTTCTTCAAAACTTCGGATCCTGTGTGCAATTGTAAAACCTCTGATAGCTGCAGAAAGACAGGAAGGGGTAGGAAGTGCTCAGAGAGGTGGCAAAGTTAGCAGCTTAACCCAAGCACACAGCAATCTCCTCGAAACACAGGGGAAGTAGCAACAGAACACACATCCGCTGACAGGCAACATGGGACTAACCAGCTCTGTCCACAAACACTGCTTCTAAACAGCTCAAGTGTGGTAAAAACTAGCATAAGAATACCAAGTCTTGGGGCTGGAGAGATGGCTCGGTGGTTAAGAGCACTGCCTGCTCTTCCAGAGGCCCTGAGTTCAATTCCCAGCAACCACATGGTGGTTCACAACCATCTGTAATAGGATTTGATGCCCTCTACTAGTGTGTCTGAAGAGAGCAATACTGTACTCATATACATAAAATAAATAAGTAAATCTTAAAAAAATGAAAAGAAAAAAAGAATAAAAGTCTGGCAGAAATAAAACATAAAATATTAATTAGCCTCTGCATACTTGAAATAGTGTTTCTTATGAAAAACCTGCTCCCTTCTAGAAAAGGCAACCCCAGGAAAGCACATCCCATCACATGGACAGCTGCTTTAAGCACAAACGTGGCATTAGCTACACACAAGTGACAGGAGACCTGTCTGTTCAGGACAGGCTTTTATCTTCATGGCTAGGAGCTGAACACAGATGAAAAACATCAGCACAGCTTCTAGACATTTCCCATCTGATCAAACTGAATTTTTTTATTGTGGTTTGAACCCCAGTCCTTACATACTCTAGATAAACTTTCTACCACTGAGCTGTTCCAACCAGGTTCAACTTTGTATTGTCAAGGAATGAATTCCCCTTTGAATCACCTTATCTAATGAGATTACTAAATCTACAATGCAGGTTTATGAATTCCAATGATTTTCATCTAAAAATTCATAAGCAGTATGACTTAAAATGTCTCCATAGAAACAAAGGTACCCTAAGCTGAAATGCCTTAGGGCAACCTCAGAAACAAAGCATCTGAACTCTAGTCTACTTTGCCTCCACTCCTGCTAACCTTTGAATTATTAGGTAACTCTCTTAATAAAGAAAAAAAACCACTTAAATCATTTGACCTTTGTCATAATTGGCTACACAAGCTCCAGTCATTACATAAAACTGATAGACTTAGAAAGGACATAGGCTGTGTGATAGCCATCTGAGAAACAGGATGGCATGTGCATACACTGCAGGCCATCCTCTCCTTTCCTGTCATGGTTCTGCAGATGCAAGTGAGTTTAGACATGCTGATGAAGCTTTGAGACTGGTGCGCAGACACAGGGCATTCCAGCTGAGTGATAAGGGCCATACCTTCCCGCTCCTCTGCTGCTTGTTCTTTGGCTGTAAGAAGGCAGGAGCAGTGCATGCAAAAATAAAGACAGAGAGAGAATGAGTGAACCAACAGCAATGCAGCCAGCACAGACACCCAGGGTCCCACCTGCTAGAGTACCCTCCATAAAGAGAAGTTAGGGATTACCACAGGAGCCGAAGGAGGGCATGCATGCACATGAGGTGGGGAGGCACTAATAGTTCTAACATTTCTGTTGGCATGGGAATTTGAAATTATCAACTGCTAGTTTGTGCCTTGTGATCATCACACATCAAAATGACTTGTCAAATCAGATAATTTAGTATCACAACTGTGTTGGAGCTCAGACTGTATCAATCGAGCTATTGCTCAGTCCTATTTGAAAATCCTATTTCATCTTGCTTCTTAGCAACGTTAAATGACTCACACATGATCTAACTGTCCTTAACCATTTAATAACCACAATAATAGAAGAATAAGGTAGCACTTGGATAGTTCTAGCATTCGGAAGGGGAGAAGAATAGGCTATAAGTGAGGAGTTACTTCTGGTCTAGAGGTGAACAACTAGGCACTGATTTGAACTCTGATTCTTGTACCCATCTGAGATGCGGGATATGGCAGAGGCTCACACTAACACCCAGTATGGCTTCTTTTCCTTGAGCAGGAAAGCAGATCAATTACAAGAAATCTATCTTCTCCCTCTCAGCGACAGAAATGGAAGCAATTAAAATGAGCACCAATCGGGAAAGTTCCCCCTGCCATTCTTTGTCAGGCAGTAAAGCTGTAACACACACGGAAATGGGTCCAGGGTACCTCAAGAAGATCCCATTAGAGTCCTGCCAGCTCCTCCAAGGGCAATTTTCCTAGGGACAGCAGGAAGGCTCCTCAGCAGCACCACCATGAGGCTTCCCCCATGTCTATGAGACAGAGGGAGCTGCAAAGCTCTTAACCTCTTACAGCAATGTGACAGAGGGTCGGCAGCAACCCATGCGCTTGCAATGGCCCCCAGGAAGGCTCCTGTTGGAGCCCTGCCGCAGCCTCCCTAACCTCAGATACACCTCATAAGCCACACAAGGCCGTGACAGCATCTTCTCACAGAGCAGGGTGCTGCCTCTGCAGCTGTGACAAAGTGGGACTCAAAGCTCTGTGAAAAATTCTATGGACAGTGGCGGTTTAGTTGGCGTTTGAATGTGTGGTAAAGCATATACCAGCATCCTATTTCAAAAACAATATTTGAGATTTATTTACTTCATATGTAGGAATGTTTTGCCTGCATATGTGGAGGACAGAAGAGGGTGTCACATAACCTGGAACTGGAGTTAAGGATGACTTTGAGCTATTATGTGGTTTTGGGAACTGAATCCAGGTCCCCTGCAAGGATAATAAGTCCTCTTAACTGTTGAACCATCTCTACAGTCCTCCAGTACTCAATTTTTAGGGCCCTCATAGAACTGGGTTTTTTTTCCTCATTGGTTACTAAGATAGTCTGTACATACCAAGGGACACGGTAAGAAAAAAATTGTGAAACTGTTTACATATGATTCCTGTTCTATAAAATTGTTTCAAGTGTGTAAGTCAATATTTTTGCTGTTTGTTTTGAGACAGGCTCTCACTATGTAGCCTAGGCTGGTGTGGAACTCACTATGTTGTATAGGCTAGCCTTGCTACATGTGTGTGCATTTCCTTCTTGTTATGGCTATGTGGAATCCCGCTGTATAAACCTGACTTTGTTATCCAATGGATGGACACTGAAGTTGTATCTACTTCTGGAGTGTTGTGAAGAATACCATTTGAGGCTCTTTTGAAGAGTGTCATGTATGACCACTGATGTACAAGTTTTGGTGAGGACACAGTTTATTTTTATCGTTGGAGGGGAGGCGTGTAGAGTGGCAGTGCCACAATGTTTCTCTCACAGCCCTATTACTGTATCCCTCCAACAACATACGAAGGACCCAATCTCTCTAAAATCTCATCAACAGTTTCCTTTCTTCCTTCCTTTATTTCATTTCCTCAGTCATAAGGATCAAATCAAAAGTTTCATGCACACCAGGCAAGAGCTCTATGACAGACACTGAAGCTCTCATTAATACCTAAAAGAAAAAATTTTTTGAGGCAGGGTCTCATGTAGGCCAGGCCATCCTTGAAATTTGCTGTACAGCTAGAATATTGAACTCCTTCCTGATCCTCCCATGAGGATCCCATGAGCCACTCAAGAGCAGAGGTTACATGCATGCAACATGTCCAGCTATCTACTGACATTATTATTATCATCATTACTAAGCGTATCTTAGTAACCACTGATTGTGGATATTAACTACATGTGCACCATTTGCATGGATGGTGCCTCTGGAGATCAGAACAAGGGGTCAAATCCCCTGGAACTGCAGTTGTAGATGGTTGTGAACCACCATGTGGGTGCTGAGAACCAAATTCAGGGCCCCTGAAAGAATAGCAAGTGTTCTTAACTGCTAAGCCATCTCTCTAGCCCCTTAAATATGTTCCATTATGTGTGTGTGTGTGTGTGTGTGTGTGTGTGTGTGTGTGTGTGTGTGTAAGTGTGTGCTCACGAGCATGCCACAGCACACAGATGGAGGTTAAAGAGTGCAGGAGTCGGCTCTCTTCTTCCACCACGTGGGACCAAACTCACTCAGGTCATCAAGTCTGACAATAAGTATCTTTTATTACCCACTGAGTCATCTCGGGGGTCCATAAAATATTCCCAATGCACCCCTCAAGTCAATGGTTGTGGGGTCTTTATCTTTACATATACAGTGTATCTTGATCATATCTATCTGCCACCATCTTTATGCCTTCTCCTTTTTTTGTTTAATAACTCACTGAATCTATTTAGTCTCTTTCAGAGGGATGTGAAGCTATCCGCTGAAGGATGGTTGATCTAACAGAGGCCATATCCCTAAAGAAATGTGCAGGTTTTTTGAAAAATATAAGACACTTATCTACTTTTTATTTTACTTGTTAATTAGTCATATGAAATTTTCTGTGAACAGTTCTGATGAGAGTGTTTTAGGGTAATAGGAAGCAACATGGATTAAGAAAAAAAAAGAAATGTCTACATATCTTACTTGAAGTTTTTAAAAAAATATTGATCCACAAAGTTGCTTTAATCTAATTTTGCTAGATCTCATAGGAGCAAATCTACAAATCAAGGGTAGCAAGAGAATTTTATAACTTGGGATGTGTGTGTGTGTGTGTGTGTGTGTGTGTGTGTGTGTGTGTGTGTGTGTGTGTGTGTGTGTGTGTGCATGTGCGCGTGCGTGCGTGCGTGCGTGTGTTTCTTCACTCCTTTTTGGACTTGGTCCCAATATAGTTTATATATCTTCATTTCTGGTTTGAATCAGTGTCTTAATTAGGGATTACTTATATGCTATTTCCAATGCATGTAGAACTCTTCAAGAGTGTCACCAGCTTTCAAAGTGACACTCTCTCTTACTGATGGACAGGAGTTGAGCTTGTGCTCTGACCTCAATGTGACAGGTCCAATGGGTGAACAGTAGCCCACTGCATCAATATAATATAACTTATTCACTGCCAACAGGCAGGGGAGCTGCTTCTGGTCTGGAGCTACCATGATAAAAAACCACAGTAAACATCCTTATGCATATCCTCTGGTAGACATGTCTGCTAATTTCTCTTGGATATTCTTGGTGTGGAGTTGCAGGGTATGGGTCCAAATGTGTTTGGTTTTATTGGCTATCGGCTGGCCAAGGTGTTGAGTCTATTTGTAAGCCCACTAGCCTATGTCTAGTTCAGTCCTTCATAGACTCACCAACTCTTGATATTGTCAGATTTTTAAATTTCAGCCATTCTTGTGGGTATGCAGTAGTATTTCACTATGCTTTAATATTCATCTTCCAGATGAGTAACTATGTTGGGCATCTTCATAGATGTTTGCTGACCATCTTCAAATCTTCTTTGGTGAAATAAATTGTCTATCTTGATACAAGGCCTTTGTCAGACATGGGTGATACAGAAATCTTCTCTGTGGCTTGCCTCTTCCTTGTCTTAATTATATATTTTCATAATGGGAATTTAATTTTAATAACCTCTATTTTCTTTTAAGGTCACTACTTTCTGTGTCTTATTTAAAGACTTTGCCTACTCTAATGCCTACTCTCCACATTTTTCCCCTAAATTTATTTCAACATTTGCATTTAAATTACAATCTACATTGAATTATTTTTGTGTACAAGAATAAGAGTACGGATTCCTCTTTCCCTAGATAAATATCCATTGCTCTAGCACCAGGTTCCAAACAAAGTCACGGACTCCTGGTAATGGGGTACACCTTTTAGGAAGGGGCATCTTTGTACTCACCAGTCTCAATGGTCTGCTTTCCTCCAGAGAGGACCCCCAATGGGAGTGTGCCTGTGGGAGTGAGGCCCTTGAGGGTCAGCACATTCTCACTCTCTTCCCTGCAAAGGAACATGGAAGCCCTGGTTAATGCCAGGGAGCCATGGCACAGCAACGCAGTGAGACCTGAAGGAAGGTAACAGGGACAAAGACAGGAAGACAGGCCCCCACCTTCATCTGACCAGTGCAAACACTTCAGATACAAAAATTAACCAGTCCTTTTTCAACCAGAGGCACTGGTAGCCAGGCAATGTTCCCCATACTTCATCCCATTTGCCTCTAACAACATATGAGCTAGTTATATTATAATCTCTAGTTTATAGACAAGGAAACCTAAGACCCAAACATTAAGCCCAAGACAACACAGCTAAGGAAAGCCAAATTTAAACATGGGGATTTGCCTCGAAAATCCACACTAAATCTCTACATATACACCAGTACCAAATGGGTGTTTTCCAAATGCTGTCACGTTCACATGGAGTCAGGTTCAACCTACACTCAACCGGAAGACTTGCAGCTCCAGCACCAGACTCTAACCTTGAAAACACTACTCTAAAGCTAACTTGGAACCTCCTTTCTAAATGCCTTCATCCCACAGTGCAATGATGGAACCTTACCGAAGAACAGTAAAGACCCGCGCCATTTTCCCAATGGCTCGGATTTTATTCTTGATGACTTCTTTTCGAACTGAAGTGGCTCCTTAGAAAATACAAAGAACAAGTGGGTTAAAGTGATATGGTTAACAGGACAGATTTTTTTTTTCAAATGCAAGATGGAGTGCTTTTGTGTTTAAACTAAAGAGAAACTTAAAAAAAAAAAAAAGAAACAAAGCCTAAATTAAGAAAACAAAACAAAAACAATTAACAATCCTGGGAAGTTGCAAGGAACAAGAAGAAAACAACAGGAGAGAAGAAACGAAGGAGAGAATGAATGAAGGGTCACAAAGACACTGAGTCATCTACGGGGAGCAGGAGGTTCCGTGTTCTGAAACATTGAAACAGGTTGAGGAATGAAACACAAAAACACAAACAAAGCTCACAGCTGATCACTGCTACAAGCCAAGCTCTCCTTTGAGAATGCTACGTGCCACCTTTGGATGCAGGGTCTGGTCTGCCAAAGGCAGCAGCAGTCCTGGACTTGGGGAGGGCCACTTTCTTTCTACAGTCTTTCCTCATACCAGACAGTTGTGTTTCTTCAGAATACTAACAACTGTGCCACAAAGACTACAAGGATGGTTAAGGTATTTTAAAAAGCAACACTGAAAAGTTAAGACTTTATAGCCTTTTCTTATTTAAGACTTAGGAAATAGCCCAAACATGAAAGGCAAGATCCAGGCAACAGCATCCAAAAGTCAAAGATACACAGGCTTTCCCTCCTCTCTCCTACCTCTCAATTCTGCTAAATCAAACGCCAGGTCCACAGAAAACAGCCATTCCCACTGAGAGGGAGGGTGGAAAGTCATGTGGAGTTGCCCAACTACCAATTCAAAACAACTAACCAATCAACGGTGGCAGAGCAGACAGCAAGAACTTAGCTGACAGCACATTTTGGTTGGATACCTTTTGGACAGCTTGAAATGCAGTGATCTTCAGGGAGAAGAGACACCAAGAAATAAAGAGATGAAGACAGACACATGGGAGGATGGTGGGAGTTTACATGGAAGAGAAAAAAATCCAAGTGTGAAATGCATGGAGAGGAGCAGGCTGTCAGCTGAGCAGCTCAGGGACTGCTTGCTTCACGAGACTAAATGCAGGCTCTATTTTTGTCCTTTCTTCCATTTCTTAATAGTTTACCCTTTCGGATTAATTCCCATCTACTATTATCCCCCCCACCCCCCAGCATGAAAACAGCACAAAGACACTGTTTATGGGACAGAACAGCTCACAGATCTCAGCAGGAGCACAGTGCTGCTGTCTGACTTGCCAGCATGCCTCACTTGTCAGGAGACATGTTCCTTCTTATAGGTTTAAAGTTTAAGCCTTCAGGACTTCAAGTTGTTTTCTGTGGCTTCTGTCTTGTAAAGACTTTGCTTACGGGTCTGATGGTCTTTGGTGTTTGCTCATGGTTAAGACCCAGAGGGAATAAAAAACTTCCAGAGCTGGGAAAAGGCAAATGATGGCTCTGAGCATTGCATGCTGGTCCTCTGTTAGGGAAATGAGTTCTCCTTTGTCATCTACTGTCCAGAACTCCTTTATATTTAGAGATCGGCCTTCAGACTTAGAGAAGGGACAGGTATCCCAAGGCAAGCAGAGTTTTAACAGCTTTTTCAAAGGTTCTCACCGATTTTACTTGGGTGAGTGCAGTGTCCCTGCCTGCTCTTCTACTCTCAGTTCTAGCAGCTAGTACTGATACTCAGCATCCCCTGGCACTATCGAGGGCTTTAGTGTTCCCCAGCCATCTAAGTGAGCGCATGAATGCATCTAAAAGTCATCTGTTACCTCGCTCCATTCCTAGACCTTAACACTGTCTTTCTTACAGCATGGAAGGACCTTTGGTTTTGTTGTAATGTTAATTTTTTAAGTTACCATACAAATTAGCAGATTTTATCCTGGCATTTTCACACCTGGCATTTTCTAAACTGCCTCCCTCCCCACTGACCACCGCCAATGGGTTTGTTTTCTCAGCTTCCAAAAGGTTGATCGCCTCCATTTGTAGGCATGTAATTTTTATCTTTATACTATGAAGTATAATGAGTTTTCTGTATTTACACAAAGCAAACTAGTCGCTACATGGTTTGTTAAAAAGCACATGCCTGTAAAACTAGTCACCTAATGTTGCTCACAATCCATAGTACCTCAACACCTGCAGCCTCTCCTGTCCAGAGGATGGAACTCCTTTGCTTTTCATTAGGACTTCCTTCTTCCTGTTCTTTTCAGTTTTATCACTTAAGATTTTTATTTTTTAAATATATTTAAATATAATATAATATAAATAAATTTATATTTATTTATCCTCTCTTTGTGTGTACACTCAGTAAGAATGTCAGAAGACAACTTACAGGAATTGTTTCTTTTCTTCCACCATGTGGGTCCCAGACATAGAACAAAGGTGCTCAGGCCTGGCAGCGGGTTCATTAACCCACTGAGCTATCTCAGGGGCCCAGGTTTTAGGTTTTGGATTTCATATAGTTGAACAATGGAGCACTGGGGTGACATGATCTCGGTAGGACACACTGTCATTTTCATCATCACATACTGTCCCACTGCAGCACTGTGCCACAATGTTGTTGTCGTTTTGTTTTAGTTTGTTTTTTGAGACAGTCTCTTTCCATAGCCCTGACTATCCCGGAACTCACTAAGTAGACCAGGCTGGCCTCAAACTCACAGAGATGTGCCTGCTTCTGCCTCCCAAGTGTTAAAGGTATGTTGTACCATGCCTGGTCAACTATGCAACAATTCATCACCTGTACAACAATAATCATTTGTGTTGCTTCTAACTTTTGGCTATTGCATGTGAGGCTCTGTATGTATTTCTGTCTTTGGTGCACAAATGCTTATCTCTGATATGTTCCTAGGACATTAGAATGCTCAGCTCTAGAGCATGGGTATGTTTAACTTTGGACAGTTTAGCACTGTCCAGTAGAGTGGGATCTATTTTACTTCTGTGTGTGAACACTCACTCCCATTACTACATGTACTGGCTAACATTGGATATGGCTCATCTAATTCTGGCTAATCTGGTAAATATGAAGTTTTATCCTATTATGATTTTAATTTGCATTTTCATTACTAATGTGGCTGAATATATTTTTATATTTTTGTTAGCCATTTGAAAATTCCCTGAGGTGCTTATTCATGCTCCATCATCCTAACTGGAAGTAATTCAGTCTTTTGTCAATGGCTGTTTATTGGTTGTGCTGAACAGAGTCTCTGAATAAGCAAAAAGCTCTTTTTAAGATATGTGCATGAATGTTTTACCTTCACGTATGTAAGTGCATGCAGTGCCCTCAGAGGCCAGAGCGGGCTTCAGCTGAGACCCTGGAAGCAGAGCTGGCTGAGTACAAGGACAAGAGCTGCGTGTGCTCTCAGTCACCGAGCATCTCTCCAGCCCCAGCTCTTGCTTTCAATTTATCTAATGTATTAATAATTTTCTTGGTGGCTAGTGTTCTTTGTATCCTGTTTAAAGGATTTTTCCCATTACATGGTTACCAAGGTAATTCTGTATTATAAATATTACAAAATCCATTGTTTTACTTTTCAGTTTTTAAAAACTTCTGCTGTTTGTTTGTTGAGACAGGGACTCTCTATGAAACTCAGGCTAACCTTGAATTCACTACAGAGCCCAGACTGGCCTCAACCTACACTTCTCTTGCCACAGTCCTGAGGGCTGGAATGCCAGGAACCCATCACCGCTTTGTTTTTGTTTCCTGTTTGTTGCTGTGTTGTAGTGATGCAGAGAAGCAGCCTAGGACCTCACAGATGCTAGGCAACACTCCACTTCCTCAGCCTCCCTTACCTTTCATATCTGAATGAAATACAAAGCCACAAAAATAAGTATTTTGGATCCACAAAATAAATCCCACGTGGATTTACTTTTTTCAAAAGTGGATGTCCACAAAATATTTATTTAAAATGCCATTATTGGCCAGGTATGGTGGCACATACCTTTAATCCCAGAGCTGGTGGATCTCTGTGAGTTAAAGGCCAGCCTGGTCTACATAGTGAGTTCCAGGATAGCCAGAGCTATACAATGAGGTTTCACACAAACAAAGCCATTGTACTACTACAGCTCTGATAAAAATCAAGTATCCATACACATGTAGTTTAATTCTGGATTCTCTGTTGTGTTTCAATGCTTTGCTACACTTAATCATTTTAATTGCTGTAGCATTACATTAAATCTTGACATCTATAGAGCAAGCTCTCCTGTGGTGTTCTTTAAGTCTTTAGCCATTTCCCTAAAAAATTTAGAATCAATCAAGGCTAGGTAGTTGTACTGGCTAGTTTTATGTCACCTTGGTATAATCTAGAGTTATCAGAGATGTGATGGTTTGAACATGCTTGGCTCAGGGAGTGGCACTATTAGGTGTGGCCTTGAAAGAAGTGTGTCATTGTGGGTGTGGGCTCTAAGACCCTCATTTTGGCTCCCTGGAAGTCAGTCTTCTCCTAGTCCCCTTCAGAACAAGAGGTAGAATGCTCAGCCCCTCCAGTGCCATGTCTGCCTAGACACTGCCACGTTCCCACTGGAATGATAATGGACTGAACCTCTCAACCTGTAAGCAAGCCCCAAGGTTGTCCTTTATAAGAGTTGCCCTGGCCATGGTGTTTCTTCACAACAATAAAATCCTAACTAGGACAAGAGAGGAGGGAGACTCAATTGAGAAAATGTCTCCATAAGATCAGGCTGTAGGCAAGCCTGTAGGACATTCTCTAAATTAGTGATTGATGGGGCCCAGCCCATTGTGGGTGGTGTTATCCCTGGGTTGGTGGTCCTGGATTCTATCAGAAAGTAGGCTGAGGAAGTCTTAAAGAGCAAGCTAATAAGCAGCAACCTTCTATGGCTTCTGTAGGTCCCTGTTCACTTGAGTTCCTGTCCCAACTTCCTTTGGTGAACTGCAATGTGGAAGCATAAGCCGAATAAACCCTTTCTTCCCCAAGTTTTTGGGGTCCTACTGTTTCCTCACAGCAATAGTAACTCTAAGACAAGTTGGTACCAGAATAGGGAGGTACTGCTATGACAGACCTGACCATGTTTTTGGGAGAACTGTGAAAGGACTGGCCCTTGAAGTTTCAGAGGGAAGCAAAGACTCTACTGGGCCTTTTGTGTGATGAGTCTGTGATATCTGGCCAGATGGGGTTGAGAAATCAGCTGTGATGAATAAAATACGAGAACCACTAAAGTAAAACCTTTGTCTTAACTGACACAGTTGATGCTGGTTAGATGGAGCTGAGAAATTAGTGGTGATTAAGAAGAGACCAGCATCACTGAGGTGAAATCTTCTAGGAGGTGTTTCCTGAGAGTTGGCACACTGAAGCTGTGTTCCAGAGGCAGCCAAGGTTGTATCTCATGCTGGCAACTGAACTTGGCAGTGTAAGAGTCACTCAGGTGGTACTGGTTTTGAAGGCATGAAGGGGTCATGGAGAATAGTTGAGGCTTGGCACCAGGAAGAGAGCCTAGGAGAGGTTACTGGTGAACATGTAGCCCAGTTGCAGGGGAAGAGCCCAGTGTATTGGAGATGACAGTACCATGTGATGGACACCAACAGCAGCAGCAGTGGAGTAGAACATGCCCAGACTTAGAAGACAAACTGTGCTGCAGAGCATAGAGCCAGAGAAGTAAGCCAAAATCTTTGGAGGATTCCAGAAGATCTTAAGTAAATTCTAGGTGCCACTGAGTTATTTATATTGTTGGAGTTTGGTTTTGCTTAGTTCAGATTGTGACTGTGCCCTGGTTCTTCACTCTTGAAGTGAGGAGGTATTTAATATAACTTTGTTTTTTTTTTTTTTTGTTTTTGTTTTTTTTTCAGGAGCCCACAGGTGAAAGAATTTGAACTTTTAAAAGATATTTTGGAATTTTAGAGAAATTGGGTATTTCAAAGAGGCTGAAGTTTTACTGTATTTAAATTTGTAAGGGCTGTGGAACTTTTAGAGTTGTTTATGTTTTATATTGATATTAATATTAGTGTGTAAACTTGGGGATATATGAGAAAGGAAAGGCTCTAGCTGGAAAGTGATGTGTTCGTGTGTTAAGTTGACAAGGAGTCAGTTGTGCTGGTCAGTTTTATGTCACCTGACATGAGCTAGAGTCATCAGAGAGGAGGGAGCCTCAACTGTGAAAATGCTCCCTAAGACCAGGATATAGACAAGACTGTAGGGCATTCTCTTAATTAGTAATCAATGGGGGAGGCACAGCCTACTGTGGGCAGTGCTATTCCTGGGCTGGTGGTCCTAGGAGTAGGACAGTAAGCAGTAAGCCTCTGGCTCCTACCTCCCAGTCCTGCCCTGCTTGAGTTCCTTCCCTGACTTCCTCTGGTGTGAACTGTGTAACATTCTACTAGACCTTCCCTCTCAAGTTGCTTTGATCATGGTGTTTCCTCACAGCAGCCGGAGCCCTCAGCCAGGGGTGCTTTCGTTACTCTCTAGCCCTTTGCTCTTGCACTTTTGTCAATATACCTGGTTTGTTTGTTTGTTTGTTTTAAAAATATGGTTAAATGTACATGCTCTTGTTTTATTTTTCTTCATCCCAATTTTTTTCTATAATTTAAAAGTTATATAACAAACTTTTCTTTCAGCTGAACCTAGAGACTGCACTATGAGTCTATTACATACTGAAGTATAATGCTAAAGGCTGGGGCTACAGCTCAGAAGAACACTGGCTTATTATGTATGAGGCACTGGGTTTGATCAGAATTTACAGTCCCCTGTACATTTTGAAGGCATTCATCCCAGTATTGTTTCTATATTCCACTATTACTGGCACATGCTTTGCTTTTTCAGGTCTGAGAGAATCTATGTCCACACTGTCTGAACACTGTTCTCTACACTTCTCTTCATTCCTTCCTGGATTTCTAAACTTCTTTTAAATACTATCCTTTAGAATTTCATTTAGTATACATTTCCTGCTAATTTTCTTTGTAAAAATTTTGAGTGTTAGGGAAGTATCTACAAGTATTTACTTCACCTTTACTGTTTACACATTTTGCAGAGTGTAGGATTCCAGAGTACTGGGTGTTAGTTTTCATACCTCGGTGTGTTACTCCATCCCCCTGCCTTTCAGCGGCTCTAGGGGCACCCCCATTTGAACATCTGCTTTCAGAGCTGTCCTCCATCTTGAGGCTCTCACTACAAGAGGCTACAAGTTCTCTGTGTCCGTCCTTCTCTGCTGAGGGCTTCTTCAGTCACAACTTGGTGTCTTCTCAGGTTTTGAAATTGCTTTTATGTGGACCTTTCACAGACTGCCCCCTCCCACTTTCTCTGGTACTCCAGGCACACGTGTGCTGGGCTGTGCAGCGTGTGTTCTGAGTCTCTTAGCTGACTCTGCACTTCCTTCTCACCATGCTTCAGTTAGCTGTGCTCTGACCTACCTTCCAGGTCACTTAGTCTGTGTCTCACTGTATCAAACTTGCTAATTTGTCATCTTATTTTTCAGTGCTATAATTTCACTTTTGATGTTTTATCAAATAAGCTACATTCCTTCTTATAATTCACAATTCTCTATCAACATTTTTAACCTGTTCTTTTAATTTCTTAAACAAATTAAGCCAGGGATGGTGGTATATACATTTAATCCCAGGACTCAGAAGACTGAGGCAGGTGGATCTCTGTGATGTTTCTAGTGAGCCTGGTCTACATAGTGAATTCCAGGCCAGATAATCTACCAAAAAACAAATTAAGGGTTTTGTTCTGCTTTAAGTTTGACTTAACAGAGCCAGTGTCTGTGGACTACGGAGGTCTGTATTTAATTTCTGCTGTGACAGTCTCATGTATCTCTTATGTATCTTGGGAATGCCCAGAACTTCTATATTTCATACACACACAGTCACTTGTCTCTGCCTCCTAAGTATTCTAATTAAAGGTGTATGACAACATGCTTGGCTGGAACTTTTTAAAATCTTATTTCTGTTGTTATTACCCTCATGCATGTGTACATGCAGGCACACGCCTGTGTATGTGTGATGGGGAGGATTATGCCACAGTGTGAACACAATGGGCAGAGACTAATAACTCTATGGAGCTGGTGCTCTTCTTTTGTGTTCCTGTGAATTCTGAAGTCAAATCTAGGATGTGTGAGGCTGGTACAGCAAGTCCCTTTACCCACTGAGCCATCCTGCTGGCCTTGTTCTGGGAATCCTTTCTCTTCCTCATTTTGCTGTTAGTTCCCCACGTTCCTGCTTATTTTTGCTTGTCAGCCATGCACTGTATTTGACAGACTGCTTATTGGGATCTTGAATGCTGTTATTTCACAGAGATCTTTTTACCAGGGACTACTTTATGCCAAAGGCTGACACAATGAAGAAAGACGGTATATATCTCCTTCTAGCTCACCCCTGCTCTTGCAGATTCACCCTCTGAGGTCCCAAAGAGCAAAAACTTAGTCATGTATATCCTCCTTGGAAGTCCTAAACCCATTCTTCTAAGCTTAGTACACATGGTTATAAAAACTACTCTTAAACCTTTTTACCCACTCCTTTGAAATTCATGAATGATCTCAAGACATGGCTTCACTAACTCGTCTGACTGCATTTCTGACCTTTTCAATTCTCACCTTGTAATTCTTTAGCATTTTGTCTGCTTTCATGTGGATTTAAAACTATTCACAAAACTTTTGGCTTTGTTTGTCTGTTTGTTTTTTAAGGCAGGGTTTTCTCTGTGTAGCCTTGGCTATCCTGGAACTCTGTATACCAGGCTGGCCTCGAACTTAAAGAAATCCACCAACCTCTGCCTCCTCAATGCTGGGATTAAAGGTTTGCACTGCCACTTTGTCCAGATTTTCTAGTTGTCTTAACAGGCAGGGCTGAAGTAGAAATCATTAGATTGTATTACTTTTTAAAAATCAACATTTTGAGACAACAGGATGGGCTCAGTGGGTAGGGAGCTTACCAAGATGCTAGGCGGAGTTAGAGCCCTACAACCACCTGGTGAAAACAAAGAACCAAGTGCACACTGTGAAGCCTGTGCACAGGTCACAGACAATGTGTGAGAATTAGTTTTCGTCTGCTATGTGAGCCTGGGGATGGGGCTCAGGTCATTAGTCCTATCAGCAAAGGCCTTCATCAGCTGAGCTATCTCACAAGCCCAACAAGTTTTTCTTAACACATATCACAGTTTACAACCATTTCAATTTCTATTTAGATTTGCATATACACTTTATTAATTTTTATAGATTTTACTTTCTTTAAGTTCTTTTTAAAGTTCAGCTTTCCTCAAAAGGACTGGTTCCATCCAACAATCTCCTATCCAGAAGAGGAACTCACAAGCTTCCACTCCATCTGCTCACAACCTTCCGTGTAGAACCTAATGATAAATATGTCTGGGACTCTCCCCTAGACTCCCAATGGGAGACATGTGTTCTCCACCATACAACACCTTATGCAATAGTTAAGTGAACTACATAGGCCTGCAAAGAATATGAAATATGAACTGGAGGTCTGTGATCATGTGACACCGTATTCCAAAAACTTGTATCCTCAGACAAGTTAGAGCCTACCTTTCAGATCAAACCACTCACAACACACTCGAAGCACTTGACTACAAATTAGTTTAAACTTAATTCTTCTAAAGGAAACAAATTCATTCATCGTGATAGAAATCAGAAAAAAAAAAGCACTTAGCCACACATATAACCAGTAGTTACTATACCACAACACAATACAAAGATCTCTTACATATCAATACAGGAAGCCAAATATGCATATGATCCAGTAGAAAAGCTAGTAATATATGAATTTACATTCACAAAACAGAAAATAACATGGTCAATAAACATTAGAAAAATATAATTATTAGTCATCATAAAAGTACAAGTTAAAATTTTAGGGCTAGGGATATAGCTCAGTGGTAAACGCTTGTCTAGCTCACACAATACCTGGGTTCTAGCCACAGCACTCGTGTGTGTGTGTGTGTGTGTGTGTGTGTGAACTGCAGCAAGAAAAGTACTAGAAAAAGCATTGTGAACTATGCAGCACACATAGAGATACAGAGTAACATAGCCTTTAAAAGGCTATCTGTATGAGATTAAGCTTTAAATACTGATACATACGCAGTTTCTAGACATTTAACCTATAAAAATAAACAAGTAAATGTTACTCAGAGTTCCTAATACTGCATTACTTTCTTCTGTAGCATGCACTGTATTTATTTCTTGTTTGTCTTTCTTATAGTACAATGTAAGTTTATTAAGAAAGAAGGTATGAACAATATTTGGCACACATCAGGCATATAACAAAGACTGACTGTTGATAGAATGAACAGTGATTTATCTATACAAACTCGAAATTGTCAGTAGGGCTTTTGTTTGGTTTTCAAGACAAGGTTTCTCCATGTAGCTCTCTGTAGACCAGGGCTGGCTTTGAACTCACAGAAATCCACCTGCCTCTGCCTCCTACTGGGATTAAAGGTGTATGCCTCCACTGCCTGATGACAAATTGTAGCAGTTTTAGAAGCTAAAGTTGTGGGGGAAAATATAATATTCAACACCATCTATGATATTGGTTAGCACAGTAACAAACATGGACAACTATGTAACCATGAAAAACTAGACTACAAAGGAAAACAAGTAGTACATACGAAGACATGATACCATATCACCTAATTTTTATAAATCACAAAAATGAGAATAAAAATATCTATGTAAAGATAAAGACAATTTACAAGTAGGCATTAGTGGCAGACATGTGAGATGTTAGAACAACAGTGACTGTTTTCTTCCTATTTATGGTATCCTATAGTTATCAAACTTTTTTTTACAATGAAAATAATTTTTCTCTAGTAAGACCAAAAACACTCAAAATAAATGAAATCCCAACCAAACCCGTTAGTTTCTATTTGAGGAAGTTTACCTTCTAGGTCATCGCCTAAGGACATTTCTTCATCTGAGCATATGTTGAGAATATTGACCAGCATCTCTGTGACTGAGTGGCAAATAACACAGTGTGTTCACAGTTAATAGGACACTTCCAGACATGCATAAATTAAAATACATTAAGTAAACACCCACAGAAACAACTTATAATTAGCTATAAAGATAGAATCAAGGGTAGACCATAAGGTTCAGAGAGAACTTTTGTCCATACTTCTCCTGGCTAGATAAGAATCTGTGGCATCTATCACAGAACTACTTGATTTTATTAGATAGTTGTTCAGAACCTTTGGCTCAGATATGCATTACAAAGAAATCACAACAAGCCTACATCCAACAGGCTTGTGTTTGCGCTGCTCACTTATGGATGTGTTTTGTTTGCAGCTCAGTTGTGTAACCGTGCTTGATGTTTGCACCGCTCCCTGTGCAGATGTACACATAAAACTCTACGACAAATTCAGTCTAAATTCTGTTAGCACTGATGATGCATAGAAGAAATAGGAGAGTGGCCACATTACTTTAAGATATTGATCACACAAGACAGTTGTCTTAAATTGATAGTTCAGAGAAAGAAAAACCATTATAGACTAATATTTATAAACAGATTAATGTCATTTAAAAATCTGTTTAGGGTTCAGTGAATCAAGACGTTCCTGTGTAAACCCCTGACCTAAGCTCAATCTCTGAAGCTCATGTAAAGGTGAAAGGAAAAACCAACTCCACAAGGTTGTCCTCTGCCCTCTCCACAAACAGAGCCCTGCCCCCATTACTGCACACATACACATTGTGCACACACACAAGTAAGTCAATTTTTTTATAAGTAAAAAATTTAAAGATCTTTGTAGAGAACAAACAAAATTAGCACACATTTCTGATAAACTCTGGGAATGTAAAGGTGTCTCGTCAGGAGAAAGCTGGAGTTCAAATGCACACTGGGATTCTCTTACCTTTTTCTCCAACAAAAGGCAAAGACCACGTGAAAACATCCATGAAGTTTGGGAGCCAGTAGGGGTGTGGAGAACAGTTGAACTGCCTGATGTTCATGACATTGTTTTCATATTTCAATACTGCAGCTAAAAGTAAAACACAAGACATGTGGACACAGGGAGCCACAGTGTAGCGGCTCTGTTTCGTCCCTGTGAAACGACTACACAGGCTTTTCAATGACTTATTTTCCATTTGTAAATTCAGGACAGAGCCAGGACAGCCTGACAAGTTTAAAGAATTTAAAGGATTCATTCTCTTGGGGATTAATTATTACAGGGAACAAAGTCACCTTGGTAGTTTACATCATCAAAGCACAGAGGACACTGCTCTGAAACACCAAGGATTTGCTGTGCACTAGCTACTGAAGAAACTTCAGATTCAACACAGAAAAACTCCCTGTAATTTCCATTTACCGGCCAAACAGTTACAATCACAACTTCTAAGGGCAAACAGCAATATCACCCATCAAATGGACAGAAACTCTTTAGCAAGTCATGAGCCAGAACTAAAGCTTTTTATAAACACTCCAAGAATTTATCAACTCACAGTGCAATAAATGGCAAAATAATTTATTATCATTTAATAAAAAATTTAAAATAATTAATGTTTAAGGGTAGAATGTAGAATCTTCTGACAGTCAATTTAAAAAAAAAAGTTTCTTCTAGTCTCAGCATTCTGAGAGTGTCTATAAACATTTAGCAGTAACCATGTCACATAGGTGCATACCTACTTATAGTTTTTTAAAAAGTGAGCTCTGGCAAATTTTTATTAAATAAAACCTTTCCTTGTTTACTATTTAGCAATCTGTTCTGGCTGCTTCAGATAATATCAGCATCACCTTGGTCAACAGCATAGCATGCATCTCTATAGTATTTTCTGCATGCTGTGCCCAATTCAATATTATTGCCACTTTAGTTTTGGCCAATACATGGCACAGTATTCTATTTCAGATTTCCTCAAGCTGGGCAGTTTTTGTTGAAGGTAATCAATTTTGCTTGGCTTTGTCTGATCATCTTCAGAATCTGTATGTCAGCATGTACTTTCCACTTTTTATAACAAGGTGGAGCCAGAGTTGACAAATGCCAGAGACTTGTGACTGGGAGTGAGACAGAGTTTCTCTTTGTACCCCTGGCTGTCCTGAACTTTCTCTGTAGACCAGGCTGGCCTCAAACTCATAGAGATCCTTCTGCCTCTGTCTCCCGAGTGCTGGAATTAGAGACCTGTGTTACCACTGCCTGGCTTGAGACTTTCCTGTCTTTGCAGCCACCACCTTCCTGCCTTAGGTGAGGGACAGCCTCCAACCAAGAGCAACTGCTGATAGGGCTGAAAAGAAAGGCTTCTTTATATTTTTAAAAGTTTCTTATTCTGTATCATCTGTTATTGTTTATACTATTTATTCTTTTTTGTTTAGTTAGAACTTCTTGTTTTGAGACATAGTGTCTCTCTGTCTCTCTCCCCCTCTCTCCTTCTCTCTCCTTCTCTCTCCCTTTTCTCCCCAACCCCCAAGAGCTCTAGCTGTCTGGAAGTCACTGGTTAGTCTTGAACTCAAGCAATCCACTTGCCGCCTTCCTCCCAAGGTCTGGGATTATAAAGGTGTGTGCCACTACACCTGGCTTTCTTTTAATTATTCTTACTGAGACATGAAACACAATTCTCTAGAAATCACAGACCAAGGTCGCATTGGGTCCCTGTTTCCTTGCTGTGGGATAGACTGGTGTTCTAAACTTTAAGTTACTAATGGTCTAAAATGTATATGGCAGACTACCATAAAGCATACGAAAACAGGATTTCCAGTTGTTGAAAAGCCTAACTTTACCTGACATGTACACCTCCATTATTTTCATGCTGTGTGCACTTTATGTAGCTGAAGTGAATATATCAATAATTTTCTCACTCACAGGAAAAATCATCAGTGGATTATTAAAAATGGAAGCTTGAGAAATTTTTGGAGTATGTTCCCAGGGGATAAGGGAGTGGGGAGATGAAATAAGAATAAAAATCCCAATTTAAGGATGTTTTAGGTCATCAGTGGAACAGAGATACAACCTGGGTACCAATGAACCCAAAGATCTCCAAAGAAGCTCAGCTTGCAGAGCGCTGCCTAGCATGCATGAGGCCTGGCACCACATACATCAGACATGGCACATGCCTGTAATTCCAGTACTCTGGAATGGAGGCGGGAGGATTAGAAGTTCATGGTCATTGTAGGCAACAAAGCAAATGCAAATGCCATCTGGCCTAGGTTTCAAAAAAGTAAGAAAACAAAGAAAAGACACGAAAAGCAGCCATAGGAGGGGGAAGGAGTGAGAGCTGCTTCAGAACTAAAGAGGCATGTATAAACTGTTGGGTGGTGGTACATGTCCTTAATCCCAGCACTGGGAAGTTAGCAGCAAGCAGATCTCTATGAGTCCAAGGCCAGCCTGCTCTACAGAGTAATTTCCAGGATAGCTAGAGCTGCATTGAGAAACTCTGTTTAAAAATAAATAAACAAAACAAAACAAAATAAAATAAAGGTATTTCTTGGTAAGGTGTTAGTGAGTGCATATGTGAGTGCAGGTTTCAGCTAAGCACACTGAAGCCTTGGGCTTTCCAAAGATGATCCCAACAGTGGCGCTAAAACAGGAGAAGGAAGAATGTGCCTCACAAAATGAGGCATAGGAGCACAAGTATCCTTGAGGATGCTTAATAATAAAGCAAGTATGTATACTTGATGAAAACGGAAACTAGAAAAAACCCAAGCTGCTAATACATATGAAATATTAGGGAAAAGAAGTAAGAACACAGCAGAGGAGGGGCAGAGCATAGTAGGACAGTCAGGATTAGAGAACAGCCTGGAGCAGTTAAGAAAGCTAACTAAGGCATTTAAATAGTGAGTGATCCGGCTGGGAGTGGAGCTCAGTGCCAGAACATCTCCCAGCAAGAGGAAGACTACAGGTTCTAGCAGAGCACAAGATTAAAAGAGAAAAGACAAACCACTGAAGGACAGTCTCAGATTTTTAAAAATTATTTATTTTTAATTTTATGCACACTGCTGTTTTGCTTGCATGTATGTCTGTGTGAATGTGTTGGATCCCCTGAAACTAGAGTTACAGGCAATTGTATGCTGCCATGTGGGTGTGGGAATTGAACCTAGGTCCTGTGAAAGAGTAGTCAGTGCTCTTAAATACTGAGCCATCCCTCCAGTTCTCAATCTCACAGTTAAATTAAACAAAACAGGGGCAGTGGTGGCGCACGCCTTTAACCCCAACACTTAGGAGGCAGAGGTAGGTGGATATCCAAGTTTGAGGCCAGCCTGTTCTACAGAGTGAGTTCCAAGATATCCAGGGCTACATGGAGACACCCTGTCTCCAAACAAACAAACAAACAAACAAACCACCTAATGGAGTGCCAGACATGATGGTAGATGTCTAAATCCCAGCTCTAGGGAGGCCAAAGCAGGATGGTGAGTTTGAAGCAGACCTGGGTTGTACAGTGAGACCCCATTTTAAAATACTGAACAAATATACTCCCAAAGAACCCAATCTCTTAGGAGATGAAGGCCAAGCAGCAGCTTACATTCTAAATGTATTGGCCTTTTTTCTAATAAGATCCCTCTTTATCTAGGCCTGTAGTGCATACCTGTAACACTATCAATTGGGAGATGAAGGATGAGGACCCCAAGTTCAAAGCCAGTCTGCATTACATAGCAAAACCTTGTCTCAAAACAGAACAAACGAAAAGAGGAGTGGGGTGAGAGAGAGGGGGAGATGTTGGGATCTTGTGGAGCTGGGTGCAGAGCAAAGTAAGATATCAGAGACTGGGGCTAAGGCCTTTCCCATACTAAACACATGCTTTGCTACAAAGTCACATCCCTTACCCAAAATCTTCTTCTCTGACTGAAATTTTGTACTTAAAAATAGGTGTTCAGGATATAGCCCAGGGGTAGAGTGCCTGCTTCACAAACACAAGCTCCTGGGTGCAATCCACAGAACCAAAAAATAAAAATAAGCAAATGAATACAATAATAAAAATAAAACACAAAATTAAAGTAGTGCTCACAGTTCCTAACAATTCATACTCAGATACTGCTGGGCTTCCTTACCTTTATTGTTATAGACATCTAGGTAATTGGGGGCAGAGAAAATTGTAATAAGTGATGGAAAGCCGGTGGCTTGGTTCTTCCTGTACATTCGGTACCTGGAAAAAGAGATGTGAGGTCAGGCATCTTTACACTAAAGTAAACCTCTGCATGAAGACGAGAGTCTAAATGCAGCTTACCCAGCATCCTGGGCTTCGTGGGCTCTGATTATGGATAATAAACTGTTGTTCTGTAAAAACTCACACACTGCAGGGTAACTGAAAAAGAAAATGAAAGAACCTAAGTGTTACTAGGAAGAAAGAGAAAACCCAATCTGAGAGTTGTTTTATGATTACAGATACTACGGACTATGCAGTTTTTTAAAGATTTACTTTATGCCCATGAGGATTCTGCCTGCTTGTATGTATGTGTACCATTTGAGGGCCTCATTCCCACAGAGGCCAAAGAAAGGTGGCAGATCCCATGAATCTGGAGTTACAGACAATTATGAACCACCATGAGTGCTAGGAATGGAACCTAGGTGTTAGAGCAATTTTAAAAGTGATAATTTTTTCTTTATCTTGTGTAGTTTCCAAATAAAAGAGACAGAGACTATAAGATTTGTTTAATCAAGCTTTACAGCACAATAGCTGAGCAATATTAATCTATTTGAATCCTCTAAAATAATCTGGCTACCTCCCAGCCAGAGTCCTCAGATACTCGGTCGAATTTTAGTGCTGCTCTGACTCTCTCTGCTCAGTGTGCAGGCAAGGTCTCCTCCACCTCCACAGTGAATCCTACCTCCCATCTCCCTTTACCCCCTCCTCCTCTGGCTGGCATCAGAAGTCCAGCCCCATTCTCTCCTCTGCTCAACCATTGGCTGATCAGTTTTTATTGACAAACTAGAGAATAAATAAGGAGCAATTTTACACAACTTGGGGGCAGGAGAAGATTCTTACAATAAGCATTAAATGCCACAACTTCAAAAGGCAGAGAAATCAGCATTTGAATAATACAAGGATAATCTTCACACCGTGAACAATAAAATGCCTACACCCAAGTCCTCTGGAAGAAAGTCAAGTCCTCTTAACCATGGAACCATCTCCTCAGCCCTACCACTGAACTTTTACTTAAAGCTCAGAAACCAGGGATTCCTATTTCACACTACTATCAAACCTGAAGAAGAGAAACAGTTCTCCATCTTTTAATTTATTTTACCTTAACACTAATATTAGAATCAAAATTTTGGTATTTTGATATGAAAATGTATCACAACTCCATGTATGCATATATGTGTATACAGTAAGTGCTACAAAATTAGTGCATGATTTTCTTAAATCATCAAACCTTTAGAAAAATTAAAAGAATCTACTTATAAATATACATATATATATATATTTTTTATTTTTATTTTTTATTTATTTTTTTTTTTTTTGGTTTTTGAGACAGGGTTTCTCTGTGTAGCCCTGGCTGTCCTGGAACTCACTCTGAAGACCAGGCTGGCCTCGAACTCAGAAATCCACCTGCCTCTGCCTCCCAAGTGCTGGGATTAAAGGCGTGTGCCACCACTGCCCGGCTACTTATAACTTTATATGTAATATCAATAGCAAGATAATATTGTGCACGGCTATCTCAGGAGTCGATATAAATATTATAGGCCACCATACTCTAATGATATCTGCATATACTCCTAAAATGGTCTTCTTTTTTAAAAATTTTATTTATTTATTTTATATGATGAATACACTGTAGCTGTCTTCATACACCAGAAGAGGGTATTGGATCCCATTACAGATGGTCATGAGCTACCATGTAGTTGCTGGGAATTGAACTCAGGACCTCTGGGAGAGCAGTCAGTGTTCTTAACCTCTGAGCCATCTCTCCAGCCCCATCCCACACACCCCCCCCCCCCTTTAAAAACTTTTCTGGATGACAAACAGGAAGAACTAGAGAATATAAAACTATTGTGAGAGTTTGTAGATGTTAATTAATTATCTTTTAAAAAGCATCTCTGTCTTGAGTTGGGCTATAACTAAGCTGGCACAGTGTTTACGTAGCACACAGAGTCCCAGGTTCAACCCCTGCAACCATGTTCTAGGGATGCTGCACATGCGTACAGCCCCAGTACCTGGGAGCTGAGACACAAGAATCAGAAGTCCAAGGCTATCTTTTCTTACATAGTAAGTTTGAGACCAGCCGGGATGCATAGGATCCTGTCTGAGGAAAAAGAGGCAACCTTGTTTTTCACTATGCTCAGTGGAAGATGTATAATTTTAACATCAACCATATATAACATTATCATAATTTCAGAACAGGAAGTCTCCTCTTTATCTGTCAGCCATTCATAGACTGTGAAGCAGTTTTGTGAAGGCCTTAGGAATGATGTAGGAGGCTGTGGAATCCTGGTAAAGCCCACGACCAAGGAGCCATGCCATGAGACATTGTTTCTGGAGTCTGTATGAGGTTTAAAATTCCTAGGAGCCTCTGGCCATATTTTAATCAACCACTTAAGTGTTTCAGATGTTTTCCTGCATAATGACATTTTATGTAAATGTACAATTGAATCATCAGCGTTGAACTCATGGCCAGGAACACAATTTATACTTGACAAATCTCTGTAAGTTACATTACAGCCTGCTTGTGCTCACGGACACTGGGCAGCACTTGCATGATACCATTGTCAACACTGAAAAAGACTCCTGACAAAAAAAGTGCAAAAACAGAAACAAAACTGCAAGACAGGGCTAAAGAGATGCTCAGCAGTTAAGAGCAGTTGCTGCTCTTGCAGAAGATCTGGGTTTGGTTCTTAGCACCCACATCCATAATTCCAGTTCCAGGGTGTCTGATGCTTTCTTCTGGCCTCCACAGATACCAGGAAGACACATGGCACAGAAACATAAATGTGAGCAAAACACTCACCCACATAAAACACAAAAGAAAAAAGACTAAAAACAAAAGTCAGCACATGACTTCTAACGTATGGGCTGGCTCAGACCAAGCGTGTCTGCGAATGCTGTAAGAGCTCTGTGAGGACTGCCTGGGCTGCAGTGAACGCAGGTAAGCCTGCAGAGGGCTGCACTCCACAAGCCAAGTGTCAGGAGGGTTTCTGGGTGGAAAGCCTGTGCTGTAAGAGATGCTGGCAAGTGACCACAGGAACTGTAACAAGTAACATTTGGCCAATAATGCTAAGTCCTTAAGCAATATCATAAGAGGGAAGAGTTAAATTGTTTCAGTAAATCAGTCACTAAAAAGATAGGTGGCAGAATAGAATTCAAAACGATTATTTTAAAAAATATTTAGAGGCAAATAAAGGCTTCTTTTATACATATGTATCATTTAATTACTGTATTATATTAGCCAATTAGCAAGGTTTTAAAATAACTAAATAAATGCATTATTTGTCATGATAAAACACTAAAATTAAAATTAATTTAGATTTCAAATGTCTCTATTTTCTCTACTGGTTTTGTTTGTTTGTTTTTTGTTTTTGTTTTTTTTTGTTTTTGTTTTTGGCTTGGCAAACCACACCAAGAGCTCACATGTGAGCTTTAGGACAATAACTTCCAGGGAAAGTCCTAGGCTTAGATCAGTGTCCTGTTTTGTTTTGGTTGGTTGGTTGGTTTGTTTGTTTTGTCTATAGCAGAAGTTCCAAAAGCTGGGAGCAAGCCAGTAAGCAGCATCCTCCATGGCCTCTCCATCAGCTGCCTCCAGGTTCCAGCCCTGGCTCAGTTCCTTTAAGCCAAATAAACCTTTTCCTCCCCAACTTGCTTTTCAGTCATAGTGTTTTGTCACAGCAACAGTAACCCTAAGACAGTAGCCTTGGCTGGTTTGGTACCCACTATGTAGTTAAGGCTGGCCTTGGACTCACATTGAGCAGCCTGCCTCTGTTTCTCAAATACTGGGATTAAAGGTGTGCACCACCATGCCTGCTCAGTATCCAGGTTTTTTTTTTTTTAATGGAAATTATATATATATGTGTATATATATATATAAATACTATTATATATTATATTATTATATTATATATAAGATATATAATTAGAGAGGGAGGGACAGGGAAAAGATAGATAGATAGATAGATAGATAGATAGATAGATAGATAGATAGATAGATGAGGGATTAGAGACATGCTCAGTGCTAAAGAGCACTTCCTGTTCTTGCAGAGGACCCAGGTTTGGTTTGCAGCCCCCCACCCCCATGCCTCATAATCATCTGTAATTACCAGTTCCAAAGGATCTGATGCCCACTTCTGGTCTCCACAAGCACCAGGCACACATGTAGTTTACATACACACAGACAGGCAAAGCATCTACACACATAAAAATAAATCAGATCTTTAGGAAGTATCTAGATGATATCTAGAAACAAATAATAAATCATTTAGAGCTTCTATCAGTGAGATATTGGGAGAAGTTTTAACTATGTTCACTAATCTGTATTTCTTATTATCTCATGTCTAAGAACATATTAAGGGTTTTTTGCTATTAAGGAATTGAAAAGTACTTGCCCAGGATCTGTAAGGTCCTGGGTTTGCTCCCCAACACCAAAATGAAAGGAAGGGGAGAAGGAGGTGAGAGACAGAGGAGAGAATAAAAAGAGAAATAAGAACATAGAGAATGAGCCTGAACAGAGGTCTCTACTACATGTTTGAGGCCTAAGCCATTAAGAAAAATTTCATAAAACCAGGCATGGTGGCACACGCCTTTATTTCCAACACTCAGGAAGCAGAGGCAGAGGTGAGTAGATTTCTGAATTCAAGGCCAGCTTGGTCTACAGAGCAAGTTCCAGGATAGCCAGGATTACACAAAGAAACCCTATCTCAAAAAGACATAAAGATTAATTTCATAAAACCAGGATCTGAGAGATGGTTCAGTGGTTAAGAACACTGACATGGGGCTGGAGAGATGGCTCAGCAGTTAAGAGCACTGATTGTTCTTCCAGAGGTCCTGAGTTCAATTCCCAGCAACCACATGGTGGCTCACAACCATCTGTAATGAGATCCAATGCCCTCTTCTGATTTGTCTGAAGAGAGCAATAATGTACTCATATACATAAAATAAATAAATATCTTTAAAAAAGAAAGAACACTGACACTCTTATAGAGGACCCAGGTTCAGTTCTTAGCATCCACATGGTGGTTCCACGATTCCAGTTCTAGAGGATATAATACCCTCTTCTAACTTTAGAGGGCACCAGGCACACACTTCATACATAGACAGACATGCAGGTATTCATGTCTGACATTCATACAGACAAAAAATAAAATAATTAAAAAAGAATAATTCCATTAAATGGATCACAGTGGGATGGAAAGATGCCTCAGTGGTTAAGAGTATGTGCTATTGTAGAAGATCTAAATTCAATTCCCAGCATCCACACTGTGTGGTTCACCACTGTGTATAATTCCAGCTCCAAGGCATCTTATGTCTCTAGTCTCTCGGTGCACCTGCACTCATGTGCACAGCCACATATGTAATTAAAGAAAAACTTAAAAAAGAAAATGATCCCAATTTATTTCATTGTTTTCTCAGCTTACCTGAAGAAGTAGGAGCAGCCTCGGACAGTGTTGTGGGTATAGTGCTCCAGGGTCTTCTCGCTGCCATAATCCTCTAAGGGATCAGACCAAAGCAGGTCACACACTGGCCCAAAAGCAGGAGGTTCAGTAAACCTATCTAACTAGAAGACACACAAGGGCCAAAAGAAAAAGAAGAAAAAAATCAGGAAAGTAAAAGGCTCTTGGAAGCAGCAGATCAAAAGTCCCCTTCTCCTTACAGAAAAGCACTGCAGATGCGGCAGTGAGCCCTGAGGACGGTCCCTTGAGAAAATGAGACTTTGGCAATAAACGTGTATAAGTGTCCGGTCTCTGTCATCTAAGAGTCCTGTAGAAAAGGGCCTCTCCTTCTATGCTAATCTAGTGCAGCATTTGTTTAATTCAAATGTAAAATTAGCTGCCACAAAAAATTTTGAAGACTAAAGTTAACTTTAATTTTCTATGGGAAGCAGTGCTACAGGAGAGCAGGGAGCCTGGAGGGAAGCAGAGCTTCAGAGCAGGGACGCCTGCAGTCATCCTGTCCACTGCTCACTTCGTTCCAATGGAGATGTTTTCTTCTGTAAAAGGCCTTTTATTCTTTCCATTCTATGCAGTGGTGACATTTTAATATTTGCCATTAACTTACTTTTTAAGTTACTGATGCTTTAATTAAAAACACACAAAAAAAAATCAAAGAATATAAATGATTGTTTTTGAACACACCAGAACATCTGAGAGTCAAGAAGAGGGCTTCTGCTGAGTGAGAGGGGAGCTTTTTTACTACAGCCTACTCACAGTGGTTAAATACGAAATCTCCTAAAGGAGAAAGGCCAGCACACAGGTGTACCTCTTACTGGGGAGACCCCTGTGAGCGCAAGGAAACCCTGTGTTTGTATCTCTGTGTGGCAACAGAGGAGATGAAGGTGAGGAGATATGAGTGCACAGGGCTGTTCCTTTTTCCTCAGCCATGAAGACACAGAATCTTGGAAATAATCACCTTGTAAGGCAAATGGAGCAGCTGACCCCTATCATTTAGGATGTTAGCGTCAATGCACCTCATAGCTGACAGAGCTCCCGGCACTTACTTAAACTTCCTCATTTTCAAAAAGAATATATTCAAAGGTTAAGGGGCCTGGCCAAGGCTCCACATTGATGTTCTTTCATCGCACACTGGAACATAGTTTAAAGTTTTAGAGCTGGGCATGGTGGCACAAGTCCAGTAATTATACCCTTTTAGTGGATGAGGCAGGACTGTCTTGAGTTCACGACTAGCCTGGGCTTTGCAGAGAGACCTCGTTTAAAATATACAGATATGTTTTTTCAAGTTTTAGAGTTATACCCTAAGGATAGTATGCATTTAGATATTAAGATTTCATTTTAAGGCCAAGCAGTGGAAGTGCATGCTTTCAATCCTAGCACGCAGGGGCAGAGGGGCAGAGGGGCAGAGGGGCAGAGGGGCAGAGGGGCAGAGGGGCAGAGGGGCAGAGGAGCAGAGGGGCAGAGGGGCAGAGGGGCAGAGGGGCAGAGGGGCAGAGGGGCAGAGGGGCAGAGGGGCAGAGGGGCAGAGGGGCAGAGGGGCAGAGGGGCAGAGGGGCAGAGGAAGCAGAGGCAGGCGGATCTCTGAGAGTTCAAGGCCAGCCTGGTCTACAGAGCCAATTCCAGGACAGCCAGAGCTACAGAGAGAAACCCTGTCTCAAAACAAAACAAAAACTTTAATTTTTAAAAAAAGACAGAAGAAATATGTTTCTCCAAGTGTTCATAGCAGCTCTCTGACACTGAATGACAAGACCATGAGTCAGCTCTGTTCTTCTTCCTTTGACTGTATTCTCATTTAACCTCAGCAATTGCTATATGTTGTAGATATTCAATGGCTGGGATAAAGAACAAAAATTTTAAAAACATACTCTATGAAAATAGTAAAAGGTTACTTACTTTCCTAATGTCGTCTAAACAAGTAATTTCAGGAGACATTCCTCCATGTACACAGAGAAACTGCTGGTTTAAGAGGGCAGCAAGAGGAAGACAGTCGAAAGTGTGCATGCACGCATCATACACCATCTCTGAATACTTGATCCGACCTACCCAAAGAGGACAAAGTCAGGGGATGAACAGTGCCATACTGAAAAGACTAACCAGGTGAAGCCAGCTCAGAAGCCACTGGTGACAGGCCAGTCTGAAGACCCTGTCCCAGAGATGTCCTTTAAGAGTTGCACACAAAGGCGGACAGAACACCCTTCCCTTTCTAAAGATAGGTATGACCTTAGATTAACTTTCTAGCTCTGTTGCCCTGAAAACCTGATAAGGCAGCTGGCTACCCATGTCTTATTAGTCAGCATCATTTACCTGGAGGAAGGTTATGCCTTTAGGCTCCTGAGGGTCCTTTGGGGATCCTCAAATTCTGCCATTAAAGTGTTTATGAACAATGCTGGCATTGGTGATCCCTGGGGCTTCTAAGGCAAAGTATATCTCAGCACCACCCCATGTGCAACTGTCCCCACAGAACTATTTCTGTATCAGAAACCTCTTCGCTCATTTTTTTTCTGTTTTTAAAAAAGATTTATTATTTTTATGTGTATGAGTATTTTGCCTGTGTGTATATTCATGCATTGAACACATGTCTGGTGAGGTGGCCAGAAAAGCACTGGATTCCCTGGAACTGAAGTTCAGAAGAGTTGTAAGCTGCCATGTGGGTGTTAGGAACTGAACCTGGGTCCTCTCTGCAAGAGCAGCTCTTAGCCACTGAGTCATTTCTCCAGCCCTTCCTTTTCGGCTCATTAAAAAAAAATGTGTAAGCAAATTTTTACTATTCTGGTTTATGTAACAACTGTTTTTCATTTTTTGAATTTATTTTTTATTTGTGTATGTATGCCTACCTAAGTTACATGCACTGTGTATGTGCAGGTGCTCTCAGAGGGCAGAAGCAGCATTAGAGCCCCTGGACCTGGAGTGAAAGACAGTTGGGAGCCACCCAGTGTGATGTGGGTGCTGGGAACTTCACCTAGGTTTCCCCCAATACAGCAGCTTACAGTTCTCCTTAAATCCAGTTCCATGGGAGCCAGTGCTCTTAACCTCTGAGCCATCTCTCCAGTTCCCGCATCTTATATTTTGATGTGGTTGTCAAGTTGGAACCACATGGTATAAGGAAACACTCCCAAGTGGGCCAATTGTAGGTTTGCCACAATTCTCCAGGAAGAAAAAGACATGATGTATCAGGTAAGAACTCTAAAGATGGGCTTTTAAAATAAAATAAAATAAACCAAAGCATTTTCCTTCTTGATGTTATGGTGTGGTTATGAGTTGAATGTATCTCTCAAAGGATGTGTGGGTTTCAGTGTGGGATGTTACCAGCTCTCTCTCTCTCCTCTCTCATCTCTCTCTCCAATCTCTCTCCACCCGACTCACTCTCTCTCTCTCTCTCTCTCTCTCTATCTCTCTCTCTCTCTCTCTCCCTCTTATATGTGTTCTCCCAACATGATGTCCTCATCAGTTCAAAACCAATGCTGGTACCATACCCTGAAACCTCCCAAACTATATGCTAAACAAAGCTCTTTTCTTTATAAGGTACCCAGCTTCAGGTCTTTTGTTAGAGTAATAAAATTCAGATTATACAGTTGACCTTAGGTTTCAAAGTCAAGCTGTGCCTTTCAGGTGAATGCTGATAAAGAAGACTAGACAGTATACACGTAGGCAGCCCTACAGTCCAAAGAATCCCTTCTCTTCCAAGACCCTGTGAAGATTAGGTCATCTACAAGAGAACAGAGCTGTAGCCAGCAAATTATTATCTTGATGGTAGTGATTGTGTTTGTTTTCTTCTTATAATCTGTAAACTTCTAGAGAATAGCACACTGCAAAGTCAAAGCCTGGTATTGGCTTTAAGGAATAAAGAGAAGGCTAATGAATCTTAATCTGGACCAGAGTGCAGGATCCAGGCAGTGGGAAAGACTAGAGATTCCTAAAGGAAACTAAATGGAGCCAGGCATGGTGGCACACACCTTTAATCCCAGCACTCAGGAGCACAGGCAAGTGAATCTTTGTGAGTTCCAGGCCAGCCTGGTCTACAAAGCAAGTTCCAGGATAGCTATGGCTACACAGAGAAACCCCATCTCTAACAAAGGGAAGTGTAAACAAAGGTGAGCAGGCCTCCCACTCATGACAATACAGGCCTTTTCTCTGTGGTAGATACTGAGAGACCCAGGTTTGGGTTTAATGGAATCTGTGGGTTCTTTTCACACTGGCACAGAGGCGATTAAGCCTGTGTATTTAATAGCATATGTAACTTTAACATGACCTCAGTTTATGAGAACCATGACTAAGGCAGCCTCACTTTGCTATTTCAAAAGCAGATCCATCTGTGAGTATAACATCTGTTCAAAATAAAAGCAAACAAAAAATCTTTAATATGTGGTCAGATATTTCCTCCTAAAAACCCAAAGACAGAATCACCTTTGTTACCAACGTCAATTCCTTTATAAGAGTCCTAAACTTTAATATAGGTAAGAGTCTAAGTGACATTCTACTTCATGGTCCATACCATCATCTAGAGTGCCTTTTATCCTAACAATGACTCAGAAAAAGTCCTTAGCTTACTTCCAACCAGATGCCAGATCTGGGGAAGGACAGCAAGTATGCACAGAGTACCGAGCCATTCTGTAAACCAAAACAGGAGGCCAAAAGCCAAATCAGGTGAAATCACAACGGTATGTAACTCCAGTTCCAGGGTATTAGATGCCCTTGTCTAGCCTCCGAGAGCAGCAGGCATATATGTGGTCATAGACATACATATAAGCACACACATAAATATAAACACAATTACTTAGAAGGGGAGAAAACTAGGCCCAGTGCCCAGAACTGCAACTTCTCAGTGGCAGAGCTCAAACATGTTCACATTCCTAACTACCCTCTCAGACTCTCCCTAATTATGGTGCTGAGATTGGGACCCAGGGCCTTGAGAATGCTGGGCAAGTGCTCTACCAAATGTTTACACCCGCATCTTGTGAATTTTCAACATGGGATCTTGCTATGAAGCTCAGGCTGGCCTTCAACTAGCAGCCTCCAGAATGCTGGAATTACTGGCATGTGCCACTGTACCTACCATTATTTTTAAGTTTAAACAATTTAAATACTAAAATATATAATTCCAAAACATCAAATCAACTGATTCAAGAGCTTTATTTTCATGAAAACTTATATAAGTTTTAACTCTTGCCAATAATACAACAGGATGGAATAAAATGTAGTTAAAAGAGGTTTCATATACTCCAATCTGACCTCAACTCATCTCCTAAATACTGGGATTACAGGCAAGCATCACCCCACCCATGGCCAGCAATAAAACAAAATTGTAAAAGAATTCCAGGAAAAGTTTTGAGAGTCAGTATCATTTATAGGAAACCATAACCTAGCCATTTGCACTCACTAAAGACCCCATCCCTCACCCCCTGTCTTTGTCTCTCCTCTCTCTCTGGCCCTAGGTCCCCAGGTCCACTGTCTCTTGTGCCGAGGACTAATGGTACGTGCAACTCGAATTTGAAAACCACTGTAATTCTCTAGCCTCGCTGAGAAATCCCAAGGAATAAGGTAAAATTCTGTCTTTCTTATGAGAACAGCCTAGTAATTAAAAAGAAAACAAACTATCCATTGACTTTATGGATACACCATAATCTAACCTCTAACCACACCAATCTGCTACTCTAAAGAATGTAATGCACAATATTCGTTCTTTAAAAATCTGTTCAAACAGTAGTTTTCTTTAGAAAATTACAAGAGTTTCTGGAACTCATCAGTAAACTATCAAAAAGAAGTTCATGAAACAACAAACTTGATAAATCTGGACCCAAAACCATGAGATGGGGTCAAAAACCCTCACTCTACTTTTTGCTTTCTAAGTACACGACAGCAAAAGACCACATGTAAAAACTTAACTGTTAGCAAGGCTCTGCAACACATGCCTGTTATCTCAGGAGGATGAAGCAGGAGGCACACTGACTGTATGAGGCCAGCAGGGGGTACTCTGTACTTCAAGGCCAGCCTGGGTAGTCTAACAAGCCCCTGTCTTAAAAACACCTCCTCCCAAAGACATCAGTTATTTTTTTCTTTGTTATTAAATTTTCTTGTGCTTTAGAGAAAACAAGAGAAATTAAAATAAATCTCTCGAAGTGGTGGTGGCGACGCCTTTAATCCTAGCACTTGGGAGGCAGAGGCAGGCAGATTTCTGAGTTCGAGGCCAGCCTGGTCTATAGAGTGAGTTCCAGGACAGCCAGGGCTACACAGAGAAACCCTGTCTCAAAAAACCAAATAAAATAAAATAAATCTTTCAATATAAGTAAGAATGAATGTGATACAGGCCTGGTGACACTGGTGACATAGGCCTGTGATCCTAGCTACTTAGGAGCTAAGTGAGGGCCCAAACATTCAAAGCCAACCTGGGGAACTCTTTCTTAAAGCAAAAAGTAAAAATAGGACTGTTAAAAAAAAAAAAAAAAAAAAAAAAAAAAAAAAAAAAAAAAAAAAAAAAAAAACCAACCTGATTTGAGACAAGAAAACCACACTTCTTAAAATCCTGCAGCTGCACACTCTGCAACTGAGCGTCACTTAGCAGTAATTATATGGTTCTGATTCTAAAAGCCACAGTGGCCCATAGACAAGATCAGCTTATCAGTGAACACATATACACATGCTCTTTCCTTATATAGGAATAACGTTTTATATTTGTACATTAATGTGTCAGCAGACGGAGTGACTGGGCTGAAGTACAGCTAGAAGCACACTGAAAGCCAGAAGACAAAGATGTGAGTTGAGGAACTCTGGGCAAAATAAGAAACTTAAAAGCATTTCCTGAACCTATTGTTCTATCTTCTAAAAATACTCAGAACCAATTATGCTGATCACAAACGAAATCTGCTTCACCCTCCAGCACCAAACCCCATAAAAGAACAAACAAATGAAAACCATTGCTTAAAAGGGAAGAACAGGTGGGGAAATTACAGTAATGTCCCTTAAAAACCAAGCCAAGCAAAGGGCCTGAACCAATGAGCTGTGCATAGCCAGGGTAATGCAGAGGACCTGTGTCAAAACGGAAACCAGCATAGCACTTCACTCAGAACAAGGCATCTGCAGCGAGGTTGCTGCTCACTTAATTCTCAGTGCAAGTAGCTGATGTCCATCAAGCAGATTCCAGGTCCTTGGTTGCCTGTTTTATACATATTATTTAATTTTTTAGGCAAAACCAGTATGTTAGAGAAATTTTAAAGTACTTTAAAATCTTCAAATAGTCCAAGAGTTTTTCAAAGACACTGGCACAGTCATGCTTTTGTTTCTTTTACGTCTTGTATGTCCATGCTCACAAACGTATAATGTCACAAATGTGGACGGCAGAGAATGACTTTCAGGAATCAGTTCTTTGCTTCCCAGGGACTGCTCAGATCATCAGACTCAGTAGCAAGTGCTTGGCATCTCACTGGCTCTGCAGTAATTCTTAACCAACTGTATACAGCTGGATTACAAGGAGAGCTTCAAAAACCTGTACATGGGCCAGAGACATGTCTCAGTGGGACACAGCTCTTGTGCTGAGCCTGTACCTATATTTAATCCTCAGGACCCACAGGGTAAAAGGGAGAAAATCAGCTCTGTGACTTCCATATAAGCCATGGCATGCTCCTCATGCACATATACAACATTTTTTAAAAAGTTAAAAAGTATTTATTTAAGCTAAGCAGTGGTGGCACACGCCTTTAACCCCAGCACTGCCAGCAGGAGACAGGCAGGCAGATCTCTGAGGTCCAGGCCAGCTAGATCTACAGCTTGAGTTCCAGGACAGCTCTGTGTAGCCAGGCTACACAGACACACACTGTTGCAAAAAAAAAAAAAAAAATGAATGAAAGAAAGAAAGAAGGAAGGAAGGAAAGAAAGAGAGAAAAGAAAAGCCACTTAAACACTGTGTCATTTTTAAGTTGTTAGCAGCTTAAAAATGATAGAAGTAGTACAAAATAGTGGCAAAAAATAACTCAAATATTTCAAACATTAAAATAAGAACCTTGAACCCAGCACGAGAAGTAAACACTAGAGCCAATGGCTCCTCTCAGCTAACAGCACATCTCAGCATCTCACCACACAGCACATACAGATGCACCCTTAATGTTTAAACAGTGGCCTAGTGCTGCTTTAAAAGTTATTTGGGGCGGGGGTGGCGGGGGCAGAAAGATGACTCAGCAAGTAAAGTACTTGCTGTGTAAGCCTGTGAATCTGAGTTCAGTTTTGGGAACCCACATAAATAAAAGTGAAAGGAAAGACTGGATTCCACACTTTTCTAACTCCTATACTCCCACACCCCTTTCTGATACTAGTATATTGTAATAATTGGCCCTTTATTGGCATATAATTATTTTTTGTTGTTATAATTAACACTGCAATGAGCATCCTTAAGAAGCAAGTGCCTACTGTTTTTTGCTCATCTGTGTTGGACAAACTGTCACATGACTTCCAATGGCTTCCACTTTGTAGAATCATACACTTCCTTTAAGTCCATGGGACTCTGACTATGATGAGCCTCTCACTGTTACACTTCACTGGATGGAAAGGGAAGAGTCTTCTGGATGGACCTGGCCTGATCACACCAACTGTAAGAGCAGAGGTTTCTGCCAGCTAGCTGATTGCAGAAGTCAAAGACTCATCTAGGCTGGGCCAGAAGAAAGCCAATGTCTACACTAGGAACTACCTTTGGGAACCATATGTCAAAAACCTGAAAGCAATCATTAAAAACTGAGAGTGACCTCCTCACCGCCCAGTTAGGAGCTAGAAGGAAAGTAAGGACTTTAAGCCATGGTTGCAAGGACTACTAACCTCAGAGGAAGACTCTAATACAGTCTTCATATACCATGGTCCCAGCTGAGCAAAGCCTACCAGAGAATCCTGATTTCTGCTGTGACATGAACCCTGTGTGAGTCACTAAACTCCTGACAGTTGTCAGTTGCTTTAGCAGCAGTATGGAGTCTGCATGATATTTGACAAGTCAAAACACTGAGAAAGAGAATGTATATTTCACAAGTACAAATGTAATCTTCACAAATATTTCAAAATTGCTGTCCAAATATTTGACACCAATTTAAATCTACTTTGAAACCCTTCCTGGTTATTATCTGATAGTGTGATATTTCAGGAAGTTTCTGGGGTTGGAATGATCTGAAGATCCTTTACTTGCAACAGACTTTCCTCTCTCTTTTGTTGTTTTTTGAGACAAGGTTTCATATAGCTCACACTGACCTTGAATTCACCACATACCCAAGGTTGGCCTTGATTCCTAATCCTTTTGCCTCTACCTCTCAAGTGCTGGGATTACAGACATGTCCATCAAGCCAGGCTTACAATTTCCTTTAATAATTCTGACCTTTCATTTCAGGCTATCCTGGAAGGTACCAGGAAGGTAGCTATTATAACCTATGTCCAGTAACACTACTAGCAACATGACTCAATATAAGCATATGAAACCCTGTCAAATGGAGACCACAACATGAGTATAGTGGGTGCTGGACAAACTCATTCTCCAAGAAGCAATGTAAGAGCATTTAACTTTTCTTCTCCATATTCTATTAAACAGCATCTCACTCTATAGCCCAAGCTGGCTTCAAAGTTGTGGTGATCCTTCTGCCTCATTCTCCCAAGTGCTGAGCCACCGAGCCTGGCCTGATTTTTTCATTTTGAAGGTATGATCTTAACTGAGTATGGCAGCACCTGAGATAACTGTTCTGGAGAGACGTATACTCACATTCCTGTTTGAAGGTGAAGTACTCTGTAAGATGCCTGCATTCATGATTTCCTCGAAGCAGAAACAATGTTTTAGGATGGTTAATCTTTAAGCTCCATAGATACAGCACACACTAGGAGACACAATTAGAGGGTAAATGTTATTCATGACCATGACAATATATAAACACATTTTATCTAAATCCAAACGATGTGCTATATGGTATGTCTCACTATAAGCCCCCCAAGTTGTAAATGTCACCTTCTAGCTTTTGCATGTTACCCTTAAATTTGGTAGCCTTCATAAAAACCTCTCCTAAGTATCTAAATATTCAGGACTCTCTGGGCAAAGCTACCCACATACATATTATAGTTGTAAAGTTTGCATCATTGTTTTATAATGGAAAAACACCAGGACCAGGAACAAGGCAAAAATATTAACTATTTGTTACTATTTAGCATTACAATAGAGGTGTTAGCAAATACAACTAGACAAATGAAACCAAGTAAAGGCTTTAGAATGGGCAAAGGAAAAATTAAAAGCAGACAATATAATTGTATAACTAAAACACCCAGAAAAATCAATAATAAAAGCAGCTTAATAAAAGAATTCAGCAAAATAGGATATAAAATTGAATACATAAATAAACATGTAAGGCGGTTGGTCTGGTGCTGCTGATATTCAAATGTTAAACTCTATACCCCAAGATCTGACTGTTCCAAGACGAGCAGATCCTCACATATACCAGCTTTTGTGGTATAAACCTTGCCCCAAGTTAGCCCTGACAGGTTAATAAAGATGCCTACAGCTTGGGCTGGACAGAAGAGAGGGGGGCAGATCGAAGATTCCCAGGCTTGGGGTCTCAGGCAGGGACCACAACAAGGGGCAGGAAGAGAAGGAAGAAGCCACTATGGGAGAGGTGGACCATGAGATGAGAGCATGGCCATGAGGGCCGGCCTGTTAGAGTAGGAGCAGGCAGAACACACAGTGATATGCTGGGGTTATAGATGGTGAAGTAGACAAAATAGCATAGCGGCTTGATATCTGCCCAGGTCTAGTGCTTTAAGGCTTACTTTAAATCTAAAGTTTTTTGCGCCTTTCATTTGAGAACTATATGGTCTAAGTAGGGTGATTATCCCCCCCCCAGAATAATATTTACAAGAGCAGCAACAAAAGGTAGAGGATATAGCTCAGTTGGTAGAGTACCTGCTTAGTGTGCACAAGGTCCTGAGTTGAACACCAGTACCCATAAGCATACATAAATAATTCTAGCCCTTAAGAAATGAAAGTAAATGCTGGTATAACAGCTTTCATTACATTAATTGCTAGTACCACTGCTTCTGCAATTGCTTTGACACAAGAAGTTAAGACAGCTACTTTTGTTAATCATTTAGCAAAAAAAATGTTACTAATGTGTTCAGTATATAAGAGGATGTAGATAGGCATTTGGAACAACGCATTGATGCTCTTTACCTTATTCAAATTATTGGAAAGAGGTTGAGAGTTTAAGAGTAAAGAGCCATCTCGAGTGTCATGACAAATACCAATGGAGTTGTGTTACTTCTAAAATTTACAATGATAGTCATTATAATTAGAAAAAAAGTTTAAAGACACTTGTAGAGTATTTGGCATAATTCTAACACCTCTCTGGATGTTTTAACTTTGCACAGTGAGATTATGAATTTAAAGAATGCTGCTCTGCTGAGTTTTGATGCTGCAGATAATGCTGATAAAATTATCCATGGATGGGCTGGAGAAATGGCTCAGTGGTTAAGAGCACTGTCTTCTCTTCCAGAGGTCCTGAGTTCAATTCCCAGCAACCACTTGGTGGTTTACAACCATCTGTAATGAGATCTGATGCCCTCTTCTGGTGTGTCTGAAAACAGTGACAGTGTACTCCTATAAGTTAAAAATAAATAAATAAATAAATCTTTAAAAAAAAATTATCCATGGCTTGAGGTCAGTATTTCCATTTTGGTCAAGCTTCAAGAATGGCATATATAGCTTGATCATGCTATCCCTTTTTGTCCTGGGAATACTTTTATTTCTGTCTATCGTGTTAAAGATTGTTTTTAACAACATCATCATGTTGGCAGCCAAAGTACATGACTTGAAACTGAAAATGGACCCCCAGACAGAGTTATTAAATTAACAGGCTGGCAAGCCAAGGACGAGTAAGATTATGCACAGAGCCTTACCAACCTAAGACAGAAATGCATTGCTTTTGATAATGCATATTCCATGATGGGTAAGAAAGGCATTCTTGTCGGAACAACCCAAGACAGGCACAGTCTTGTTTATGCAATAAAAAGGGGGAGATGTGGAGAGCTTTTGGGGCTGCCTGGCAGGAATTGAACATTGGCCAAGGACAAGGAAATGGGCTGCAGGCAGGAATCTAAAGCTTAGGCTAGAACAAAAAAGTAAATTCATGCAGGAATCTAAATCTTAGGTGAGAACAAAGAAGTAATTACAGGCAGGAATCTAAATCTTAGGCTAGAACAAAGAAGTAGGCTTCAAACCCCAAAATGACTTTGGGCTAGGACAGGGAAGTAGGCTCAGATATTTTGGTCATCCTGATAAGCCCTTAGAAACAATGATCACAGGAGTGTTCACAGACCGTTGTTTATTGCCTTGCTTGTTCTTTGACTATCGGTGTTTATTGTCTTGCTTGTTCCTTGACTATTTGGATTTATTGTATTGCTAGTTCCTCAACCTAGAACTGACTTTAATACTTGCATGAAATTAAAATGGTATAAAAGCAAAAAAGAAGGAGAAAGGATGGAATAGGGGGGTTGTGGGGGGGGAGGATGGGGAAAGGAGATGACATCTGAAATGTAAATAAATAAAATATCCAATAAAAAAAAGAAATGAAAGCAGAAGAATCAGTGAGGAACCAGTAGTTCAAGGTCAACCTCAGCTATACAGTGAGTCAAGGGCTTAGTCTATATGACATATTGTATCAAAAAAAGCTACCACCAACAACAACCAAATATAGAAATAAAAACATAATGTCCTGAGCCAGACAAGGTAACATAGGCCTGTCACCCCTGTACTCAGGCAAAAAGAGCATGAACTCAAGGCTAGCTTAGACTACATAAGAAGTTATAGACTAACCTGTTACATAATAAAACTTCAGCTCAAATAAAATAAAACCCCTGTGCCCTACCACATGCCTCAATCTTCTAGTAATCCAGAAACAGATCCAAGTTCATATGAACATCTGTGCATAATAAAGGTGACATCTCAAATTACCAGGTAAAAGCTGTGCATGGCACTCATCCTGGAACCCCAGCACCAAGTAGGCTACGGCAGAACTGCCTTGAATTGGAAGCTAGCTAGGTATAAAACCTCATTTCATAAAAACAGGAAAAAAATGATCACTGAGGTAAGGAGCTTTTTAATAAAACAGCTCTGGGGTTAGATGCCATTTCAAAAAAATAAGCTTAGATCTAATCTTACATAGCACCCAACAAGTGACAAACAAATGAGGGATCCAAGGGTTAAAATTTAGTTCAACAAGAATGCATGGCTGTAGGGAAGACATTTTAATGACTTAGAGATCCAGACAGACATGTTTCTATCTATGTAAGAATGAAGGGGCACTGGGGCTGGAGATGGCTCAGCAGTAAGAGCACTCATTGCTCTTCCAGAGGACCTGGGCTCAGTTCCCAGCACCCACATGGTGATTTACAATCGTCTATTAACTCCAGTTCTAGGGTACCTGGTACCCTCTTCTGACCTTAGGGTACCAGGTACATACATGGGCTACACACATACATGTTGATTAATATTCATATATATAAAACATATCTAAAAAAAATCTGGGTGGTGGTACATGCCTTTGATCCCAGCACTCAGAAACTCTGAGTTCAAGGACAGCCTGGTCTAAGTTCCAGGACAACAACCAGGACTACACAGAGAAACCTTATCAAAAAAAAAAAAAAAAAAAAAAAAAAAAGGGCGGGGGAGGAGAAGGAAAGGAAAGAAAAAAAATTGCACGAAATTGTACGGTAAAGACAATGCAAAAGTTCACAACATTATCATAGTAAAATACTGGCAATGAACACACACACACACACACACACACAGGCTAAGCAATGCCATGACATTATAACAAAGAATGAGGACGAACCATGTAAACTGTTTTCAAGTCATTTCTAGTTAGGTGAAAAAAAATCAATATAGAAAAGAGTATGGGATAATGTTACCCTTTATAGAGACAGAAATATATGAAATGCACGCTTATCTACTTAAGAAACACGGGAAACTTTAATACGCCTGACACTGTAGAGGAAACAGAAAGTGTGAGAACCCCTGAGTGGGATAAGGTTGATACTTTCCTTTAGATTTATTTTAAAAAGGGAAGGAGAGAGAGAGAATGTGTGCCTCTCTTTCTCTCTCTCTCTCTCTCTCTCTCTCTCCCTCTCCCTCTCCCTCTTCCTCTCCCTCTCCCTCTCCCTCTCCCTCTCTCTGTGTGTGTGTGTGTACGCATGTGCATGTGTCTGTCTCTCTGTCCATCCTAATCTGTTACTGATATCTCTTATCCATATCACAGACTGACTAGCAAATTCCAAAATCTGAAATACTCAGTATCTGAAACTAATATCGTACCAACGAGATACTCCAAAAGATTTGACGTTGGAGCATTTCAAAGATTTGACTTTTGGATAAGAAATGCTCCACTGGCAAAATCTATGCAAATGCTTCAATACTTGAAAACCTCTGTAGAACCCCATCTGGTCTCAATCATTTCAGATCCAAGGACTCGACATATACTGGATACTATATATACTAGATTATAAATATATATATATGATAATAGCTATACTAGATAACATTCCTAAGTGGAGTCTGTACTTGTTCTTAGGCTCCAGCTGCCCACTGATTACATAACAATCAAGTGTTATTGTTGTAAAACATAAATATGGCTGTGCTACTCCTCTCAAAGCCTCCTAAATCAGAAAAAAATAGCAATGAAAATAACAGCACAAGTGCTCCATATCACATGGAGAAGACATCTAAACTCCATGACTATGGTTTGCAAGGTGTGCCAACACCTAAGCTCTGCCAGCCTGCCTGTCTGCTCCTGCTCTCGCTTCCTCCTTGTGGTTTTGCCCTGCCCTAGCCTTGCTACTATCCGGGCTGTTCCTGTCACTGAGCATCCATTCTCTATGCCCTCTGGGTACAAGGGACTGCCACTCAGCTGTGCTTTCTTTTGAAGGTCATTCCAGTTCTACCTAAATATTATCATCTCTGAAAGGCCTACTCTGAATGATCCATCTAAATTAATTGTTCCTATCTCCCTTTATCCCTTACTGATTTCAGTTTCATACATGGTAAACAAATTATTTAGAAATTAGCATACAAGATTCTTAGTAGAAAATCAAGAACTTAAGTTTAAGAATTTGATTTAAAGTCTGTAATGCCATTAAAGACATATTCAAGTGAGATAACCAGTAGGCAAAGGGCTTGCTTTGTAAGCCTGGTGACCAGAATTCAATCAGGTAACTCACATAAAGGTGAAAAGACACAACAAACTCCACAGAGGTGTCCTCTGCCCTCTGTGCACTGTAGCATACACACTCACACATATAGCATGCACAGCCACCCACTCCACCCCATACAGTAATACATCTTTTTAAATTCAAGGAATATTCAAAATGACACTAACTTCAGCAATGTACAGAGCAAGAATGGAAAATAAGTTTGTGCCATTTTCAGTATAGTGACACAAAATCTAATTAGCTGGGCCTGAGAGATAATTCAGTGGGTTAAGGAATTTGTTGCTAGCCCAATAACCTGAGTTCAAATCTTAGGACCCACTGGCTCCTATAAGTTGTCCTTTGACTTCTATGGGTGTACATATAAACACACACACACGCATAACATAATCTAAAAATTAAAATCTAAGACATAGCCACAAAGCCAATTAGCATTCTCATTACACAGGAGGTGGAGAGACAGATGTTCAGTGATGGCCTCAATCCTGTCACATAGAAGCCAGGCCCACTCCTGCTACTCGTTACTCTGTGCCTCACAGAAGGACAGTCCTCACAGCTGTGAAATGGCTGCCTAGGGACACACATTCACATTTAACTTGACAGGGTGGAATAGACGTCCTAGAGCTTTAGCCTGCACCCACTGCATGAGGAGGGCAAAGGTAGAAGGTGTTCAGAGACCCTTGGCTATACAATGAACCGGAGGCCAGTCTGGGCTTTATGAGATTCTGCATCAAACAAAACAAGGCAAAGCCCAAAGCTTTAACTTTCCAAGAGCCTTTTCACATAGAAAGATGACCATAAGACAGACAAGCAAACAAAGACCAAGAATAGCGTTAGAGAACTGTCTTATATGTCACATATGTCTTATATGGGCAGAAGGAAACTATGCTTATCCCGAGGCTATCACAAATGGCAGGATTTACTTTAACAAGTTCAGAACAATCAGAAATTATTTCCTGGCCTGGAATAAAAGCCTTCCTTTCTTGAGTCTGAAAGTTCCCCATGCTACCTGAGTCCCACTTTTTGGAACAAAACAGAGGCTTTGTTACTAAGGGAGAAGGAGGAGAAGGCAATAAGCAAACTTCTATACGCCTATTTATCCAACACTAAAGGCATGGTAAAGTAAACCATTTCTGCCACTAATTACATGTCATCAAAGAAAAATTGATGACAAAATGCTTTTGATATGATGTTGAATGGAAAAAAGATTATAAAAGGAATATCCATGATTGCCCTAATTTTCTTTTCTTTTTTTTTAAAAAAAAAAAACATTTATTTGTTTAATGTATAGGTCTTCACACACACAGGAAAAGTCCATCAGATCCCATTACAGATGGTTGTGAGCTACCATGTGGTTGCTGGGAATTGAACTCTGAACCTCTGGAAGCAGTCAGTGCTCTTAGCCACTGAGCCATCTCTCCAGCCCTCTAATTTTCTTTTCTTTTTTCTTTTTCTTTCTTTTTTTTTTTTTTTAAAAAAAACATGCATACAAGAGTCTAGAAGGACAGCTCAGTAGTCCTTCTCTTGCAAGTAATCCAGATTCAGTTCCCAGCCTCCACGTGGTGGCTTACAATCACAGGTAACTCCTGTCCCAGAGGTTCTGACACCCTCTTCTGGCCTCTGTGTGCATTTGCATACACATGGTACACAGACATATATGCAGGTAAAACACCCATACTCAAAATAAATGATTAAATCTAAAAAAGGACTTTTGATATTAAAAATACATATAAATATAAGAAAAAATTAAAAGAACAACAAAAAGTCAGAGCAAGGGAATAGTTCAGGAGTACAGTATGTAGCTACGGCGTCGGGGACCAGAAGAAAAATATAAAAAGACAGGGACTGGAGAGATGCTCAGAGTGCTTGCTGCTCTTCCAGAAGACCTGAGTTCACTCCCCTTGGATCTGGAGGCTCAGAGCTGCCTATAACTCCAGGTCCTAGAAAATGGACTGAATGATCCTCCTCTGCCATACAATACAAATAGCATCAACTCTCTCTCTCTCTCTCTCTCTCTCTCTCTCTCTCTCTCTCTCTCTCTCCCTCCCTCCCTCCCCTTTCCCCCATGCACAAATTAAAAAATTGAAAGTAATAAAAATGTAAACAACAGTGTTCAAAAGCTAAAAGTAATCTGGACGTGGTGGTTTATGCTTATGCTGCTAATACTTGGGTCGGCCTTAGTTAACAAGCTTCAGGCCTGGGCTAAATAAGATGCTATCTCAAACAACTGGGAGGAGTGGTAGCTGGAGAGATGGCTCAGCAGTTAAGAGCATTTATTGCTCTTGCAGAGAACCTGAGTTTAGTTCCTAGGAGCTAAACATGGAGGTTCACATCCTCCTGTAACTTCATTTCCAGGATCCAGTGCTATCTTCTGACCTTCTTGAACAGGCAAGTGTTCTACTGCTGAGTGACATCTTCCACCTGAATCTCATTCTAGATTGGATTCTACAGCCTGCTATAAAGTTGTTACTCAGGAAATTATTGATAAAGGAGGGAAAACCATATAACAGAAAATTTCCTCAAAATGGTATATAGGTACAAAACTCAGTGTGGATTTTAGAATGGGAGTCAGTAATTGTATCAATGAATTGAAACTATTTTAAAATCAGCAACTAAAGCCAGAAGAAGGCATAAGCCTATAGTTTCAGCTATTTGGGAGGCTGAAGCAGAAATTCATGACCAACCAAGTTCCAGGCCAGTCAGGGCTACAAAGAGAACCAACCCATGGAGAGGGGTTGGGGTGGGGACCGGGGGAGGAAAGACAGACCAACCAACCAACTTGGGGAACAAAGACACCTGCCTCCAAAATAAAACAAAATCCCAAGGGCTGGGATAGAGCTCAGTGGTACCCATCGCTTAAAAATAAATAACTTTAAAATTAAAAACTTTAAAGTCCTATTTTTACTTAACTGTATGTCATAATAATAATTAGAAAATACTTTGTCAAATTTGTTTTAAGATTTAATTTTTAAAGGTTCTGTATATTTGTGTTTGTGTGCACATGAGACCATATGCCTACAGAGGTCAGAAGCACCTGGAGCAAGTGTTAAAGACAGCTGTGGGCCACATGAAGACATGGGTACTAGGAATCAAACCCAGGTCCTTTGCAAAAGTAGGCTGTGTTCTTAACTGCTAAGCTATCTCTCCAGCCCTAATATTTATGGTTACTACGTTGTCCCTGTGGCTAGGGATTAGCTCAGTTGGTGGAGTATCTCCCTAGCATACGCCAAATCCTGGGTTCAATGTTCAGTACTATGTAAGGATCAAGGAAGCACAGCATGGGAGCATCAGCAGTAAGGTCATCCTCAGCTATACAGCAACTCTGAGGCCAGCCTAAATCAAATGAAATACTGCTTAGACAAAGACAAAAAAAAGGGAGGAGCTGGGAGGAGAGGAGGAAGGGAAACTGTGGTCAGGATTTAAAGAGTTAATAATAGGGCTGGAGAGATGGCTCAGCAGTTAAGAGCACTGACTGCTCTTCCAGAGGTCCTCAGTTCAATTCCCAGCAACCACATGGTGGCTTATTTGTAATGGGATCTGATGCCCTCTTCTGGTGTGTCTCAAGACAGCAATAGTGTGCTCAGATAAGTAAATAAATAAATTCTTTTTAAAAATGAAAGAATAATAATAATACAAAGAAGAAAAAGAAGAAAGAAGAGAAGGAGGAAAAGAAAGAGAAGAAAAGAGGAAGAAGAACCCAAAACAACAAAAATATATTTAAGTAAAACAACGACTAGATAATTGAAAATATTCTTTATTCTTACCTTCTGCCTTTTAAACACCCACCCATTAGCACTATCTACTGATACACACAAGCCCTGATGTTAATTCCTGGCTCTGCAATAGCAAAGGTTTCAGTGAACACAGTCTAGAGGCATGACTTCCACTCTTTCCAACACCTGCCTAGAGGCTATCCATGAGGAGCAGGACAAGGCACAGCAGTGTAATGAACTGAGTTTTTGTCTTAATCTATAGCACTATCCCTTGTCCTTCTCAATCGGACACTAAATGAATTTGGGTAGCAACAGATAAAACTGAACTTTCTGACTTAGAGTGTCTACCCTCCTGACACACACACATGTTTTTGCAGAGCCGGGAATTACTATCAGAGCTTGTGCATGCGAGGCAAGCACTCTGGCACTGAGCTGCATCCCTACCTCCCTATACTGCTATTTAACTGAAGAGTAAAATAAAAATATTTTGTTGTTTGTTCTTTCTGGATCTTCAGAACTGACTCTTCTTTGAAAACTGAGCAAGACAGTTGAGTTACATTTAAAAACAATGGAAGGAAAAGGAGGAAAAAGAGGGGAAGAAGGAGGAGAAGGAAGAAGAAGAGGAAGAAGAGGAGGAGGGGGGAGGAGGAGGAAGAGGAGGAGGAAGAGGAGGAGGAAGAGGAAGAAGAGGAGAAGGAGGAGGAGGAAGAGAAGAAGGAAGAGGAAGAGGAGGAAGAGGAGAAGGTGGAGGAGGAGGAAGAGAAGGAGAAGGAGGAGAAGGAGGAGGAGAAGGGGAAGGCGAAGGGGGAGGGGGAGGGGGAGGGGGAGGAGGAGGAGGAGGAGGAAGAGAAGGAGGAGGAGGAGGAGAAGGAGGAGAAGGAGGAGGAGGAGGAGGAGGAGGAGGAGGAGGAGGAGGAGGAGGAGGAGGAGAAGGAGAAGGAGAAGGAGAAGGAGAAGGAGAAGGAGAAGGAGAAGGAGAAGGAGAAGGAGAAGGAGAAGGAGAAGGAGAAGGAGAAGGAGAAGGAGAAGGAGAAGGAGAAGGAGAAGGAGAAGGAGAAGGAGAAGGAGAAGGAGAAGGAGAAGAAGGAGAAGGAGAAGGAGGAGAAGACTGTCTACCCAGAGCAAGCTAATACAGTAAAATCCTCACACTATGAAGAGCACACAACCTAAAGACACTAAAACACTACAGAATTTGTCATCTCCTGCTCTTTCTAGGGCATATTACAAATTTGATTATGAAGACTTCTTTAGACAGGATCTTTTATTTGTGAAGCACATCGTAAACACAGATGTGCTATAATTACATGGTACTCAAGCCTTTGTATAGGGTCCTAAAATCATTTTCTGTTTACACACAAAAAAAGCACATACTTGTGTTTAATCCTACTCATGTTCCCATCATTTAATTCTTAAAACAGATAAAGGTAAACTGCCAATTTTTATTAGCTTCGCTTCACCTTTTGCCTTCCAGTGAACATTAATGCCAGTCATGGGCAATGAGATCAGAATCCCTCCTGCAAGGAGCTTAGCAGTGCCTACTTCTCACAGGAAGTTAACCCAAGAGTTGCCTGCAGAGTTATGGCTAAGGAAGTTAACTTAGATACTTTAGAATGAAAATCTATTGGCTGGAGAGATGGCTCAGCGGTTTAAGAGCACCGACTGTTCTTCCAGATGTCCTGAGTTCAATTCCCAGCAACCACATGGCGGCTCACAACCATCTGTAATAAGATCTGATGCCCTCTTCTGGTGTGTCTGAAGACAGCTACAGTGTATGCCCATAAACAAAATAATAAATAAATGAATCTTTAAAAAAAAAGAGTGAAAAGCTATGTATGTCCCTTCTATAAAGCCCAGACAGCATCTTTAAAGAGAAAAACTTAGCAAATAGCTGTTTTCAAAACTAGCCTAATATAGCCATTTATATGACAGGTTTTCTACAGGTTAAAAGGATAAATTTTTTAAAAAAATAAAACATTTCTCTATTAGTTGAATGTCAAAAGTGATAAAGTGGATAAATTCTACCAGCATTCATATCTTAATCTGTTCTGTGAAGGAATGGAGAGCAGATCTTTTACAAGGTGGTATAACAGGGACAGCACAGCCAGGTTAATTTTACCTCTATACTGAAATAGCCTCTGTCCACATAGTCACCCAGGAAGAGGTAGCGAGTATTACTAGGTGATCCTCCGACTTCAAACAACTTCATCAGGTCAAAGAATTGTCCGTGAACATCACCACACACTAGGCAAGAAAGGTATGAGGAGAAAATTGTGAATTAGAAAGAAAAAAGTATTAGGGCAAGAGGGGCCAAGTTTAACTTTGAATTTAATCACTTTGGCTTTTGACTGGTCTTCTGTGTATTTAGTTACTCAGTCAGAACTCAATGCCCCTATTAGGAATATTAAGCAGTTAATAGCATGTTTCCTTTTTAAAAAGGTTTATTTTTAATTTTGTGTGTATGTGTGCATCTGCCTGGGGAGAGCGGTGTGTAGGTCAGTGTTCACAGGGGCCAGAGGTGTGGGATTTTCCCTACAGCTGGGAGTTACAGTGGTTGTGAACCATATAATAGGGACACTTGGAACCAAACTCTGGTCTTCTGCAAGAGCAGTACATGCTCTCAGCCACCAAGTTCCGGACCCTAATGTTGTTTTTTTAAGGAACAAAAGTTTTTCTTACCAATCCTTAGATTGTTTCAAAATTCCTAGAAATATTTATCAAATTCATTTTACTTGGCTTTTGGTAATCATTTCTCAAAATTAGCACAAGCCTAAGGGCTGCCATGCACGTGCATTCACACCTGTGATCGGAGCCTCCACCTCTATCATAGTCTTCTCCTGCTTCAGGATGGCAGCCCCATCTTGGATTATCTTCAAGGCTACCTCCTCTTCCACCCGGCCTTCTTTTACCAAATGGTTTTTCAAAACATCCATTTTAGGTTTCCCATTCTCAAATACTTCCTTCAAAGTTAGCCGTCGGGTTGGAGGAAAGGGGACAGCTAGGAAGAGAAAAAATAATTTCAAATATTTAAATGTACTGATAACGATCACAGTCATACTTTTTAAAATAAACTAAGTCTAATAAGCAATCATAACTTCACAGTGTTAGAATGTGAAAAATTCTAAGAAACTGTGTATCAGAATTGACAATTCTAATTTTAAAATGGTCACAGTTCAAGTCATATGGTTAAGTCTGTGTACATTTATGACACATACACACACATACATACACACACACACTGAATGAACGAATGCAAAAGACACATATGTTTTAGTGAAACAGATGACTGAAGAAGTAGCTCAGTTGGTAGAGTGCTTCCCTCGAATGGACGAAGCCCTGGGTTCAATCCCCCTTCTCACATAAAACAGGCTTGGTGGCTCCCACTTTTTTTCTATCTTTATTTTATTATCAAATCATAATTTTTACTTTTTAACACAAGGGTTATAAACACAAAAATGCAGGATGTGGGGAAGGGGGTGACACAGAAGCATAGGTGTTCAGGGGGAGTACAGATATCTTTCAGAACAGGGTATCAGCTGGGTGAAGGTTCAGGGGTCAGATCACTATGACTCTGCCTATGATTCACTTGTCCTTATCTAAGTTGGAACTATCCGCCAAGGCTGCCTATTTACAAGGTCTATGACTACTCAGGTTGGTAGATTTCCACAAAAGTTGCCTATTTACAATAGCTTATAGCTATCTGTTTCAGTGTTTTTCCATAGAGACCCAAGACTTTGTGTTAGCAGGCATGTATGTCAGACCTAATGCTGATTTTAGGCTTATGGCTGATTTTAGGCCTTCAGTGTATAAGCAGGGCTGCCCCTGACATCTCCTCCCTTTTCCAAGTATAGAAGGGCTGTGGTGATTCTAATCTTGCCAAGGTGGGGATAGAGGCCTGACCTCCAGTAATTAAAGGGGACCTTGTAATGGCTCTGGTCCTCCTGTCATTGTCCAGTGAGGCATGAGGGCCATACCCATCCTGATGTCTTTTTCCTGGAGAGGGGATACTTTTGACATCAACCCCTATGCAGTCAGGCTTGTCCCTCAGGGAACCCAGAAACATATTTTTAACTTTTATTTATATTTCCTTGCAGTGCTTTAGCCTCGCAGCCTAAGCAAGAATTCAGATCGCCAGTCAGATGGGGTTCTAGGTGGCCCCTCTCTGCTTGGTCTAGGGGCAGAAGTCCCCTCTTTTAAGTTGGGTAGAGATGGGACTTGGGAACACCCTGGATAGAGTAATAACCTCATCTTAAGTCTCATGGTCCTCCATAGCTAACTTATGATAATGTATCTGAACAGATTTTGCTATCAGATTATCTATCTGTTGTTTCACAAAGTTAGTCAGCCTATTTAAGGCCCAGGTGGCTCCCACTTCTAATCCCATCACTGGAACGTAGAGGCAGTTGGAACAGACATTCAAGGTCATCCTCAGACACAAAGATAGTTGAAGACCAAACTGGGCAACATAGGACCCTGAAGCCATTTAATATTCACTTCCAATGCTTGGCCTATCATAACTTTCAACTACCAGGCAAAAGCTTTGAAATGAATTAATTTAGCAGGCTGCTAGATTCCACCAACCCCAAAGCTAAGAAGCTCACTCATATAACATCTAAGACTTATTAACTTCATTGTAAACTGCTAACTCGTTACCTAGATTTATGATTCTCCTGCAACTATAAGAAGTCCATATAATCTCTTCCATGCTGAAATGTGTTATTCAGCATATAAAGGTTCATCTTGTCAATCTGAAGACTTTAAAAACACTCAAAAGACAGACCTTTCAGTATGTCTGTGAAGGTGCTTCCAGAGGAGCCTTACTGAGGGGATAAAACCTATTCTCAAAGTCAGTGGGCACTCTCCAACAGGAAACCCAGAATAAAGGGGTCCAAGGGAAAGGTGGTATGCACCTGCGGCCTCCCCTCATGCCTTCTCAAGCAGGTGCATCTTTTGCTACTTCTGCCTTCAGAGTATAGCTTCCTCTGCTTCCCAGCACTGCCTCTTGCAGGGAGCTCAGGCCTTCAGTGCCAGATTCATACTGCTTAAAGTATCTATCTTCATGGACTGAGCAGCTAATGGGCTCTCAGACTCTCCACCACACAGATGACCACCACTGGACTGACCCTGTTACATAAGTCAACCTAACAGATCTTCTTTTATAATAGAAAATACACATTTTATTGGTTTGGTTCTTCTATAAAACCCTGCCTATATGAAAATTGGTACTGAGAAGTGGGGCTATTACTGTGAACACATCTCTACTGTACGAGATTAGTATCATTAAAGAAGAATCTTCCAGTTTGTACTGGGCCAACAGGAAATGGACTCAATGGCCCCAGTTTATTAAAGTAGAAAATCTCTTGAAAGAAGGGGCAGAAGTTAAGAATGCAGCTGAAGGGGTTCCCTACTCAAAAACATCCACCTAGAGAAAGGGTTTCCCAGTTCAGACACAAAAGGGCACAGAGGTTATGATGGCTGCAGGAGGGACCCAAGCTTTATCTTGAGCTGCCAGCAGAACTGTCCACGTGGTGATGGTTTTACAGTTAAGCAAAGTTCAAGAGTGAGGGGATCGTGGGGGCTGGCACCCAGGGTCAGACAGCTCCTAGCACTAGCATCTCTCTCTCTCTCTCTGCTTCCTAAGTGGACACAGTGGGACCAGCAGCCTCACACTTCTGCCCCAGCAGCTAGAGCCACTCTTGCTGCTACATCTTTCCCTATCATGATACACTACAGCCTCAACCTGAGAGCCAAAAAGAACCATCCCTTCTTCAGTTGCTATTTGTCAAATATCAGGTCACAGCAAAGATCTTATCCCTGGATCATGGTCACTCATATCTGGCTCTTATTTCCTTTGAAGTGAGAGAGTGAGAGATGTGTTTTAACATAAGAAAATGATGATGATGATGATGGTGATGGTGATGGTGATGATGGTGACGGTGATGGTGATGATGACGATGACAATGATTATGTAAAGGGTCTATATTTAAATAGAAAGCTGAAATGCAAGATTTTTGTAGGAGTTTAGGTCAAAATCCTTGACTTGAAGGTTCACAAGAGACTAGGTTTGGCCACCTATCTCAAATGTCAACTGAAAAGACAGATCAAGGCTGCACTAGGAAGAACAGAAATGCCTGGTGACCTAAGATCTGTTTTCGGGTTTCTGAAAGGAATGAGGAGAAGGGGCAGTGGGTGTTGCACAACTGGCGCGTCAGTGTGACTGATAACACAGGCAACCTAGATCAGGATGGTCAGGTTGACCACTGTCTTGGTCGATCCTGCAAGGTTCTGCTGGCTACTACATGAGAGTCTTTACTGCTTGGGGGGGAACAGACTTCTCAAGAGATTGCTTTTGTATAAGGGAGTTGCCTTAGTTTTCTTCATGGGATAACCACTAGTACTTAGCAGGGTAGTATCATCACAGTATGATCTGCCTACAAAATTCTGGAATTAAAAAAAAATATCTAAGATTACTGTGTCTTCATTCTTGTATTTTACAGAGAGGTTAGGCAAATTCATGGCTAACAAATTTTATATTAGCAGTTTTTAGATAGACACTTCTTAAAAGTAATTAGTATGTCTATGTACACAGCTGAGTAGGAATCAGACCCAAAGTTTAACATAGAAAAAGAGACATACAAAATAAAGTCACAGATGCCAACATTTTATTCAGGTTTTGGTGCTTCTTAGCAAAACCATCTTTTAAGTTCCTATAAGATCATAAAAGCAGTTAAGACTCACGAAGCTTAGCTTGATCCAAGAGGGTTGGTAGAGAGCACTGTGAAGTCTGGGAGTTGAGTTTCAACATTTAAAGTTTAAAAAAAAAAATCCAGAGACAGAGATGGAGAAAATAAGAAATCCAGAGATTAGACTAAAGGCAGCAGGGAGGGGCTGGCAGTTTTAATATTGTATGCTCAGGACAATCTGGACAGTTCTACCAGTTGTTCAAAATCAAACTGGTTGAAAGAGGAAGGTTTTAAGAAATCTGAAGCTGCCAGGCAGTGGTGGCACATGCCTTTAATCCCAGCACTTTGGAGGCAGAGGCAGGCAGATTTCTGAGTTCTAGGCCAGCCAGGTCTACAGAGTGAGGTCCAGGATAGTCAGGGCTACACAGAGAAACCCTGTCTTGAAAAAAACAACAACAACAACAAAAAAATCTGAAGCCATGGTTTTAATAATTAGGTGCTCACGCAGAGGACCTGGAGCACTGTACTGATAATCTTACCTAGTTACAGTTATGTATCAGGTCACCTTGAACCTTCCTTTTTTTTCACTTGCTGTCTGTTTTGGATTTTGGCAATGCTGAAGTTCTATCTAAGGCCCCGCTCCTTCTAGGAAGCCTCTATTCATGAGCTATTTTCCCCAGGCCTACAATTTTTTTGTCATTGTTGTTCTTAATCATCTTTATTTACATGTGTGTACACTGTGACCATTTTGACATTGATTATAGCAGAACTGACTGTTTTCTTTTGAAGACAGATTTTTCCTTGATAGAAAATGTGTATCAATTTATTTAAATGTTTTCTTACTATTAAGTAAATTATTTATTTTTTTACTTATTGTTACAAGTTATACTGATATCAACAGCCTTGGTTTGCTATTGCTTTTGAGACAGCATCTCTATGTAGCCTAGGCCAGCCCTGAACTCTAGACAATCCTGTTTTAGCTTCCCAAGAGCTGAAGCTCTAGGCATGACACCCTCCACTAACTCCTGTGTACTTCTTTCCCACAATCTTTGATTTGTTACCCTGAACATAGTGGCAAAACAATAATCACGTATTAGCTCTCTAGACTTGTAGACTATGAGCTCAGAGGAGACACAGCAGGATTGCCTCTCTCTCGCAGCCAGACATCAGGCAGCCCGGGGCTCAAATCATCTGAGTGCTGCGGCCCACTCACTCATCCTGTATCCTGTCAGCTGAGGCTCAGCTCAGGTTGTTGATGAGAATACCTGCATGTGGCCTTTCATGTGACTGAGTTCCAAGGACAAGCATCCGGAAAGAGCAAGGAAGCTGTGAGCTTCACACCAGAGCCTCATATGCCACACCACATCACTTCCAACTCAGACCGTTCGAGCATTCTCAAGCCTTCCCAGGTTCAGGAGGAAGTGAAGTAGCTTCCACCGGTAGGCAGGAGTGACACAGTCTGTAAAAGCTGGAGGTCTTGCTGACACTATGGCCAGTTACTGGAAGTAAAAAGGCCAGGGCTGGGGTTCAGTGGTAGAGTGCTTGCTGAGTCTGAGTGAGGCCCCAAGTTCAATTCCCGGTACTGCATACCCCTACCTGAAAAAGGAGAGAAAACTAATACAGGCACTTGGCTAATCCTTCAAGTCAAAAGTCTTTTTTACAGCTTTTCAATAATTATAATTACTTACTCTTTGGTTTTGTTTTGGTTGATCAGTTGGTGGTGTCTGACTGTTTTTTGAGTAGGGCCTCCTGATATTATAGCCCTGGATTGACTAAACACAGTATACAGACCAGGCTAGCTTCAACCTTGCATTGGTTTTCTTCTCTGCCTCAACAATGCAGAGATTACAGACATGTCCAGCTTACAAATACACTATCAGAAGTGGTGGTGCCAGAGACGATGATAGTCCTTAAGCACGATGAGCATGAAGTATGGCTCCACCACGAGATGCACCCTTAACCCCACAAATACACAAGAAACGAACAATGGCTGTCTTTCAAAATTAAAAGAGAGGGGCTGGAAAGATGGCCCAGTGGTTAAGAGCATTGGCTGCTTCCCTAGGGGACGGGGTTCAATTCCCAGCACCCACATGGCACCTCACAACTGTCGGTAACTCTAGCTCCAGCGGATCCATTGCACCAGACATGCATGTGGTGCATTGTGTATTGTGCATTCAGGCAAAATACTCATACATATAAATAAATAAATCTTTAAGGGCTGGAGAGATGGCTCAAAGGTTAAGACCACTGGCTACTCTTCAGAGGACATGGGTTCAATTCCCAGCACCCACACAGCAGCTCAAAACTGTCTGTAACTTCAGTTCCAGGAGATCTAACACACACATATATGCAGGCAAAACACCAAAGCACATAAAATGTAAATCATCAATTTTTTTTCCAAAAACTTAAAAGAGAAGCCACAACTTGTCTGCACAATGATTCATAAAACAGATAAAGTGAGCACAACAACCCATAATATGCATCACAGATTATCAAAACCCAAGGTAAAGCCTTCAGCTCCATGTCTAAGACAAGACTCTCTAACACATATGTCAAAGGCAACTGCAGGCACTAGAGTCAACCTAACACTACAGCTTTGCAACGTCTAACAACTCTCTGGTTTACACACTCTCTAGTGCCTGCCCAGATGGCAAATGTCTACTTACAATCTGACACCTGTTATTACTCTAGCAGCAGGTACATGATGAGGGCCTGCCCTTCACTGTCTCACCTTCACCAGATAATTGCTTGTCCCTAACTGCCCCCCACCCCATGAGTGCCTGCCCACAACTGCTTCTTCCTTCTCAGAGAATACCCAGTTTCCTCTGGATCTCTCTGCTTGTGAAATAAATCTAATCTTTTTCCCCCTTTTTTAAGAAAGAAAAGCAACAGAGCAAGCAAAAAAAGTAAATCTCTTATCTATTTTGTTCTTTTCTCTATGGTTCAAGACTCTAGACTGTCAACAGGCTCCCACCCCTTCCTTTATTGTTAGTACTACAAAGACCTTTACCCTTGACCATCAACAAATACTAGAATTATTATTCAGATTCTTGTAAAGGTAAACAATGCAAATTAAATTTTAAAAACTTATGGACTGGTGAGATGGCTCAGCAGGTAAAGGTGGTTCATGTACACACTTGGTGACCTGAGCTCTGTCTCAGAAACACACTTGAAGGTCGAAGAAGAGCCCTGCCTCCACACAGTTGTCCTCTGACCTCCACATGAATGCCCCCACACCCATGCACCCATACATAAATCATACACACATGTACACACACATGCATGCTCCACACATCAACACGCACACATATACACACATGCGTGTGTGCGGGCACACACACACACATCATAAGCACACATACATAATATTTCCCCTAAACAAAACAAGCAGATGAACAAATAAAAAGGAAGATCCAAACTGATTATGACATACATGGAACATTATTTCAAACTAAATACAAATTCTTATCTGAGTTTCTGCCTGGGATACCCAATGTGTCATCTCCAGAACCCTCAATGCCACTCTGGTGCCTTTGTCAACCAGACAACAGAACAAATCATCATCCAGGAAATGGGCCAGTGCTTGAGGTCAAAATATTTATCACAAACAGCTTGATAGACATTTACAACCATTAAGCAAGGGTACAGATCTCATTGGCTTACTTCCCTTAAGTGGTAAATACCCTGATTTAACTAAAGAATGATCAGAGGTGGAGACAGAAAGAAAACAGAAGCCACAAACTACTTGAAATGCTCAGGAATGTACTAAGACCAGCAAAGCAGAGAAGCAGAAGCAAAGCAAACGCCACCGTGCAGTCCAGGTCACCTGTGCTCGGGCACTGTTTTCTGAGTGCCCCTAGACACTCAGTATCCCAGTCCACAAACTGACCTGCAACTTCAAGGGAGCCTGTGCAGACTAACAGCAATACCACTGAAATCAGAGTTTCACCACCCTTGACCAGACTACTAACTTTACTCCAGCTCCTTTATACCTTTTGCAGACTTTCTGACTCCTTTTAACATGTTCACAGCTTTCAGGGGATGACAATACTTTTTATAATAAGCTAAATAATAGAGTTTTTTTTCACTATACTGTGTTCCTGGTGATCTTCAGTGGTAGGCTTTACATTTTAAAAAAAGCAACTGATGAAAAGGATAAGAATTCTGGCTAAATACCTTTAAAAAATATATAATATAGTTATTACTAAGTCAGAATTAAATTACTTTAGACTCGTGTTTCATTCCATTGTAAGCTTTTCAATGAACAGTAATACTACTACTATTCAATCCAGTTGAAATTTATCTATGAATCAAGAGTATTGACAGATGTCAGAGGATAGGAAAATTCACGATTTCCGTAAGACTAGAAAATGATAAAGCAGTTCTGGATGGTAATGAGCTGGAGGTTTTTAACTTACTGAAGCACACCCCAGGGCTGGTGAGTTGTTCAGTGCCTTTCAAGCACAAAATCTTACATTCAATTCTTAGAACCCACATAAAAAAGGGTTGGCAAACATAATTCTAGTGCTGGTGAGGCAGACAGGTAGGTTTTAGAGCATACTACCCCATTTGCATAGCCTGTTGGTGAGCTCAAGGCTATTGAAAAATTCTTTTTCAAAAGTAAAACTAAAGCTCTATGTGGTGGCACACACCTTTAATCCCTGCACAGGATAGCTAGGATTACATAAAGAGATGAAGCCTCAAAATAACAGCAACAACAGTGTGTATGTATACATGCATGAACAGTGAGAGGTTTTAACTACTGAACCATCTTTCTAGCCCCTAAAGATTTCTTAAAAATGACAGATATTATGTATTGGGCTGGGGATACAGCTCAGAGGTATGACTCCTGCTGGGCATAGCCCAGGCTCTGCATTTGATCCCACCATCACACAAAGCACACACATACAGTATAGAGAATGTAAAACTATTTTTTTTAAATTAAGGAGCATTAAAAAAAAATCTACAAATCTCTTAGAAGCCTACCAACTAAAATGACCACTGTTAACATAATAAAATATGCATAATTACCTTTGTTACTAAAATATATTGTTTTACAGTTAGTAATACTATAGACATTTTTAATTTAGTAGCAAACTACTCAAATTTTCTTATGCAAATAAATATTCATAACTATAATTTCCAGAGCCAGCATCACCTAGGTAGTCTGCTGCTGTGAAACATTAAAAGGCTCCCCTCTGCTTGGCTTTGCTAATAAAGAAATAATGTATCAACAAGCTGTAAGCTTGTATTTATTGGCCAGTTTACTCTGCTCACTTATGATCAGTGAGGACTTTGGTATCTTTTGCCTACTTTTCATGCATATAGCTAATTTACAGTTCTTTAAATATAGTTGACTAAAAATAAACTCACATATTAAAGCTAGCTAGAGCCCCATCATGCACATTACAAGTGCTCACCCTAAACACATCTTTTAAAAGAAGGCATTTCAACCTAGACACTATTTCAAAGTACATCTTATTTTTCTAAAGCAAACTAGAAATCTCACTTACTGAGGGGCCATTAGTCCTTTTCTTTCAGATTTTCAGTTACATTTCTCAGTAGCCTATCAATTCCATAATCTCATTTTAACCAAAGTCAGTCACATGCATGAAATCTGCATTAACTTTATAGTACAGCCTCCATAACCACATTTTAAGATGAATTTATTGATGTTTAAGCTGATACCCACTATTGTGTTAACCTAAGTTTTACAAACACACACATACACACACACACACACACACACAATCATCAATATATGAGGCATCTCCATCACCCCAAATCTCTCTGAGTCAGGAATGATGGTGTACACTGTAACTCTGGCACTAGGATGAGGCAGAGGCAGAATGCATGAGAAAGTTTGAGGCCAGCCTGGACTAAATAGCAAGTCTGTCTCCAATTCTGACCCTGTCTTTAAAAATAAATGAACAGATAGGGCTGGAGAGAGAATTCAGTAGTTAAGAACACTTTCAGGAAAGTTTGGTTCCCAGTACCCAACATAGGGAGCTTCACAATTGCGCCAAGGGATCCAGCGCCCTCTTCTGGCTTCCTTGGGTGTGTGCATGTGTGCCAGGGATCCACCAGCCTTCAGCTCCTCAGCACTGGGAGTACAGGCAGTAGCCACCACATCTGGTTTTTTATAGGAGTGCTAGGATCAATCTCTGGTCCTCACGCTTACACAGCAAGCACTTTGGCCACTGAGCCACCTCCCAGCTCCCTACTTCCTAGTACATAAATTAGAGCAGCCTTCTGTGGGCTGGAATGAGAATACCCAGAGAGATCAATCAGTAAGGTTTAAGTAAGCAATAACTATGTAGACAGAACAGATGCAAGATGCAGTTAAAAATAAACAGGATTTGACACAATTTTAGATAAACCTCCAAGAATTCTATTTCTTAAAAGCAGTTTATACACAATAAAGAAAAAGGGAGGTGGTTAGACATCATAAACCTGACTCGCATCCCATTCTTAGAGACTAAAAAAAGGAAAGTCCAGGATTTCAACTAGTATTAAGTTATTTTTAACATACTTCACACCTGAGTTGCACTAAAATATTGTAAGAAACTTGAAGGTCAAGTCTGAAAGAGAGCCAAGAGCCAAGATAAAATAATAAACCATGGCACTTACCTTTCTGGTGTCAACTGCAGTTATGTGTAACAGGCCACAAGCTCACTGACCTCTTTTCTGAAGTGACAGGGCATTTTATTCTTCTGTCACTTACTTCCAGACTCAGACTGCTGACCTCCTTAATTTTATTTAAAAGCAACAAACTTAATCAGGCATGGTAGGAGTGGAAAGATTGGCTCAACCACCTCAGCCTCTACATAGTTAAGAGGCTACCCTGGGCTACATGAGACTCTGTCTCAAAACAAACCAACAAAAATGCAACAAACACTGGGGAAATACGCTAGCCACAACTACCATCACCTTCCTCCTTACTAATGAGAGCTAAGAACGACTAGTCTGTGAGGCCACACACTCCTTTTCTTTATGAAGCTTGGACATCACAGTCTCATCTCCTATACCAGGCAGGACATTAACAGTTCAAGTCCAGTCATCAGTGTCACCTTTTTAAAGGCTGGAGATTACACATTACTAACATAAACACTAAATACCTTATAAATCCAGATGTCTATACCCAGACTAGAATTCTGGGTAACAATATTTGTTTAAAGTGAAGTTCTGGAATCTTTGGTAGACAATGAGCTAGAAAGGTTTTCAAGCTAGAAAGACACTTAGAAAAACTCTAAAATGCCAGGGGGAAAATACTAAGGAAATAATTATATTATAGTTAAGTAATTAAATATTTATCAACTACTGTTTATCTCACTGTGTGGTGGCAAGCATCATATATAAGGTTAACCCAGGAGTCTCTTTACACTCTAGTTAAGTAAGATAAAATAATTCACCTAAACAAGATAGAAAAGATCATGTACAACAGCACATGCCTGTAATCTCAGCACTCAGGAAGCAGAGGCAGAAGGAAGAGGCAAGAGGATCACCTCAAGTTTGAAGCCAACCTGGCATATGTAGCAAGTACAAAGCCAACTACCTATCTGAAAACAAAACAAAATGGCAACAGCAAAAGATGTAAACCCAGATGTGAAATATACTCGTGTAGAAAACTACAGGCAGTGCTCAGACAGACTGACTTAAGCATGCAGGATCACAAGGAGACGAGACAACTAATGATGGCTACAGAACCCTGAGCTTTAGGCAGCTCCACATTCATTTATTATAGTAAAAGAAAATCTACTTAGCTATCCTTTAACATTTGCACAAAAAGTAGAAATAGATATGCTAAAGGGGAGAAAAGAAAAATTCCAGTCTCTCTCTCTCTCTCTCTCTCTCTCTCTCTCTCTCTCTCTCTCTCACCATTTATTTTACATGTGTGAGGTATGCACTACAGGTGTCCTTGGTGCTCACAAAGGTCATAAAAAGGAGTTGGATACCCTGAAGCTGGAGTTGTTAATGGCTGTGAACCACCACCATGCAAGTGCTGGGAATCAAACCTGGGTCCTCTGTAAGAGCAGCCAGTGATCTTAACCAGTAAGCCATCTTTCCAGTTCTCAGGTAGATATTTAAAGTAAACTACCTTAAAAAATACAATTTGACATAACGTGGTAGAGCTGCCCAATATGGGTGCTGGGAATCAAACCTGGGTCTTCTGGAAAAGCAGCATCTCAATGAAGAAGAAAACAACAAAACAACCCCACAATGCTATAGATATATATCTTAATATATCTTCTACTCCTCTTCCTTCCTCCCCACAGGTTAGATGGAACCTTAAGGTAGTGTACCCTTCCTATGTTTATATAACTTCGTTACTAATGTGAATGTTTAACTTTTACACCAATATATTTTTTATATAAATGGTACTATACTGTCTATCCTTTTGCAATTTACATTTTTAGACTAACCAGGGCTTTCAAGACTTCTCTAGAATGAGGCCAAGGCACCCTTGTTTTCGTCATGGTTTCTTCTAACTCCACAGGAAACCAAGCTCTTAACCACCTGTCAGTTTCTGTTATATTACTTTACAGTACTTCCAACTCAGAAGCAAAAGTTTAACCAAACCAGATTTACACATGATTCAAACTAGAACTAAACTATAAAGATGAATTTTTGGTGGGAAAGTTATATGTGTTACTGTAAAGGAGAAATATTGTAAGAAGGTTTATGTTGATGGTACTGTTGAATAGCATTTCATTATTTTACATATGTAAATGCTAGGCAAACCTTTTACCACTGAGCTCAGTGGATATTTATCCCAACCCACTGATAAATATCTTCACTGTGGTGGTCTGTAGGCAAGATCACATGAGTAAACAAGGCATACACACACACAGAGACTGACACACAGACACACACACACACACAAATAGCAGGGTATCATAAAAACAGCCACCTCTGGATTTATGCCAATGTCACTCTGCTATTTAAAATATAAGACTGTGGTGGTATTTAAGGTTGAATTGACACTGTGGCAAAGAGGAACTTAGAGGGGGTGGGGGGACTTCTATACATTTTCTTGTAACATCTCTGTTTAATTATCAAAATGAAAATTAAATTTAAAACTAAGTCTTAAAGCATGCTGGATGAAATTCCACAACCTTTTTGCCATCAAATTCAAGCTGGTGTGTTGCTATACTAAACACCCAGCACCTAAACAGTGTAAGTAGTTTAAGCCAAATAAAAATAAAATCTAAGTAGACTTGCATAAATAATAAAAGGCTACACTGATGATGATCACTTTAATCCTAAGGTATAAAGATAAAACTGAAAAGCTACTGGCCTATAGGCAACTATTTTTAGATTACTGTATGCTCTTACCCTCAAGGGACAGGAGGATTTATTTAAATAGCTATCTCTGTTCACCACAAACAACTCTGCTTCCTTTCTATTTTAAGCCAGCAAACCAGCCCTACATTTGCATGCTTGCTTCCTAATCTACTCACCTGTCTTTCCAATAGTGAACTATTCACTACTCAGGAGGTTAACACTGAAGATTACATGTTCTTTGTAGAGTCCTTCATAACTTACTGGAACAAGCAGTTTACTTCAGTGATCTGAAGGGAGCTCTTGGAAACCATCCCCTCTACTCTGATGCTCACAGCATTCACTGTCAAAGTACAGCTAAGAAGTAGCCCACATAGAGCCAATCAATCAGTGACAGTCAACAGAAACAGTAATTTTTTTCTAGAAGGCATAAGAGTATTTTATGCACTTGGAGGCTTAGACAGGAAGATAATGCATTTGAGACCAGCCTGAGCAACCTAATGAGAGTCCACCTCAAGAAGAAATAAAAATAAAAGGTAGGGGGCTAGAGAGATGGCTTGATGGTTAAGAACGCATATTGCTCTTACAGAGGCCCCAAGTTCCATTCCCAGAACCCACACTGAGTGGCTTACAGACATCTACAATTGCAGCTCCAGGGGATCCATTCCCTCTCTGGACTTCACCTAAACAATAAAACAAATCTTTAAAAAGGAAAGTTCCATTTGAGTGTTACAAAATATTAGATAGATGTAGTTATTTAGATAGGATGTTTATTTGTCTCTAAAAGCCAAAGATAAGAGCTGACAAGATGGCTCAGCAGGTTAAGGCTCTAGCTGCCAAGCCTGATGATCCGAGTTCCACCCTAGTAATCCACAAGGTAGGAAAGAACCAATTCCTGCAAATTGTCCTCTGACCTCCAAAAGCATGGCCTGGCCTGTGACCACTCCTACTACTACCACTAACAAATAAACACATAACTGTAACACTGCTAATTTATTTTAGTCACCCTGATATGCAACAATCATCAAAAGATTCCTCCTTTCTATCACAAACTGCACTAAATTCCACGGAGGGCAGACCTCACCGTAGTTGTCCTTCACTTGTTATTTTGTACTCAAGATTGATCTACGTTGTCAGAAATGACAGGATTTCCCCCTTTAAAGATGAATGTACACTGTGTGTATGTTTGTGTGTAAATTTTATGGTTTTGTATACTTAGGCTGAATCTATAACTTGCTTTGTGAATAATCCTGCATTGAACACAGGAGTACAAACATCCTTTCATCAGAATGATTTGGTTTCTCTGCAGATATATCCAGCAGGGGAATTCTGGATCATGTGCTAGTACTATTTACTTTTTTGAGGACTCTCCAGACCACAGAAACAATCACGCCTCCAGTGATACCATGTTTTGCATAGCAGTGCGGGATAGTCAAAATAAGCAACCTGGGGATTGGAGGACAGCTAAGACAATAAAGTGCTTGCTTTGCAAGTCCAAGAGCCTCCGTTTGATCCCTAAAATTCATGTAAAAATTGTGTGCATGACTGGTAATCCGAGCACGAGGGAAGCTAGTCTAGCCCATTTGGTAAGTGGCATGCCAAAGAGAGACTTTTTTCCAAAAAGGTTGATAGTAGTTCTTTCTCAGAATACCTGAGACTGTGCTCTGGCCTCCACATACATGTAAACCACAGCTATATACACTCCATAAACACATGCACCTGTACACACAACAACAACAGTAACAACACAATAGTAATAATTTTAATAATAGCCTTGTACAGCTAAATATACCTTATGCCAACACCCATTAAAACTACCGCATGTTACTTTTAAACTTCTACAAAACCTAGCCATCCATAGAAAAACACAAATTAAGTCTCATTTCCTTAGCTTCTGATCATAAAGTTTAAATAAAAGATTATCGATTTACAGGGTGTGGGAGCAAATCTTTTACACCAGATGTGGTCTCCTTTAGTCATCCACTTTCTCATGGCGTTAGTCACGGGCAGCCCCATGGTTCTAATGTTCTGTTACATTCGGAGGAGGCTACTAAGTGCTATGCTGTGTGAGTAAATTCTAAGCAGTATTTAAAAACCTGTTCAACATAGCAAGAGTCTATCAATATTTGTTTATAAATAGACAGATTTCCAAAATTCTATGTAAACTACAAAAGGAAATTTCACCATTTGTTTAAAGCTTTACAGAGCTAAGGAGACTAAGGTTGGAAAACACAATAGATTTCTCTAACTCTTTATTTCATGGGGCGGTTTACAAAGAAAAAGTTTCCTGTAAAGTTTCATCAAGATTTACAGTGAACACACACTTCGGTTAGGGCCCCAAATATGCTAAGCAAGCGCTACAATGACGTAGACACATCAGCCAACAATTAACTTACTGCATACGAGCTAACACTTTCTAAGGTCCTACAAGGGCAACTGTGCTATGCACTTCACCCACATTATTCCTCATAAATGCCTGGGACAGTACTAGCTCGTATTTTAAATCTACAGCAAGAAAAATTAACTAACAAAAGTCAAGGAGGTTACAGTGAACAGAGCACATGCTGTTTCCTATACTATTATCCTAAACACAAAGTTTCTTACAATTGCACCTAAACCCTAGGCATCCAGTCATGTGCTAGACACCACATTCAGCTTTAAGGATACACAATTACTGCCCTTGAAAAGAACAGTTTATTGTGGAATATTTGGGGGGGGGGGGGGTAAGGAGAATGGTGCTGAAGAATGGGCCCAGGGTTTTATGAATACTAGGCAAACACTCTACTGTTGAACTATGTATACTACTTCCAGCAGGAAAACACTCCCAGATGTTTTTAAAACTGGACCTAAGAGAAAGCTCAGTGGTTATGAGCACTTGTTGCTACTGTAGAGTGCCTGGGTTCAATTCCCAGCACCCACAGAGTGGCTCAAAAATCTGTGACTCTGTTTCAAGGGAACTAACCTCTTCTGGCCACACATGGTACACATACATACATGCAGACAAACGGTCATATACATAAAAAAGAAATAGACTTTTTAAATTTGTAAAGCAGTAAAACTGTTCATAGGAGTTCCCAGGAAATAACAGCAACGATGGCGGCAGCAGTGGTAAAAGCAGCATCTAATGCATGTACAGAACCTACTGTGTGCCTGCCACTGGCATCTAATGCATGTACAGAACCTACTGTGTGCCTGCCACTGGCATCTAATACATGTATAGAACCTACTGTGTGCCTGCCACTGGCATCTAATGCATGTATAGAACCTACTGTGTGCCTGCCACTGGCATCTAATGCATGTACAGAACCTACGGTGTGCCTGCCACTGCACCTTCCACAGTCTACTAGTCTTTCCTATTACCGGGTATAAGTTAGCCTTCATAACCCCTCTTCTAGACAAGCAAACTGTCTAACTGGTTTGTCCATGGTCATGCAGCTACCTACTAAAAGGAAGAATCCGAGTCCAGGTAAATCTGACTTTGAAGCCCGTGATGTAAAACCATTATTCTTTACAGCTATCTAATAGAGGGGAAAAATAACAGAAATCCTCTCAGCTCAATCTTAAAAGATAAATGGATGAGGCAGGGTGTAGACAAAGTTTTCACAGACAGAAAACACCCAGAGGCCTACAGGCAGTGGTTAAGTAGGTTGGAGATAGTGATATGCGATGCTGAAGAGGAAGTGGAAGTTAGATAGATTTAGCTTGCAGGGACATACTTCACGAACATAGAACCTATTCTCAAGGCAGGAAGTATTCATGAAAGATTCTGAGTGTAGGAAGAGTCCTTTACTTATTCACAGACCCTGGAGGCAGCACAGTAAATGGACAGTTGGAGCAAAAGACCACTCGATAGATAGGGAAGATGTGAGAGGGATAAAGCAGGTTACTCGGAAACCAGAAGTCCAGCTTACCTCATCTGGTGGGACTGGCTCCCCAGTAAAAAGAATTGCTAAAACAATTGTTTCAGCAGTTCGCTTGTGCAGGTCACTTGAGCCAATTACTAAAAGGCTAAGTGGTGGCAGGACAGGAAGTAAGCTCAGAGACCCCTTTCTCCTCTCCTCATCAATAGTTTTAGTATCTGTTCCTCAACCTTCCTCCTCACTCCAGTTTCTCTAATAAACTAAAAAAATTAGCACTGTTCATCATTTATTTATGTTCTATTTTAATATTTTTATTATTACAGATTAGGTTGGTAAGTCTATTTTTAAATATATCAAAATAATCTTGCAATCCTCTCTTTAAATATTTTGTTTTTTAAATTTTGTTATGTATATGATCCTCTTTAATTTTTTTTAAATTTTATGTTATGCATAAGATTGTTTTGCCCGTGTGAATGCATGTAGACCACATGAGATCAGAAGTGGATCCCCTGGAACTGACTGGAGTTACAGTTGTGAGCCACCATGTGGATGCTGGGAACCAAACCTGGATTGTTGTAAGAGCAACAATTGCTCGTAAGTGCTGAGCCACCTCTCACTTAAGAGAGAAAGTGAAGGGCAGGGTGTAGTCAGTTAACAGTCCTCACACCCTGCCCTTCACTTTGCCTCTGTCTATGGCATGTCTGATTTACCTGCCTTCTCTTTCCTCTTCGGTTGTGTACAGATGTTTCTCCATGCATTTAAACTTGAAAACTGTTCTATGCTGTAATCGATTGTACCATGAAGGTAGTAATGGGACGGTGAGACATGCTTTCACTTCCATTAGTCAACTGGTAGCTAAGCAGCAGCAGCAGCACTCCAAAATGACCAATTAGCTGAGAATTCTCTTACAGATGTATACCTAAAAATTCATATTTTCCAAAAATGCCACCCTAATGGAAAAGTGTTCTATTCCTACTCCCAAGTATGGCCTAAGAAACGACTTTACTCGCCACTCTGAGTCCTTAGCACTTCCCTCTTAACTCATCTGGTAACTTGGAGACTTTATAGTAACATGTGATAGTAAATTATTAGACCTGGGACATGGCTCAGTGTCACGGTGTTTGCCCAGCATGCACAGAACTCTCGGCTCCATCCCCAAAACTGAAAACAAACAAGTGATACATTGCTTTGTAGGAAGCTGTGCCATCAAATGTCTAATATAAAGCTTTGGTCACAACCAGTAACAGACGAAAAAGAACAGCTTACCCACTCTCAAAAAAAGAACAGTGTTTAGTAGATGTCCTTTCAGCAGTCTGAGTTCTATTCAGATGTGAATCTCAACAGCAACAACTTCAAGTGACTTACAGTTGTAGTTTGTTGACTACAACTGCAAACCAAGCACAAACCAAACTCTGCCGATAAGCACACGTATATACCGTAGTCTTATTCACACTGAAAATTCAAACATTAAGATGTTGCTCAGGATTGGTATTGTGCTGCCACCACTGAAAACTTAAGGTGCCAACATAGGAGCAAATAGACTTTTACACTGTGCCGTGCCCTCTGCATCCTTCATGGGAGCCCTTAGGTAAAACTATAACCATTATGTTAAAATCTGAAAGATCTAGCTAATGAAAGCTTTAATATGTGTGATTTGCTTTCTTTTTAATTCAAAATTCCCAGGAAAAGTATTAAAAGCAGCTGTTTCGGGCATGAAGAGTTTTCTTTTTCTTCTTTCTGCCTTCCAAGTTTTATGGTTCATAGGGTTCAGACTACACTTAAAAGAAAAAAAAACCTTAAAAACATCTTGACATAAAAGAGGAAGACACCAATAGAAAAAAATCCCCAAACAAGAAAAGAAACTTGAAATTCGGGGGTGGGGGGGGGTAGAGGGTCAAATGAAAAGAATTTCATAACTCAGCTTTTTGAGTTCCTAGTTCTCTGCTCCAGATACCCAACAGCAAGACCCTCTGCCTCTGCTCTAGCGCTTCATAGACACATGACTTTCAAAGCAAGAAACTAACAGACACAGGGTACACCACAGATGGCACTTAATAACACTAAATGAACTAGTGAAATCCTAAGAGGTTTTAAACATAAACTACACTGCAAAAGAAATTAGCCACCAGACAAACAGTGGACAGAAGTCTACCCTTCATCCTTGAAGATAGGATTCCACTCCCATAACTTCTGTATTTCAAAACAGGTGTTTCTTGACTAGGACGGGGTTGTTTTGTGTTTGTTTGCTTAATCTTGTTATAATTTCATCGCTTCCTACCCTTGGCATTTTTGGCTGCTAATGAGTTCTCTACTAACCACTTATGTAGGTGGAGATCTAGTATGCATGGTGGCACACACCTATAATCACAGCACTTAGGAGGACTGCAACAGTTTGGGGCCCAGCCAGGGCTACAGAGCAAGACCACGGGGTAGGGGATTGATTATAAAACTGCTTTCATGTTTCTTAATATTATCTTAAGTTTCCACAATTGTCATGTCATTTATATGAACTAGATGAGAAAGTTATTACAGATGAGATTATTAATCAGAAACAAGTGTCAATAAAAAAGGCAAAGTAATAAGTGTGGTATAGAATGTCTTTGATTGAAGCCCTGGGAGGCAGAGGTCAGCCTGATCTACACAGTGAGTTCCAGGCTATCCATGTCTACATGAGACAATGAGATCTTGTCACAAACAAACAAACAAACAAACAAACAATATTATAATGACAAGCTGAGCTGGAGCGAGAGCTCTTCTCTTAAAGGCCAAGGCTCACAACCAGTGGATAAAAATACAATGAAACCCATTATTTTAGGTACTAACCAAAAAACAGCAATAACAACAAAACCAGTAATATACACATAAAAGGCAACTCCCCAAAGGCCCAGAAGCAGGAGTACAGCAGGTTTCCTCCTTAGTTTCAGAAAGCTGCATTCAAAGGACATTTAAAATGCAATCCCACCCACCCACCCACTCTTCTCCAAGATTTGCTCACACAAAACAATTAGGCAGACACTAAAGTGAACAGGAAATAACATGACCAAAAATAACAGGTGTGGCATCACCTCTGGCGAAGCTTTGGAGCTGTGAATAAATGCAGACAACTGTCCAGACAAAAGAGCATCAGATCAGGGCTTGGAGCCCAATACAACAGGCCTTTGCTGCTCACTCATATCTGGCATGCTTTTCTTTTGTTTCTTTTTTAAAGACAGGATGGTAAGCTGCCCATACTAGCCTTGATCTCAGTTTGGGCTGAGAAGAACTTGAACTCCAGATCCTCTTGCCTCTACCTCTCCTGTGCTGAGATTACTGGCATTTACCACTGTGCTTGGCCTCATACCTCATTTTGTTAAGAGACTTAAACTATTTCAAACTCTGGAAAACCCAAGAAAAATGTAACACAGAATCCAGCATTGGTGAAGTCAAGTGCTTATGCTAAAGTTTTTATATGTGAGACGAATCCACACATAAGTATCTGAAATCTTTATTAATTTAATTTAGGCTTGGGACTGGGGAGATGGTAAGCAGAACTTGCTTCTCTTGTAGAGGCCTCAGGCCCTGTACCCAGCACCCACATGACAGCTTACAACAGCCTGTAACTCCAGTTCCTGAGGCTCCAACATCCTCTTTTGACCTCTAAGAGCTACGAGCATGTACCTAGTGCACATGTGTACATGCAGGCACAATACTCATATACATAAAATAAATAAATCTTATTTAAAAAGAAAAAAAGTGAGGTATGGTGGCATGCACCTTTAATGCAAGCGTTCAGGAGGCAGAGGTAGCAGGATCTCTGTGAGTGTGAGGCAGCCTGGTCTACATGGCGAGCTCCAGGGCACCCAAGACTACATAAAGAGACCCTGTCTCCAAAAACAAACAAACAAAAAGCCTTACAATGGGTGTGTACCACAGATGACTCTGCAGTGGGAAATAAACATGGGTCTGCCTGGCTGGACAACAGAATGAAACTCTCTGCTCAGTCACTCACACACAGAGACACTTGGGCCTTTCGTACACAGCATGTGTTAGTATGCGATTCAGCTAAAGAACAAGTTTGTATCCCACCATACAGACTATAAAGATGGTTTTCACTCAGCTGTAAGCATACCAGTACTTCAAGCACCTTTCACTTCACTCCCATTTAAAGTCTAAGACATGGTCATTTTACAGTGTCCTTTATGCATCATGGTGAAAGTAGCTGGTACAAAAGGAGATTAGACTCTGAGATTCTTCACGGTCAGTCGGAGGGTGCCACTTAAGCCTTGCTCAGACCTCATTTATCCGGGCTTGACATGGGATTCAGGTTTAACTGGTTCCTTTGCCAACTTCAGCTGAGAAATAGGCATATTTTGACAGAGAAAAATACTGGAAAGAAAAAGAGGGACGGAACACTACAATGGTAGAGTGGCAAGAAGTCATTTTAACGTAGGAGGAACCTGCCAACGCCCTTACGCAGTTGGCTTGCACTGGCCATACTGACAGTACAGTTCAGAAGTTAATGTACACGATGACCTTGCTTCACCACGGAAGGTTGTAGAAAGTGATTTCTGTGTATTAAGAGGCTCAGATCCTCCTTATGGCTTAGATGCTATGGAGACTCACATGAAAACAGTCAGGACACATTAGCTGTTAAAGGACTAAATCCATTCTATGAACAATTGACTTAAATCCCTAATGATTCCAAATTCTGAGGAAATAAGTCTCAAAAGTACCATTTGTACGTTTGCCAAGGCAGATAACTAACATTTATGACACTAATAGTGTCCTCTCTGTGGCACTCAATAGGCTTCCCCCTTTAAAGATTATCATTACTAATAATTTTCTTTCTCCTCATATCAAAATGAAACGGGGGAAGAATGTTAGTAGTTTTCTCCCACTATAATGAAAACCACCTCACCCAGAGACAACTGGTCTAAGCACAGTACCTTCTTAGAAAACGTGCTTTCAAACCAATTATTAATATGGAGAGAGGAAGGGGTCTTATAAGTCGGTCAATAGAAGCATATGAATCAGTGGTTATGTTTGACAGGTCCTTTTGGGTAAAGGGCAGAAACTACATCATAACCTCAGAAGATTTAGAAACAAACACTTTTATGTTTCCTTAGAATAACAATGAAAATCAGATATAATGAGAGACATCTTGGAGATTAGTATTCACCAAGTCCCTATAGCCAAAGGGAAACCCACACCAAGAAATCTGTAAGCGCATCATTAAGAAGACTGTGTTACTATCATCTTGTTTCTTTTAATAAAAGCAATGACTTGTGATGTAGAGAAAGTGAGCCAAAGGTGCACAGTATACCTACCACACCCTTCAAAAATAATGTTTTTAAAGGGTTTGGTAAGGAGCTGTCAAAAGAGCAGCTGAGTTTCTGCATGACTTGGGTGAGTCAAGGGAACTCCCTGCTCACACAACCCCAGACGGTGTCCCCAGACAGGAGACGAGGAAAAGGGAATCAGGAGAAACCGCCTGGATGCTTCGGGAGTGGATGGCGGGCGCGGTCGCTCTACCCACCTCCCGCTAGGTACCCGTCCAGCAGTCACCGGGGACGCCGGCGGACGGCCGCCCGGTCCTCCCCGCGCCCTGCAGCGCCTCCCGCCGCTGCCTCCATCCCCGCTCCTCGAGTCCCCGAGCCGTCGCCCGGCGAGGGCCGTTCCCCGCGGCGCGCTCGGCACCTTTGATGACGCGCTCGGTCGTGGAGAACTGAGGTTGCCTCACGGACATGGTCTCCTCCCGGCTCCGGCGGCCCGCTAGACGCGAGCCGCCGCCTTCCTCCCAGGCGGGCTGCGCTCGGCGAGCCGGCAGCCACCGTGTCGGGCCCCGGAATACGGGGCGTCCTCGGACGGCAGCGGCCGCAGCGCCGCTCCCTCCCTGCGGCGGCGCCCGCGGCTCGGCGGGGACGACAGCGTCGAGAGGTACGGCGACTGCGGCTGAGGGAGACAACTAGGGAGACCGCGGCTGCGCGCGGCCGAGGCCCCGCGTGCGCGCCTCCGCGCTCACAACTTCCCGGCGGCCCCGCGGGGCGCCGCCGCGCTCTGCGCACGCGCGGCTCTCGGTTCTCCGCTCAGGAGTTACTGCTGCCCATCGTCAGCCTTGCGTGGGACAGATGCTCTGGACGCCCCAGCCCGACCTGAAGCTTCTCAAACCAGCCGCTGGGTCCGCGGAGGCAGCTGCGACCTTGGGACCAGGCAGGCGTCCTGATTCTCTGTGTCACCGAGTCTGTGTCCCTCTCATCAGAGAGAGCCCCTGTCTTCTCTCAAGAACGCTTTCCTCCTTACCACTGGGGTCTCCCACCCACTTTATCTACATAAGAAATTATCCATTCTACCCTGCTTCTCAGATTACCCTCTCCCATTCACCAACCCCCAAATTTTGAAACCCCTGTCAGCTTCATGTTTGTTGCATGCAGTTTGTATCTAACATCCTAAGGACTTTCGCGCCCATCCTACTCCAGTCTAGCACTTGGAAGGGTGGGACCCTTTCTCTGAGAAGCGGCATCTCCTTTTCTATTTACAAGAGAAAGCAGAGTCTGTCACTGGCTTCTGGGACGCCAGCCCAGACCTCCTTGAGGACTTCTAACCAATCTTCCCTTATGTGTCACCTGCCTCCTACTTGAACGAATCTATTCCAATGTGGTTCAGTGACACTGCATCTGCCTCCCTATCGTGTGTGTGTGTGTGTGTGTGTGTGTGTGTGTGTGTGTGTGTGTGTGTGTGTGTGTGTGTGTGTGTGTCTGGTGAGCTCGCCCAGAGCACATGTGGAGGCCAGAGGTCGAGGTAGGGTGTCATCTCATCCTGTATTGCCCTTATCTTTAATTTAATAGACAGGGTCCCATTAAACTTGAAGCTGACATGCCAGCTAGACTGGAAGGCCAGCAAGTCCTCTCACACCTGCCTGTCCCTTTTTCCCCACAGCATTGAGGTTACAAACACTGAGGTTGTACCCAGGTTCCACATGGATGTTGGGGATTAAAACAGGACCCCATTCTCAAGTCCTTCAACCACTAAGCCATTTCCCTCAGCCCCCTCCCTATAATGCTTTCTATTTTGTTTTGGTTTTGCAGTGATGGGGACTTGTAACACCATAGTCAAGTTTCAACAATCTGGCTTATCTTAAGGTTAAAAACTTATTATTATTGCTCATTATTATTGTCATTATTGCTCCTTAATTAGAAACCTAGAACTGTTTTGCTATGACTACCTCCTCACTGAGGACAGGACTTGGCCAGGCAAAAAGTGTTTTTATTTTATTTTATTAGCAATGATAGTTAAATATTGAAACTGAAATCCAAGGAAACATATACAAATTATAGGCCAGCCAGTCTTCATAGTTACTACAATGGCCACTGAGTAATCATATATGGCACTGTAAATTAAATTTCAGTGGTTCAGTTTCCTCCTGGGTACTAGCCAAGCTTCAAGTGCTGGTTACATTATTGGATGTGATAGGACATTTCCATCATTGTAGAAAGGTTTGGTTTGGAGGTTTTGTGTGTTTTGTTTTTAGAATCAGGTCTTACACCACTCAGGCTAACCTGGAACTTCATACATAGCCGAGAATGATCCTGAACTACTACTGATCCTCCTGCCTCCACCTCTCAAGTGCTTGGATTATTGGTATTTTCTACCATGCCCAGCCATTGCAGGAAGTTCTGTGGGATAGTTAAGAGACTGTAGGGTAAAGACTAAGTCTCCTCCAGTAGAGATTTGTGCACAGAGCTTTTTGCATTTTGCATTTTCTTTGACTGTTGTGTCAATGTTTTCTATGGTATCTTCTGCACCTGAGATTCTCTCTTCTATCTCTTGTATTCTGTTGGTGATACTTGCATCTATGACTCTTGATCTCTTTCCTAGGTTTTCTATCTCCAGGGTTGTCTCCCTTTGTGATTTCTTTATTGTTTTTATTTCCATTTTTAGCTCCTGGATGGTTTTGTTCAATTCCTTCAGCTGTTTGGTTATGTTTTCTGTAATTCTTTAAGGAATTTTTGTTTCCTCTTTGAGGTCTTCTACCTGTTTACCTGTATTCTCCTGTATTTCTTTAAGGGAGTTATTTATGTCCCTCTTAAAGTCCTCTATCATAATCATAAAATGTGATTTTAAATCAGAGTCTTGCTTTTCTGGTGTGTTGGGGTATCCAGGGATCACTATGGTGGGAGAACTGGGCTCTGATGATGCCAAGTAACTTTGGTTTCTGTTGCTTATGTTCTTACCCTTGCCTCTCGCCATCTGGTTATCTCTGGTGTTAGCTGGTCTTGCTGTCTCTGAATGTGGCTTGTCTCTTCTGCAAGCTTGTGTGTCAGTACTCCTGGAAGACCAGTTCTCTCCAGGAAGAATTTTGGTATGGAGAGATATGGCACGGGGTCAGTTCCAGGGTGCAGACAGAAGCCGGAAGGATCCTGTCTGTTCCTTGGTTCCTGTGTCCTGATGGCTCTGGACGGGTCCCTCTTGGGCCAGGAATTTGAGTAGAAGTGGTGGTCTCACCTGTGTTCACAGGTGTGTCAGCACTCCTGGGTAAACAGCTCTCTCCTAGTGGTACTTGGGTATGGAACGCTGTGGCACAGGATCAGCTCCCGTCACAGACAGAAACCAGAAGGATCGAATATATATTTCTTATGGCTTAAATATGAACTTCCTCTGTAAGCCTCATATCTTCAAAGCTTAGTTCCCAGATGTTGGCACTCTTTTGAGAACTGGTGGAAACTTTAGGAGGCAAGTCTAGCTAGAAGATGTTGGCCAGTGGCAGACATCCTTTGCAGGGCATACCATGCTCCTGTTTCCTGGCTGTCATGCATTTACCACAGTCTGGACAGCACCTTCTGCTAGAAACCTCTATAAGGACATGGAAGAAGGACACTTTTGCTCTCTGCCTGCTTGCTCTGACTCTCGCTAGCAAATCCATTACTTCACTGGCATTAGGGCCTCTTTATTTGGGATTCCAGTGTATACTGGAGACCAGTTGAGATATACAGCCTCATAGACTAAGCAGCTACTGGACCTTCGATTCACAGGCAGCCAGTTAGATTAGGTAGACCATAGCCTGTAAAACATTCTAATGAATTATACATATATATATATATATATATATATATTAGATAATAGATATCTAATATATATATTAGATAATATATATTAGATAATATATAATAGATATATATGTAAATATGTGTATGTGTGTATAATATGTGTGTGTGTGTGTGTGTTTGTGTATTTGGTTTGTGGTATGTGTGTGCACACAAGTTCAAGGTGTAAGAAATACACTCCATATTCAAGCCATGAAATATATATTTATATAGCACATGAATATATATATGTATATATATGGAATGAGAGAGAGAGAGAGAGAGAGAATCAGTGTGTTGATTTGAATGAAAATGGCCCTCGTAGACTCATAGGGAGTGATACTATTAGGAGGTGTGGCCTTGTTGGAGTAGTTGTGAACCTGTTAGAGGAAGTGTGTCACTGGGGGTGGGGTTTGAAGTTTCCAAAGCTCAAGCCAGGGCCGGTGTCTGTCTCCCTGCTGCCCGTGGATCCAGATGCAGCCCTCTCAGCTACTCTCCAGCACCATAAAAAAGGACTAAACCTCTGAAACTGTAAGCCAGCCCCAACTAAATGCTCTTAGTCATAAGACCTGCAGCGGTCATGGTGTCCACATGGAAACTCTAAGACAATTAGAGAACATGTCGCATAGGAAGAACACGTGTTGTCTCAAGAAAGCCTCTGTGTTTTTTTCTTTCTTTCTTTCTTTCTTTTGTTGTTTTTGTTTTGATGCAGGGTTCCAGGAATCCCAGTGTGGCCTCAAATTTACCATGTTGCTGAGGATAACCTTATAATTTTATTTTAAAGATTTATTTCATATTTAGTTAGTTAGTTAGGTTTTTTTGCTTTGTTTTTGTTTTTTGGTTTTTTTGAGACAAGGTTTCTCAGGGTAACCATCCTTGGCTGTCCTGGACTCAGTTTGTAGACCAGGCTAGCCTCGAATTCACCAACACATCTGCTTGCCTCTGACTCCTGAGTGCTGGAGTTAAAGGTGTGTGCCACCATGCCCAGTTCATTATTATATTTTAAAAACTATTTGCATGTGCCATTGCCTGCAGAGACCAGAGATGTTGGACACTACCCCTGGTGCTGGAGTTATGGGCGCTTAAGAGCCACTTGGCATGGGTGCTAGGAATTGAACTCAGGTCCTCTGCAAAAGCAATACCCATTCGTAACCACTAGACATTCCTCCAGTCCCAAGCCATCTCTTCAGATCCTGGACTTATTTATATATCTATTTTGTTAAGATTTTGAATTACATGTATTTATTGCAATATGCACTCCAACATTCAGGTTCCACTGCACACACATGGAAGCCAGAGGGTAACTTGCAGGAGTCGTTTTTTTCTATTTCCTTAGTGTTGTTCCTGGGAAATGCAGGTCATCAGGCTTGTTACCACATGACTTGTCCACTGAGTATCTCAAAGTCATGACCTTAAATTTCTGATTCTCCTGTAGAGTGCTGGCATACCACCAAGCTTGTGTGGCTGAGGGATGGAGCCTGGCTTTGTGCATGCTGATGAAGCACTCCATCAACTGAGTTACTTCCCCAGCCCTCAAGGAAACTCCTGTTTCAGTTTTAAATATTGAGATAATAATTTTTACATGATACAAATTACCCTTGTTTTAATAAGGGAGGAAGGAGGTGGTCACATGAAGACCATGAGAGGGAAAAATCTGTATAAAATTAAGAAATTATCCTGCATGAAAAATCTGGCTCTAATCAATGCAGGTAGATGCTGACCTCTTCCTTTCATGTGCACATTATCAGCTCAAAATAAAAGCCAGGCAGTGGAGGCACACACCTTTAGTCTCAGTAGTTGGGAGGCAGAGGCAGGTGAATCTCTGTGAATTCTAGGCCAGCCTGGTCTACATGGAGTGTTCCAGGACTGCCAGGGCTACACAGAGAAAAGAACCCATCTTGAAAAACAAAAACAAACAAAATACACTCAGTCCAGTCAGATGTATTAGTGTACATTTCTAGTCTTAGCCCAGAGAGCTAGAGTTCAAAGTCATCCTGGCAACTTAGCAAGGTTGAGGCCAGCCTTGGCCAGGTAAGATCCAGTCTCAAATGGCAAAACAAAACAAGTCAGTAGTAGATCATTTGACTAGCATAACAAGGAGCTTCAGTGCCAGAAAGACAAACAGTGGAACTAGGGATATGATATACCTACCATGCAGGAAATCCTAGATTTAACACACACACACACACACACACACACACACCCCACTTCCCTATATAAAACCAACTCAGTGATTTCAGATAAGGACTTTTTAAGCACAAAAGCAATTAAAGTAATTAAAGACTACTATGCTTGACTACTTGAAAGAGATAAACATAATTAAAAAGCATATAAGAAAGTATTTGCATCTCATTTGTCAGTATAAAGAATACCCTGATCAAAAAAAAACCAAAACCAAAACAAGCAACAAGAAAAAGCAAAAACCATCAGGGCAATACAAGTTGAAAAAAAGGCGAAAGCCAAACACGTCATGATATTTTTAGACATAGTGGTATATGGCTGTAATCCCAGCACTTGGGTAGAGACAGAAGGATCACCACAAGTTTGAGGCTTATCTACACAGCAGGTTCTAGGCCAGCCAAAGCAAGATGAGAGTCCATCTCAAAACCACAAAAATTAAATAAAAAAATCAAGGGTCGGGGAGATGGCTCAATGGGTTAGAGAATTTGCTACATGAGCATGAGGACCTGAGTTCAAATTCCTAACATATAAAAGCTGGGCATGCTACATAAAACCTCAACACTAAGAGGTAGACACAGGACATCCTAGGAATTCACTAGCCTAGCCCACATGGCAGGCAAGCTCTGGTTCAGCAGGAGACAACAGAGTAAGGATCAATATAGGAAGATACCAATGTCTTTTTTTAGCACCCACATGTATACATTCCCATGTTTACATCAGAGAGAGAGAGAGAGAGAGAGAGAGAGAGAGAGAGAGAGAGAGAGAGAGAGAGAAACAAAGAAGAATAAAAATACATAAGGTGATAAAATTTAAGAATGAGACCAGCCTGCTAGTTTGGGCCTGTAATCCCAGATTCTTGGGACACTCAAGGCAAACTAGAAAGTTCAGAGAGTAGAAAGATGGCTTGGACAACTTAATGAGACTATGTTTTGAAATTAAAAGTAAAAAGTTATCTGGGGAATGTAGCTCCATGGTACAGCACTCATATGCTCCTATAATATAATCTTAGCACCTAGATGGCTGAGACTGGGAGATGAGCGAGGAGTTCAAGGCCAATGTTAGCTACATAATGAGTTCAAGACCAGTCTGGGATATATGAGACTCTGTCTCAACACACAAGAAGAAAACAAAAACAAATCAAGGTGAGAGCTATATTTCTAGCATGTGGGAAACAGAGGGAGAAAGACTACAAGTTCTAGGCCAGCCTGGGCTATCCAGTGAGATCCTGTCTCAACCAACCAACCAAGATTGACTGAGCTAACCACATCCCATGTCTCTTACTACTTTCTGCATGGGACAAAATTGACAAATACATTTGAAATGATGAAGATTAACATTCAGTTATTTGTGGTGGTGCATGTCTGTTGTCATAGCCCCTAGAAGCTGAAGCAGGAGGGTCAAGAGGTCAAAACCAGAGCTGGGTATAGTAGGTGCATATGCCTACAGCTTTGGAGAAGGGGCCGGGGGGATCAGTCCAAGACCATCTCCCACTACATACTGAGGAGAAGTCCAGCCTGGGCTCTGCTAGATTCTGTCTTTAAAAACAAAATAAAGAAAAGAAGGAACGAAAAGAGAACAAACAAAAACGGGTTGAGAGAGGACTAAGCTGTATTTTGAAACCTCGTTTCAAAAAACCAAAAGGGATTCATGTTTCACTGGATTTTTATTAATTACTTTAAATTTAGGTTTTCATCCCAGGGCTTGTGAGACTTGAAGTATTTCCCTAAGCACGCATAAATTTTAATTAATGACCTCTAAAAAATAAATGATGGCAAAATCTTTTATTTAACAAAAGCACAGGGAGTCACTGTTTCTTACTGCCTTCAGTTTCTTACTGGCTTCAGTTTCTATTGATATGAAGCCATGAAATCTCAGCTAAGTGCAAGACAAAGACAGAAGAACACTTTAGAATCAAGACTAAAACAAGCACTTCTGATGATGGATTTTTTATGTGCATTGGTGTTTTTCTGCATGTATGTATATATGTATGTATGTATGTATGTATGTATGTATGTGTGAGGGTGTCAGAACTCCTGGAACTGAAGTTACAGACAAGTGTGAGCTGCCATGTGGGTTCTCAGAATTGAACCTGGGTCCTCTGGAAGAGCAGACAGTGCTGTTAACTACTGAACAAGCCCCCTTAACAAGCATTTCTAAAACAGCTATACAGTTGTTTTATAGTCTATAGCCTCTGATTTATGTGAAAAGTATTACATACTGTGTGGTATATGCACATGTATGTGTGGGCACAGGTGCACATATGCATGTATGTGTTCAGAAGCTATAGGAAGCATTGGGTGTTATTTCTCTCTCAGTCTCAACTGTATTCCTTTAAGACAGGGTCTCTGAACCTGGAACTACGCTGGCAGCCAGCAGGCCCGGCAGGCCGGGGTTTCAGTTCAGGTCCTCATGACGGCACATGCCCTACTGACCCATTTCCCCTCAGTCTTCTTTGTGGTTGTTTAAGTTTTCTTTAAAAAATTCCTAAGAAACAATGTGGTTTCTTTTTTAAAATTTAGTTTATAAATTTTATATGTATGAGTGAGTATTTTTCTGACATCTGTGTGTATATACCATGTGTGTGCCTGGTGCCCAAGGCCCAATGATGGCATCAGATCCCTTGAAAGTAGAATTATAGAATGTTAGCTGGGAGTCAAATCCCCATCCTCTGCAAGAGCAGCGAGTGCTCTAACTGCTAGGCCATCTTTCTACCCCCTAATACTATTGTTTGAAGTTAGCAAATAAAGCAGTATTTCATTAAGGCATTTTCCTATGTATGTGTCTTTATACTTTGTTCTAATTCATCCCCCACCTTCACCTTACTTTTTATTTTATGACAGGATCTTCCTAAATTTCCCAGGCTGGCTTTGACTTTACCTTGTAGCTCAAGTCAGCCTTACACTTCCAACCACAATTGTCGTGGACTCCCAAGTAGCTGGGATTATAAGTCTGTGTCACCAGGTCATGTTAAAATATATATTCTTTGCAATTAGAAAAACATGTGTGTGGTGTGTGTACATGTGTGTGTGTGTGTGTGTGTGTTTTAGTGTGGGTGTGGTGGAGGCATGTATAAGTACCGAGGCCAGAAAAGGACATCACAATCTGCCTCATTTCTCTGAGATGGAGTTCATTATTGAACCTGGAGCTGGGCTGGCCCGCAGCAATCCCCTGTGAACATGGCTCACGCCAGTAATTCCAGCACATGGTAGACTAAAGACTAATGTTAGTGAGTTTGAGGCCAGCCTGGGCTACACAGTAAACAAAACAAACTGATTTAGATGGCCACAGAGGTTGCTGCTTACCGGCTTGCTTCTGCTATCTCATCCAATCTTCTTATACAGGCCAGATCCACAGGCCCAGAGTGGCACTGCCCATGGGCTGGGTCACTTACCAATCAAGAAAATGCCCCAGAGACACGTCCATTGGCCAAGCTGATGGACGTAATTACTCAATTGAGGGTCCTCCTTTCCCCGTTTCCTTTATTACTTTATCCCATCACCTGACTCCTGCGACCATCCATGTTTATGCATTGCAGATATTTCTAAGAGCATGAAGCAGATGTGCCATTTTGGCTTCAAAGTTCTCCGATGCCAACTCCCCTTTCCTCACTCACTGACTCCCATCTGCTTCTCCAAGCTCAGCAGCGCCTTTCTTCTGAAGCTCTTACAGTTGGGGCAGCCTGGTCCTCTTATACATCCTGGCCTCAAGCACACCATGCTTTTACCTGCCCTACCTCTTGCTTTGATGGTCCTTTAGCTTAGAGCATTCTTCTTCTCCTAGACTTTCACAGAGCCACAACTCAAATCAAATAACCTCTGTTTTGGGCCCTTCTCTGATATCCAGCACCCACATAAAAAGCCAGGGTTGCAATGTGTCCTGTAACCACTCCACAGGTGGGGTGGAACCTAGCTCCAGGCTCCAGACTCCAGAATGGACTCTGTCTCTAGAAAATAAGGTAGGTTGTGATGTTCTCATCTGGCCTCTGTAGTTGTGTATAAAACACACACCACACATGCACGGGTACCCCCCTAAAAAAATCCCAAATAAATAAATCATTATCTTTCCCCACAAAGAAAAATTTAAATTCCAATCTCAATGTTCACTCATTTTCAAAATAAGGGGCAAGAACCAACCAAACCAAAGCAAAACCAACCCCAGAGCAGATATTATCTGGCTTTCATTATAAACTGTGACTTGGGCCTTGTGTACAGGCCACTGTCAGACCACAGCTTAGGGGTCCACTTGTGGATCTCATCATAGGGAGCAGGAGAGGACAGATATGATCACAGCAACATATATATATATATATATATGTATTTGTATATGTCAAAGTGTCCCCATGAAATCCACTACTCTATACAATGAGTAGAGATGATTAAAAAAAAAAAAAAACCAGCTGTGGGGGGCACTTGAAAGAATCTCTCACTTTGGGAAGAAATGACCAAAAAATTGTTTCTTCCTTATTTGTATCTATAATTAAACACACCCCACCCCATCTTGAATTCCTGACTCTCTTGCCTCCACCTCCCAAGTGCTGCAATGCTGTGTTACACACCCCAACAGACAAATATACATTTTAAGAGAAAACACCTTATTTACAATTACTTCAGCATAGGATCCACCAGGGGCCTCCATTACATATGACCTTACAAGTTTGTGAAAATGCAGGTGGACTGGGTAGACCTAATTTATTTGTTCAAAATCTCAGTGTTTAGAGTATCTATGAGTAAACCACAGGCACAGTAAGCCCCAGAGCCTCATGGGAGAAGTACTTCTTGGCTTATGATTAGCAGGCCAGAGAACTTCTAGTTATTCCTTAATTGATGTTACAACCAGCCTGACCCACTACCTGCTGCCAAGGTCAAAGACTGCTACTATACAAAACAAGAAATCAGCAAGAGAAAGCTATAGTGAAAACACATGGGGGGAGGGGGGGCCTGACATACTTAGTTGAAGGCTGATAAAGGCCTTTGAATTTTGCCTAACTGCAGCTGTCTTTCCAAACACACACACACATGTGTATATGCATATATACATATTTTTTCCTTGACTTCAATTTTATGGGGGGGGGGGGTTGATGAGGGGTTAGGGGCTGGAGAGAGATCAGTGCTTAAGAGGATATACCGCTCATAGAAAGGACTGGAGTTCAGTTTCCAAAAGCTCACAACTAACTCCAGTTCCAGGGCATCTGATGCCCTCTTGTGGCCTCTGAGAGCACCTGCCACTCAAATGAGCACAACCCCACCCCCCAGACTCATAATTAAAAATCTTTCCAAATTCTTGTTTATGTTATATATGTCAGTACACTGTCCCTCTCTTCAGACACACTAGAAGAGGGTATCAGATCCCATTACAGATGGTTGTGAGCCACCAATGTGGCAGCTGGGAATTGAACTCAGAACCTCTGGAAGAGCAGTCAGCGTTCTTAACTGCAGAGCCATCTCTTTAGATGCCCTACACTGCTGCTTATTTAGTGTAGGAAGGAAGCTTCACCTATGCCATTGTACCTTTGTGGAGGTCAGAGGATAAGTTGCAGGGCTCCCCTTCCATTAGTGGGTGCCAGGAACATATCAGGTTGTTAGCTGTGGAAGCATGCCCTTTACCTTCTGAGCCACCTCACTGGCACACACACACACTAACATCTATGTGTGTGTTAGTGTGTATCACTTCCAATGGGTGTTGCTTGGGTAAAGACTTATAGCTTTACCTATCAGTCTCCAGGAGTATGTATGTGGATCCCACGCTAGACCATGAAGTACATGGTCTTTAAAATAGGCAGGCATTTGTTTTTCCAGTGTTATGACCTGTGTCCACATAGAGTATCTTTGCTATCTCTCACAATAGATTTTGCTCCAAGCAGTTCTAAGCATCACTGAGCAGATAAGGAGCAACGAGGGCAGACACTTAAGTACTCCAGAAGACATTTCCAGTTTTGGTGCATTTCACCCCATCCCCCAAGGACTTAGCTGGCTAAGAGTATTATCTAGGGATGTCTGCAGTGACCGTTTTAATCATCTTAAAGGCCTGTTTACTTCTGTGAGTGTGGGGCAGACTTTTGCCTCATTCAAGGATGTGTTTCTCAATGAACACAGGCTGATGAGAAGCAGAAAGCAAAGCTGTCCCTTGGGAACATGCTGTCTGTCATAAGGACAGGTCTGGCAGCCCACCCACACAGGTGTGTCATCTAAGCCTCTCATTCATTCTTGCTACAGAGCAGCTGCTCATGTATCAGAAAGCGACTGAAGCCTCCAGCCACAAGTTTAGTGTGAAAATGTCAATTCATAATGCCAGTCCTGGAAATGAGTTATTGCAAAAGGGAAAACAACACCCAGCCTAGGAAAGCAGTGAGCGGGTGGAGAAGAGTCCGAGAGAAGGGGCAGATGCCAATGCAGCAGCATTTTGACAAAACCAGCAAATGTGGATGGAATTAATGAAAATTAAAAGACCAAAGTGAGATGTGGCTCCGTGGTTAACGGCACCAGCTGTTCTTCCAGAAAACCCAAGTTTGATCCCCAGCTCAACTGTTGGTAGCCCATAACCCTCTGCTAACCAGGTCCCAGGGGATCTAATGTTATCTTCTGGCTTTCTCTGGTACTAGGTATGCAAGTGACACACACTTGTAAATTCTACAAAACACAGACACATAGACACAGATGCACAATTAAAGACCGATATGATTTATGGATGCTGTCTCAGGATAGGTAGTTTTGCTGAGCTATTCTAAGCTCAGAAAACTACTGCTTTGCCTCAGGCTGGGCTTGGGTAAGTCTACTACTGTGTCCTAGTAAAACCAAACCTTAACAAGCTCTGGTTGAAATCTTAGGGTGTCAGGATACTATTTCGGAAGGTTCCACTTGTTAATAAGTAGACTCTGCTACTCAGGATACTGCTTGTAACTCTCGACAATTCACAGTGTATGTGTTTTTTTAAACTAATTAGTTTATTTTTATTTAGGGTACACTGGTGTTTTGCTTGCATGCATGTCTGTCAGGATGTTAGATCCCCTGGAACTGGAGTTACAAATAGTTGTGAGCTGTCACATGAGTGCAGGAAATTGAACCTGCATTCTCTGGAAGTGCAAGTGTTCTTAACCACTGCGCCCTGCACATTTTAAGATTTATCCCTCTGCAAACTGTAAGATGTCTATGACCATCCACATGAGTCTCCTGTAGGTGTCCCTCTAATAAGAGTTAAACCAGAGCAATGTACATTTAGGCACCATCTTATGACCAACAGAGTAATTATATTAAAAAAAAAAAAAAGCTCTTTATTTAAAAAAAAAAGGGGGGGAAGCTCTTTATTTAAAAAAAAAAGGGGGGGGCAAGATTGCTCAGTGGGTAAGGTTGTTTGTCACCAAGCCTGATGACCTGAGCTTGATTCCCAGAACCAACACCTGAAAGTTGTCCTCTGACCTGTACACACATCCTGACATACACGAGCATGCCCACTCAAACACACATATACATACATGTAAGAAAGTAAAGGAAAAGCAATATAGGTGAAGTTCTATACAGAACTCTACAGTCTTTACTGTTTCCAAGGTGTCATCCATGGCTAAGTGCTTTGTTCCTGAGCTACACGCTTAGTCCAAAGGGAGTCATTTTAAAGTAAGTGCAGTATATGATATAGGAAGTCCCTTCCAAATTCCCATAGCCAAACCTGGTCAAACAACCCTTTGTAAATCAGCAACACACGAGCACCACCTTGTGTCCAAGATTCTTCATCATACCCAGATCTTAAGGTTGAAGCAAGACCACACTTGGGACTCTCACCAATTACAGAATATAGTTTTATTTATGGAATCTTACAAATAAAACATTTACAGTTCACATGACATAAGTTATTTTATCTTCTAATTCTTCTCATAACACCTGAGTTATTTAAAAAAATACTGTGACGGAACTGTAAAGAGAACTATGAATAAAATCTTTCGTTTTGCAAAAGTCACCCAGCTTATCTGTATCTCTTTGGAAGAGGGTTCACTAAAACTGGATCCTAGGTGATCCAGACAGAGAGAAGTCTTTTAAAACCCAGGTGCAGGGTACTGGAGAATGCTCCCCCTGCTGACATTAAATATTGGAGGGTGGGGATGGAGGACTGAAGGTGAGGTCAGAGATGAGGTGCTTGGTGACAGAACCCAAGGCCTGGTTAAGGGCTCCTCAGTGTGACAAGCACTTTCCTTGCTAGTGTTAACCGGGGACAGAAGCTACGGGCAGTGAGGCCAAGGGAGAAATGTCTGCTAAGCAACTCACCACCCCTTAGACCTCTAATATGTACAGATGCTTAAAACAGCAGGTACAACATTTAAAAGTCAAAAAAAAAAAAAAAAAAAGTCAATGGCCACATTTTCAACTCATGGGGCAGATCTGTCACCAACAGCAATGGATCATCAGCTGGACGGCTGGAGCTCGGCTCCCACGCCCCACCTGAGTCAGACTGATGCCAGCCTTCTGCTCTGAAAAAGCCCCGGGATCTCCTTTCAAGGCAGCTGCCTGCACAAAGTTCTTGAGTTCAGGGAAAGGTGCATGGCAAACACTCTATCTCATGGTTAAGACTCCTTGTAAGGGTCTTTTATACAAACTAAGCCACCCTCCTACTCCAGCACAAGGGCATTTAAAGAAGAACAGGCTCTAGGGGAGATTCTAAGGTTGAGAATACAATGCATGAACTAGGTAAAGCAGAATCTTTCAGTCTTTCTGGGGGGGCTGTGGTGGTACTGGGAATGAAATTCAGGGTGTCACATACACATTGGACAAAAGCTCTAGCACTAAGCCACACCCTCAGACCTACAATCTTAAATTTTATATTTTTATCTTCATTTTGTCTTTTGGACACAGGAGCTCGATATGCAGCCCAGACTGGCCTGCAATTCACTATGAAGCCCAAGCTGATATAAAACTTGAGCCTACGGACTCAGCCTCCTACAGGCTGAGATTACAGGTGTGAGCCACCACACTCTGCTCAGTCTTACATTTTGAGTGTCAATTTCTGCTAGCTCCTGAAGCAGTTGTAGGAGAAATAAAACAGAGAAGATGAGACTTGTCTTCTAACACTAATGACAACTATGACAGTAACTTAAAAGCTTAGATTCTAACATTGAAGGAACTGGTTCTTTGGTAAAACTGGACTCTAAGCCTACCAGGACCTGGTCCTGACATTCAATCATTGCTCAAGTTTCCTCTTCTTTCTGCCTCTCCTCAAAGGCAAGAGGCAAGAGTGGGGAGAGAAACTGAGCAAATCTCTAAGCTTCCCCAGTTGTGTTACCAGGATTCCTGTTTTCAAGAATGTTTCCCCAAAAAGAACAAGAATGAACACACGCATGCATGCACATATACACACACACATATATATGTATGTATGTGTGCATATATATACACACATATACATATATGTGTGTGTGTGTGTGTATATATATATATATATATATATATATATATATATATATATATATGCATGCATGCTGTTTTTAATGGACAGTTTTCCTGTGGTAAAAACAGAAAGACTCAGGCATTGGCAATGATTCAGTACTGTCAGTCATGCAAACAACGGTCGGTTCCTGGGCTGTGGGCACCACTAAGAAAGGCTCTGGGAGAGACTGGCTCCCCAAAGTGGCTAAGGAATCCATGTATCAATATGATAATAATAAATTAATTCACGTAGTGAACCTGGAGATTAGCTCCCCTGGAAGCCAGGGTTCTGAGGAGGGGGCTGCACAGCGCCTGAGGCTGGCTTGTGGTACAAAATGTCAAGCATCCGTTTTTTTTTCTGGACCAAAATGAAAGCAATTTACACTCAATTCAATTCAGTATTCAATCTTGTTGTCTGGGACTAGGGAGGAAGTGGTAGCTAGACAGTGCCCTTTAAAACCCACTGGCAACAATGACGTCTGCAGTCCTGATCTCAAGATTTGACCTCGAGGTCTAGAGTCCCATGGTATTCAACTATTATTTCTGCAATTAGCAAGTCCTAAGTTTGGCCTGCCATGACTCCATTCTGGATTACCTTGGTCACAAAAAGGCATAATAAACAAGTAACTGTGTCCCAATTTCATGAGTCAGGTTCTACTGGGCAGAGGTCTCAACCAGGGGAGATTAATTTGTGCAATTTCCCTCCTAATGCAAACCCCTTTAAATGTGCTGAGTGTGCTCCTAGTGAGGCATCTACAAAGTATCTAGAAAAAGGAAGCCAATAGGAAGGCGTGAGAGAGAATCAGGGCAAAGCCAGCAGATTTCGCAGGCCTCTTGCCACTCCAGACAATGTCCACAGTGGCTCACCTGGCTGGTTGTGTGATTCCAGATGCTGCACGCAACCCGCACGCATCATCCTATGGAAACCAAGCACCAAGGAGACAGGACATCCATCACTACTTCTACATCCTTCTCACTCAGAAGATCCCCTGCCTCTCTGCCTGTCCTACTCATTGAAAGTCAGCCTTTTCAGAGAATAGTTAACAGACCGAAAAAAACAGGATTCTTGTCTTCTGCCCTCTTCTCTGTACAAACATGAGAACCCATGCCAAGATGGACTGACCTGAAATCCTGGGTACACACATTTAGACTCACAGGCCCCAAAGCTGGAAGCCACACTGATATTTCTAACCAAACCATGACCGCTGGCTTCATTTTTGACATTGTAAAAGATTCCACATCTCTCAGTGCTTCTTCCAAGAGAAATGGAGGAGGGTGACCAGAAGGAAAAGAGAAGTGTGTCCTACATGTGGTGTTTCAGTTCCAGAATCATCAGTGGAAAAAGTCAGGAGACAACAGTTCGAGGCACTACCTACAGGGCAGCTTCTTCCTAGGACAGAGCATTTGAAACAGCTGACATCTGAATGCAGGCAGGCAGTCTGTGCCAGTTTTTAAAGAGCTGCCTTTTCCATGATGCTTTGTGGATGCTGAGTCCTCAGGCAAGGGACCAGATGGGGGCCCAGATGTCCAATGCCACTGGCTCTCCACTGGCAGGGTCCTACCCGATCTGAATCTGCCCTGAATACATTGTGAGGACCAGCATAATGGAGAAGCCGGTTAGGAGGCCAAGATTCTGGATGATAAAGGGAACCAAAAAGCTGTCCTTCTTCTCATCCTCCTGGCAGACCTCATTCATCTCAGGGAACTGAGAAAAAAGAGAAAAACGAGTTACAGATTCTGTTATTATTGTCCCAATCGCAGTGATTGGGACAATTATGGTTTGAACCCTCACCCCCAATTTCAGATGTCTGGTTCTCAAGTGGTAGGCAGTCTTTTTGGAAGGATGTTTTTGGAAGTTCTAGAGACTTCTATGGAGTTAAGGAGGTCACTAGGGACATTATTCTTGGCTATTCTCTGTAGCTCTCAACAATATGGCTGCCAAAACAAGACCCAAACTATGCAGACACCAGCTGACGTGTCAGCAGGGGCTGAGAAAACCACACAAAGCCCTGCCCCTAGGTGAAGAGTTTTAGACAATTAATAACTACTTAGACTCAGAAACCAATCTTTCCCAGGGATGAGCCCCCTGACTGGGTATCCAGTGCATATGTACAGATAAGCAACGCCAAATGGACTCAGCAGTTTGTATGTGTGTGTGTGTGTGTGTGTTATGTATCTCTCAATAATAATTAGTCTATGCATTTGGGAAGGAGCAAGGCTGTGGTGGGGACACAGGAGGAGCTGGGGGCAAGGGGGTAAATGATGTAAATACAGCACTCAAATGAACTTCTCCAAGTTAAAACTTAAAAAGACACCCAGAAGGTTACTATTAACTTGTGGTAGATAGAGTGTAAGTAACATCCTTTCTTTCTCATTCCCTCTTTTCTGTCTACACAATACACCTTTTCTATCAAATTTAAATAAGGACCCTAGATTGAGTATGGTCAATTTTCTACAATGAAATGCTAACAGAGAGACCAACATTCTCCCTTTAAAATCTGATGACTTGCTGACTATAGTAGTTTATGCCTGTCTGCCCAGCACTTGGCAGGCAGGGGCAGGGCTGCAATGACTTTGAGGGCAGCCTGGGCTGCAGAGTGATACTCTTGTCTCAAACAAACACAAACAAAACCCCCTAATGCTGCAATAAAAATGTCCGATTATTATATCATTTTAGATTTTTTAAATGTATTTGATGTGTGCATGATGTTTGTAGATGTTTTAACTGTCTATGTCTCTGTGTACCTCATGGATGTTGGAGCCCTTGTGGAGCAGAAGTAGGATTCCCTGGACTATAGCTGGGAATCAAACCTGGGCTCTCTCCAAGAGCAGCCAGTGCTCTTAACAGCTGAGCCAGCTCTCTAATCCCAAATTGTTACTTCTTAAATCAGTGAATTGGGTGGCGTGTGAAAGAGACTTCAATAAAGCCAATATTAAAAACAAAATCATGGGCTAGCAAGATGGCTCCGTGTGACAGAGCATTAGATGCCAAAACTGAGGACCCTAGTTCAGTCTCAGAAACCCATGAGATAAAGAGAACCAACCCCCACAAATTGTTTCCCATGAGAATGGACACACATCCATACAAATCCCAATGTAAAGAAATAAAAAACACCCTAACGTGTGCCCTTTAGCTGCCTTCCTATCCAAGAGTCAGTCACAAACCACAGCACTTACCATATCGGCTAGAGCAATATACAAGAACATTCCTCCAGCTAGTGCAAAAATCCAGTTTGCAGAGAAGTGGCTGCCAGCCAGGATGCCAAAGGCCAGACCTACATAGCAGCAGCAAGCAGAGAGGAAGTTGAAGAAGAGAGCCTGCTGGATGCTCATGCCAGCATTGAGCAGGATAACGAAGTCACCTGCAACAGGGATGAGAACAGGAAGTCAGGAAGCAGAACACTACTGAGTCGGACTGCATTAGCTATGGATGAAGCACACGTGGGTTAAAATCCCAGACTCAGATGGTATTGGGCTAAAGGCACCTCCACCTTCCAATTCTGGCCATGGCCTCCCAGCACAGGGGCTGCAAATAACTCATAGGCTTCTGGAAGTACGTAAGTAACCAGCACTGGCCTCATCGCTCCCCACCTAGAGGCTGAAAATAATCCACAGGACTTTTTAAATGTAGAAAACCAACTGGCAATGGCCTCGTTTCTTTTTTGACTGATGGTAAAATAAAAATAGCACCCTCTCTCCTAATGGATGGTACGTTCAGAATCAAACTTGAGAGAGGGAGAAGTTAGTGCACAAGCCAATAAATGCCCAAGTTAGGAGCCCGGGTTCTCACTGGGTGCTGAGTTGTGGCTTCTTAGGCTCCCTTGATAAAACTACACATACCCTTAAGCTCTGGCTTTTCTACTTCATTCACAGGACACACTTTGACAAGATTTGCAGCTTCTGCAGGATGTAGGATGTAAGAGAGGATCTTGTGTGGCACCTGGCAAGTCCTTCTTAACATTTGTTTGCCTATAATCCCCGTGATGATTCTAAAAGGCAGGTGCAGTTATTAATCACACTATGCAGGTGGGAAAATGAAGCCACAGGACACAGGGCTCACGGGATAAAAAAATCTCCCTGTAAGAACCAAATCTCCCTGTAAGAACCTCCGTCATTCTAAGCTTTGCCCCATTCAACTGCTGGTCTTTGAGAGTTAAATGGAGCATATCAGAGACAGTGTGTTAACTCAATGAGTGCCGTGGTAGAGGAGGAAGACGCAGCAGGGGATGAGACACATGAAGGGTGTCTCAGACAAAAACCGAGACAGCTGGAATGCAGGGACCGTGCACTCACCCAGCTCGTGAGGGAATTCCTCACAGAGAATGGCCACTGATGTGCTGATGCCTTGGAAGACAGACACAGTGAAGGAGGCACCAATAGCCAGGCCATCGATGAAATTGTGAAGACCATCGCTCAGGGTGATCATCCAGGCCAAGGTACCAATATCAGAATATCGGACCCCTTTGAGCCAGTAGCAAGCACTCTGGGATGCCTGCAGATCCTATGAGAAAGGACATACCAGTGGACTTTATTTTTATTTTTTTGCTTTTGGAGACAGGGTTTCTCTGTGTAGCCCCCTGGAACTCATTCTGTAGACCAGGCTGGCCTCGAACTCAGAAATCTGCCTGCCTCTGCCTCCCAAATGCTGGGATTAAAGGCCTGCGCCACCACAGCCCGGCCAGTGGACTTTAGATTACAGAGTGACTTCAGGTAAGCCTGACTCATGAAGGCCATGGCTTCTTAAAGGCTCCCCTGGGGCACTCATGGCTGCTGACCTGCACAGACATGGAGCCTACGATGACCTTCTCGTCCGTGCCAGGGGCCTTGCCATCCAGCTCACTGTTGCAGTGCTGAGGGATCATGTGATCCAGGTCCCCATTCTGTAGCTTCTCTGTCACACCCTCCTCCTGGTCCTTCTTGGAAGGAAGTGTCTCTGAGGTAAAATGGTTATGTCCATGATGATGCTGGCAGGGAAGGAAAAGTGATCAGTGGTACTGATCAAAACCACCAGCCCGACACAGCGCCCACTTGGAGGAAGCACACCAGGGCTGGGGAAGATCTTATTCCTAAATCCAAGGAAAGCGAGCAAGCCACACACAGGGATGTGGAGAAATCGTTCTAGCCAGTGGCAACACATACAAAGACAAGGACTTTCTAGTAGACAAAGAAGTCTCCTGCCATCACCCAATCCAGTGAGGTGACCTGACCGCTACTCTAAGCACTTTGGTTGCTCCTTTAAGATGGCCACTTCATTCCACTCAAACAGGCCATGACCCCATGCCAGCTACAGGAGGCCTCTTATTGGAGCTACACTAGTCAGGGCTGTTCCTGGATGTTTGCAACCAAACCCCTTTACTGTCCTCTCTAGAGAGAATGCCAGGCTTGCCCTGCAAGCACCGTCACGCGCTGCTACACCTCACTGACCCATGGCAGCACTGGTTTGGTTTTTGAAGTTAAGAGTTTCCCCCTAGATAGTTCATCACTAACAACTGGGTCTCACCTCGTTTTTCTGCTTCAGTAGCATCTTCAGGATCTTTTCTGTGAAAAAGAAAAGGTAGAAACCCCCAAACACCACTGCGGACTTGGAGACATAATTGTCCTGAGGGTTGAAACCGAAAGCCTGTGGGCACAGGAAACAGACTGAGTTGACGCACATAAGCCTTCGGCAGCAGCTCTCATCTGCTTACCACTCTCTCCACTCTGGGAAGGAGGCACTCTGCGTCCGCCCATTCTCTTGCCAGCAAAAACCTAGCCTTCACATTCCCCTGACTCGCCAGCACCAGCCTGGGTACATTTCATATTCTCTTCTGATACAAAAAACAGCCTGTCTTTAGGATTTTCTAATCCTGGAGGTTTGGAGCCAGGACCTTATGTGCGCTAAGCAATCACCCTACCACTAAGCTATGTCTCCAGCCCTTAGGGTCTTATTATATGTATTTTACATTTACTTTATTTTTATTTATGTGTATGTGAATGTGCTTGTGGGTGCCCAAGGAGGCCAGAAGAGGGTGCCAGTTCACGTGAACCTGTAGGCAGCTGTGACCATGTGCATGCTGGGAACCAAACTCTGGTCCTCGGAAAGCGCAGCAAGCATTCTGGACCACATGATAGACAGGAACTACTATGGCCAACTTGGCTGGCTGGCTTTCTTTCTCTCTCTTTCCTTTTTTTTTTTTTTTTTTTTTTTTGACTAGGTCTTATTACATAGACCAAACTGTTCTCAGACTCACAGAGGTCAGCCTGCCTCTACCTCCCAAGCTCTGGGGATTAAAAGCTGGTTTTCTCCTTTTAATGAGGACACTGTCTTAATCTGTTAGTACCTAGCCACACAGGCACTCAGTCAGCAAATTCCACGTTTAAAGAGAGGCCACTTGCATTTATTTTTGCCTCATCCAGTGTCCCTGGGTTGATCTGCCCGTAAACGCAATGGGAAGTGGTTTAGTTATGATTGCTAAAAGGAGAAAATCCATTCCAGTTTCACAGCAAGAATTGCAGCATAGTCCTGACCACAGAATCTTGAAAGGACCACAAACGAAAAAAGCAGGCTCTGTCCCTGCAGGCATCTTGGGGTAGATAAAAGCCAGGCCTAGTTCCATATTCCTGCAGTTTCCAAAGCTCGGGAAGATGAGGTGGGAGGACCCCAGGACTCTGGGGTCAGCCTGCCCAACAAAGATTCCATCTCTTTAGAACATAATAAAAAATATTATTGAAAAGAATGGAGTGGGCGGTATGTTGCTCTGAGTTCTTTCTGGAAACTTCACTTAAGTAAGGAAGGGGAAAAGGTTTATCGATACAGAAGACAGGAGTAGCCAAAGAGCTGTCCTGAGTCTGTCTCCTGGTATATGGTGCCAAGTGTGCAATGACCTGTTTGTGTCATTTCTACAGAAAACAGGCTCGATTCCCAGCACTCGGGAGGCTGAGGCAGGAAGACAGCAAGTCTGAGACCATGAGGTGAGGCTATCTCAAAAAATAAACTCCGGGTCTCTTGGGAACAGGACAGAGACAAAAGCTAACCCTCCTGAAGGAGAACCCCAAATTACTTCAAAGGCAAACATTTCTCTTCCAGTTGTTTAAGGCAGCAGGCTCACGGCCCTCTAGCAGAAAGAGACCTAGGGGGGCAGATGCTAAAGAAGCCCTGGACTCAGACTCAGGTCAGCTCTTCCGGAGAAGAGGTGCACCCTGGAAAAAGTGAAGGGTAAAAGAGCCAGTAGGTGAGGTGGGATTCAAGAGCACAGAACTCATTAGACCTGAGCTTAGGGCAGCGAGTGGCCTTTCATGCAGGTCAGCCTGGGGGGGGGTGGGGTGGTGGTTTGAGGACCATGATTCATTTAACAGACATCACAATTGCTCCACCAAGAACACAAAACAGTAACAGTGTTCTCAGAAGCAAGTGAAATGGGCCTTTGCTCAGGCCTGTCAGACCACCCGCAGTGAGGTGCTCTGTACTCAGGATAATTAGCAGGTCTGCTGAAGCCATCTCACTAAATCACGGGTGGGCCTTCTCCAGAGCTGACTACTCAGGCTTCAAACCACCGGCTCCCTTCTCTTCAGTGGAAGAGCACCCATGTGAAGGTGCCCCAAACGTGCGGCTTCCTTTGGATTCCCTCTGCCCTCACACTCCCTACCAAAGAGGTGGGTTTTTACTGAGAACTGTGGATTTCACAGTGTTTTGTTTCTCTAAACTAAAGCCCTGCATCAAGAGTCAGAGCTACACTAGCTTGCTTGTTTTCTACGCACATGTGTGTGTGTTTTGCCTGCATGTACATATGTGGTACCATGTGTGTGCCTGGTGCCTGCAGAGGCCAGAGGAGGGCATGAGACCATATGTAACTGAGTTAGAGTTTGTAAGCTCCATGTGGGTGCTGAGAATCGAACCAGAGCAGCTTTACAGCTGAGCCATTGTCTCCAGTGCCAAGTTACACTGGCATTTCACTCAGGGTCCCAGCCTTTTGGAGGCACTCATATGCCTTTGAGATTCATCCTATCGCTTATTATCCTACACAAAGAACACAGATGTGAATGGCTGGTCCAGGCTTGGGGTCTGGTTAAAGATGGGATTTCAACCTAGCCCTTAAACCTCACCTAGCTCCTGCCTTGGTCCTAGCTTTCCTTTCCAAACAAAGGAGCTTGGGGGCCAGTCCATGTACATAGGGGCTCCTCCCACTGTGCCTACTGTCCCCTAGCTGACAGGGGTACTCTGGTGAGAGCGCTGCAGCTTGTCATACCTCTGGGATGAGCTGGAAGAGGGCGTTGGAGTAGAGGGTTCCAATCGCCAAGGCTATGAAGTAGAGCAGCAGCCTCTTGTAAAAAGTCTTCTTCATGAAGGGCACCACGCTGGCCCCCATGAGGGAGCAGAGGGAGATGACGGTAACGCAGAGGAAACCGTACCCCCATACTGCCAGCCCACCCAGGTCAGGGAGCAAGGTAACCATCATGGGGGAAAGGAGGTAGAGAGGAGAATCGTGGGTATTAATGAAGGAACCCAAAAAGAAAAACCAGAGACAAGTAGGCGGGGATGGGGGGGGGGGGAAGGGAGAGAGAGAAAAAAAGAAAGAAGGAAGGAGGGAAGGAGGGAGGGAGGGAGGGAGGGAGGGAGGGAGAGAGAGAGAGAGAGAGAGAGAGAGAGAGAGAGAGAAATAGGAAATTTGTTAGTGATTTGGGTCTGATACAATTTCCTTCAATCAGTGCAGGAGGTATGAGGAATCTGAGGTGGTCTTGGAACCCTGTGACTACTGCCCCAGCTCCTGAGGTGGCCTCGCTCATACCTGCCAGCCAGGGTGACTGGCAAACAGGACAGGCTACTGCCTCATCTTACTTACACATGCAGCGCATGCTCAGGCCCAGCACAGACTTTGGACTCAAGGTCGTTTAACAGGACACCAGAGCGAGTAGGAAGGAAAGGTTTGGTGCATCACAGGCTCTACTTGTGCGTATTTAAGCCACATCACAGTGGCCCATGTGACACTGCCCAAGGATCATCTGGTTTGTGCAAGATACAACAAAGTTGTGTCCAGGGCGGTAGGAATGCAGAACAGGCGAGACTGCTGCCTACCAGATTTGGTTTCTGAGCAGCTGTTTCTTATTTGCTTTGAGGGACCCGGTGTAGAGAGCAGAATTCCAAGACCAACTCGTTATAAAAATTAACTTCAAATGCATTTTCCAAAGTGACATACTCTGGGTTGTGAGCACAGCCCTCAGGATGGGCCAGTACAGAACTGCGCCAGGATGACAACCCTTGTGTGACCCAAAGGGTGGGACAGGGACAATGGCAGTAGTCCCAATCAAACAATCAATAAAACATTTCATTTCAAATCCTTAAAAAAAAAAAATTAGTAAATTCAATGGCTGGAGCTGAAAAAATAGCCCAAGGTGAGGCCTCCCTTGGGAAAAACTTTCAAGATCCAGGTGATACTGAAACTGTTAAGGCCTGAACTCAGTTCTTCCCTCAGGACGGAGGAGGACGGGGTGAGACATGACACCTCAGCGAGGAGCTTTCCTCAGTTAGCCTCTTGGTTGAGGATGACCAAAAAGCCAATGACGTGAGTTTTTATAAAAGCTTTCTCAGCATCAAAGTGGTCAACTGGGTGACTACAGGTTATTTCTCCAACACTGCCATGTGCCTGCACTAAATAGTTAGCCAGACTCTCAACTTGGGTCTTATTTTTGCAGCTCCTCGGTGATGACAATTAAAAAACAAAATTACTGAACATTTAAAAACAGTCAGATGAGTGTAGCAGGAAGTCAGGCCTGCCAGGGAAAGATCAGGATGCAAGGTACAAATGAATGAGCTTCTCTTATACTGTGTTGGTTTTTGTTTATTTGGTGGGAACAACCTTATTTGCTAAGTTGCCCAAGCTGTGATCCTCCTGCCTCAGATTTTCAAGTGCTGCAACTGCAGGCATGAGCTGCCACAGCTGCCTTAATTAAAACCAGGATCACACTCTTGAGGCCAGTTCCCCACAGATCCCATGGTAGCCTCCCTCGCTCCCTCCGCCTGGAGTCCACACATGAGCACCCCCAAAATTTCCCTTAAAGGTTAGGTCTTGCCTGGCTCAGAGTCTACAAACGACAACTATGCTTTGGACTCCTATAACTGGAGGCTCTGGAATGGAATCAAAAGAGATCCCCCAAAGGGGCACAAATGTTTAAGAACCTTGCATCTGATGTCACCCGAAGAGGCAGAGGCCAACCTGAGTGAACAAAGGCATGAGAGAAGTTATTGGACCCCCTGATATGAAGAGCCAATTCATCTTTCGAGTGGCAATTGTTGGGGGGTCTTAGAACACAGAGGGAGAATGTCAGGCCGAGGGGGACTGGGCTGGGTCAGCCCAGGAAAAGTGACCGCGCGCCTGTTCTACTGCACCTCTGGGATGAGCTGGAAAAGCGCGTTAGAGAGCAGCGTTCCAATGGACAGGGCGATGAAGTAAGTGAGCACACGGCTGAAAAACGCTTTCTCCGTGCACGGCAGGACCAGGACTCCCAGGAGAGAGGCCAGGTTAATCAGCGAGACACTGAGGAACCCAAAGCCCCACACTGTGGAGGAACAAGAACAGACGAGGGGCCTCCATTACTGAGGGAGTAATGCTGCTGACAGTGATCCAGGCACACAGAGATCTAGCAGCCCCTCAGGAAATGTCTGGTGACTCCATCTCTTATTAGGGAAACCTCAGAAAAACAAGGTCGAGGTTGCTATCTGAGCATCGCACCCTTTAGAGGAAGGAAGAGACTCATGGTGAATGAGTTAGACAGTGCGTGTACGTACTTATTATGATGGAGACACAGGTTAGGTCTGGTAGCCCTTGCTGGCTCTATGGGACTTTAGAAAGGCAATCAAGGACTTACTCAGACAGGGTGAGTGCCCTCTAGCTAGAGGGGAGATACTAAGGGTGGGGGGCTGGAGGGGGCTGGAGGGGGATGGAGGGGAATGAAATAGCCAGAAGAGGTCATAAAAATTGGCACACTTACAATTTAATAAAAACAAAGGGTGAGTTAAAAAAAACATATTCACATGCTGGCCAGGGTCCAGTCCATCCCATGCTCACCAGTCAGCCCACCCAGAGTCTGCTGATGTAGTGTAACAGTCTGGGTAACGCATGTCCATCAATATCCGCCATCGACCACTCCAGTCCATGCTTACCTTCAATGGCGCTTGGCTTCCCCTCCTCTGTCTCTTCATTTTCCTCACTCTTCTGGTTTTCTGAGGTGCATGCCTGGGACTCCAACTGCTGGAGAACGGTGGGGCAGAACTCCTGGAACTCACTCATCCCAATCCGAGATCGCTCGCTGAAGTTGTGGGCGGCAAAGAGGTCTCCAGAGCTAAAGCACTGAAACCAGGAGGGGCACAAGGGTTCTTAGAGTCTGGAACTCCTGCCCTGCCCTGCCCTGCCCTGCCCTGCCCTGCCCTGCCCTGCCCTGCCCTGCCCTGCCCTGCCCTGACTTGACCCTGTAAGGAACTCAACCCTCTGAGAAATAAAGAGAAAACAGATGCAGCCACACTGCAGAGAATCTGGAGGGAGATCTCCAGGGATGAGAGTAAGGGAATCCCCACACTTGAAAGCCTGGTTTGGATCTCAGATCAGCCAAGGCGATCTTAGTGCACAAAACTATAATCTGGTTGTAGAAAAAGGGTTGGGGAACAGATTCCAAGGACCTTAATCTCTGGCTACTTGGGTGTCCAAGGTAGGAAGACTGCAGCTTCATAGAATGCCTGAGCTGCAAAGTAAATTCAAACCTTGCCTGCCCAGCTCAGGGAAACACCCCTGCACCCTCTTTATGCACCCCATCCCCAAGTGAGAAAAATACAGTAAAAAGTGCTGGACACGCAGGGCGGTGGTGGCGCACGCCTTTAATCCCAGCACTTGGGAGGCAGAGGCAGGCAGATTTCTGAGTTCGAGGCCAGCCTGGTCTACAGAGTGAGTTCCAGGACAGCCAGGACTACACAGAGAAACCTTGTCTCGAAAAACCAAAAAAAAAAAAAAAAAAAAAAAAAGAAAAAAGAAAAAAAAAAAGTGCTGGACATAACTCAGGCTGCTGGGTTCTCTAGCGTGCGCCAGGAAGGCCTAGGTCCAGTGCTGCGAGGGGTAGGGTGGCAGTGGAGGACCGGACTCCAATCACGTGACCAGGGTGTAATTTCAGAGAAACACAATTCCATCTGTAAACCTGATAGCAATTTTGGCTGCACTTCACAATAGCCCAGGGAGCTATACTACTAAAATGTAGATTATAGATCCCTGTGCTGGAGTGTGGACCTGAGGTTGTTAGCAGACACAGGCACCTGTGACCTTGGGAAGTCTTGCTTATTATGGGAAATCAAATTGAGAGCTCTCTGTAGGAGCTGCATGCTTGTGTAACATGTGCACATATTCATGAGGACCAGGAGGGTGCCCTGTTCTACTACACTCCCCGCCTCATTCCCTTGAGACAGGATCTCTCATTGTACCTGGAACTAGGCCTGCAGCCAGCAAAACATAGCCCTGGGATAGAGATATGCATGGCTGCCTGGCCTTTTACCTGGGTGCTGTGGATTCAAACGGGTCCTCAAGCTTTCAAAGCAAGGGCTCTTATCTCTGAGACATCTCCCCAGTCCACATTCTCCTCGTTGTGTTTTATTCACATAAACTACAGTCTTTCTCTGAGGGTGGTTTTACCAGAGTCTACCTCTGAGAGTCAGCAGCCCCCTGGGACTGCTGACAATATAGGTTTTTAGATCTGCTGACCCAGAACACTGCCGCAAGCTCTAAGGTCCTTAGGTAAATCCTCTGAACTCAAGCCTGCCACTCATCCACTGCCCAAGTGGCACACTTGGCCTCCCCAGTGATGCTGACACTTGTCACACTTGAGTAGCTCTGCATGCATGCAATGCACGGTGCCTTTCTCTTTCCAGCCCCAGCCTAATCATCCTTCATAGTGTGGCTTCAGCATGCCTCATGCATATAGCCCTCAACTTCCCTCTCTCATAGGAGAACCCCATAACTACAGTGCACCCCACAAAACGAGGTACTTCATTTTCATCCCAGCTAGCTCAGCGCCTCAACTCAACACTGGTATATGGGTCTTCCTCAAGAGCAGCCACTGAGGTCCCTGACCCTGTTTCTCCACTTCCCATGATGCTCAGTCTAAGGGACAAAATAAAATAGAAGGACTCTGCAAGCTGACCACTATTGGACTGCCACAAACAGCCCCAGACTCGAGTAGCTGAGAAGATATGGAAGAACATTTTAGATGAGACTAGAGACTGAACTAACAAAACCCTGAGACTAGAGTCTTGGCCCCTACCCCAGGAACCCCTGTGAAACCAGAAAAACAATTCTTCCTGCATCTGAGGGGATTATGAGGAGCATCTGGCATGGTGTGAGAACAGTAAACTCTACTGGACGTACTGTCCTGAGAGCCATGGCTCACCAGCAGTGACCCAGGTGCACCTGCAAAACTGTCTGGGGACTGAGGACCCTCTTCTTAATCCTTTGTAAGACCACAAAACACCATGAGGGTAATTGGGACGCCTCACTGGAGATGCAGAATGTGCTGGCCCCAATGGAGATGGAAGCCGACTGCCACCAGACTATCTGCCTCCTCTGACCAAGCTGCTGGGCCACTTTGTGTCCATTGGTATTGATGGAGAGGAGCCTTACCGTGGAGAGGTTCCTGTGTTCTTCCTTGGGCTGAGAAACATTATCCCGGCCCACTCCCACATGTAGGTGGTCGAGCAGGGACTTCAGCTGTGTAAGAGTAAGGCTGTCATTCTTTCCATAGCGGCTCATGAGATCTTCAAGGAAGGAGGTGGCACTGAGGGGCGGCAGGCTAGCAGATGAGGCATGAGTCTGGGGGGCAGTTCTCCATATACCAAACAGCACCAATAGGAGGCAGCTAGGGAGAGCTGGGTGCAGCCGCTTCATGGTGACCACGTATACCTAGAACACAAAGCTAGGTGAAGGCAAGGTCTCTATCTCTCCCCCAACACTCAAGTAAATGCCAACTCACCGCCCCCATGCCAAGGGCAAGGGCTCCCCTCCCCTCGGGCTCTGAGTGGATGAGCATCAAGATCTGACTTAAGACTCTGTCTCTACATACTCTACTTGACTTTAGTGGAATCCTCCTTCCAAAGGGGTAAGACAACAAGGAAAAGGACTTGCTGGGCACTGGGGCACATGCCCCCTAACACCTAGGACTTGCTGGGCACTAGGGCACATGCCCCCTAACACCTAGGAGGAAGAGGCAGGAGGATTAGGAATTCAAGGCCAATTTCAGCCACACATCGAGCTTGGGCTATGTAGGGACCTGTTCCACCTAAGTAGGGTTGGTAAGCCTGTGCCAGGAAACATGTAAGAAACCCTACAGAAACTCACTGCGTCAAAACTAATCCTAACACACACACACACACACACACACACACTCCCTCCACCCCCCATGGGAAGAGAGGGGAATCAGTAGGAATGAGACAAGAGGGTACTGGAGAGTGAATGAATAAGATCAGAATACATGATACACACACTCACACACGTCTTAATGAAACCAATACTATGTGTAATGGGTTTTATTATGCTAATAAAAATGCATTATTATTATTTTATGCGTATGTGTGTTTTGGCTGCTCCTATGTCTATGTACCACATGCATTCCTAGGTATTCTCAGCAACCAGAGAACTGAGGTTGTCTGAAACTGGAGTTCTGGACACTTGTGAGGCACTATGTGGGTACTAGGAATCAAACCTGGGTGCTCTGCACCACTGGGCCATCTGTCCAGCCCCTACTAAGAGGCCTTAAAAAGAAGAAAAACAAAAGAAACAATGGGCAGAGGAGGTTGACCTGCACTGGCTGTACAGTTAAGAGGCCCATTCCCATCCAAAGCAGACACAAACAGGTAATTAAAGGCAGCGATGAGGATATGGTTTTAAGCAAAAAGGCCTTACAGAATACTGAAATAACCATGGATTAATAATATCTCAGATTCACCTCAAATCAGTCAAGGTAGGTTAGTCAGGTAGGACATCCAGATAAGATAAAAATAGATTAGGCACATGGATTTCAGAACTGAAACATTTACACCTAGAAAATTAAGTTTAAAAAAAAAAAAAAAAACACTTTTAAAAAAGGCCACAGACAGAAACGTGCTGTGGTCAACTAAATCTTATCAATTTCATGGACTGTTGTGCAGATGTAAGAGAAAGGTGTGGCTATAATGTCCAATTTGGAAACAGGATTATATAACACAGTTAAGAACTGAGAAGACAAAGAAGAATGAGAGCTAGCTTTGATTTTCCTGCCACACTCTCACTCGCTTCTCTTAGTACAATTATAACCTAATTAGTGACACCAGCAGGCACAAGGAGGCGCTCCAGCACCAGAGGCCTCAGCACACACTACTCCACCTGTCCAGAATAACACAGCATCCCCATGGCCAAGAAACAGGCCCTACTGACCCCTGCCTGCTCCCGCTGCTTACAGACAATGTGATCTTGAGTAAGCTACTTAGTGGGAAACATCTCAGGTCGATCCAGGGCAGCCTACCATGGCATAGCCATTAGCATCAAACACAGGGCTTCAACTTCCACTCCACTGCTTACTAGAGAGAAAGGCACTGGGCAAGTTGGACTGTCTTAACTACATCCATTTTCTCATTTGTAAATTCAATACCCATCTCAGGGGACGGCTGTCAGAATTTAGCAACCAAAGTGATGGGGAGGTCCTAGCTTCTCATTACCTGAATTGAGGTACTCAAAATGAGACTGGTCTGTGCTATATAGTGAGGAAAGGGAGGTGTGGGGGTGCTGGGAAGGAAGGAAAGAAAATGACACTCCCTTGAAAAAAAGGCTAGGGACTACTGCTCAGTCATAGAGTACAAAAGCCCCAGATGTGATCCCTAACACTGGCCTAGGCATGGTGGTACGAGCCTTTAATCCCTTGGGAGGCAGAGATGGATCTCTGTGAGTTTGAGGCCAGCCTAGTCTATATAGTGAGTTCCAGTATAGCTACAGCAGATAGTACTCAAAACAAATATAACAACAACAACAAAGAGATAAGAGAAGAAAAGAAAAAGAAAAGAGAAAAAGGCCTAGAATGAAAAAAGAGAAAAACAAAAGCTAATCAGCCAGAGAACAAAAATCTGAAAATATGGCTATAATCATTCAAAGACGAGATTGCTTTCCAAAGTTTGACTTTCAGCCCAAGCACAAAGCTGTTAACAGACTGTCCTAAGAACCTGTAACTGTCTTTGCATTCAACTAAGGCTCAACTCCTGCACCCTGTCAGCCATATAAGCCACAACACACCAACTTTATGATTCCATATATGGGGCACAAAAGCGGGGGATGAAAAATGTCATTCTTCACTCAGGAGGCAGAAGCAGATGGGTTTCTCTGATTTCAAGGCCAGTCTGGTCTACTTTGCAAATTCCAGGCCAGCTGGGGCTACATAGTAAGACCCTCTTATAAATTAATTAATTAATTTTAGGGCTGCTCTTCAATTGAATATACTTTCAGCTACACAACTGGAAGGACCAGACAGGGCAAAAAGGCAGTCTTCAAAATTGTTATTTTGCAAATCAATACTCTGGAATCATCACCAAGAACCAGATTAATCTATGCTTTGTGGAATGGATCTTGGGCAAAAATTACACTGAAACCCACTGTTCAAAGGAAGTAGTTTCCCTGGCATGGAAGCACCTGCCCATATTCTCAGAACTTGGGAGATGAAAGCAAGATGAGGGGTTAAGGTCCGCCTTGGCTACTCAGTGAGTTCAAGGCTGGGCTACTGTGAGACCCTGTCTCAAAAAAGAAAATAAAGGGAGGGAGGGAGGGCTGGAGGGAGAGAGGAAAGGAGATAGAAAGAGAGAGGGAGGGAGGGACAGAGGGAGGGGAAGGGAGGGAGGGTGATAAGTTGGCTATCCAGCCAGCCAATTGCAAGCTGTCTGTTTACCTCAATGAGAATGATGGATGACTAAGGGGCAGAGGTCTAAGTATATTTAGTTAAGGAGAGATGCTGAGTGTCAGTCTTTTCCAAAGGCAGATCTTGCATTCTTGCATTCATTCATTCATTCATTCATTCATTGTTCCTGGCATTCATTCATTGTTCCCTTACAAAGAATCTGCGAAAGGTATACACACCTACTTAATAGATAAGGAAGCTGGAATCTGGAGGCCAAGACATGAGATCTCAAGGCAGCTCTCAATGAATTTTTTATGAACTGAAGTCTGGTCTGAATGACATCTAAGTCCTGGCATCCACCATGGGCCCAGCATGAAGACAGAAAACATGTACCCTGGATGCTGTGGAGAACCCCAGAACTAACTCTGTAGGCCTCTGCACAGAGATCTGCCAATTTCTGTCAGCGCCAGTGGGGACTCTATATCCAGGCTAGGGATACCCTGAAGATCTGGGAGGTGGGGCAGCTAAGGGTGCTGTGGCGGCCAGGCTGTCTTACAGGGAATCCTAGAACAAAGCACCATTCCTACATCACATATCCTTCTCAAATTTCCCTTCAGCACCTTCAAAATACTATGAAAAGGAAACAAAAGCCCTTCCCATGGGCACTGTGGCTGATTTTACTTTGGCAGCTCTCCCTGGGTGGGCATTTAGAGGCTGGCAATTATGATGGGTTGGTTCTATGGGGGGCCTAGAGACCTTTGAGCCCTCACATGGCTTTGAGGGCAGCCTCAAACATTAAAAAAAGCCTGGAACATTAGAGAACTGTTCCCTTCTGGCTGTGCCATAACACAAGCCCGGGGCTACCTGTGCTTCTCTAGGAAACGTCTTTCCTCCCACCCTGCCACATGGCTGCCAGCTCCTCTAGAAAACTCTGCTTTGGGCTTTACAAAGATAGGGTGTGGTGGTGGTGGGCTCTGAAGTGCTAGCCAGTCCCTGCTGACAGAAAACCCAGTGAGCAGAGCTTTGTCACCTGGCCCAGCCCTTGAGTTCATCTCACAGAAGAGTAAGGGAGCTGGGGCGGTTAGGAATCCTTGCCCTGGAGGTCTCGGAACTGCTGAGGGCACTACAAACTCAATGACCCTGGTAAGTGTGCAGGACGAGTTCTGCTCCAGCAGAGATTTGTTTTTTGTTTGTTTGTTTGTTTGTTTGTTTGTTTGTTTCTTAACTGTAAGTTATTCTTGGGGGCGGGGGGGGGGGTGTGTTTATAAAAGACCCTTTGAAGTTAGCCAGACACTGTGGCTCATATTTGTAATCTAAGCACTTGGGAGGCAGAGGCAGGATGATTGCTATTGGATCCACACAACTGAGTTCCAGGTCAGCCAGGGCTACACAGGAAGACTCAAGAGAGCACACACGGGCAGGCAGGGCAGGCAGACACTACCCAGCAAACAACCCACAACCCACAAACAAGCAAGCAAATAACAACAAAACTCAAGAGTCCTTGTAAGAAATAAAGAAAGGCAGAGAAAACACACACACAGGTCTTACCAGAGTTCCTCCCTCAGTGGTGTATAGGAGCAACTGTCGTCCTCCCAGGGAGCTGAGCCTGAAGTGCTAGTCAGACAAGGCTCTGGCTCTGGTGTGTGGCTACTCAGTCCAGGCCCTGCCCATTAAGGAGCTGCCAGAGTTACCCCCGCCCCTCGGACCACTGGGCCCAGGGTCAAAAGTAAGTTATTCTAAAGCCTCAGGTCTGTCTCTAAGCACTAGACCCAAGCCTCAGGGGGCAATATGACATTCATCCTGGAATCCTGGAGTACTGTGACTGGCCCCCTGCCATCCTCAGGCTGAGCTGGAATCCTGCTGGCTGTCACCCCCTCATCGGGTCCAGAAGCACCTACCTACAGATGTGGTTCTGCTAGCTCTGTTGGCACACTTTTCTGCAGTGTTTATCCGGCTCCGGTTTTTTTCTCCACCTAACCAAGAGAAAGAAGCAAAGCACTGAGTTTTTTCTTTGAGGTAATGGTAGCTAGGGGGTAACTTGCCATGAGGTCCCGTCAA